>NC_133653.1:84236078-84982563 GCF_009905375.1 Apium graveolens | reverse complement strand
AGGCGTATGGAGGCCATACACGCATTCACCGTCATTTTGCTGAAGATTTTGACACATGCTTTCGGTACTATTTTCCGAGACACTAGTGGCGAGGTTGATTGGCCACCTGATCCTCCACCCGCGAGGGTGAATCTCCCGCTAATTAGGTATGCCTGAAATCCTTATTATTGCCTTCAATGAGGACATTGAAAATTTTAAGTTTGGGGGTGATAATGTAAGGATTAGTAGTGTGTGTCCATATAGATTCATATAGATTTATGTTGCATGTTTAGTTGTAGTTCATTCATATTTTTGTATGATTATTCATTTAGGACATATTTGTTTATTTTATGTAATTTCATATAGTTGCATTTGCATGCATATTTAGCATGATCCCTTAAGATGAACTATGATATTGATAAGTTGATGTTGATTTCAGTGTGGTGATGATGAATAGAGGGATGTTTAAGTCTTAATGAATTGATTTGCATGCCAGAAATAAATATTTTCACAAAGTCTTATAGGGTTGCTTTTGATCTAGATCATGATCATACTTGTTTGTTGTTGAGATTTAATCACTTGGTTATATTTAGAATTTGTGATATTCTCGTAATGACGTAAAAACACTGATTTTTTTTTCTGGAGAAAAACTTGGATTTCATTGCTAGTTGTTGTAAGGCTAGGTGTCAAATGGCTAGTAGCCGGCTCATATTTTATGAGTAGTCTAGGGTTGAATGAGATGGAGCGAAACGCACTCATTCAGAAATTGTTGAAAAAAAAAGAAAAAAAAGAAAAAAGAGAAAAAAAAAAGAAAGAAAAAAGTATGTGTTATGCACAATTGATCAAGAGTGAGCTCTTTAATACTCGAGTTATTAAGTTCTAGGGGACTTTGTTCCTAGTGACCTAAGGCTTTTATAGTCTGGGATCCGCTAACCTAACGCTCGCTACATGGGTATTATTGTATAAGTCTTTTGGGACCTCATTCATTGCACGATCAAATAAGCATCTTTGCTATGTGTTCAATAATAGTGTGAATCCTTGTATAACTCTAGTAGAAAGGATGGTGTATGTGAGTCATAATGCGTTTATTGTCTATTCTGTTTATAAAACTTTTGATTGTTTCAATGATAGATAAGTTAGGGTTATTGATCTAGTATCGAGAGTATTTCTGTTAAGCATCTACACACGCCACGTTTTTCTGGTTTGTGAGTTGGTTTGTGGGATTTATTCAAACTCTGTTTCAAGTTATTGCATTCTTAGAGGCATTGGCTTATCTCATTTGGTTATGGTTATTCTCAGGGGATCAATTGCTTATCATTTAGTTGCATTCACATAGTTGCATTCAAGCATAAGTTTGTTTTTGTAGTGTTTGAGTCTATTTTATGCTTGAGGACAAGCATCGATTCAGTTTGGGGGTGTAATAGTGGATTTTATAGTATCCACTTGGAATGCTTTATTACAAGCTTAAATTGTGTGTTTTGGACTCAAGTTGTTGGTATTTGATGTATTTTTGTGTTATTGCATTTCAGGTATCAGTTAAATGAAGAAAAGAGCTTTTAAAGGAAATATGATTGAAAAGTGATCAGAATTGGAAAGCCAAGGCCATTGTCAAGTTGTAGAGAATCTCAATAGCTTCGCGTGGGCAGTTGATTCGCCTAATATTGACGAGTAGAACTCAAGTTATGGCCAAACAAGATTCATCAGAATATTTTTCCCAGTCAGTAGCTGAGCGCTTCCCGCTCAGAGAGCTGCGCTACCGCTCAGGAGAGCTGAGCGGCCACTCAGGGCGCGGCTGGTCGCTGATTTCGCTGAAAAAGCCTTTTTGAGTAGAATTTGACGATTTTAAGGGTCCAGGTCCACTAGGGGCGTATATATACTTAAAAAAAGGGTTTTCATCAATCCGGGAAAGATTGGGATACCAAGGAGAAGGCCTAGAAGCACAGAACAACTCCGAAAAAGAAGATCTTGTTTTCAACTTGTGATTCTTTGAATTAGTTGTAACTTTGGATGCTCGTTTTCCGTTCTTGTTGAACCTAGATCTCGTTTATTCGTACTTTGATTATTATTTAGTTTATTAAGACCTTGTTTATACCATGCTTTCATTGGAACCCATGGTGACGATGAGTTCGATTATGGGCTAATCATTGTCATGGGATTCTAGCGGATTTACTTATGGATTTCAATAGTTAATTGTTTCGATAACTTGGTGTGTGGTGATTGTATGATATCCTAGTATTGGTTGTGCTTATTCGTCTTATGTGCGTAGCTAACATATAAGATAACGTGTTAATCTCTATTGAAGCGACAGTGAATATAGAGGTTTAGAACATGCCATGCTAGCATAGGTTCTTGTATGTGTATACATGATTCGTAGGTAACTCTAACCGTTTTACTTGCCCTATGTAATCAAGATAGATAACTTGTTCTTAAACCGTTATGTTGTAAAATTCTATATACATATAGGGTCTCAATATAATTGGTGCCTATTCAGCTTCTATCTCTTTTGTGGATGTCTGGTAGAATGGTGCTCGTGCAACGAAAGTTGGCGTTTATCAGTTTCGTGTTATCTGATTAGTGTCCTCACCATCACATGCTAAGGTTAAGAACGAGAAGGCTATTGAACGAAGTATTAATGAAGTTAGGATCCCATGTTTGTCATATATAGTAATTCAACTTCAATTCTCTTAGTTAATGTTATTTAGTATAATCTCTTAGTTTAATAAAAACCCAATTTGTTATTTGTCTTAGCATTGAGCGATAACCATACATTGTTGCATAGGTGCATAAATTGAACTTAACCTAAACCAGTCTCTGTGGGAACGAATCTGATTTATATCTTATACTACTTGCGAACGCGTATACTTGTGTGAATATTAGCGCGTGTTTTCGCCCTAACAAGCATAAACTTCAAATCCCCACCCCGGACAAATATGAACTCCTGGTGCCAACCCTTAAGGGAGGTTAACATGCTAACTGGGAGAAACATCTTGTCGAACGGATACCCGCAATCTTCAATCCGGAACAAAAACATATATATTGGTCTTCTAGTAGATATCTTGATCTTGAAAAGATGATGGAAGAGTCTGAAGGTGGGAAGATAATCTTTGGCATGACAACAAGCCAAGAACCAACTATTCCACTTCACAGAGTTTAGGGCCAACTGAGTGAAGAGAATCCCATATACATCCCGGAAGAGGGACTTAGTAAATTGGTGTAACCCTAATCTCATGCTCCGGGGATGCTCTAGGGGTATCCCAACGTAACCCCCCGCCGGCCTATGGTAAACTCCCTCGTAGGCTTCCGGCCACCTCCACTCATATTCATCCCCGAGGTTGAATGCGAGCCCGAGTGCACTATCTACCTCGACATTGGTATAATTATCCCCGATCTCTTTATGCACAGGCCCACACTCATACCTTATCCCCGGGGTGTTAAAGAACTGTCTGTCCATGACCGGCTCGTCATAGGGCTCTCTCCCATCTAAGCCCTCCAGGCCCCCATAAACCTCAGACAAATTGCTATAATAAAAGCCCAGGGGCCTCAGGTCTCTCCTACACTGGATAAAATAATGGTCCACATCCTCCCAGGACCCATCATCGTTGGACAGAGTACCCCCGGGACCCAAAACTAAGGTCTCGGCTAAAACCTTAACTGGTCGTTCTGCACGGGGAGGCATCTCTATGGGATCACTATTGGAAGATGAAGAGGAAGAGCTAGGTTCTATTTCTCCTATGAATTCAGGTCTATCCGGATAACGCTTCTTAAGGTTCTCTGTTTGCTTAAATCTCCTACCTTGCATATAGTATACATACATATAAACGCACCCCGGAGTCAATGCCACACCCGAACCCAAACAAAATAAAAACAAAAAATAAGAGATATTAAAAAACATACTGTATGGATATCAAAGATAAAAAATAAGATCTATACACTATGCATACAATTATCATCAAAAGTTCAAGCCAAGACCAGACCCCAGATTCAGTTTAAACTTACACAACTATAGATTCATCTTACCTCATACAAATCAACAAAAATCATAAGTTTGCTACGCGAAACAAGCAAGAAATCTACGCTAAAACTCCATACAAACCTACAACCATACAAAGTCGACTCAAAAACCCCA
Organism: Apium graveolens; assembly: GCF_009905375.1. Classification (NCBI taxonomy): domain Eukaryota; kingdom Viridiplantae; phylum Streptophyta; class Magnoliopsida; order Apiales; family Apiaceae; genus Apium; species Apium graveolens. Next base: position 84,978,458 of record NC_133653.1, on the reverse strand, counting down.
AACACTTTACAAGAATCGAACAAAAAACTTATGGCTATCAGGCAATGCTCGCACAAAACGATGGCATGCATGGCGTAAGAACGAAGGAGAATAACAAAAAGTGAAAGAGGAACGAAGGAACTTACAAATAAACTGAAGAAATGCAAAGGCTTCAAGTCGAAAAAGCTCCAAGAATCTCCGATGAAATCTCTGTTTCTTTTTTTTCTCGACTAGATGAGCCGAGGGCCCAATTTACAAATGAGTGAAGGGCTCGAAGACACATGGCAACATCTCCACCGTCCAGGTGGCCCCGATCCAGAACCTTCCAAAGATCCAGATCCGGGGACACGTTGGCCCATCGTAGTCGTCCACGTGTCTCTCAATCCCAAACTCACCTACGGTCCCGATCCAAGTTACAAACCCCTAAACCCTAATGGAAAGCATATAAAAGGCCAACAAAAAGGTGTATTGGGGTTATTGAATCTTTACTATCTACACACCTATACACACCACTATCTATCCGTTTAATTCCTATTTTGCCTTTCTTCTCCGATAACCCTTCTCATTCTCATGCCGGAGGTGCCGCGGGGACGCCTCCCCCTTCGGTTCTAATTTTACAGGAGCCCATCCTACAGCTACACCACAAACCACCGTCATTTCTGTTCAAATGGAGGTTGAGTCCGGGTAGGATAAGGAGAAGATCCGGGGTGATCTGGAATTATCACCTGGCTGTCTCATTTTGAAAAACTTTGGTGTCTAATGCTAGCATTCACGACAGCTTCATGCTGCAGATGATCGATATGAATTTTTTCAAAAACTATGTAGGCAGAAAGTAGAAACAAGGGCGATGATCCTCATGGAATTGATGCATACAATGGTAACTTTATGAATACGATATTTGATCAAAGGGAAGGTTGATATTCGACTATCATGGCCTTTTTCGAGAAAAAGATTAAAGATATGCAGTTATTTTCTGTATTAGAATTGGTAGGAGCCTTTTAGATTGTTGAGCATGATACCAACAACAAAACAATGTTAAATGTATAGGATCAGTTTAGTAGTGTTTACCAATAACATTTTGAAAGAGTTGGTCATATAACATGGTCCAAGACATGTCTTGTCTAAGCTCTTATGTCCAATATTCCCAGAGTGTAATATGGATATCTGAACCACAACGAGTTTTCTAAGCTTAGTGTCTGATTGAGTAATAGGTACCTATCGTTTAAACTTTAAGAATTCCAAAACTTTCCATTCTGCAAAAAGAGTAATAACAAACAAGATTGAACCCCAGAAAACCAAAACGAAAACCGAAAATGATTTTTTGGGATTCTGATTTTCTGACAAAACCGAAATCTTTTGGTCGTGAGAGACATGTTTTTGTGACAAAGTATGATAATGTGATAGTTAGCGCCTAAATTTATTAATGAGAGTTGTGCAAATATCTATATGTTTTAAACATAAGCTCTAGCCTGTAGCTGCAAACTACCACACATATTCTTGTATGCAGAAAATTGGCATTGTAGATTTGATAATCCTAAATGAAAACGGAATGATGAAATTCCTCATGCATCTCCACCCCATCAAGAGAAGGAGAAATAGGGGCATGACCAGAAGTACCAAAGGCCTTGATATGATCTTTAAGTGACCTCTTATGCTTGAAATCGGAACCACAGGTACAGAGCCAGCGTTTACCACAATTCTTCTCATGGGTACGCCAGTCACCTTTTACAGCCAAACATTTGCCACACTTTCGACAAGAGAATCGCTTTGTGCCATGCTTTCTCTTGTAATGTGTTTGCAATGTTCGAAAATCCTTCAACGGCTTGGCCCTTGGGTGATCCAGATTATTCTTGCACCCTTCTTCACAGCAGTAGCATGGGATCCCTAACATTGCTCGAGGCTGCACTCCCTTTAGTGATTCAGGTCCTTTACGATATTGTGACCCATGACCCCACATGTGCATCTTCCACCAGTAGTACATATAACAAACAATTAAAATCATATCTGTAAATGAGTGAAAATTGCAAATTTGAACATATAATTTAATCTAACCTGAAGATTGTTGTGGCGGTTGAATGTTTTGTTACAAATGTGGCATGAAAAATTCGTGAAACCAACAAGAATTTGTGCGGGACTTGGTATCCAGTATTTGGTTGTTGGTTGATCACTAGAACATCTAGAGCTGCTTTCAGGGGTGCTCACTGGAAGCCCAATTTGTAAGTTGACATTTAAGTCCTGTTTATCACCTTGACATGATGAGTAAGAATTTTGATCTGGCATCAGACGTTTTGGAGTTTCGGATCGAAGAGAGCTCAGAAATGATACTGCCGAGGGTTCAGGAAAGTTTTGAGTTTCCTTGGAAAAGAAGTCAACCAGTTCAGTGTGATTATCATTGCATGAAGTAGTCAGTATAGAGTCTAATGTGAACGAACTATGAGAGAGCTCCATAGTGATTTTAACTGCAACACAACTTGGAAGATTTAATATATGCATTAGTAATCTGGGCCTTGGGAAGTTGTTAAATACCATGTGTTTAATGCAGCCTAGTTGGTTGGTGTTTAATGTTGAACTGGAAAAATTGGAGAGAAGGACAAGACTAGAGAACTAGGGATGAAACAGATGTTGGTTGAGTACTTAAATGAGAATTTACTATGTTTAGAGAGTTAGTTAATTGCGTCTGTTTTTACACTTTCACTAAAATTATTACTGATTGTTAATGCCTTAATTATTATGGCTGGCCCAAGGCTTCTCTATCTTGCGAAAATTCTCTCCTTTACTGCTGAGCATATCTGCTCTGATTACTTTTCAAACAAACTCTACTACTGATATAGAATGGTTTGCTGGGTAAGAGATGATAAATTTTACATCTGTGTCCCAATATAGGGCCTTTATTTATTTCCAGCCTCCCCCTTCCCCTTTCTACAATATGTATATATGATCTTCTCAGTAAGAAATGACTACACTATAAAATGTGTAGGGCTACATATTGAGTGTTTGACTTTTCATTAGTTGCAGGCCATTTATCGTAACTGACACTATGATTCTAAAATGGGTTTTGCCATATATGGATTTCTGCAGAACCACAGTTCAAGATTTGCAACTTCATACCTTGTATGGCAAAGCACTGGTAAATAAACCAGATATTTTTGTCAAGTTGTTATGAATGCAAAGGAAATGGGATCTAATCTTTGATCATCTTATCAAACTAAGGCAATTGTATTGGACTTGGTAAGCGGGGATGGTAAAGTGGACGGAAACAGATTTTACCCCTACTCCAGGAAGTAAAGATTCTACTTCTGTTTAAACCCTTACTGAACATGTTTTCGATAATCCAAATATGAATTATATCCATACATTGTGTTGTGTTTTTTCTTAAAAAAATAAAATGGAGCTCATCTAGGTTGTTGACTATACCATCTGTTCTTGGCGTTATCTGAGGTTAGCGGACTGTTTCAAGGCCACGGAGTGCTCAAGATTTGTTGTCGATAAATAGCATTAGCGAGGGTAACATGCTATCATCAAATTTTGGCATGGCTCTATGAAAATTCTTGAAACTGTTTGTAACTGCTTGACGTACAAGTATGGAATTCCTGTGGCAGTAGAAACCTAGGGAAATTAAGAATTAGCGAATACACTTTGAACATAAGGGAAAGTAAACAGTCTCCTATCTCCTGTTGACTTGGTCAATACTGACGATGCAGTACCCTTACCTACATTGTCCTAATATGAACCTGAAAACTATGATGGAATTGTTAAATATATCTTTGTTTCATTACCTCGTTGAGTTATTGGGAAAACAAATAGGGGACAATTATTCTTTCCGGTATTGCAGGGTATTAATTCGAAAGTTCTTGGCATTTAATTACTCGTGTAATTGACTAGTTGATGAAAATAATACTAACTATTACAGTAATATAAAGACAATTATATATTTTCTCTGTTTTTTAATACATGACGTTTGAGTTTTTGACAAACATATTTAAGAGAGTTGACCACATAACTAGAATTATTATTTTTAAGAAATTTTTTTTCTGAATTAAAATATGAGATCAAAACTTTTATTCACAAAAAGAAATTTTCAAAAAAAATTATTTTAATTATACGGTCAAACCTCATAAACATGTGTGCCAGAAAATCAAACGTCATATATTAAAAAACAGAGGGAGTATTGAATTTAGCAAGGCAAGATCAAGATAACAGTTAACAAAGAAAAATATGTAGGTAAACAGCATGCAAGTCAGAAACTGTAAGAACAAAGAAAAGTAAGAGTGCGTACCAGTAACCATAGCTTTAACACTTAAAGAAAGAACAGAAAGCAGTGATGTGAAACTGGTAAAATGCAGAAAGTAACGAAACAGCTGAGTCGACAGGCCTTGCTCGAAGTCCTGAGTGCTCTAGAAGAGATAGTTGCCCCCACCTGGCTGCGTTGGGATGCTATGCAACAACTCCTCCAGGAGAAAACAACTCCGAGTTTTGAGTTGACAGCACCTCGAAAGCTCAACTTCGACTGGGACCTTACTTCGCCGGAAAACCACTATCTGAATATGGGAGAACAGAGAGTATAGAGAGGAGAGGAAGAATGTAGGGTGTGGTGTAATAAACTCAGAACCTTAGTCCTCTATTTATAGTAGAGACTAAGTGTAACTGGTCACCCTGTTTAATATCAGAATTAAACTGTACAATTAATACATAAATCAAAACTGATAATTTTAATTTAAAATATAATTGTAACAGCTTATTCATTATTCCTCACATTATTTCAGATTTAATTTTAATTTGAATATATTATCAGTTACAGAGTTATTTGTCAAATGTCTAGGTTCAATGAATCTGACTAAGCCCACTTACAAAGTGACTCAGCCCAATTCAGAAACTGAACCCAGCCCAACAGTTATATAAATTCTAATTAAAATATTAAATCACACAAATAAATAAAATCCTCGCCCAGGTCGCCTCGCGTACGCGAGACGCCGAGACATTCGCCCAAATTTCCCTTCGATCCGGTGCGGTGTGGTGCGTGGCATGGCGGGGCGGGGCGTTGGCGCGCGCGTGGGTGTGTGTGCGCGCGTGAAGCACACAAGAACACAATGCACCATCACACACCTTAGTAGTTGTACACTACCCATGTGTGTGATACTATATAAAGCCAATACCCCCTTCATTTATTTTCAATATGGGACAAAACGCATTCTCTTTTTTCAAGCTCTTTCAAGCCACTAAGTTTAACTCTAATTCTCTATGGATTTCATTAAGAAAAATTCTTAAAACCATACATGAAAGTTTAAGTTCACATATGTAATAACCCCAATTTTTGGGAAATTTTTGAAACCCTTATGAATAGTGTTTTTGCTGAATGAGAAAACTTTTCATGCCACACTATGTAGGGGTTCTGATATGGATATTCTGAGATTTTATTAGTACTTTATATGGGATATAAGTGTATGTAAAGATCGTCAGAATCCAAATCCGAACACTTTGATTTTTCCCGGAAATCCAATAGATACGGAAAGAATTGAGTATAAGGTAACAGGATAAAAAGGATTTAAATTAAAGGATTATAAGAAAGGATCATAAAAGGAATACAATATAAGAAAGGTTAAGGGAACCTAAGTAATAAGATCCCGGGTATGATCCCTCAAACGATAAACGAAAACGAAAGTTAAGCGAACCATATAACAGATCAGCGGTCATTAGGCAAACGATTAGGAAGTTAATCAAGGGGATTAATGGGGATGATGTCATCCAACCAATAGAAAGAGGACAAGGAGGGGATGATGACATCATGAGGATGACACAAGCATGACATGGGAAGGAAGGAGGTGTGGTTGAATGAGAACCACACAAATTCAAGGGCAACAAGGTAATTGACTAAATCAAACACAAAAACAAAGCAACCAAGCCAAGTAAAATCATTTTCATCAAAATCAAAAAGAAACCAAGGCATTGTTCTTCATGCTCTCGGCCAAAACAGAACCAGAACACTAAAACTGCTGTATCTCCTTCATTTCTCACTCAAATATTGTGTTCTATATCTCATTGGAAAGGTATTGAGATGGCCTACAACTCTTGTTCACAAGTCTCGTCCAAATAATCATGGTAAGACCCTCATTTTTACAGTTCTTTAAATCGGACTTTTAGAAATTTCAAAGCCTAACTTTGTGTTCTTGATTTCTTTGGAAAGATCAAGCTTGTAGGAGGCTCCCTAAGGCTTCCTAGCAACTTAACACCTCCCAAGGAAGGTATAAACTTCAAACCCTAGCCTTTACTTTATTTGTTAGTAAGTTTAATGGTTGGTGTTGTGAAATGAGAAGCATGGATTGTGATTATTAGTAGTTTGGTTTGATTTGGAAGTGTTTTGGTAATTGAAGCTTGATTATAGTTCATAGGTCTTGATTGTGGTTGTTTGAGTCGAAAACCTTGGAGATTATGGACTGATGTGGTATGGTTTAGGTGAAGTTTTGTTTTATTGATGGTTATGAGTTGGTTGGTGGTTAATTGGAGTAGTTTAAACATTGGTAATCGCGTAAACATAGCCGTCGTAACGTCCGATTTTCTTTGGACTGTTTTTGTGCATAACATTAGGACCCGAGAACCCCCTGCTAGATTATGACCACTGCCATGTTTAGATAGCTCATGTTACGAGCTTCGTTTTGATATGTAGTTCGTTCGATTTCGATGCACGGTTTAGGAGAAACGACCGTTTCAAGTAACGTCGTTTCGCGAACGAAACTTTTCCCCTCGCCTTACTTTGAAACATAGGTTAAAGACCAAAAAGGGTTAATTAATGTATGAAACATTTATGGTAAGTGTGTTAGGCAGTTGGTAAGACACTCGCGAAGGAATCGCCTTAAAACTCGTAAAGGTTAAATTATTAAAAATGGTGGAGCCGAGGGTACTCGAGTGACTTAAGAGAATCAATAAGCGCAAAACAAGCGTTAGAGTCTAAGTTAGTTAAAGTATAGATTTACAAGTGACTTTGGTTTAATTCCAACTTACTTGTTGTTTATAGGTTACCAGACTCGTCCCGAGCCATTCGTAACCCCCAGTCGCTCAGGCAAGTTTTCTACCCGTTATACTGTTGTTGTGATGTATATATGTATATGCATTATCTTGCGATAGATGCATGATGTTTATATTAGCAAATGTTGCAATATATTGAAGCATGCTGCTATGGTATATATATGCATGCCTGTTTCATATTCTTTCCATATATAATTGTTGATTCAGTTGATAATACCTATGCTAGAGGATAGCGGTAACTTGCATATACCCTTAGTATAGGGACCCAAAAGGTGGAAATATTTTCTAAACCGGGAGTCGAGGATCCCGAGTATAATATATATATTTATATAAATATATGGTTATAGTTTTCAAAACTATTAATCGAATAAGGTTTATTCGATAACTTTATTTTATTTAATGAATATTATTTTGAATATTCATTCGAGGGCTTATGACTCAGTTTATATTATTAATGATTATTAATTGGATATTCATTTGAGGATGTATGACTCCTTTATTTTATTTAATGAATATTGTTTATAATATTCATTCGAGGTATTATGACTCCGCTTACTATTTATTAATATTCTTTATTTTATTAAAGAATAATGTTCGATAATCAAACTTACTTTTGATATTCAAGTAAAGATATTACTTTCGTATAAGTATATCTTTGATTAATTGCTATTCATTCAAGTATAAGTTTTCCAACTTCTACCTCAATTATTCTTTATGGGAATATTATTTAAATAATAATATTCATATATTTCTTTCATATTGGGACTGATTTATTTTATTAAATCAGCATTACTCCAAACATTCTTAAAAATGTTTTCGAGTCTTCAAAATGATTTTTAAAAGTTAGAGCGGATCCCAAAACTCATTTTTATATTTAAGATCTTCCTTTTAAAGGGGATTTAAATACTCGTTCAAAACCTGAGGGATCCGGCTCTATGGTGTATTTTATATTCGCAACAAGGTTGCTGTTTTGATAAATGAATTGATTACTTGCCCAATGTTCGGGAAGTAAGCCCATCTAATTGAGTCGGCATAAGCGACAGGCCGGGGTACGGTCTATCAAAGTGTAAGTGGCTGGGTGGCAGTCCATCAACGCGTGAGTGGCTGGGTAACGGTCTAGCGCGAGGTCCTAATGCGGCCAGGGTGATGACCGGTGAGGAATTCATCCATCTACAGTAGAAAAGGTTACTTATTGGTATCTTTGCCTGATCAGCAAGATATCTGGTTTATGCCAAAATTCTTTTCCTTTCCAAAATTCATTGGATATTATAACTCTGTTCATACTTTACATGACAGAGATTTTCAGGAAATGTATGAGATATATATATATATATGGATATATATATCAGGACTTAATGAAGTATCTCGTAACTTCATTATTTATAATGATATTTCAAAGATTGAATCTATTCAAGTCTTATCTTGTAGTCTCATCTATGTGATGAACCTTTGAAACTGATTATATCTTGAACGGGGGTAGTTCAAGTAGTATTTGGTAAAGATATAAGTATTTTGGGGTATCTTGTAACTTCATCTTTTAAACTTATATCTAGTTAATGATTGTCTTATGAATGACAAAGATTTTCGGAAAAACGTTGAGACAAGGTTAGATATATGAGATCACCTTGCAACGATATTTTTTGTATATACAGTTATAAACTGGAACTCTGTGTATATTATGGATGGAAGAGGACTTCCAAGATTTTGAAAAGTATATATGTATATATACTGAATATTTTGCGACTTCATCGCATTAAAATATCAAACTTGGTTCATTTCTTTTGACCAAGACTTTCATGAGTACTATGAGAAGGCTCATATACTATTAATCATTATACATATTATTTTGGTGGGCTTGCTGCTCACCCTTGCTTTATTTCTTCATCACACAACAACAGTTAGGAAAGATGGCCAGACTCCAGCAGACCCAGCGCAAGCGCGTGGGAAGCGTCCCGCGTCTTCCCGTTGATGTTGTAGCTGCTATAGCTGCAGAGGTAGATCTATTGTAGATCAGACCATCTACTTTTGAGAATCAATTATGTATAATTATAACTTGTGGCAGATAATGGCAATTAACTGTAAATTTATCAAGTAATCATTTTGGGTTGTAATAACTTTTAAATTGTGGATTCAAAGACTTGTACTTATTTAAATTTCATCTCTGAGACTATAACGGGTTGTGGTGTGTGTTAGTGTGGGGTCACAGCATAAGGTTATTTATTATTAATTAAGTGGAGTGATATTGTGGAAAGAAAGACCGTGACGACCCGGATCCCCGACCCCGGATCTGGGGGTGTTACAGAAATGGTATCAGAGCTAAGCGTTATAAACCTCAGAGATGATGGGACGTTAAGATAATAAGTTCACTAAGATAATAAGAACTCTTGCCAAGTTCATAGTCGGACTATCTAACGTAGTACTGACAGTTAAAACCCTTATGGGAACCCTTATAAATGTAGCGATAGAAGCGTAGTTCGTTATCGTATATGGTAGCGGGACTCCGAACCCTGAAGTTGAGGAACATCAACGCGATGATGTTTTATTATTTATTGGGGATCAGATTATGGATCCGATAGAGCGTCCTAACGCGGGACCGGATGATGTTGATATTGAGGATGTAGCGGTTGAGGATGTTGTCCTAGAAGGGATAGTTGCTGAGGAGGATCCCATGGAGGATCCTGACAAGAATGAATAAAGGACCACTGAGGAATTGATGACCATGGTTAGGGCAACTACCAGAGGTAGGATTGGTCGGTCACTACCGGAGGTTCGTTCAAGTTGTAAAGATAGTAGCCCCTTTAACGCGGCTTACTCGTAAGACTGAGAAGTTCGAATGGACAGAGAAATGCGAGAACAGCTTTCAAGAACTGAAGCAGAGGTTGGTGATGGCCCCTATGCTGGCGTTGCCGGATGGAAAAAGGAGATTTTGTGATTTGTAAGTGACGCTTCGCATAAGGAATTAGGGTGATTCTTAGCACAGCAAGATAATCGCGTCTGCGTCAAGACAATTAAGGTAATATGAAATTCGATATCCCCGCCCATGAGCTTAGGCTCGTGGCAATAGTTTTACCCTAAAGATTGGAGGCACTACTTGTATGGAGAGAAGTGCGAGAATTACCTAAGCCATAAGTGCTCTAGTACATTCTTACGTAGAAAGAGCTCAATATACGCCAGAGGAGGCGGTTAGAGCTAATCAAGAATTATGATTGGGAGATTCTTTATCATTCGGGGAAAGCCAATATGGTGGCTGATGTCCTTAGTAAAAAGGAGAGACTCAAGATGATAATGTCTTTTGGAGAGTTTATAAGAGATTTTGAGAAAATGGAAATAGTAGTGAAGGTAACCGGAGCCGGTACCGAAAAGCTGTTTGAGATAGCAATACAGCCCGAATTATTGGAAAAGATCATATTGTGCCAGAAAAAGTTATGAATGAAGGCAGAGAGCCAACAAATAGATAAGAGGTTAATATCGAGAAAGATGAGAAGGGAATAATGAGGTATTCCTACATAATTTGGGTTCCAAATGTTCAAGAGCTTAAAGATGAGATCTTAGATGAAAGCTAGTTTGAGGAATAAGATTTAGAGCAAACCCTGAACGTGATAGTCAGGGAGGTCGCCATCAAGATAGAAGGAACCCATGACATAATGGAGTGGAAAATGAGGATTTTAAATTAAAAGATGACCCCAATTATGGGGAGTAGGATGAAACATTTTATACTAAGGAAACAAAAAGTCGAGTAAGGAAAGGAGACCCGAGATGGTACCCCTATACGGCAATTCATGGACCTGTCTAAAGAGAACTTAGACTATTATCCCCAACCACCACCCTGAGGAGACAGTACGGTGAGAAATTCTTTCAGGACCTTTAAGTCGCTAAGCTCTCAGAGTTCCATGGAACAAGCTGACCCAGCCGAGGCAAGAGCCTGGCTAAAGGAAATAGAGGAATCATTTGAGATTCTAAATGATTGACGAACCACAAAGGACTGTTTTTGTCACTTACCCTCCTAAGAGAGAGGCCACCCGCTGGTGAAAGACCAAGAAAGGCACGGAGCCAGAGGTTATAATAAACTGATTTAAGTTCAGTCAATTGTTTTAGGAAAGTACTTCCCAAGGTTATGGAGATAGTGTAAAAGCTTTAGAGACGGAACAAAGGCAGACGAGTATGATGAATTATGAATCTAAGTTGTAAAAGTTATCAAGATTCATTCTGAGGACACGAATCCAGAATGACGGGATGTATGAAATCAATGTTTATGTTGTGTTGGTCCATGAAATAATGATAAGAGAAAGGAAAATAAAAAGAAACTGAAGTGGAAAGGAATATAAAGGCAATAGAGTTTGAGGAATGATAAGGGAGTTGGGTATGAGGAAACCCTAAAGACTCGTAGCAATAGACATAGAAAAGTATGTAATCGTCAGGATGAGGGTGATATACCATGAGTTAAATTGATGGTTGAAGGTATAAGAGATACATATATATTATCCCCTGTAAGTTGGGAGGATTCGAAGAAACCTTGAGATAGTTCGAAGGATAAATAATGAGACGCGGATAGACTGAGGAGACAAGAAAGTAAGAAATTAAGAAAATTGGATGAAGGAAGTGACCTTCAAGAATGTGAAGTGTAAGACCGGTGGCTTGATACCCAGGAAGGGAGATGCCAGGTATGAAAGATATCCCAACATTGAGATGACTGTTGAGATAAACAACAAAAGTAAATAAGGATTTATTAAGAAGAAGTTCACGTTGAACACGACCAATATCTTCCAGATCATCCATGTGATCATTACCAAATCAGGAAAGAAAAGCGGATAACCATTTTTATCTTTTGGAGGCCATATGGATTGACCTTAACTTGAATAAGGATGCTATTGTGAAATTCGGTATAGACTATCGAGGTGGAAATGATTGAATAAGATACCCTTATCAGGGATATATGACTTTATTTATCCATGGAAGGATGCTTGTACCTTTTTAAAGGTGGAATTAAGGATAGAACATCGGTAACTTAAAACGAATCCTAGGGGAATGCATAAAGGTTGGCATTTCACCCTTAATAGGGATAGTATGAGTTTTGACAGTATGAATTGGAAAGGATTAAGGTAATAATAACCTTTAAGGATCAGTGGAGAAATTTTTCAGAAGTATATAGACAATGGTTCTAGTATTAGTAAATGGTATTTTGATATGCCCTGTATATAGGGAATACAGGAGGAACGATTGAAGGATAACCTTAGAGGTTTTACAAGGAGAAAGGAAATATTCGAAATTCTCAAGAATAAAAATGTTGATAAAGGAAATATGACATAATTATAATGATGCCAAGTGGGGCACGTGTTAAACCACGAGAAAGTATGGATCGAACCAGTAATGGTCGAAATTGTTCAGGGCAATTAGGACTTAAGATAAAAAATGTTCTAAGTATGATTGAGAGTCAGTCTTGACAGTGATTAGCCTCTAAAGATTGAGGCAATAACTTATGGAAAAATGGTGATATTTTTTTTTCTTTTCTTTCCCATCTGATTTTAAGGAAAACATCTTCACTCAAGCAGTGATCGGAAATAAGGTAGAAAATTTATTTGGAGGTGGTTAAAATGACATTGACTGTAAGGAAATTTTACTATCAGGAAAGGCCAAAGAGGTGGCCGACACTTTAAAGGTAAGTGGATAATTATAGGCGCGTGTGCCAAAAGAAAACAGTGATGATGGTTAAAAATGTGAAGGTTGAATTATGGTTTGGAAGATTGACATTCCTTCTGATGACTGTGCAATACCCAACCGTAATAGTAGTTGGTAAAGGCTTTAATTCGTGTAATCGCCAGGAACGGGCTATCTATCTTAGGAGGTACTATCTTGAGAATAATCCAGGACCATGTTTCAAAAAGGACTAAACGAACCTTTGAGTTAAGTCTTCTATTTAAGGCATATGACTAAGAATGGTATTAACCTGCTATCGTTGCTTTGATTGAAACTCTTCTGCAATTTTATCTACTTCATGTCATGAAAGTACGTCAGAGTTTGGAGTGTTCTTCATGAATTGTGATTGGTGGTTATGTTAACTCCTTAGGAGAATTAGATACGAGATGTATGGACTCCGTATGGTTAGATATTAAGATTTTATGGAAAAGTGAATGACGACAGTAGGTCAGTGGTGGACCATAGTAAGGCAGCAATGATTCTGCGAGTAATGAGCTGATTACAACCGTGAGAGTTGTATTGGAATGGGTGTTGAGATTGAGTACCACTAATCGGGTCGTGGTAGTGTATAAGTTATCATTGATAGACTAATTAAGTAGAGTATCTACCTACTGAATTATTATTCTTTCTTATCAATAGAGAGTCGTATTATTATACGAGGAAGGTTGCGGTGCAAGCATAGAATTCTAGTAGCGATGATGTATAGAATGAGATCCCAGATTCGATTTTCGATGTCGAGGGAGTTTCAAAGGTGATTGTGTATAAGCTCGAGGAAGAGCATGGGTCCATAGAATGATGAACGGAATAGAAATATTTAGGCATGTGAAATAGGATGCTATAATACTTGATGTTGATATAAATACATATATGTTTTGTTCTCCTATGACAAACCTCTATAGTTCAGAGGTAGGTTCCAAGCCAGATATTTTGTGGCAGTATATTTTTTTATATATATACAATTCTCTTCAGTTCGTTCTTTTCTCTTCTTTTCATTTCATGTAATTTGAGAAGAACAACCCTTCCAGAAGGGGAGGTATTGCCGAATGACTGTCTATCTGTGTGATAGAAGCCTAGTAGGATACCAACTATTGTTTAATTGCTTGTCAAGTACTAAAGGCTGGCCACCTTCTGTACTAACTATGCGAGATAACAAGTGTTCATGATCATAGTGATCTCTCAACAAATTCCTTTACTTCTATATGATTGATCAAACTTTGGGAAATAGAAACAGCTGAAAAAGGAGTAATAAAGTTGTGGTAGTATTCGGAATGGAAACATATTCGTGATACTAAGGTTGACGTGGTTATTAAAAGGTTATAGAACGCTAACGAGCAAAAGTATAACCAGTATAATATTAGGAACGGAAGGTAGTAGCGATTACGAACTGGAAAAGAATGGGTATTGAGAAGCAAAAGCTCTAATGCTAAAAACTATAATGAGAGTCTGTGCAATAGACTTGAAAAAAATTGGAATGATCACTTAACACGGATTGAGTTTTCTTACGACAATAGATCATATGTCAGTATTGAGATATCGCCTTATGAGATCCTTGAGGGAAGACAATATCGATCTCCCTTATGTTAGGATGAAGTTGTAGAGCGCAAGATGCTCGGACCAGCAGTGGTCTAAAGGACCAAGGATATGATAGATCTAATCAGAGGACGGCTGGTAGTAACCCAAGATGGACATACGAGGTATGCTGATTTGACTCAAAAAGGACAAAGAGTATGAAATAGGGGGCCTAGTAATGTTATAGGTATCCCCTTGGAAACCCTTGAAAAGGATTGATGAGGTTCGGAAAGAAAGGAAAGCTAAGTCTACAATTTGTTGGACCCTTGGATATATTAAGACGTTTGGGAAGTTAGCATATGAGCTAGCCCTACCCCCGAACCTGTAGCAAGTTCATAACGTGTTCCACGTATCAATGTTAAGGAAGTGTAATTCGGATGCCAGACAAATAGGGGCATATGAGCGCATAGACATGCAACCAGACGTAACCTATATGGAGCAACCAGGAAGGGTATAGAGTAAAAGGGAACGAGTGCTTAGGAGAAGGGTTATCAAACTAGTAAGAGTTTGATGGTAGAACCACAATGTGGGAAAATTTACTCGAGAGTTAGAAAGTGCAATGCTAAGAGAGTATCCCTATTCATTTTCTATCTGATTCCGGGACGGAATCCTTTTAAGGAGGGGAGACTGTAATAACCCCAATTTTTGGGAAATTTTTGAAACCCTTATGAATAGTGTTTTTGCTGAATGAGAAAACTTTTCATGCCACACTATGTAGGGGTTCTGATATGGATATTCTGAGATTTTATTAGTACTTTATATGGGATATAAGTGTATGTAAAGATCGTCAGAATCCAAATCCGAACACTTTGATTTTTCCCGGAAATCCAATAGATACGGAAAGAATTGAGTATAAGGTAACAGGATAAAAAGGATTTAAATTAAAGGATTATAAGAAAGGATCATAAAAGGAATATAATATATTGAGAAAGGTTAAGGGAACCTAAGTAATAAGATCCCGGGTATGATCCCTCAAACGATAAACGAAAACGAAAGTTAAGCGAACCGTATAACAGATCAGCGGTCATTAGGCAAACGATTAGGAAGTTAATCAAGGGGATTAGTGGGGATGATGTCATCCAACCAATAGAAAGAGGACAAGGAGGGGAGGATGACATCATGAGGATGACACAAGCATGACATGGGAAGGAAGGAGGTGTGGTTGAATGAGAACCACACAAATTCAAGGGCAACAAGGTAATTGACTAAATCAAACACAAAAACAAAGCAACCAAGCCAAGTAAAATCATTTTCATCAAAATCAAAAAGAAACCAAGGCATTGTTCTTCATGCTCTCGGCCAAAACAGAACCAGAACACTAAAACTGCTGTATCTCCTTCATTTCTCACTCAAATATTGTGTTCTATATCTCATTGGAAAGGTATTGAGATGACCTACAACTCTTGTTCACAAGTCTCGTCCAAATAATCATGGTAAGACCCTCATTTTTACAGTTCTTTAAATCGGACTTTTAGAAACTTCAAAGCCTAACTTTATGTTCTTGATTTCTTTGGAAAGATCAAGCTTGTAGGAGGCTCCCTAAGGCTTCCTAGCAACTTAACACCTCCCAAGGAAGGTATAAACTTCAAACCCTAGCCTTTACTTTATTTGTTAGTAAGTTTAATGGTTGGTGTTGTGAAATGAGAAGCATGGATTGTGATTATTAGTAGTTTGGTTTGATTTGGAAGTGTTTTGGTAATTGAAGCTTGATTATAGTTCATAGGTCTTGATTGTGGTTGTTTGAGTCGAAAACCTTGGAGATTATGGACTGATGTGGTATGGTTTAGGTGAAGTTTTGTTGTATTGATGATTATGAGTTGGTTGGTGGTTAATTGGAGTAGTTTAAACATTGGTAATCGCGTAAACATAGCCGTCGTAACGTCCGATTTTCTTTGGACTGTTTTTGTGCATAACATTAGGACCCGAGAACCCCCTGCTAGATTATGACCACTGCCATGTTTAGATAGCTCATGTTACGAGCTTCGTTTTGATATGTAGTTCGTTCGATTCCGATGCACGGTTTAGGAGAAACGACCGTTTCAAGTAACGGCATTTCACGAACGAAACTTTTCCCCTCGCCTTACTTTGAAACATAGGTTAAAGACCAAAAAGGGTTAATTAATGTATGAAACATTTATGGTAAGTGTGTTAGGCAGTTGGTAAGACACTCGCGAAGGAATCGCCTTAAAACTCGTAAAGGTTAAATTATTAAAAATGGTGGAGCCGAGGGTACTCGAGTGACTTAAGAGAATCAATAAGCGCAAAACAAGCGTTAGAGTCTAAGTTAGTTAAAGTATAGATTTACAAGTGACTTTGGTTTAATTCCAACTTACTTGTTGTTTATAGGTTACCAGACTCGTCCCGAGCCATTCGTAACCCCCAGTCGCTCAGGCAAGTTTTCTACCCGTTATACTGTTGTTGTGATGTATATATGTATATGCATTATCTTGCGATAGATGCATGATGTTTATATTAGCAAATGTTGCAATATATTGAAGCATGCTGCTATGGTATATATATGCATGCCTGTTTCATATTCTTTCCATATATAATTGTTGATTCAGTTGATAATACCTATGCTAGAGGATAGCGGTAACTTGCATATACCCTTAGTATAGGGACCCAAAAGGTGGAAATATTTTCTAAACCGGGAGTCGAGGATCCCGAGTATAATATATATATTTATATAAATATATGGTTATAGTTTTCAAAACTATTAATCGAATAAGGTTTATTCGATAACTTTATTTTATTTAATGAATATTATTTTGAATATTCATTCGAGGGCTTATGACTCAGTTTATATTATTAATGATTATTAATTGGATATTCATTTGAGGATGTATGACTCCTTTATTTTATTTAATGAATATTGTTTATAATATTCATTCGAGGTATTATGACTCCGCTTACTATTTATTAATATTCTTTATTTTATTAAAGAATAATGTTCGATAATCAAACTTACTTTTGATATTCAAGTAAAGATATTACTTTCGTATAAGTATATCTTTGATTAATTGCTATTCATTCAAGTATAAGTTTTCCAACTTCTACCTCAATTATTCTTTATGGGAATATTATTTAAATAATAATATTCATATATTTCTTTCATATTGGGACTGATTTATTTTATTAAAT
Source organism: Apium graveolens (assembly GCF_009905375.1). NCBI lineage: Eukaryota > Viridiplantae > Streptophyta > Magnoliopsida > Apiales > Apiaceae > Apium > Apium graveolens. The sequence goes on along the minus strand of NC_133653.1, from coordinate 84,961,055 downwards.
CAGCATTACTCCAAACATTCTTAAAAATGTTTTCGAGTCTTCAAAATGATTTTTAAAAGTTAGAGCGGATCCCAAAACTCATTTTTATATTTAAGATCTTCCTTTTAAAGGGGATTTAAATACTCATTCAAAACCTGAGGGATCCGGCTCTATGGTGTATTTTATATTCGCAACAAGGTTGCTGTTTTGATAAATGAATTGATTACTTGCCCAATGTTCGGGAAGTAAGCCCATCTAATTGAGTCGGCATAAGCGACAGGCCGGGGTATGGTCTATCAAAGTGTAAGTGGCTGGGTGGCAGTCCATCAACGCGTGAGTGGCCGGGTAACGGTCTAGCGCGAGGTCCTAATGCGGCCAGGGTGATGACCGGTGAGGAATTCATCCATCTACAGTAGAAAAGGTTACTTATTGGTATCTTTGCCTGATCAGCAAGATATCTGGTTTATGCCAAAATTCTTTTCCTTTCCAAAATATTGGATATTATAACTCTGTTCATACTTTACATGACAGAGATTTTCAGGAAATGTATGAGATATATATATATATATGGATATATATATCAGGACTTAATGAAGTATCTCGTAACTTCATTATTTATAATGATATTTCAAAGATTGAATCTATTTAAGTCTTATCTTGTAGTCTCATCTATGTGATGAACCTTTGAAACTGATTATATCTTGAACGGGGGTAGTTCAAGTAGTATTTGGTAAAGATATAAGTATTTTGGGGTATCTTGTAACTTCATCTTTTAAACTTATATCTAGTTAATGATTGTCTTATGAATGACAAAGATTTTCGGAAAAACGTTGAGACAAGGTTAGATATATGAGATCACCTTGCAACGATATTTTTTGTATATACAGTTATAAACTGGAACTCTGTGTATATTATGGATGGAAGAGGACTTCCAAGATTTTGAAAAGTATATATGTATATATACTGAATATTTTGCGACTTCATCGCATTAAGATATCAAATTTGGTTCATTTCTTTTGACCAAGACTTTCATGAGTACTATAAGAAGGCTCATATACTATTAATCATTATACATATTATTTTGGTGGGCTTGCTGCTCACCCTTGCTTTATTTCTTCATCACACAATAACAGTTAGGAAAGATGGCCAGACTCCAGCAGACCCAACGCAAGCGCGTGGGAAGCGTCCCGCGTCTTCCCGTTGATGTTGTAGCTGCTATAGCTGCAGAGGTAGATCTATTGTAGATCAGACCATCTACTTTTGAGAATCAATTATGTATAATTATAACTTGTGGCAGATAATGGCAATTAACTGTAAATTTATCAAGTAATCATTTTGGGTTGTAATAACTTTTAAATTGTGGATTCAAAGACTTGTACTTATTTAAATTTCATCTCTGAGACTATAACGGGTTGTGGTGTGTGTTAGTGTGGGGTCACAGCATAAGGTTATTTATTATTAATTAAGTGGAGTGATATTGTGGAAAGAAAGACCGTGACGACCCGGATCCCCGACCCCGGATCTGGGGGTGTTACAACATATCATGGAAAAACTTCCAATCATTAGATTTTAGGATTATCATCAAGAATATAATAAAACTATGATCTAAAAATCCAATTTTTTCTAACACTAGTTAGAGATGAACATGCTATCATTTGGAATTGTGAGTCCTGCTAACTCTCCTTCCTAGTGTTTCTTAAATATTCTTTTTGTAAAGGCTTAAGATAAAATCTGAAGATTAAAGGAAAACTAGTTCATTGAAAAAGGCTACATATCAGGTTTATATGTATAAATGTCAATCACAAGTCTTGTTTATTAAACACCTTGAATAATCTGTGTTTAACAAGACCCTTCATTCTTAGGTCTGAATTATCAGTATAACTCCTAATTACTACTTCTTAATATGTTAAGTTTTCACTTTGATGATTGGCAGCTACTGAAAATCAGTTCCTGCCATCAAATGTAGGCTCCTCGTTCCAAGTTATTCCATTTTGACATGTTTCTTTGTCTAATGACTTTCTCCTAAATTTTGGTATCCTTTTTTTCCCGGGTTACTACACAAAATAATGTACACTTTAAGTATGTAGGAGGTTAAGGAAATTGGTCGTAGAAATATCTTTTTTAGAATGACTCAACGCATTCTTTCTAAAAGATGTTAATTTTTATTCTAAGAAGTTGGTGAGTTTAGATCCCCATTCTAGACAAGCATATAATCAATAATTCAATATAAAGAAGACCTGTCCTCATAATTTAGACCAAGCATTATTGTAAGCTAAAGTAGAAGTGGAAGATACAGGTTTTCTGATTCCGATGCAAGTCATACTTGTTTTTCAGAGTCGGTACCCTTCCGGGTTTGAACCCTCCTAAGTCCTCTACTTCAATGGCTACCGAATTCAGATGGAATATTTCACCTTGAATCTTAATCTGTTTAGTATAACCAAGTTGTTAGTGTAGGTGCCCTAGAGGCAATACATTATTCTTTTATAATCTTTATGTCAGTTGATCATTCAATAAATGTATTTATTATGACCTTAATTACTGCGATATTTTGTTAGCATAATAAATGTCCTTAGAATCATGATACAAATTGTATAGTTTAAGTATATGACTTGAACTTGAGATTATATGATATATCATATTCTTAAAGGTCCCTAGTCGAGTATTATTATATAGGACAATAATAATACATAGATAGACTAGTATGTTGTTTGACAAGATAACCACATCTCATTGGTTATAAGTATGGGGATACTAAAGTCAATACATAGGTATATGTGAGAGTACATGGTACTGGACAGACCCACAGTGAGATTCTTCATGTTTAATAAAGTCATAAGAAAGACTCACAGTGATAATGGTGTAATGATCCTTTGACTTGAAATCATTATATTTCTATACGAGGATTAATATACTTTGACTACATTAAAAGTTACTTTTGATCGGGTGATGATAAAAGTGGACATCGGGTATATCATGAGTCGTATGAGAAATATGAATGATAGATAAAGGATTTAACCCTCCTATAATTAGGAGAGATATTATTGGCCTCTTGATTGAGTGAGATTATAAAAGCATGGCCATGCTCAAATAATGATTTGTCTCGATAATCTACTCATGGATCAAGTAAACCCGGATTAAATGTTGAAGAGGATGACTAAATACATGTCTCGAGTTTAATCTATAATATGTATGGTTAAAGGGATTATATTACACGAAAAACATTAATCACGAAAGGTTTTATCTAATCACGATTTAATTATTATTTAATTGCGTAACAATGATATATTACTAGATACCGCTCATTGTTTATAATTTTATTAGAGAATAAAATTATTGCCAATTAAATAATAGCCTATAGGGTCGCACAAATAGAGCACTTAATGGAATAGTTAATTTAAATTATGGATTTAAATTAATTGATGATTATTTGAATTTTATTATAATTAAGTAAGACTTAATTGAGATAATATAAATTCGAATTAAAAGGAATATTTTTGCCCGTAATAATTAAGTATGACTTAGTTATTAATTAAATAATAGAAATTCATTTTTATTATTTAATCCAATACCTACTAGGGTTGGGCTTTGCTGTTATGGGCCTTTTTAATCAGCCATTATAAATACATAATGATAGGTTAAAGAGGCTTATACGTTTTTGAGAAAACCCTAGCAGCAAAGAGAGACAGAGGCAATTCAGATCGTCAAGAAGGAGGCTAGTACATCCATTCCGTAGTCAAGTTCGTGAGACGTTCTTGAAGGTGCTCGTGTGGATACCATAGAGGTGTTTCTCCGAGAGGTAGACACAAAACGTGATAGCTAGGATCTTCGTTGAGTTCGTGAAAGTTAAGCTCTTGAAAGGTATGATTCGTGATCTCCATAATCTGCCCATAATTATACATGGATCCTGTTTTTGGGTTTCAAAATTTTTGTTTTATTTACGTTTATCCGCTGCGTGTTATGCCTTCGAAACCCAACAATGGCATCAGAGCTACGTGTATAAGGGGCTGATTTGGTTACGTGTTTACTGTATTTTTACAAGTATGCATGTGTGATGAGTCTGCCATGATAACAGTTATGTTATATGAGTCTGCCATGATAACAGTTATGTTATATGAATGATATGATGAATCTGTTAATGATCTATATGATGATACTAGTATGTTTAAGATCTGCCATAACTCATATGTATGCGATCTCTTAAAATATGTATACTGATACATGTTTTTGGTAACTGGGATATAGATCGTGTGTATGCTGATACATGCTTCTGGAATAGTATTCTGATACATATTTTGCTAGTATTCTGATACTTGATTTTGCAAAAATTTCCGCCATCGGGGGGCTCGCTGCCCCCCCGAACCCTCCAGCGACCTCACCGCGGAGGTCGATCCGCGTGCTTAGGGTTTCGTTTTTAATTTGTGCTTATGACATATGATTTACTTATTTATTATTCTTGATTGGATCATGATAATTGATAAATAGTATGTCATCTTTATATGATCTATCATATTCTTTAATGGTTACTTGAGCATGGTGCATAGTTATGGCCTTAAGACCTTAGTTGTAATGGCATATTTTTTTGGTTTGTAATAAATACGACTTGCATGTCGTTTTCTATTTGTAGTTGTTTTATCTCGAATGTAACAGGAGTTCTTTTGTAAGTTCATTAGTATAATTCTTAATGTAACATCCAAGAAGGACAAGGGAAAGAGGAGGCATCCTATGGAGGCCAAGGAGACAATGGAAGCAATAGAGAAGACATATGTAATAGTTATTTTTACACCATAGACTGACCTTGATCTTTTCATTAGCCTGAAAAGATCACATAGGATTGGGCCATAACTATTGCACGTTTACTTTACGCACTTTTCATATGATGTATAAATAGTATGTGTAGAGTAGAAAATGCATGTTTTAATTAGATTAATGATGCATGTATGTATTAGATACATCACCCATGCCATGCCTTTAAACAAGATAAAATCTGTAACGACTCAAGATTTAAAATAAACAAACGATCATGAGATTCTCGTGTTTATGAAACATGGAATAAAATACGAATTTTCTTTATTTATGATATGGGGCGATTTTGTCAACAACGGGTTCATAGAACTCGTAAGGCTGTGGGTTTTAAGCGAGACCGATGTGACTCCTCCACTACCTGGAAATCAAACCATTGACGAGTATTGATTTGAAGTATTTTAGTCAAGGAAAAATTGGGAATCTCTTTATGATGGGATCATGATTGTTCTAAATTAAAAATCCCTACGTAAAAATATTAAGTTTTAATCAGATGCTTTCCAATGAATGAACACTCATTAAATCCTAGATCGATAAGGGGAAGGGATGTCAGTGACATGGGACTCCTATCTATCATGGTGAAATGCGACGAATATAAACGGTTATATTCGGACGTTGTATCATTGGGTCTAACTTAACTGAGTCATCATAATAAGGTGAATATAAACGGTTATATTCAACTATTATGAACTTAGAAGCATAGAGTTTGGTTAAAAATCTATTAGATAGATAAGATCAATTATTGTTCACCAAATTATCCAAGAATTATATATGATATAATTGACAACTGTTGTCTACCTAAATAATCATGTTTTAAGGATACCAGTGGTTGACTTAGAACATGACGAAATATGGATCTTAGCTCACTAGAAAGATTAATGGGATATACTTTCCGAATTAATAGTTAGGGCTATTAATTTGATAAAAAAAATAGTGGGAGATATATTATGAATATATCATAATCATATGAACATAAAATTTTAACTCAGACAATCTAATGTTTATTTTACACTTTTATTATTGTAGATACTGAGTAATGGTAAACAACACAAACACACTATCCGTACGTTCAGTCCTTGAGAAGGACAAGCTGACAGGAGGAAACAACTTCCTAGACTGGCAGATGAATTTGAGGATTGTCCTCAGGCAGGAGCGCAAGCTTCATGTCATTGATATTCCTCCTCCAGGCCCCCTTCCTGAGGGTGCTACTGCTGATGAACGAGCAGCACGCACAAGGGATGAGAATGATGCAAATGATGTTGCATGTCTTATGTTGGCAATTATGAGTGCTGAGCTTCAAAGACAACATGTGCATATGGATTCATATACTATCAATGAGCACTTGCAAAGCATGTTTGCAAGCCAAACTCGTCAAGAAAGGTTCAACACGAGTAAGTCACTTTTTAATTGCAAACAAGGGGCGAGTGAACCAGTTGGCCCACATGTTCTGAAGATGATTGGTTACATTGAGTACCTTGAAACTTTGGGTTTCCCGATTGGTCCGGAAACTGGTATTGACCTAATCATGAATTCTTTGAACAACAAATTCACTCAGTTTGTTGTGAACTACAATATAAATGAATTTGAAAAAACACCTACTGAATTGTTGCATATGTTGAGAACATATGAGACCAACATGAAGACAGCTGAACCTGCTCCCATACTGATGGTGGGAAATAAAGGTAAGGCCAAAGGGAAGGGCAAATGGATGGGTAAGAAGAAGATTGGATCTGATTCTACACCCAAGCCAAAGTCAGGTCCCAAACAGGCTTTAAAGCCTAAAGGTGGTGTGCCCAAGGGTGAATGTCATTACTGTAAGAAAGATGGTCACTGGAAGAGAAACTGTCCAATTTACTTGGAGGATCTGAAGAAAAAGAAAGCAGTTCAGATTTCTGGATCAGGTATTTATGTTATAGAAGTCAATTTGTCTATTTCTACATCTTGGGTATTTGATACTGGATGTGCTTCTCACATTTGTATAAATGTGCAGGGCCTGCAGAGAAGTAGAACTTTGGCTAAGGGAGAAGTGGACCTAAGAGTAGGCAATGGAGCAAATGTTGCTGCTTTAGCTGTAGGGACTTATTATTTATCTATGCCCTCTGGGCTTGTTTTAGAACTAGAAGACTGTTTTTTCGTGCCTACGATTCGCAGAAACATTATTTATGTTTCTTGTTTGGACAAGAAAGGTTTTTCGTTTACAATAAAGAACAACATTTGCTCTTTTGCTTTGAATGATTTAACCTATGGTGTTGCGCGTTTATTTAATGGTTTATATGTTCTTGATTTAGATAACCCTGTCTGTAATATAGAAAACAAATGACTTAAAATGAATGACTCAAATCAAACATACCTCTGGCATTGTCGTCTAGGACACATAAATGAGAAACGCATATCCAAATTACATAAGGATGGATACTTGGATAAGTTTAATTTTGAATCATACCAAGAATGCGAATCTTGTTTGCTTGGTAAGATGACTTAATCCCCTTTCACTAGTAAGGGTCAAAGGGCCACTAAACGTCTGGAGCTAATACATAGTGATGTATGTGGCCCAATGCGTGTAATGGCTAGAGGAGGCTACTACTACTTCATAACATTTACTGATGATTTCAGTAGATATGGATATGTATATCTTATGAAGAACAAATCCGATTCTTTTGAAAAATTTAAAGAATACAAGGTTGAAGTAGAGAAGTAAATTGGCGGAGATGCAAGTATTAAGATCTTACGATCCGATCGTGGGGGTGAATACTTAAGCACCGAATTTAGAGAGTATTTGAAAGAGTGTGGTATTGTATCACAACTCACTCCGCCAGGAACACCTCAATGGAATGGAGTTTCAGAGAGGAGAAATCGCACCTTGTTGGATATGGTGCGATCGATGATGAGTCATGCAGATCTTCCAATTAGTTTCTGGGGTTACGCTCTAGAAACAGCGGCTTTCACACTTAACCGTGTTCCTACTAAGAAGGTTCAAAAGACTCCATATGAGATATGGAAGGAGAAACGGTCAGGCATGAACTTTATGAAAGTTTGGGGATGTAAGGCGTTTGTGAAACGTCAAGAATCTGACAAGCTTGGACCTAAATCCGAAGAGTGCATTTTTGTAGGATACCCTAATGAAACAAAGGCGTATTATTTTTATAGTCCTTCTGAGCAGAAAGTGTTTATTGCTCGAGATGCTGTCTTTATGGAAAGAAATTTTGTTTCCAAAAGAAACAGTGGGAGAACTATAGATCTCGATGAAGATCGAGAACCGCAAAATAGCATTGAACCTGAAGTGGAACAAGAGCAGAATAATGATAATGCTCAACAAACACAGGTTGTTCGTAGATCTGGTAGATTTCACCATGAGCCAGAGAGATATAGATTTCTCATGACTCGGTGTGGTGATTTGATGCTCATAGATGAAGATGAGCCTCTCACATACCAAGATGCTATGAACAGTCCAGACTCTAAGAGATGGCTTGAAGCCATGAAATCCGAGATAGATTCCATGTACGAAGACCAAGTATGGACTTTGGTTGATCCACCTGAAGGGGTAAAACCCATATGGTGCAAATGGGTTTTTAAGAAGAAAAAGGGCATGGATGGAAATGTTCAGACCTATAAAGCTAGACTGGTTGCAAAAGGTTTCAAACAAATTCATGGTATTGACTATGATGAAACTTTCTCACCAGTGACTATGGTCAAGTCTATAAGGATTTTACTTGCCATTGCAGCATTCCATGATTATGAAATCTGGCAAATGGATGTCAAAACAGCCTTCCTTAATGGAAGCCTTGAAGAGGATGTGTACATGACACAACCTGAGGGTTTTATCGATCCAAGGAATGTTGGCAAGGTATGTAAATTGCGTCGATCCATTTATGGATTGAAGCAATCCTCTAGGAGATGGAATATCCATTTTGATGAAATAGTCACAAAGTATGGCTTTGTTCAAAACGAAGATGAACCGTGTATTTACAAGAAGGTTAGTGGGAGCTATGTGGCATTCATAGTACTATATGTTGATGATATACTACTAATGGGGAATGACATACCTTCTCTAAAGGCTGTTAAGACTTGGTTAGGGAGCAATTTCTCCATTAAAGACTTAGGAGAGGCATCCTACATTCTAGGAATGAGGATCTATAGAGAAAGATCTAGAAGGATGATCGGTCTAAGTCAGAGCACATACATTGATAAGGTTTTGCATCGTTTTGGAATGCAAAATGCAAAAAGGGGATATGTCCCCGTGTCTCAAGGGATAACGATCTCTAAGGACCAGTGTCCGAAATCATTGGATGAGAAGGACCACATGAATAAAGTCCCATATGCTTCAGCAATTGGATCTATCATGTATGCAATGGTATGTACTCGCCTAGATGTCTTTTATGCTTTGAGCATGACGAGCAGATACCAGTCTAATCTGGGTGAAAGTCACTAGACGGCAGTTAAGAATATTCTGAAGTACCTGAAAAGAACTAAAGATTCATTCTTGGTGTATGGAGGAGAAGAGAAACTCATTGTAAAAGGTTACATCGATGCAAGTTTCCAAACAGACAGAGATGATACTGTATCACAGTCTGGTTTTGTGTTTTGTCTAAACGGAGGTGCTGTAAGCTGGAAGAGTTCAAAGCAAGAAACAGTAGCTGATTCTACAATGGAGGCTGAGTACATTGCAGCTTGTGAAGCAGCTAAGGAGGCCGTTTAGATTCGAAAGTTCATTTTTGATTTGGGAGTGGTTCCATCGATCGCAGATCCCATTGATCTATACGGTGATAATAATTGAGCCATTGCACAGGCTAAAGAACCTAGATCACACTCCCGGGCTAAACATATACTCAGGAGATTTCACCTTATTCGAGAGATTAATGAAAGAGGTGATATACACATATGTAAAGTGCACACAAATGATAACATTGCAGACCCACTGACCAAAAGCTTGTCGCAGCAGAAGCACGATGGTCACACTAGTTCCATGGGTATTAGATATATGGGTGATTGGCTCTAGTGCAAGTGCGAGATTGTTAGTGTAGGTGCCCTAGAGGAAATACATTATTCTTTTATAATCTTTATGTCAGTTGATCATTCAATAAATGTATTTATTATGACCTTAATTACTGCGATATTTTGTTAGCATAATAAATGTCCTTAGAATCATGATATAAATTGTATAGTTTAAGTACATGACTTGAACTTGAGATTATATAATATATCATATTCTTAAAGGTCCCTAGTCGAGTATTATTATATAGGACAATAATAATACATAGATAGACTAGTATGTTGTTTGACAAGATAACCACATCTCATTTGTTATAAGTATGGGGATACTAAAGTCAATACATAGGTACATGTGAGAGTACATGGTACTGGACAGACCCACAGTGAGATTCTTCATGTTTAATAAAGTCATAAGAAAGACTCACAGTGATAATGGTGTAACGATCCTTTGACTTGAAATCATTATATTTCTATACGAGGATTAATATACTTTGACTACATTAAAAGTTACTTTTGATCGGGTGATGATAAAAGTGGACATCGGGTATATCATGAGTCGTATGAGAAATATGAATGATAGATAAAGGATTTAACCCTCCTATAATTAGGAGAGATATTATTGGCCTCTTGATTGAGTGAGATTATAAAAGCATGGTCATGCTCAAATAATGATTTGTCTCGATAATCTACTCATGGATCAAGTAAACCCGGATTAAATGTTGAAGAGGATGACTAAATACATGCCTCGAGTTTAATCTATAATATGTATGGTTAAAGGGATTATATTACACGAAAAACATTAATCACGAAAGGTTTTATCTAATCACGATTTAATTATTGTTTGATTGGGTAACAATGATGTATTACTAGATACCGCTCATTGTTTATAATTTTATTAGAGAATAAAATTATTGCCAATTAAATAATAGCCTATAGGGTCACACAAATAGAGCACTTAATGGAATAGTTAATTTAAATTATGGATTTAAATTAATTGATGATTATTTGAATTTTATTATAATTAAGTAAGACTTAATTGAGATAATATAAATTCGAATTAAAAGGAATGTTTTTGCCCATAATAATTAAGTATGACTTAGTTATTAATTAAATAATAGAAATTCATTTTTATTATTTAATCCAATACCTACTAGGGTTGGGCTTTGCTGTTATGGGCCTTTTTAATCAGCCATTATAAATACATAATGATAGGTTAAAGAGGCTTGTACGTTTTTGAGAAAACCCTAGCAGCAAAGAGAGGCAGAGGCAATTCAGATCGTCAAGAAGGAGGCTAGTACATCCATTCCGTAGTCAAGTTCGTGAGATGTTCGTGAAGGTACTCGTGTGGATACCATAGAGGTGTTTCTCCGAGAGGTAGACACAAAGCATGATAGCTAGGATCTCCGTTGAGTTCGTGAAAGTTAAGCTCTTGAAAGGTATGATTCGTTATCTCCATAATCTGCCCATAATTATACATGGATCCTGTTTTTGGGTTTTAAAATTTTTGTTTTATTTACGTTTATCCGCTGCGTTTTATGCCTTCGAAACCCAACACAAGTTCCATAGATGACGACAAGTCAACGGATTTGGTGGCAATCTACGGCTTTGAGATTTTAATGGTCTTGTCTCGATCCTGTTCGTCGAATGCTTTAAGGAATAACCCTTTCCTCTAATTGTGACCACACAATTATATTCGCTTAGCTGGGCATCTCCAGAGATATACTGCCTCTATCTCGTCAAATGACTTGATCCCATTCAGAGTTTTAACACTCTTACTTTTCTAGTAGTGTCAGTACCTTCTAGGTTTACAGGGGATTGACTCAGATACAACAATATCATCTATATAGCAAAGGTACTACCAATTCATCCTTACAGCTTGTTATTACCATATTGGATACACTTCGAGGGATCTCCTCTCATGTGTATTGGGTTCCCACTATTGATGAATTATTATGGGTTGACAATCCCATCCCCAACCTTGACCTGAGGACCACTGCAGGTTCCAATCCTTTAGTCAAAGGATCGGCTATATTATTCTGAGTTCCTATGAACTCTATAGCTATAATCATATCAGTCACTAAACCCCTTGTAGACTTAAGTCTAACTTGGACATGTCTCTTACTTTTAGCATTATGATTTTTACTGCTAATCTTGTCAATAGTTGTTCGACTATCACAGTGAATAACAATAGCTGGAAGCGGTCTGCTTACTACAGGTATTGCAGACATAAGTCTGTGTAACCATTCAACCTCCGTCCCCGTGGCATATAGTGCACACAACTCAACCTCAAATGTAGACCGAGTCACTATAGTCTGTCTGCTTGACTTCAAGGATATTGCTCCACCTGCCAAGGTGAACACATATCCAGTCACTCCATTGGAACCAGACTTCATAGCTATACAACTTGCATCACTGTACCCTTCAAACACACCAGGAAATCTCCTTTAGTGTAAACTAAGGTACATTGTGCCTTTTAGATATCTAAGTACTCTATCAAGAGCATCCCAATGAGTTCTGTTTGGACAGCTTGTATATCTAGACAACTTAGACACAAAATATGAAATATCTTGTCTAGTACAGTTACCTAGATACTGCAAACTCCCAATAATCTTAGAATACCTTAACTAAGACACATGCACTCCTGAAGTATTTTTGACAAGAGCAACTTTAGAATCATAAGGTGTAATAGCGATTCTACACTGTGAATAACCATATTTCTCAAGTATAGATTTCTCTATATAATGAGATTGAGTCAAGGTTATTCCCTTAGCTGACTAAATCAGTTTGATTCCAAGAATCACAATAGCCTCACCCATATCCTTCATTTCAAAGTGCCTTTTCAAGAATTCTTTTGTCTCGTTAATAATCTCAATATTGGTTCCTAACAGTAAAATGTCATCCACATATAGGCACATGATAACACACTCACTACCTTTAACTTTAGTGTAGACACACTTGTCACTTTCATTAATCTTATACCTGAATGACAATACAGTTTCATCAAACTTTTTATGCCAATCTCTGGGAGCTTGTTTTAAGCCATAGATGGACTTGATTAACTTACATACTTTCCTTTCATTGCCAGATGCAACAAATCCCTTAGACTGGTCCATATAAATCTCTTCTTCAAGTTCACCATGAGGAAAAACGATCTTTACATCCATCTGATGGATGATAAGACCATGGACGGAAGCCAATGCTATAAGCATTCAGATTGTCACCATCCTAGCAACCAGAGAGTATGTATCAAAGTAATCAATTCCTTCCCTCTGCTTAAAACCCTTAGCTACCATTCTAGATTTGTACTTATCTATTGAGCCGTCAGGGTTCAACTTCCTCTTAAAGACCCATTTGCACCCAATAGTAGAACACCCAGGAGAGGGATCAACCAACTCCCATGTTCTATTAGAAACAATATAGTCAATTTCACTCTTCACAGCGCCCTTCCAATGCCTAGACTCTGAAGAATCCATAGCTTGTCGGAAAGTTAAAGGTTCGTCCTCGACATTGTAAGTGATAAAATCACCTCCAAAGTCCTTAACTACCTTTGCACGCTTACTTCTCCTTGGCTCCTCTACTTCCTTAGGAATAGAGTTACTACTAGGTTCCGCCCCCATATTTATCATCTTTTCCACATGATCATCAATAGAACTCGATGTTTGAGCAGGATCTTCCTCAGAAGTCATTTCAGGTATTCCAGTCTTCATATGGTAGACATCCTCAAAGAATGTAGAATCTCGAATTTCAACTACTGTGTTTGCCACTATGCCATATATGTCAGATTTTAATACTAAAAATCTCATAGCTGTAGTGGTTTCAAGATAGCCCAGAAAGATACAGTCAACAGTTTTCGGACCTAGTTTCTTTCTCTTGTGTTCAGGAACAAGTACCTTAGCAAGGAACCCCCACACACGAAGATACTTAAGACTAGTCATCATGCCATTCCATAACTCCAAGGGTGTCTTATCCATGTGTTTCAGAGGGACTCTATTCAAAATATGGCACGCCGTATTTAGAGCTTCTCCCACATGTATTTAGGAAACCCAGAGCTAATCATCATACTATTAATCATATCTTTAAATTTTCTGTTCTTTCGCTCAGCAACCCCATTAGACTCAGGTGTGTATGGTGGAGTAACTTCATGAACTATACCATTGTTTGCACAAAGTTCAATAAAAGCGTTACTCGTATACTCACCACCTCTATCAGATCTCAATCATTTAAGTAACTTACTAGTTTATTTTTCTACTTCAGTTTTATATATAATGAATTTACTAAGTGCTTCATCCTTATGTCTAAGTATATATACATAACAATATCTACTACTATCATCTATAAAAGTAATGAAGTATCTAAACTCGTCCTTGGTCAACACACCACCAAATTCACAAATATCAGTGTGTACTAAATCTAACAAGTCTGAATCCCTAACAATATTATGAAAAGGTTTCCTTATTTGTTTAGCAGACACACATACTTGACATTTAGAATTCTTTTCAATGGTATATTTTGGAATCAACTCTAACTTCATCATATACTTAAGAGCACCAAAGTTTAAGTGACCTAGTCTAGCATGCCATATATCCGAGGATTCAACATAGTTAACAGAAGGAATAATATTATTATTCAAATTCCCCAAGACGGGTTCAACATTAATAACAAATAAACCATTTGACAAGTAACCCTTGCCAAAAAATGTACCAGTATGAATAAGAACTACTTTATTACACTTGAAAGAAATTTGAAAACCACTAGACACTAAACAGCTTCCACTTATTATATTTCCACGCATGTCGGGAACATGATGCACTCTAGTCAGAGATAGTATACGTCCTGAAGGGAACTTCAGATCCATATTTCCCATTCCAAGTACTTGAGCGACACTAGCATTCCCCATCTTCACAGTCAAGCTATGACTCTGTTGATAAGATACAAATAAACTAATATCAGCACAAATATGCACATTAGCTCCAGTATCTATCAATCATTCATTTGACAGATAAGTAGAAAAAATTAAAGGGTTGTAGGATACATACCGGTCACCGTTGGTTTCAGAAGTCGTAGCCTCACCAACAACCATGTTCACTACGGGCCCACTTGCGGTTCCCGACACAGCATTCGCATGCGCTACCACCTCAGTTTTCTTCGCTTTCTTCGTAGGGCAGTCCTCACATGGTTTATTTGCCTTGGGTTTCTTGTCCTTGTCCTTGTCACTCTTAGGTTTATTACTATTCACTTTCTTAGGAACAGCCTTCCTTTTCAGTCCTACAGTTGCTACGTTTACCTTCGAGGTACTGTGCTCAGTTGACATCACATGTCCCTGTTTGGACTTGTGTTTTTCTTGGACCGAGATGTCCAGCATAAGGTTGGTCCAGGTGATCTCTCCATTCTGTCTTTTCAGGGAGAGAGAGAACTCTTCCCAAGACTGCGGGAGCTTTTCAATCACACTCATAACCTTGAACTTTTCAGGGAGGTCCATTCTAGACTCCTTCAAAGCATGCACTATCATCTCGAACTCATGCACTTGCTCAGTCATGGACTTATTGTCCACCAACTTGAACTCAAGGAACCTTGCCACAGAATACTTTTCCAGACCTTGTGAGTTAGTATTATGTGTTTGGTCCAGCTTCTTCAATAAGAGTTTTGTGGAGTAGGCATCAGAAGAATAAAGATCAAACAAAGTGTTTGATAGATCAGCCAAAATGGCCTCCCTAGCCACCCCATCCTTCTCAGTTCACTTTGCAAAAGCCTTAACCGTTTCATCCATCTCTTGATCTACAACCGGTTTCTCATATTCCACAACCGGCCACAAACCCTTTATAGTCAACCACAATTTCATCCTATTCTGCCAACGAGAAAAGCCGATGCCACCGTTGAATTTCTCCGGTAAACCAGTTAATTCAACGGCTTGTGGAAAACTATAAGTGGTCTAATCTATGGTCCCAACAATTGCACCAGAACTACTACCACCACCAACGGGAACCTCAGCTTCGCTAACCATTATTACGCTAAATAATATATAACGATCGATCTCTTCAAGAATGTTTGAAATAATACTAACTATTACAACAATATAAAGGAAATTATATATTGAATTTAGTAAGACAAGGCCAAGATAACAGTTAACAAAGTAAAATATGTAGGTAAACAGCATGCAAGTCAGAAACTGTAAGAACAAAGAAAAGTAAGAGTGCGTACCAGTAACCATAGCTTTAACACTTAAAGAAAGAACATAAAGCAGTGATGTGAAACTGGTAAAATACAGAAAGTAACGAAACAGCTGAGTCGCCAGGCCTTGCTCGAAGTCGTGACTACTTTTGAAGAGATAGTTGCCCCCACCTGGCTGCGTTGGGATGCTATACAACAACTCCTCCAGGATAAAACAACTTCGAGCTTTGAGTTGACAACACCTCGAAAGCTCAACTTCGACTGGGATCTCACTTCGCCGAAAAACCACTATCTGAATATGGGAGAGCAGAGAGTATAGAGAGGAGAGGAAGAATGTAGGGTATGGTGGAAAAAACTCAGAACCTAAGTCCTCTATTTATAGTAGAGACTAAGTGTAACTGGCCACCCCATTTAATATCAGAATTAAACTGTACAATTAATACATAAATCAAAATTGATAATTTGAATTTGAAATATAATTTGAATTTAAAATAAAATTGTAACAAATTATTCATTATTCCTCACATTATTTCAGATTTAATTTTAATTTGAATATATTATCAGTTACTGAGTTATTTGTCAAATGTCCAGGTTCAATGAATCTGACTAAGCCCACTTACAAAGTGACTCAGCCTAATTCAGAAACCGAACCCAGCCCAACTGTTATAACCAAGCCCAAACTGATAAATAAATTCTAATTAAAATATTAAATCACACAAATAAATAAAATTCCCGCCCAGGTCGCCTCGCGTACGTGAGACGCCGAGGCATTCTCCCAAATCGCCCTTTCGACCCGGTCAGGTGTGTGACGAGGTGGCAGCGCGCATGAAGCACACAAGAACACAATGCACCGTCAAACACCTTAGTAGTTGTACATTATCCATGTGTGTGATACTATATAAAGTCAATATCCCCTTTATTTATTTTCAATGTGGGACAAAATACATTCTCTTTCTTCCAGCTCTTTCAAACCACTAAGTTTAACTCAAATTCTCTATGGATTTCATTAAGAAAAATTCTTAAAACCATATATGAAAATTTAAGTTTACATATCATGGAATAACTTCCGATAATTAAATTTTAGAATTATCATAAAAAATATAATAAAACTATGATCTAAAAATCTAATTTTTTCTAACACCAGTTAGAGATGAACATGCTATCGTTTGGAATTGGGAGTCCTGCTAACTCTCCTTCCTAATGTTTCTTAAATATTCTGTTTGTAAAGACGTAAGATAGAATCTGAAGATTAAAGGAAAACTAGTTCATTGAAAAAGGCTACATATCAGGTTTATACGTATAAATGTCAATCACAAGTCCTGTTTATTAAACACCTTGAATAATCTGTGTTTAACAAGATCCTTCATTCTTAGGTCTGAATTATCAGTAGAACTCCTAATTACTGCTTCTTAAGTTTTCACTTTGATGATTGGCAGCTACTGAAAATCAGTTCCTGCCATCAAATGCAGGCTCCTCGTTCCAAGTTATTCCATTTTGACATGTTTCTTTGTCTAAATATGGAGTTTCTCCTAAATTTTGGTATCCTTTTTTCCCAGGTTACTACACAGAATAATGTACACTTTAAATATGTAGGAGGTTAAGGAAATTGGTCGTAGAAATATCTTTTGTAGAATGACTCAACGCATTGTTAAGTTTTATTCTAAGAAGTTGGTGAGTTTAGATCCCCATTCTAGACAAGCATATAATCAATAATTCAATATAAAGCAGACCTGTCCTCGTACTTTAGAGCAAGCATAATTGTAAGCTAAAGTACAAGTGGAAGATACAGGTTTTCTGATTCCGATGCAAGTCCAAAAGAGATCTGTATTGTAGGTGAACTCCTCTCTTGTATAAGTGAACTAGTTTTATAACCGTGACTTACTTGTTTGGAATATGGAATATAAGTCGTGTCATGAGATGCATTCACAAGACAAAAATAGGTAAACCTTGCACTAACTAGTATAATTTAAATCAAAAAGAATTCATTGCATTAAACAATCTCATGTTTATTGGATAGACAAAATTTGATAAGCCTAACAATAAGAATGGCAGCAAACCTTCACTAATATATGAAACAACCTATATCGCTGAACGAGATCTGCCCTTTCCCTTTCTTAGATTTCCCAGAACGATCTTTTGATTCCGAATCTCTTTCAGAAACATTACTTTTCCTAGCATCTATAGCTAATTCCATCATCGTAGATTGCTCATTATCACCTATCTCACTCTCTGAACAGGTGTCTCCTTCTCCTTCATAAGCATTACTTTTCCAGTCATCTTTAGCATAAGTCATCAGCTCCTTATTATTTGTTTCAGGAACATCACTCACCGTAGCATCTTTAGCTAATTCCACCTCCTTAGATTGGTTATTATGACTTGTCTCACCCTCTAAAGATGTGTCTGCTCCTCCTTGATGAGCAATATTTTCCGTGTCATCTTTAGCATAAATCACTGACATATCAGATTTCTCATAAAAATTTGCCTCATCTTCAGACCTTGAATACTCGTCCATTCCAGATTCCACGTCTCCTTCATAATCATAATTTCTGGTAGCCTCTTTACCATACCTTGCTTCTATAAGTCTTCCATTAGATTTTGAAAGTCTCCTGTCATATCCATAAACAGGTATGTCTCTTTCATGAACATTACTACCTTTCTTGGTATTCTTAGTAGACCTTACTTTCCTAGATTTTCTTTTCTTAACATGTTCACTTTCTTTAGCCTTGGAATCATCTTGATGCTTCTTCTTGCACCACTTGAGCCAACAAAGAAAATTTATGCTGACGACAACAATAAACGCCAAAACTACTGTAGTGATCAATATTCCATTAAACTTCAAATTTTTTGTAGGTGTCAGAACCGTGAATGCATCAGGAGGTGGCAGAATGGCCGAAAAACTAGGAGGAATAACATTAGGAAAAAAGTTAGGGTAATCTTCAACAGGTTGAATCATTATGTTGTTGGGAACAATACACAGGATTAAGGAGTTTTTCGAAGATGTGGTGTAAGAACTGGTTTCTATTATTTATAGAGGCATTAATATGATTAATCAAAGAACATTAGGATTAGTAAATTATAAGGAATAATTAAATTCAACACAGATTTAAAAATCTTTGAGTATAGGAAAAAAAAACAACATACGTTCAAATTCTTTTCAATTTTTGATATTAAATGAGAAATTAGTATAATTCAATCTTCATGAGGATTAGTTAATTATAGAAGGAAACATTGTAAAACAGACAAAACAGCCGCATAAAGTAATAATATAAGGCTGTTGAGGCTTCACCATACACCTATATACATAAAAGTCATGCTAAAACGTCTGTTGAGATACCACAGACGTATAATCCTAATTTATACATCCTCTGTCTCTCTAAAACAAACATTTAAAATTTAAGTAAAATAAAAAAGAAAACCAACTTCATCCATACTAGTGTATAAGATTGATTCAATTTCTTGTTCTTGGTTGCTTAACTTTAAATTGTACGATAGGGAGGGGGTGTATTAACTTGAAACAGGACTTGAACTAAGTAGTGCTTCTGGGGAATTTATTGAAGACAAATGTTAGTGATGACTATTGCTGCAATAACGATACTAATTTTTTAATATTCATTTAATGAACTATTTAACAATTTTAAGTTTTCAGTTCTCGATACTAATGATGATTAGGCTTCGACGTTGTGCAAGTACCGCTACCGGTCATTGTCATTTGATCAACCTAGGACTGGTTTACATTTTAATTAACTAGAGTTGTTGTTGAGCTTGGATATATTGATGGTTTTTTCGCACCACTGCGCTGCTCCAGACGATATGTTATTTTGTTTTAAGACAGAAAGTCTGATCTTACAGCTGCAGTTACTACTGGTTCTGCTCGTTGTCACCGTGATTATCTTTTCTTTGACTTCAATCAAATTTAGCCGGAGACTTCTTGATATTATGCAACTGAGATGGAGTCATTAGGGTATGGACATAATGCTGCGCTGATGCTTACTTTCTGCATATCAAAACTTATTTAAAAAAATTATTCAACTCCAATTCAGTTAAAAAATATCTATCTAAACTTTAAAGACTCGGAATTTTCTATAAAATACTTAACATATTTTTGGTGTTGGCGTCTCTCTGATGTTATTGCTGTTTCTATGCTACACCATCCAAAACATACTCGGTAATTTATATTTTAGATTTGATTTCAAATCACCAGCATCGATTGACTTGGAGAAGAGAACTCTAGCTATCTTTATAAAAATTGCACAACCACCATCGGAGCATTACTTAACTAAAGCAGGGGAGCACTTAAAACTATTCCCTTTGAAATTGATCTTTGTCCTTAATTAGCCGGAAGTGATGAATTGCAAGCATAGTTGTTGATAGGGTATAAGCGACCTGACTAGGATCCAACCTGGATCTAAAGGGTATCAGGCTCAACTGATAGACCAAGATCCCCCTCTCCCAGAACAATCAAGTGGAGAGACCTGGTCCGGGCCAACCCATGACCCGGGTCATCTCCCAACCCGGTTCCAACCCGGGACCTGGATCACCTGCCTACCAGGATCCAGCCCATGACCTGGATCATCTGCCTACCTGGATCCGGAACAGGGCCAAGATCAACATGAGCGGGGGTCCCTGAAAGCACATGCACATTTCACAACCCGCCAGGGAAGGGTACGTGGGCACATGACAATGACAACTATCAACAACCGACATATCAGACAAGCACGACGCGTGTCAGAAGGCCGTTAGGACACCCTGGAGGTGGTCCTCCCCTGGACACGGGTAAGCAATCCACCCAAGACAGGCGTCTTCTGCCCCCAAGATCCAACGGCCCTGATTTAGAGTTAACAACCCCTAAACCCTACCTTTGGGCTATATATACCCCCAAGGATGAAGGGTTTAGGGGTCAGAAAAACATTCACACTTTTGCACACTCACCCTCTCACATCCATACACTCACACAACAACCTTTCTATTGCATACATACATCCTCATCTTCTCCAAAACCCTATTCTTATTCTTACACCGGAGGCGCCGTGGGAGCCAAACCCCCTTCCGGTGTTGTTTTGCAGATACCCAACCAGCAGCCACACCTCATTAACACCCAGAAGATCCAAGAACGGCGTCGGACGGAGCCTCCTCGCTTACCGAAGTTATCATTTGGCGCTAGAAGGAGGAGCGCTCCATCCTTGGGTCTCGGTGCCCCTGGATTCACCTTCATCAGCAAACTCTTAAGAGAGTCCACATCTTAAGCCTGTAAGAACACAAACAACCATACCCTCTCTTGAATATGAATGTTGTTCATTTTAGCCACATTTGTGTGAGCTCATTATGTTAGGCCACGTTTTGTGTGAGCCCGTCCTCATTTGTTACTTTTGATTGTTTGGGGCTTGATAATCTTGATAGTCTTAAAGCCTGGGTTTGATAGTTTATAAAACCCAGATCTGCTTTAGTTTGCATATTGTCTTTGTATTATAGAGCCTGCTGTTCTTGTTCAGTAATATTATTAGCAAAACCCAGGAAGTTTGTTTGGTGTTATTCTGGAAATTTTTTGTAATCTTCAAAAAAGCAACATTAGATCCACATTTTTAGCCTCAAATCTTGGTCAGTTGTTTGTACAATTGTGGTAATGGCAAGAGCAGGAAAAAGGTACAGTTGGTAAGCCCTCCGCCAATACCCAGGTCCAGGATCAGGACCACTCTTAGACTCACGAACCTGGGGGAGACCGAGAGACCCTCTAGGAGCAACCATTGACACAACACACCCCGGTCTTGGAAAGGATAATAACATCCCGGGATGCCAGAAATGTCATAGAGCTCAATCAGTATAAGTACACTAATGTCCCAGTTACAGAGGAGCATATGGCCAACTTAACAATCCATGAACTGGATGAAGCAATCAGGCTCTACAGAGATGAACAAGCCCAGGCTCAGATAGAATATGAGCAAGATGATGAGCAAGAAGAGTCCGGAGATTCTCAGCAATCTAGGAGATCTGTCTTCGACCGAATCGGAACTAAGGCAAAAAAGAATCAAAAAGAGCCGAGTAAGAAGGAGACAAAAACAACCAGGAAGAAAAAGTTGGAAGAAATGAGGGAACAGATAAGAAGAGAAGAAGAGGCAAAGCTTGAGCTAAAGATCCTGAAAAGGATGCAACTGGAAGAGGAGAATCTCTTAGCAAAGACAAAAGGCAAAAGAACCCGGAGGGACCCTACCCCCGAGGTCATTTCTGACGACGAAGAGGAGGGGCAGAAGGACCTGAAATACATGATTTATGAGCTCCAGAGAAAAATGGAAAAAGATTCTGGATTGGAAGTTGGGGAGACCCTCACACCCTTCAGTCACTCCCTAGAAGCCATCCCCCGACAGAAAAATCTCAAACATTACAACTTTGACTCTTTTGATGGATTGGGGGATCCGGAAGAGCACCTCAATTACTTCGAACAGATAGCTCAGATATATTACTATAATAACCTAACAAAGTCTAGCTTCTTCGCCTCGACCCTCAAAAGGGGGCTCAAAGATGGTTCAGCAGGATCCCATCATGAAGCATTCACTCCTGGAAGGAGTTCAGGGGGGCCTTTCTTAGAAGATTCAGAGCCAATAAGACACATGAAATGCACATGTGTCACCTTGAAACAATCCGCCAATATGATAACGAACCACTTTCAACTTATATGCGGAGATTCCAGGAAGCCATCAACAAAGTCTCGAATCTTGATGAGAGGGAGGCTCTAAGCATATTCCGGAGGAACCTGGATCCAAAACACAATGAGAGGTACATTGTAGAGTTGATAAACAAAGAGCCACAAAGCCTCGCCGCTGCCTACTCTATGGCAGCCCGGTTCATAAAGGAAACAGACGTTCTCCAGGCGATGAGAATGACTCGGAATGGAGGATCCAGGAATAAAACTTCTGATGACCGACCGAAAGGGGGTTACCATCTGGAGAAGAAGTTCAAACAAAGCCACCAAACCCAGCAGACCAATATTGTGCAAAACACTCCAATATTTCAAAGACTGGGTCCTAAGACAGAATCTAAAAGCGATCCCGGTCCACCTAGGCAAGCCAGAGAGCCTAGGCAAGAGCCAGACTGGACACCACTGAACAGGACCCGTGAAGAAATACTGAAGGAGATCAAGGGAAAGCCATTCTATTATCCTCCCAAGCCCATGCAGACTCCCCCGGAGAGCAGGCCTTACAACAGGCAGTGCGACTATCATGAAACCCATGGGCACATAACTGAAAATTGTCTCTCCCTCAAATACTTCATTGAAGATCAAGTTAAGAAGGGAAACCTAAATCAGTACATCTCCTGGGAGACAAATCAGAAAGAAGAAAGGCCAAGGAAAGGAAATAATGTAGTGAATGTGGTCCTAGGGGGGTCACACTCTCCCCCTAGGAGCCCGGGCTCCGGAGATGAAGTATTCTCCATCCAATCCTACCCAGAGATGGTGATAACGTTCAACAGCAAGGATTATGAAGGGGTCAACTCGAACCACAATGAAGCTTTGGTAGTGACACTTGACATCTTTGATAATGAAGTAAGAAGGATGCTGATAGACAATGGATCTTCAGTAAACATACTTTTAAAGCATACCGTGGACCGGATGAAGCTAGGGAGCGTACGCTCTAATGAATACCGAGAAGACCCTCTCTATGGGTTCGAGAACAACTTGGTCCCGATCCAGGGAAACTTATACTTGCCAGTGATATTTGAATCAGCCCCGAACCAAGTCAACCATGTGATAAAATTTTACATGATCAACACTCCCTCATCCTACAACGACATAATCGGGCACTCAGCCCTGACAAGGATCCAAGCAATTACCTCCATATCACACTTGAAAATAAAATTCCCAACCGGGGTAGGAGAAGTCAAGGGAGATTATGAGATCGCTGAAAGATGTTATAGCCAAGCTCTGGTAATGGTTGAAACATATCAAGACAACAAGAGGTAGGTCGCAGTACTTCAAAAATAGCAAAGTATAAAGAAACATCGCCCCCACTCAAGGGATGATGCGAGAAAAGAAGTCCAGATCATAGAATCCCTCCCAGATCCAAAAGCAACCAAACCAAACTCAAAAGAGCAAAAAAGCAACCAAGTCACAGCAGAGATTAAATTGAGCCTAGGCCTTGGCAAGGCCAATCCTATTGTGCAAGCAACCAACCTTGAAACAAGTGAAGTAGGGGAAAGCAACCAAAAAAAGATGACAGCCCAGGGTCAGATCTATATGAAGAAGAATGTAGAAGCCCAGATCCAATAGTTGGTATCAAATATGGATCACGCCAAGATTGAGGCCACTATAGAAACGGAAACAATTCTGATCAGTACAAGTGATCCTTCCAAGAAAATAAAGATAGGATCCGGACTCGAGACTACCTTCAAAGAAGAACTGGTATCATTACTCCGAGTGTACTCCGATATATTATCCTAGAGCCCGAGAGACATGCCCGGGTTGGATGAATCCATAGCAATTCATAGCTTGGATGTCAATCCCGAGAGGAAGCCAGTTAAGCAAAAGAGAAGAAATTTTTCCCCAAAAAGGTAGAAAGCAATAGATGAACAAATTGAGAAACTACTAAAAACTGGGATCATATGCGAAGTCAAGTACTCGGAGTGGTTGACAAACGTTGTAATGGTAAAAAAGGCAAACGGGAAATGGAGAATGTGTATTGACTACACGGACTTAAACAGTGCATGCCCCAAAGATCCTTAACCCTTGCCAAATATTGATCAATTGATTGACGCAACATCCGGGCACGTCATGCTGAGTTTCATGGACGCCTACTCGGGGTACAACCAGATCAAGATGAATCCCAAGGATATCCTAAAGAAAGCCTTCATTACCCACAGGGCGGTCTATGCTTATGTAATGCTGCCTTTTGGATTGACTAACGCGGGAACAACCTACCAGAGGGCAATGAATAAAATCTTCAAAGACCAGATCGGAAGGAACCTGGAATCCTATGTTGATGACATGATCGCAAAGTCCACAAGCATCCCCGGTCACATAAGAGACCTAAGAGAATGCTTTGACAACTTGAGAAAATACTCACTCAGGCTCAATCCAGAAAAGTGCACATTCGGAGTAGGGGCAGGAAAATTTCTTGGATTCATGATAAGCAACAGGGGAATTGAAGCCAACCCAGAAAAGATAAAGGAAATCCAGGAGATGAAACCTCCAAGAACATAAAAAGATGTGCAGAAGCTAGCAGGGTCACTGGCAGCACTCAGAAGATTTATCTCAAAGCTAGCCAAGAGATGCCTACCGTTCTTTGACCTTTTAAAAGGAGCAACCAACAAGAAAGAAGTTAATTGGAGCCCGGAATTCCAAAGGGCATTTGAAGAAATTAAAAGGTACCTCTCTCAACCCCCTGTGTTAACCAAAGCCCAACCCGGGGAGCCCCTATTCCTTTATCTGTCAGCAGGGGCCCTGGCAGTTGGAGCAGCCCTGATCAGGGGAGAGAATGGCAAATAACAACCAGTTTATTATATGAGCCAAGTGCTAAAAGATGCGGAGACTCGATACCCAAGGCTAGAAAAGTTTGTTTTTGCCTTGATCACATCATCAAGGAAGCTCAGGAACTACTTCCAGGGAAGGGAGATACGGGTGGTAACTAACCAACCCTTAAGGAAGATAATACACAAGCCAGATATCTCAGGAAGGTTGGTAAATTGGGCGGTTGAGCTAAGTCAATTTAATTTGAGTTTCATTCGAAGAATAGCAATTAAAGCCCAGGCTCTAGCTGATTTCATCATAGAATGCAACTTCCCGGAAGAAGAGCCTATGCCCATAAGCATTGACCCTGAGAGAAACACTGATCAAGACATAGGAGCCTGGGCTCTCAAAGTTGATGGTTCCTCAACAAATGAAATATCAGGAGCCGGGCTCATCCTAAAGAGCCCAGAAGGATTCACAATCCAAACAATAATCTCTTTTGGCTTTTCAGCAACAAACAACCAAGCAGAATATGAGGCCCTGATAGCAGGATTAAAGCTAGCAAAAGCCCTCAGGATCCAGGATCTCAAAATCTACAGCGAATCGCAGATCATGGTAAAGCAAACAAACGGCGAGTACATTGCCAAGGATCCAGTCCTATACAAGTACCAGGCTTTGGTCCAAAGCTACCTCACCTCGATACCAAAAGCACAAGTAATTCAAATCTGCAGAGAGCAGAATTCAGAAGCTGATACATTATCTAAACTTGTTCAAAACTTATCAGACCTGGATTGCTCCGTCTACTTTGAAGAATTACAGAGACCAAGCATAGAATCTGAAGAGGTCATGGAAATAGACAACAACCCTAATTGGATGACTCCATTTATCAACTACCTGGAGAAAGGAGAGCTACCTGAAGACAAAGGGAAGGCTCAAAGGTTAAAAGCCAAGTTAGCAAAAAATTCTATTGAAGAGGGGATACTCTATCGCCGGACCTTTTCATCTCCAATCATAAAGTGCATTGACCCAGGGGAGGCACAGTACTTTCTGATGGAAGTTCACGAAGGAATATGTGGGGATCATATGTCTGCAAAACCCTAGCTCACAAGATCATAAGACAAGGGTACTAATGGCCAACTATTCACCAGGATGCAATAGATTTTGTGAAAAAATGCAAAGAATGCCAAATCTTCAGCAATGTCACCCGGATGAGCCCAGTCCTACCCTCTTCAGTCTTGTCACCAATCCCCTTTCCTGTATGGGGCATTGGTATCAATGGAACCTTCCCCAGAGCTAAAGGAGACCTCCGGTACTTGCTAGTATCAATCGATTACATGACCAAATGGGTAGAGGCAAAGGCCATAAGAACAATAAACCAGCAAGACTACATCAAATTCATGCACAACTTTTTGATGAGGTTCGGGATCCCGAGAGTACTGGTCTCAAATAATGGGCCACAGTTCGTTGGATCAGAATTCGAATCCTACCTTCAAGAGCGGGGTATCCGGCACAGGAAATCATCTGTAGCCTACCCTCAAGGGAATGGCCAAGTAGAAGTAACCAACCAGATCCTTCTCCGGGGGATCGAGAAGAGGCTCAGGGAAAGCAAAACCAGATGGCCCGAAGAATTGCCTAATTTCCTATGGTCCTATAGGACCAGCCCTCGGACAAGCACAGGAGAAACACCCTTCAAACTGGCCTACGGAACAGAAGCGATGCTATTAATTGTAGTAGGATCCCCTTCCCATCGAGCAATAAACTTTGACGAAATAGTAAATGAGGAGGGGCTCAGAACAAATATTGAGCTAATTGATGAAGTCAGAGACCAGGTTGTTGCAAGGATGGAGAAGTACAAGGAAAAAACTAAAGAGCACTTCAGCAAGAAGTCCCGGGTCAAAAACTTCCAAGTTGGAGACTTGGTTCTTCGTGACACGGAAGCTTCAGATCCCACCAACACTGGGAAGATAATGCCAAGGTGGGAAGTTCCATATAAAGTCAAGGAATTTCTAAGGCCATGCACATACAAGCTCATGAATATGGATGAATCTGAGATCCCAAACACTTGGCATGGACTCAGGCTCAGAAAATTCTACCAGTAAAAAAAGCAACCAAAAACTTGTAGCCTATGGCAAGCAATCAAAAACTTGTAGCCTATGGCAAGCAACCAATCTATGATCCTATATTTTGTATGAACAAAATTTCAAATCAATAAAAGGAATTTTCCTTTCCCAAAAAGTTATTACTTCTTTAAAATTACTAGTAAGGAAAGCAAAAAACAATCCGGATATAGTCTCACATCCGGATTGGAAGCAAAAAATAAAAGCAACCACTATTTACTTAGAAATTTTTTAAGTAAATAGAGCAATCATCAATCCAGATATGGTATCATACCCGGATTAAAAGCAACATTACAAGCAAAAAACAACCCGGACATGCATCCAAATCCTGGTTGAAAACAACCATTATGTACTCAGATTGACTCCTAAGTACATAAAGCAAAATAAGCAATCATCAATCCGGATAAGATTCCAGATCCGGGTTGCTAAAACCATTATCTACTCAGATTGTTTTCAAAGTACATAAAGCAAAATAAGCAAGCATCAATCCGGATTGGAAGAATACCCGGATTGAAAGCAATACTATAAGCAAAAAATAATCCGGATAAGAAGCCAGATCCGGGTTGCCACAAAAATTATGTAAGATTGACTTCTAAGTACATAAAGCAAAACAAGCACCCATCAATCTGGAATGATAGCATACCCGGATTGAAGGCCAATATAAAAACCGAAAGACCCGGATAGGAATCCAAACCCGGGTCAAAAATAACCATTTTGTACCTGGATTATTTTCTAAGTACAAAAAGTAGAAGCAACTATCAATTCGGTTATGGTACCATACCCAGATTTATATACCATAAGAAAAGCAATATCAACCCTGATAAGGCTTCATACCCGGAACCACCCGCCTATAAACCCAATCCGGGTTAGGGGAGATATCCACAGTCCGGATTAAAATTCAGGATCCAGATTGCTCATGAAAGCAAAAATTTCCGGATGGAGTATCCTACCCGGACAAGAAGAAAAGCAAACATTTCCTAAAACAGAAGGAAAGTACAAGGCAACGGAAGTGAAATTTAAAGCAGAATCCGGATTGCCATTAATCCGGAACAAATCCAAATATTACAAATAGTTCAAATTCAAATACGGAAATCAGAAATCCTAAGAAACGGGAATTACATGGGCAAGTCCCGAAAAGCTTAACAAAGCTGCAACAGATCTAAAGGAAACTAGGACTAGGACCGTTATAAGGTTTCAGTTCCCCCTTACCCTGTTCAACAACTGCCTTGGCTGCCAGGAATTCTTAGATAAAGCTGTCTCAGGAGGCTAGGGGATCGGTTTTGATGTGACGTTCAGCAACAATCCAGGACCTGCGAACCTCGGGCACCCCGGCTTGGGCAACCTCAAGGTCATAAACATCGCTGGCCTTGAACTCAGCAATTATAGCTTCCCTATTTAAATTCTCCTTAGCAGCCAGGTCAGCTTTCAGCTTCTCTACTTCTTCAGCAAGGCCATCAACCCGGGCCTTTTCTTCCTCAAGCTAGTTCTTCAACTCGGACTCCACGGTCTGGAATCCTTTCCGGGCATCGTCCAGTTCATCTTTGAGGTTGTCGGCCCGGATCCTTTCAGCTCTTGTCCTGTTATCAGCCTCCCGGACCTCTGTGAAGCCTATATCCGAGCAGATGGATATGGCACTCCCAACCTGGAAGAAGAAAAAGAAGAGGATAAAAAACCTAGGGGGGCACAATCCGAATGTAAAATAATAAAAACAACCCGAAACTCACCTGACCCCATTGCCCGGTCACCTTCTTAAAAGCTGCTGCCATCTAGAACCGTCCACTTCGTCCCAATCCTCCTCCGAGGGGATGCTTGACATGAATCCGGCCAGGTCTACCAGGGACTTGGTCCCAATCTTCACCGGGTCCCCACCCAGACCCTTTCCTTCTGAATCACATATGACATGGTTCGAAATAGCAGCTTTACCCCGGGGAGGCTTGCCCGGGGCCGATTTTCTTTTCTTAGAAGGAGGAGATTCATCCCCGGAAATCTCCTCGACATCCGGGTCATTAGGAAAAGGCACATTAGCCGGATCAACCACGTTCTGAGGGGCAGAAGATTCGGCTCCCCCCTCAGCATCTGCAGATCCGGACCCGGGTTCGGAAGCTCCCTTAGTGGTTTTATAAGCCAGGCCCAAGGAGTTAAAAGCAGCAGCATAGGCGGAAGAAGACATTATTGCCCTAAAGGAAGGGTTAGAATGCGGCAAACCTGCAGAAGAGGGAAAAAGAATCAAGTCAAAATAAAGATATCAAGTGGTCCGGATTAAGAAACCAAAACTAAAAGTAAAGAAACCTGGGTCCCATGAGCCAGCCAGCAATCCGGGTCAGAAGGCAAATAAATAATAATGAAAAGACAAGCAAATAACCCTACCCCGGGTTACCGAAAAGGTTGGTCAACCCGCACCCAGACGCAAAGCAATAAATATAAAAGGGCTAATCCGGATCACCAAGTGTAAGGGGCGGTCCGGACCGCACCAAAGCAACTAATCCGGATCCTCTAGCATAAATTCAAGTAAAAGAGATGAAGGAATCCGGCTCATAAAAGGGTTTCTAGCTTGACTTGGAAAGATAAAAAATTTGGTGGAAGAGTTTGAAGGTGGGCAGAAGTCCGGACTTATTACAAAAGGCTATGAACCAGGTCATCGACTTAATGCCATTAGGGGTGATTTGCATCGGGGAAATCTTATAGACATTTACAGAGGTGTTTAACAAAAATGTGGCAACGAGGACTCCACCCGGACCGTAAATGCTCTAGCCATGCCAGGATGAACCCATCTGAGGGGCGGTGGTAAATCCTCTCGTGAGGTTCCGGCCACCTCCAAGCAATATTAGGAGTTAGCTAGTACGCGGCCCGAATCGCTACATTAATGTCAGCCAGATCAGCCTCTGCATAAAAGTCCTTCAGCTAGTAGTGGTCCCGGCTAATCAAAAAACGTGGAAAAAGCTTCCTCTAGGGCACCCTGGTCATTAACCCCCAGGTGACCATGCTCATGCTTCTCATATCTAACCTGGCCGTAGTAGATGTTATTCTCAAACTCGGCCGGTTTCCTAACAAAGTGGTATTTTATATTGGTCCAGCGGCCCTCGGGGGTAAAGAGGACTGAGTTCTCCGGAAGCCATTTGAACCGGAAACTGGTAATTATATCAGCAGATTCGGAACCCTTCTTCACCATTTTGACCCGGATCGGTTCTCTTCCAGAAGAATCCGGATCACTCTCATCTCCAGAAAAGTTCAGGTAGCAATTAAAGACTCTCCTAGCCCGCTTCTTGGTCCGGACCATATACCTATTAAAATGAAGGTCAGTTAGCCTGGGCCCTAAAGATTTTATATGTTTTGCTAAGCGGTCCGGATCAAGTACGTTACGTTAGTTTTACCATAACCTAATGATCTGAACCACTAATGCAAGTCCAACCCGGAAAAACATCAACGATCCGGATCATGTTAACTACAAACCGAAAAGATAAACAGTCATGGACCCGGATCTTGATGCCAAACACCCAGATCCGGATCCAGAGCAACCAAAAACAAATTGAACATCCCAAATAGCTACCACGGATCCGGGTCTTGTACCCCCTACCCGGATCAAAATCAAAACCCTCACCCATAAAACAACAACTTTGAGAATCAAAAACCAAAAAACACAACTTTTACATATACACACAATTATATTCTCTTAAGAACACGAAGAACAAACAGAGAAAACCCAGAAAAGCCGAAACCAAAAACCCGATTTTCGTGCAAAAATAAAACAAAAATAAAAAAAACACACAGATCTGAACACACAAAGCAACCAAAAGGCCATATCAAGAGCAAAGCACAACAAAAATAATTATTTACACTACCAATTAGCGAAGAAAAAACCAAATTGATGAATACATGAATATAAAGAAAAGGTGCGAGAAAGCGAGAAAAGAAACCGAAGAAAAGCACGAGGAAACTCACAAATCACAGATGAGGGGAACAACGGCGAACAGCGGCGGAGAAATTCGGCAGAAACACAGCCCTTCGAAAAGCTTTGAAAAGAAAAGGGAGACAACAATTGACTGTTCAATTTTTGTGGGAATAAAAAACAAGAAAGAAAGAGGGTGCAGCCTTTTATAGGTGAGGTGAATTAAAGAGCCCCTGCCACGTGGCAGGGGGTGATTGATCCGGGAAACAGTTACAAAAAAAAAAAAGAAAAACATATATATACATATATTGTATATATAAAAACAATTAAAACCATATTTAAACCCCACCATCATTAGGGGACGATATTCAAGGAAACAACTGTTCAAATTCAAAATTATGGGGGGAAGTGCAAAAACCGTTACAAATTCCATATTTTTCAGAATCCAGAGTCCCCAAACCGGATCAACACCCCCTACCCGGATCCGCGGGAACCCGAACCGATAACCCTCAAGAGGCATAATTATTTCACTAAGGCATAATTCTTCTACCTTAATCCGGATTAGTTTCTACTACACCAGATCCGGATTGGGGGGCGACCAGGAGCAGAAATTTTTCTCCTGCATCGATTCTTCAACCTTAATCCGGATTGGTATCTACTACACCAGATCTGGATTGGGGGGCAACCAGGAGCAGAAACTTTTTCCAAGCAGCCAAATTCTTTCACCTTAATCCGGATTGGCATCTACTACACCAGATCCGGATTGGGGGACAATCAGGGAGCAAAATTTTTTCCAAGCAGCCAAATTCTTTCACCTTAATCCGAATTGGCATCTACTACACCAGATCCATATTGGGGGGCAACCGGGAGCAGAAATTTTTTCCAAGCAGCCAAATTCTTCCACCTTAATCTGGATTGCCATCTACTACACCAGATCCGGATTGGGGGCAACCGGGAGCAGAAATTTTTTCCAAGCAGCCAAATTCTTCCACCTTAATCCGGATTGGCATCTACTATACTAGATCCGGATTGGGGGGCAACCGGGAGCAGAAATTTTTCTCCTAAAGTAAAAGCTGTCACAATACTCTACTCCCCCATCCATAAAATCTGCA
The DNA here is from genome assembly GCF_009905375.1 of Apium graveolens. NCBI lineage: Eukaryota > Viridiplantae > Streptophyta > Magnoliopsida > Apiales > Apiaceae > Apium > Apium graveolens. The sequence goes on along the minus strand of NC_133653.1, from coordinate 84,928,571 downwards.
TAAGGGAGTGGGGGGCAAATGATAGGGTATAAGCGACCTGGCTCGGATCCAACTGGGATCTAAAGGGTATCAGGCTCAACCGATGGACCAAGACCCCCTTCTTCCAGAACAATCAAGTGGAGAGACTAGGCCCGGGCCAACCCATGACCCGGGTCATCTCCCAACCCCGTTCCAACCCGGGACCTGGATCACCTGCCTACCAGGATCCAGCCCATGACCTGGATTATCTGCCTACCTGGATCCGGAACAGGGCCAAGATCACCATGAGGGGGGTCCCTGAAAGCACATGCACATTCCACAACCTGCCATGGAAGGGTACGTGGGCACGTGATGATGACATCTATCAACAACCGATATATCAGACAAGTACGGTGCGTGTTAGAAGGTCGTTATGACACCCTGGAGGTGGTCCTCCCCTCGACACGTGTAAGCAATCCACCCAAGCCAGGCGTCCTCTGCCCCCAAGATCCAACGGCCCTGATTTAGAGGTAACAACCCCTAAACCCTACCTTTGGGCTATATATACCCCCAAGGATGAAGGGTTTAGGGGTCAAAAAACATTCACACTTTTACACACTCACCCTCTCACATCCATACACTCACATAACAACCTTTCTATTGCATACATACATCCTCATCTTCTCCAAAACCCTATTCTTATTCTTACACTGGAGGCGCCGTGGGAGCCAAACCCCCCTTCTGATGTTGTTTTGCAGATACCCAACCAGCAGCCACACCTCATTAACACCCAGAAGGTCCAGGAATGCCGTCGAACGGAGCCGCCCCACTCACTGGAGTTATCAGGTGTTGTGACCTTAATGTACTTGAGGTATTAATTCTAAATTTAATATTTTTTAAGAGAACTTTGAAGTTATTTCCATGAATCTTGTAATAAACACAACCATTTTATATGATAAACTCAAATGACCATTTTTTATTTTAATATATTTGGCTTCCCATTTAATTTTGCAGACAGCTTAAGGCTCCCGATAAAGTTCCGGAATTACGGAGGCCTTGCTTTCGTAGAGTATGTAATAAAGGAGGCCTAAAATGTACTTGAAGCTCTTTTAAAGACCCACCTATACAGGCGTCATCTGGTACAAATACCTCTATTTCCCTTGGGCCTTAAGTTATATCCTGCCCAACTTTCAGGTAATGGAAAGGGTAAAGGAAGGTAAGATTTTAGAGGATACTGCAGAAGTCGAAGATACTTTTCTGCAGAGATGTTTTCATATGCCAGTGTTTGCGGTGCACCGACGTTGATGGAAGGAGGTGCAGTTTCAGCTCTACCGACACTACACCATAAGTGGCCTATTGTAACAGTAAAAAAAGTGTTTTTAAAGGCCAAAAAGTGTGGCCGTAAGTTAAAAAAGGGCTATGGTTACACTTTTGTGAAAAAACAGTTTGTAACCAATGTGGCCGCTACCTTAGGGGGTCTATGGTTACACTTTTCAGTTTTTAGGTTACATTGACAAAACTGTGCCCATAGATGGTAAACGCCTACACTTTCACATTTTTAGTAACATTTTGAGTACTGTAACCATAGACTTATAGTCACACCAGTATTTCTTTTTGTTACATCAAATTGTTGTTACCAAAACGCCTTTTTTTGAAAAACTCTGTTTTCATTAGTAACACTTTTTATATATGGTAAAATGTTTTTAATATACATTATTTAGCTTTACTAATAGTTTTTGTTGGCTTTACCTACACTTTTAAAGTATTACTAACATCAAATTGTGACCATTTACATCACAGTGGCTACACTTTAAAAGGCTATGCTAACACTTTATTTTTTTTAAAAAAGACAATATAGTGTTTGAAATTCCACTTCCCATTACATAACCAACAATCATTTCAATCCAAAATCCACAATGACAATCCAACACATAAGCAGCCAAAATATAACTACTGCCAACAATATATCCAAGGCAATCCAAATAAACTACTACCAACAATCCAAGGCAAGCAAAATAACTTGATACCATCTAATATCGATAATATATAGCTAAGTACTCTGGCCAAATTTAAGTACCATTTCCAACTTAACAATGTACTAGTTCATAAAATTTAAAGGGTAACCATGACAACTTCTACTCAGACTCATCGAATCAGGTAAGATGGGTAGTGTTCCTTGGCGCCGTGAACCAACTCATTGGCAGCGTTAACACCATCAGTTTACAGAGTTTTCTGGAGCCCATGACGTTTGTCAGAGCAGCACCTCCTTTTGTCGAAATACCTTGGTTGATTTTCCAAGAGCATTAGGGGAAAAAATCTAATAATATATCAGATGTAAAATGCTACTTCATTCGGATAAAACTTATAGACACTGGTGATGTGAAAGATCCTATTTAATTATATTAAAAGGATATTTCACATCACAGAGAGTTTTATTCGAATGATGTAGCATCTTACATCTGATGCAATGTGAGATTTTTTCACGTCTTCCACTTTTCATGTTGGCCTAAGTCAAAATTAACATGTCAGAGAGTGAGATAACAAATTTGATTCGAACATGAACTACGAAGAAAATTTACCTCTAAATGTCGTGAAAAAATTACTCATAGTTCAACCATATTCACAAGATTGTGGAGGTTTTCTAGGACCTTTCCTTCAAACCCATTCCTATCAAGCTGACTGTTTCACATGAAATTATGTGTCATGATCAGGAATTAAGGATTATATCTAGAGAAAAGTGGAAGTGTATCTTTAACAAAATTAGGTGATTTTGTGTGGCGAAGATAACTCACAGAACTTCCAGTGTCTGAATTTCTGCAATTGAATCAGGAATGCTGCCACCTAACCAGTTTCCATCAAACAGCCTGCATTGTTACACAAGAAGCATTAGTGTAATAATTAACAATGTAACAAAAACAGTGATCCTCAATTGTAATAATTAACAAAGTAACAAAAATAGTGATCCTGTAAGCTGATTTTTGTTGAAATGGCTACAAGAATTTTGTACATTAAACACCCTTTTGTAAGATAACAGAGAAACTCATCTCAAATGTACAAACCAGTAATTGATTAAAACACGAGACAATTTGATTATTATTTACTGATTTTCAGGAATCAGTAATTTGCTCGGCTGCTAATAAAAACTCGGTCAAAGTCTAGTTTTTTCACTAATTAAATTTGGTCCAATCCAATTTGCTGAAAGTTGTTTCTCTTTTTTCCTCTCTAATTTTATTTTTTAATAGTATGACTAAGCCCTCACTCTGGAGATACATCTAGGGTCCTCCCATGTCTTGCCAGCTGGTCTTGACAGGCTCATAGTTTCTTTACATTTTTCTTTTATCTAGGGTCCTCCTGATAGTCCCTTAATAAAATTTAAAAAAGATAACTCACTCTCAGGGTTTTACAGTCACAAAACCAAGAATAGTGTAAACATCATTAGCTACCACATTCGAAATTCTGGACGTAGTATACTGATATTAACATAATCAAAGCAGTTTTTATTTTTGTTGCAATTTGAACGTAATACATGAACAGACAGACCTGAAAACTATTATTGCTGCTCATTTAATAAGCTAGAAGTGGACAGGTTTGATGATCCATGATGTACTTTTGATATACCATTATGAGAAAATAGACAAACAATAACAAGATTTTAGCAAGATTAAAAGATTTTAAACAGACGATTTAAAATAGATATAAGCTACCACTACTGCATGCAAGCAGAGAATAATAACAATGGTGATAATTCATCAACTTCTTCTCAGGTGCCTCCTAATCTTTATTGGTTTAAAGAGCTTAGGTATTTTCCCTAAAATATTATTTATGGATTCAACCAATAAAGACAAACAAAAACCTATAGCATTGAACTGGTTCCAATATTAGGAATTTAAATAAACATCACGGTTTCAGCCTTCTAACTATACAAGAGCAACTATAAAAAAAGAAGAAGAAAATGAGTTACCTCGGAATGATGTCTAGATATTGTAGACAGTAAAAGCATTGTAGATGGACGTACAGAGTATACATATCATTAAATGTTTAGTTAAGAATATATATAGTTATATTCTAATAATTATAGAACCTGAAATTAGCAATGGACCACGATATATACTAATGATCAGTATATAATAATGTCTGGAAGCTGACCAAAGAGAGTGATGAAGAATTTGAATACATTTATGGGACAGACTATGTTCGGTAAAATCTTACAGTCTTCCTAGAATCCGACGAGTGTTCTGGATGATGGATAACTTAAAGGTCAAGCCTGAGCCCAAAACTCAAAGAGAAACATTCACAAACATCTTTTTTAAGGAATTAGAAGGTGAATCAGCAGTCTCAGGTAGGAGAATCTTCTCTATTCCATTTATAAGAACAACAATTACGGGTAGAACTAAATGCATACTTGTATATTATAATTCAAGGTCGGCTAATCATCTTTGCAAAGTGTGCTCAAGTTAAAGATGCTTACACTCCTAGATGAAATGGCCAAACTTCTACCCTTAAATTCGGATGAATACCCTGAAATGAAATTCATTTAAGAAATTCTAACATAAAGCAAAATATAGATAAAAACTTTTAATATTATGATTCATGAGGTTGGTACGAAGAGGAAATTACCCCACTCCGTATTTTCTTCAAAAATCGGACTCTGCCATCACGAAGTTTCCCATCTGGTGTAAACAACCTTCTCCATTGCTGAGGTGAAAGTGCATGTTTTCTCTTTCTACGATGGAGACTTAAGACAATTCGTGGAAATAAGAAAAAAATTAATGGATAATAGTGAGCTATTATTTCGAGTTCCAAAACTAGAAACATATATTTGTTGTTAGCTTATATTAGGTCAAGAAGGTATAATAGTGAGCAAAGTCCAAATTAAACTTATTCAAATTGATTTATTAACAGTTTGTGAGCTGCAAGAGACGAAAGCTACATGAGATTTATAAAGTTTACAAAATATCCAAAATGGGATACTCTTATCAATTGAAATAGAAGGCACTACTTTGGGTAGTTAATTATTTTGAAAGAGAGAATTACAATGTCTTAGATATAGATTCTCAAGATCGAAATTACAAGTGCAAGATTGTACATATACACATGAAGAAACGTACTTGTAAAAACAGAAAACTTACAAGTGTTACTCAAACTCGAACGTTAAGAATTTTATATAACAGAGGTTCAAAACAAATATGCCTCGATTCATTAAGCATAAACCCCAACTCCTTCTCTAATTCCTTACCAATTGTTCCTTCTTTACCACTAACCATTGGCCTTGACCCTAATTTAGATATAGATTCTCAAGATCGAAATCACAAGTGCAAGATTGTACATATACACATAAAGAAACATACTTGTAACAACAGAAAACTTACAAGTATTACTCAAACGCGGACGTTAGGAATTTTAGATAACAGAGGATCAAAAACAATATGCCTCGATTCAATAAGCATAAACCCCAACTCCTTCTCTAATTCCTCACTAAATGTTCCTCCTTTACCACTAACCATTGGCCTTGAACCTAATTCAGATAACAACTTCACTTAAAACCCACTTCAACACATTCACCAAAAATCTTTAAACCCCTATACTAATAACAAAATAAAAAAATCAAGATTATATAAGCTAAACAAGCAAAACCCTTAATTTACAACAACCCACCAAATCTTTTTATATAAATATTAAAACTTTGAGCATAAAGGCATAAATTAAACAGAAATTAACAGCTAGTACATAAAAAGCAACAAGATTTACACAATATTTGTTCTTGGTGCGGTAAAAAATTAACAATAAAAAACAAAAGGGAATAAATAAAGAGAGGGTAAAAGAGTAAGGCAGCATATAAGTCAAGTGAGAAGACGATGAGTGAAAAGAGTAATGAATTCGGCGGCAAATTGTTCTTGAAAACAACCTTTTGTTAGGGCTACTGTTCTAAGATAGAGGTATTGACGAAAGCTTTAGAAAGCCACATCGATTAAATCTTGGCCATTGAAGAACCGATTTGATTGCAATGTGGTTGAAGACTTGATTAATTTAGAGTAGAATCTTGATTCAGCGTTAAAGACCCGATAAATTTAAAGCGAGGGAAATAAATAGTGAGTTTGTGAGCTCCTCTATTGTGATTTGAGAAGATATGAAGAGAGGTAGAAAGTTGAGAAGAAACGAAGAGAGGCGAAGTTTTTATTTTGTTTCGGGGGTTTTAGTTTTAGGTTTTCATTTCCCCCCTCATGTCTTGAGTGACCCACCTAAAATTTCGGTTATTGGTTATGTATTTTTTAAGACCAATGGTAACATTAGTTATGGTGTAACCGTAGATGAATCATTTTGTCTATAGTTACATTAAATGACACCAATGATTACAATAAAAAAGTGTAAGCATAGATAGGAAAAAATAATTTTAAGGCACCTACGGTCACACTTTAGTTGGTTACACTGAAAAAATCGTTACAACAGGCCGTATATGGTGTAGTGCGATAAGGGAAGTTGTGCTAACACATTTGTAATGTTTGTACATAAGTAGATAGCATGATGTTTGTCTTTGGTATTTGGTGATGTCCTGCTAATGTTCAATGACTAGCATGATGACTAGCAGGAAAAGTTGGCTTATGGTTTTTTCCGAATTTAAAGAACTTATGTGCATAATTTAATATGCACTTAAATCAGATTGGAAATTGAATTATCCAGACCCAAATATATAGTGTAAAGTTTATTTCTCTTCTATATATAATAGGAGAACAATGGGATAATTAGTGAGATTAAAAAGTCTCATTTAAAAGATTAAACTACCCCTATTTTTAATTTTTATATAAAAGATGTGTTTTATGGGAATCAAACTCGAGATATTTTATTCACCTATACAACCTTATACCACTAAACCATAATATCACATGTACTTTTTATCATAAACATAATATGTAAGTGTTGCTAAATGAATATTTTATTTAACTTTAAAGATAGTTACTTGAATTCCGCAAAAAAAAGATAGTTACTTTAATATTTGTACTGTTAGTTTTAAAGAATTAATACAAAATTAGACATAGTACATAAATGAATTATTATCATATTCATTAATCTTTTTTCAGTTTAAAAATGTATCTCATATATTTTCAACATAAAGTAATTAAAATTTACATATATATTTTTTAAAGAAAATATTGAAAATAGAATCGCTTATATATAAATAATCTATAATGGTGTTACATATTTAGATGAGCTCGAATTATAATAAGTCAAAGCACTTTATTTTATTCCAATTTGAAATTAGAACTTGACCCGTTCTTCAAAAAATACTCGAAATTTGACTACATGACCCGGCCGAAAAACATCGCCGCATTCTACGTTTAGTAAATTTAAATTACAAGTTCGGCGAGAATATCTTACCAATAATGCGAATTTTTTTAATATCTTATGTTAATATAAATTAATGTGTTTGAGGTGTTTATAAGATCAAGTCAATTGATTATTTATATTAAAATTACTAACTTCACTGATAACGCATTATAATTTTTGGGACTTATCCCGATTTCAAAAATATTCGAAATTTGATTTGGGATCTCACGGGATTTTTTAAAACTACGATGATATATTATTCAATTTATTTTTTATTTTTCACTTTAAAAAAATTAGCTTCTTAAAAAGAATTCTTCTAGATAAATAATATTCATTGATCAAGATAATATTTACAAATATTTTGAATTATTTTATATTTTGAATTATTCAAATAAAAGTTATATCCATACTATATTATATCATTTGATTCAATGTATTTTATACTATTTAAAGAAAAAAAAATATATTGTTCAATAATCTGAATGAATTAACCAGTTCAACTGATATATATATTAAACTTTATCAAATTGAAAAATATTTAATTTTAGGAGAATAGTATACAATGTTATCAAATTATTATTTGAAAAAATATTATAGTAGTAATGTATAATGAACTTAAAAGCGGTTTAAATAACGATATAATTATAATTTTTCATTCAAATTCTTGAAAAAAAATCATGAATATCAATCATAGGTCTTTATAATATATCATTTATTTTTATGTTACAACCATGATTGATACTCGGTTGCATAAAAACTAGATATAGATTGTTTGTCAGTGATAATATAAATACCGTATATAAATTATTGCAATTTATTTATTACATAATTTTTATTTTTGAATAATTATAAATGCATGTTATTTAAGTAATTATTTATGTCACTAAATGTTAGTAGTGATTAAAAATGTACATAAATATTTAGCATATAAATAATTGAAACCATCGTAATTTACTAAGAAATTTAACATACGATAATTTACATGTTGACACACACACATATAACTTAATGTTAATTTGGTAACCGTAGTGTAAATAAAAAACTAACATTTTTTCATGCATACACACGTTGAAATTCAAAAACTAACCTTTTTCATTAAAATCAACTTTATATTAACAATAGTGTAAAGTTTACATTATTATATATTATGATTGCAAGTCATCCTGACTTCAATTATGTATTTTTTATCTTTTTAAATTGAGTAAGTTAATTATAAGTTAGTATTTAACTTAGTAATAATATAGAGCAGTATATATAGTTTATTTAAATAAGATTCAAAATTTTTGGTTAATTCTGTATTCAACATAAATGTTATTTTTTTAACTTTTTATTTGTAAACATACTAACGGCATTCTATAGATTAAGTATAATAATTTCGTTTTAAACGTACACTGACTACCCTATTTATATTCATTCATTAAATATAAATTATACAACACAAATAAGAATATATATATATATATATATATATATATATATATATATTTTGCTTAATGAGTTATATTTGAAACGTTGTGTAATTTGGTATTGTCTTTTATGAAAATAATACACGTTGATAAACAATCAACTTGTATTTGATATACATTAGACATTGTACAACATTTACAAATAAGAAAATAATTAAAATTATTATAATTGCATGATACATAAAAAATTCTAAAAAATGACCCGTATCTCGCACGAAAAGATTGTTCATCTTTCACGTGTTTACACTTTCGGCATGTCTATAGCTGGTATCCGGCATGTAGATAACTGGGGTGTTTTCGGCATATCTATAGCCGGTGTCCGGCAAGTAGATAGTTGTGGTGTCGTTTCTCCAATCTCAGTGATTGGTGTTTTTGAACAGTGGGCTAACAATGGTTTTTATGTGATATGGTCAATTGCGATGTTGCTATTTTCAGAGATGTTGGTACAATTTGGATTGCTCGGGATGTCTTTGATTTTGTTTTTAATTTCAAGATTTTTTAAATTCTATGTGTTAAACGATCAGGAAACAAATCATCTAATTATTTTTAGTATGATATTTGTTTTACTACCTGGTTGTATCGACAGTTGGGGGTTTGTCCCGACTGTATTATATTGAAGTTAATGAAAGTTTTCTGCATTATACTAGTTTAATTTAAAAGGATAACATGATTAAAACAAGTCAAAGTTATTAAAAAAATGCAGTATAAAACTAGGTAATTACCTTCTTGACTTCAAATATAACTAGAAATCCTATATTCCTATGATACTTATATTATGTTAGTACTTGTGTGTTCCATCTCAAACTAATATTGATTTTCTTTTATCACTGGTCGATATCTATCTATACTATGTATCCTATATTATATTCTATATTATACTATAATAACCGGAATGTAGTATAATTTGATTCAACGGTTATTTCCTAATTTTAGTTATTATAAAGTAAAAAAAAAGTATTATATATCCGCTAAACTACTAAATTGTTAAACTACTATACTTAGAGTACTTCTACTACAACAACTTATCATATTATTAAAAAAAATAGTGGTATATATGCGCTACATAACTAAATTCTTGAAATACCGGACATAGTCTACTTATTCTATTAAATTTATAATTATTATATATATATCAATATTTTAAAATTATAATATAAAGGGATAAATAAATTTTTTAAATAATAATGGAAACCCGTGCATGGCACGGAATTTAAGCTAGTACTATACTATAATAACCAGAATGGGTATAATTTGGTTCAAAGGTTATCCACTAATTTTGGTTAATAAAATAAATAAATAAATAAATAGAGTTATATATCCATTATCCGCTAAACTATTACATTGTTAAACTACTAGGTAGAGTCCTACTAAACTAGACCCCGACATATCCTACTATTAAAAAATAAATACATAGTATTATTTATCCGCTAAACTGCTAAACTATTAAAACACTAGATATAATCTACTTATTCTACTAAAATTATCCCATTATTTTATTATAAATTTATAATTATTATAAATTTACAAAAATACTTTAAAAAATAAAATATAACATGATAAATAAATTTTTTAAATATTAATGGGAACTCGTGATTTAAGCTAGTATATAATAAACACTCACCATCCTATTTAATTATATGCGCAATTGTCTCAAATCAGTTCCATATAAGTCTAACAACTAATGCATACAAGATGAAAAAACAACGATCTGATCCGGTTGCAGGACTGTTTTCTAATGAAGAAATTTTGTCGGAGAGATGTAAATCTGTGTGCAAGTTCTGGTATGCTATAGACTATAGTTAATAACAAACAATTCGTAGACATGCACATGGCACATAATGGACGTCTTAGTTTTCAGTATATTAAGCGCAGTGAAAGCCTTGATACCGAAAGTATCAGGTACATAGATCGTCATTGTACAGGGCTTTTACTCCGGAAGAAAAATCGTCCGGCTCTGACAAGTCAACAGCCATATATCGATTAAGCAATCCATCAACCAAGTCCATACTTGATCTTCCTGATCTACATAGCAGAGCGCGTTACATGTCCATCTTTCAAGATTCTTCTACTAATTCCTATTACGTGTTTTCTTTATGCCTTGATCAAGAGAACAAGATGTATAGTTTTAAAAGAGAAACTGAACATGAGTGTTGGAAGATTACAAGAATCGGAATTGGGCTGACATGATCCAAATTTCCCTTTCTTTTCTCAAGGAGGACTTATGTTATGTCCAAAATTTGGTATAAATCTTGTTCGGGTCAAAACCGGGTCAATTGGTCAGAATTGGGATATTGGTGCCTAAAATTAAGGAAAGATAAGACATTTATTTTATCACGAAGGAAGAAGGTGCTCCCTAAAGATATGGGGAGGCGCGCCCTATGCATACGAGAAGAGTAATGCTGACGCCTTACATAATCAAGGCGCACCCTCATTGGTGAAGGAGGCGCGCCCTATTGATATATGAAGAAAGGAATTCAACTGATTCTTAGAGCTATCCCCTAAGGTATTAGGGCGCGCCCTAAGTGAGAAACATAGCTTGGATGGGACTTCAACATGGTTACTTAGACGGGTTCTTTGGATGATTCAAGGAAGATGGAGAATTATTATTACTAACTTATTTGATGCAGGTACTCTATTGAAGAACTCCTTCCTGTAGCATATCTACAGGAAAGGCGGTGTCCGTGGTCAGAGACCTCCAGGGGTATGCCTGGACTGAAGGCCTCCTCCTGTAGTCAATGGGTGTCCTCATTGGGGATGTGGGGTGAAATCTGGTGTGTGCTTTGGGAGATTTGTCTCTGTAGTCAACGGGTGTCCTCGTTGGGAGACTTTGGAGTATCCTGCACTTTGCACCCAAAAGCTTGATATCACTTGTCCTGTAATCTGGTAGGGGCTCCTTATCGGGGGACAAGGATGCGTCCAACATTTGGGGTGAACAACGGCTATACCTGCGTCTGCGGACTAGAGAAACAGCTGGTAGCGGAGGGTTATCCTTGGCCAAGGAGATACTTTATCCGTGAAGTCTCGAAGCCGCGGATGCGCCTTGGGCCTTTGTGGTTGGGCCTCATCGGCGGACATTCCTAAAACTAGTAGAAGACGTTTCCAGTGGGTTTTCTACTGGGCCTCGGGATAAGAAATATAAGCCCGTTAGGTTTCTTATTCCCCCAAGAACTACGTGGGCTTGATTCCCTATAAATAGGGATACGTAGGCAAATTGTAAGGGGTCAGAAGTGAGAGCCTAAAGAGCCACCACTAACCCTAAGTAATCTCAGCCCCCAATAATCTCCACCACCAAACACTGTTCATACTTCCCGACGAACACTATTCATCGGATCCACCGGGTACTGTTCACGTTTCCGACAAAGAACCACCGTCACAGATCTTGTTTCCGGCTACGAACCTCAAATTTTGTTGGCACCAAATTCCTACTGGGCCACGGAGGAGTTGCATATAATGGCCACGAAGGAGATCCGTGAATAACTGTTTTCGGCATGGGGGTCGAAGGAGATTTGAGTGTAGTATCCGCGACCACGAGGGAGATTCATGGATGATGATATCCAGCTATGGAGGTTGAAGTTTGCAGCCATAGCCACGAAGGAGCGAAGTTGGATGGAAAATTCGGCTTTGATAGATTAAGCGATTTGCTTACACTGTTTGGGCCGTATCTCGAGTTCCGTAAGTCAGATTTGAACGATCTTACAGCCTACGCGAAGCTTGTTTAATTCCCTTTAATTCGGAGATGATATGATTACGAGAATAAAAGTTGAGCAGTCCAAAAACAGAGGAAAACAGTAGCTGCGAATTTTTCCAAAAAATCTTATTTGGTTTAGAAAATTGAGAGAATCCTATTTGGTTTAGAAGATTGGGAGAAACCTATTTGGTATTGAAGATTGGAGTATCCTATTCTAATTAGAAGATTGGAGTATCCTATTCTAATTAGAAGATTGAAGAATCCTATTCGATATAGAAAATTGGGGAATCCTATTCTAATTAGAAGATTGAAGAATCTTATTCCATTAAGGAGATTGGAGAATCCTATTCCAACAAGAAGACTGAAGAATCCTATTTGATTTAGAATATTTGAGAACACTATTTAGTTCAGAGGACTTAACCAGGAGCAAATCTGAGGAGGATCGGGAGGAGAACACTCCAAAAAGAAGGGATTACTACCATGAGTTAGTCATCACCGGTAAGGCGATTCCTCGAGGTAACACTCGACTAGTTTTGTTGTGTTTTCCGTTAATTATTTCTGGGACTTGTGCAGGAAGAATATTGTGAAAGAGATTTAACCCGGAGGAGATCCCCACGAACACTTAGAACGCGCCTTGATGAAGACATCTGAGGCCCAGGAGACTTCCAACAAATTTCAGGAGAGTTCGCTGATTGGACACGTCCGTCCCTCTAGGACGCGTCCTCCAGGTAATATTTAAAGTTCCATATTAATTGTATTTCTTGCAGGTAGGAAATCTTATCTGGAAAAAATATCATCATTTGTCAAGCACAGTATCACAATCTATTAAGGCGCACCCTCTGCATGTGAGACATTCAACGAAAAATTTCCTTCCCAGGGCGCGCCCTCAGAAGAAAAAGTCTATGAAACTTTTCAATGAAGATGTCTTGATGATCAGATGAGTCATAATCAATACTTGAAGAATGGCTCGACTGGAACTAATTCCTTGTCTTTCAAGACGTAAACTTTCTTTAAGGCGCACCCTCAGAGAAATTTCGAGAGTGAGATGCTCTTTATTGGATGACACTTCGTGAGATGCCCAAGAGATGTTTCTACATGAGATGGTTTCGGCATCCCTTTAGCTTTGTAGTTAATAGAAGCCTTCTAAGAATATTGATCTTTGATTTGGTTTAATTACATGAAGATTCTGTAGAAGACCCTTGTCGAGGTAGATGCTCCTCTTACAGAGGACGCGCCCTCCAAGGATGATTTCCCTTGTCGAGGTGGATGCTTCTCTGACAGAGGACGCGCCCTCTAAGGATGATTTCCCTCGTCGAGGTAGATGCTTCTCTTACAGAGGACACGCCCTCCAAGGATGATTTCCCTTGTCGAGGTGGATGCGCCTCTGATAGAGGACGCGCCCTCCAAGGATGATTTCCATTGTCGAGGTGGATGCGTCTCTTACAGAGGACGCGCCCTCCAAGGATGATTTCCCTTGTTGAGGTTGATGCGTCTCTGACAGAGGACGCGCCCTCCAAGGATGATTTCCCTTGTTGAGGTTGATGCGTCTCTGACAGAGGACGCGCCCTCCAAGGATGATTTCCCTTGTCGAGGTGGATGTGTCTCTGATAGAGGACGCGCCCTACAAGGATGAATTTCCTAGTCGAGGTAGATGCTCCTCTTACAGAGGACGCGCCCTCTAAGGATGATTTCCCTTGTCGAGGTGGATGCGTCTCTAATAGAGGACGCGCCCTCCAAGGATGATTTCCCTTGTCGAGGTGGATGCGTCTCTGATAGAGGACGCGCCCTCCAAGGATGATTTCCCTTATCGAGGTGGATGCATCTCTCACAGAGGACGTGCCCTCCAAGGATGATTTCCCTTGTCGAGGTGGATTCGTCTCTGACAGAGGACGCGCCCTCCAAGGATGAATTCCCTTGTCGAGGTGAATGCGTCTCTGACAGAGGACGCGCCCTCCAAGGATGACTTCCCTTGTCGAGGTGGATGCGTCTCTGACAGAGGACGCGCCCTCTAAGGATGATTTCCCTTATCTAGGTGGATGCGTCTCTAACAGAGGACGCGGCCGCCAAGGATGACTTCCCTTGTCGGGTTGGATGCGTCTCTGACAGAGGACGCGCCCTCCAAGGATTATTTCCCTTGTCGAGGTTGATGCGTCTCTGATAGAGGACGCGCCCTCCAAGGATGACTTCCCTTGTCGAGGTGGATGCGTCTCTGACAGAGGACGCGCCCTCCAAGGATGATTTTCCTTGTTGAGGTAGATGCTCCTTTTACAGAGGACGCGCCCTCCAAGAATGATTTCCCTTGTTGAGGTTGATACGTCTCTAACAGAGGACGCGCCCTCCAAGGATGATTTCCCTTGTTGAGGTTGATGCGTCTCTGACAGAGGACGCACCCTCTAAGGATGATTTCCCTTGTCGAGGTGGATGTGTCTCTAATAGAGGACGTGCCCTCCAAGGATGATTTCCCTTGTCGAGGTTGATGCTCCTCTGACAGAAGACGCGCCCTCCAAGGATGATTTCCCTTGTTGAGGTGAATGCGTCTCTGACAGAGGACGCGCCCTCCAAGGATGATTTCTATTGTCGAGGTGGATGCGTCTCTGACAGAGGACGCACCCTCCAAGGATGATTTCCCTTGTCGAGGTTGATGCGTCTCTGACAGAGGATGCGCCCTCGACAAGATGATTTCCCTTTTTGAGGTAGATGCGTCTCTTATAGAGGACGCGCCCTCCACGAATGAATAGCCTTGTCGAGGTAGATACTCCTCTGACAGAGGACGCGCCCTCCAAAGATGATTTCCCTTGTCGAGGTGGATGCGTCTCTAACAAAGGACTCGCCCTCCAAGGATGATTTCCCTTGTCGAGGTGGATGCGTCTCTGACAGAGGAGGCGCCCTCCAAGGATGATTTCCCTTGTCGAGGTGGATGCGTCTCTTCTAGAAGACGCGCCCTCCAAGAATGAATACCCTTGTCGAGGTAGACGCGCCTCTTACAGAGGAAGCTCCCTCCAAGGATGTTTACCTTTATCAAGGTAGACGCGCCTTATATAAAGGATGCGCCCTCCAAGGATGAACACCTTTTTTGAGCAAAACGCTCCTCGTAAAGAGGACGCGCCCTCTAATTCACAGATAATTTTATTTGAGGAAGACGCCGCCACTATAAAGGGCGCGCCCTTTAAAAGTATTAAAAGTATTTTGACTTTGAGTTAAAATGAATCACACTATTTATGGAAAATACGAGATCAACGATTTAGAGTTATTATTTGACAAGGAGCAAGAAATCAAATATGGAATGGTATTGTGTTATTGATGAAAGGATCACTCTCACCAACAAAACACGTCCTCCTTTCATCAAAGATTATTTATTATTTGAAGATCAGAGAACTGGTCTTTTATTCTAGTTATGCCTTCCCTTAGAGAGCGCCCTCTAATAATGACCTTTTCTGTTTAAGGCGCGCCCATGAGAAATCAATATTAGGATGAAAAAGTTGGAGAAAACTCTCAAATCTTTGTTAATGAATTATGCTTTTTCAAGGTATGTGAGGTGCACACTTTTGTACAACTTATCTTGTTTCTTACGGCGAGTTAGCTCATGTAAGCTTAGAGAAGTGGTGCATAAGTGGTAAACCTCTCTAGACAAACCAATGTTATAGCTATAAAGAAGAGAAGTGGTAGAGAGTGACAGATGTTACGTTGTGGGGTGTGAAGTTGTTGTATAGATTCATGAGACGCGCATTCATCCAAGGTGCACCCTATCATGTTCAAAGAAGAAATGGAGCAGGATGAAGAAAGAGGAATGAATAAGTTCGTAAGGGCATACCCTCAAATTGGTAGACACTCATACAAATTTTTTAAGTTTGCTAGGGGGTTGAAAATTCCAATCCCATTTTCAATAGTATATGGAATTTGGGGGGTAGTTGTTATGCCCAAAATTTGGTATAAACCTTGTTCGGGTCAAAACCGGGTCAATCGATCAAAATTGGGATATTGGTGCCTAAAATTAAGGAAAGATAAGGCATTTATTTTATCACGAAGGAAGAAGGTGCTCCCTACAGATATGGGGAGGCACGCCCTTATGCATACGAGAAGAGTAATGCTGACGCCTTACATAATCAAGGCGCGCCCTCATTGGTGAAGGAGGCGCGCCCTATTGATATATGAAGAAAGGAATTCAACTGATTCTTAGAGCTATCCCCTAAGGTATTAGGGCGCGCCCTAAGTGAGAAACATAGCTTGGATGGGACTTCAACATGGTTACTTGGACGGGTTCTTTGGATGATTCAAGGAAGATGGAGAATTATTATTACAAACTTATTTGATGCAGGTACTCTATTGAAGAACTCCTTCCTGTAGCATATCTATAGGAAAGGCGACGTCCATGGTCAGGGACCTCCAGGGGTATGCCTGGACTGAAGGCCTCCTCCTGTAGTCAATGGGTGTCCTCATTGGGGATGTGGGGTGAAATCTGGTATGTGCTTTGGGAGCTCTGTCTCTGTAGTCAACGGGTGTCCTCGTTGGGAGACTTTGGATTATCCTGCACTTTGCACCTAAAAACTTGGGATCACTTGTCCTGCAATCTGGTAGGGGCTCCTTATCGGGGGACAAGGATGTGTCCAACATTTGGGGTGAACCACGGCTATACCTGCGTTCGCGGACTAGAGAAATAGCTGGTAGGGAAGGGTTATCCTTGGCCAGGGAGATGCTTTATCCGTGAAGTCTCGAAGCCGCAGACGAGCCTTCGGCCTTTGTGGTTGGGCCTCATCGACGGATATTCCTAAAGCTAGTAGAAGACGGTTTCTAGTGGGTTTCCTATTGGGCCTCAGGATAAGAAATCTAAGCCATTTAGGTTTCTTTTTCCCCAAGAACTACGTGGGCTTGATTCCCTATAAATAGGGATACGTAGACAAATTATATGGGGTCAGAAGTGAGTGCCTAAAGAGCCACCATTAACCCTAAGCAATCTCAGCCCCCAATAATCTCCACCACCAAACACTGTTCATACTTCCCGATGAACACTGTTCATCGGATCCACCGGGTACTGTTCATGTTTCCGACAAAGAACCACCATCACAGATCTTGTTTCCGGCTACGAACCTCAAATTTTGTTGTTACCAAATTCCTCCGTCAATAACTTAAATTTTGAGGAGGATATTCCTCGCATATTTTGCAACGATAATGGGGAGGTTTGGGTGCTATATAAGAATAAGTGATAATTTCCAGTGGCGGGGCCGCTCCTTTGATGTCGTGCCTAGATCCTTCGCCGTTGTGGAGGTGTAGCTGTGGTGGGGTTCCTAAAAACAACACGAGAAGGGGGTTTGGGTCTCGCGGTGCCTCCGTTGTGAGAGTAAGAACTCGCTTTTGGGGAAGATGAAGATATATAGGAATGGAAGGTGTCTGTGTGTGTATATGAGTGTGTGAGAGTGATTAACCCCAAAACCTTTTCTCCTTGGGCTATAGCCTAAGGGTAGGGTTTGGGGGTTAGTACATTTAAATTGTAGTCGTCGGTTCTAGAAGTGGAGGACACCTTCCTGGAGTGGATGATTTACACGTGTCAGGGCGGGATTGGTTGAGAAATGTCCTGAGGATCTTCTGACACGTGCCCTGATTATTCCCATGATTGATGGGTAACTGATGTCCCTATCATGTGTTTAGGCGAGTGTCTCACGTGCTGGGATCTCCCAAGATTGGGTTTGCGGGACTGGGCCAATTAGGACTAGCATCCTGCGGGACTAGATTGAGTTAGGAGTCCGGGCTTGGTCCTTACGGGAGCTACATTTACTATCATGTGCCCCCCACTCCCTTATGCAGATTTTCTGGTTCAGGGAGTAAAGTTGGTTTTGCCTTTGTTAATTTGAGCTTTGGTTGCCCCCAGTCATCAGGACTAATATAGTTGTCCTTAGAAGAATTTGAGCTTTGGTTGCCTCCCAGTCCGGATTGGGTTGAATTCAGCCAATCAGGACTAAGGTAGTTGTCCTTAAAGGAATTTGAGCTTTGGTTGTCCCCGGTCCGGATTGGGTTGAGTTTGGCCAATCAGGACTAATGTAGTTGTTCTTAGAAGAATTTGAGCTTTGGTTGCCCCTGGTACGGATTGGGTTGAGTTCAGGCAATCAGGACTAAGGTAGTTATCCTTAAAAGAATTTGAGCTTTGGTTGCCTCCCAGTCCAGATTGGGTTGAGTTCAACCAATCAGGACTAAGGTAGTTGTCCCTAAAGGAATTTGAGCTTTGGTTTTCCCCAGTCCGGATTGGGTTGAGTTCGGCCAATCAGGAATAATGTAGTTGTTCTTAAAAGAATTTGAGCTTTGGTTGCCCCTGGTCCAGATTGGGTTGAGTTCAACCAATCAGGACTAAGGTAGTTGTCCTTAGAAGAATTTAAGCTTTGGTTGCCCCCGGTCCGGATTGGGTTGAGTTCAGCCAATCAGGATTAAGGTAGTTATCATTAAGAGAATTTGAGCTTTGGTTGCCTCCCATTCCAGATTGGGCTGAGTTCAGCCAATCAGGACTAAGGTAGTTATCCTTAGAAGAATTTGGGCTTTGTTTGACCCCCAGTCCGGATTGCTTGGAGTTCAGTCGTCCGGATTGGAAGACGAATCATTTTTTGGTTCCCCCATGCTTTAAATTCTAACAGTTGTGAATATCGTAGGGAAATGTGCCCCTTCATTATCTGTATTAATTACGTTTTCGATGGGCGGCCACGATTCTGCCACGTGGAAAAAACTGTTGGAATCACCGTGTTCATAAAAGGCACCCCTAACCTTTCTTTTTCTTTTTACTTCTTCTCTAATTTTCTTCTCTTTTTTCTCTGGAGCTTTGCCAGTGTTTATCGCGGAGATCTTGAAAGTTTGCTATGTTTCTTTGGCCGGTCGTCCCCAACTTCTCCACATTCTCTAAACCTGTAAGCTTCTTTGTCCTTTCTTGTACTTTTTATTTTGTATCTGCTTCAATATCTTGTTGTTTGGTTATTTTTGTCTTTTTGGTTTCGTGATGTTTTGGTGTTTATGTGTTTATTTGTTTGAATATGCGTGTATACATCTATATGTGTATGTATTTGTGTTATGTTTTGGTTTTTGATTTCGAATTGGTTGTGTTTCTGGATTTAGGGTTTTTAGGTGAATTCGGGCATGGATGTTTAGTCCGGACTATTAGGTTTGTCTTTTGGTGTTTTCCTTGGGTTTGTTGTATTTTGAGTCAGGATTAAGGTTGGTTGTTTTTGTTGGTTTCTAGATGCTGTATAGTCTGGACTTTTTGTTTATTTGGTTTTATATTTTTTGGTTAGGGGATATTTTTATTTTGGGGTCTGGGCTCCCGGACTGGGTTTTTATAACTTTAACTAAAACTGAACATAGGGTAGTCCAGACCATGTAGGATTGAAGATAATTAAACTGTAGGGATTTAGACTAACCTTAATCATTTGTTATAGGTATATGGTCCGGACTAAAGCTCATGCCAAGGTTTATATCTCCTGCTTTACGGGACCTTCTGATTCAGATTCTTCTTCTAACTCTGAGCGTACTGAGATGGGGAAGAAGGCATCCACTTCGGATGCTAACGCCATTACAAAACTGACCATAGCTAAAATATCTCCTAGGAAGGTGCCTTGCACTTCGGAGGGGTTGTGGGTTGACGATCCGGGCTACTTCATCACCAAGAGTGAGGAGATAGAGAATAGCTTTTATTATAGAAGTATAAGGTCCAGGTATGCGAGGCAGCCTCATGATGGTTCGGGGCCGTATGAAAAAGCTGAGTTTGATAGGAAGTTCGCGGGGAGCATTGTTGCTCAGGAGCCGTACGACTTAAAGGATGAGTATGCGGCTCTGGACCACGCGGCCCAAGATCCTTCAATATGGGCTGCTTTCCAACTGGATCCCCGGATGCAGTGGAGGTGGCCTGAGCACGGGGAGAGGATATATGATAGACTGGCTGACAGGTTCGTTCCAGTATGGCTGAAGCATCCACGGTCCGGATGGAATCCACACTGGCACCTTTTCTTGAAGCATTTGTGCAAGTATGAGTACCAGTTGTCTCCTATGCAAATAACTCTGAATGGGATTAAGTGGATGACTTGGTTTATCGCCTCCTGCAATCAATTTAAAGTTCAGCCCATATTTAAGTTGTAGCATCACATTTTTAGTTTAGTCCGGTCTAGCCAAATGCCTTTGTATGAGCTGCGCTTCCGGGCTGCGCAGTGCGGCTACGGCTCTTCTTAAAGGCCAGTTATTCAGAAATCTTCACTTAATCATTAGAATGGGGAGTTGATTATGCTTAGGGAGTTGGATTTGTGTTATCTTCCTCATATCGTTGTTGAGGGAGTCCGGACCAGGTTTCCTCGAGCTACGCTCCGTGGAGATGCGATTCGGTTAGTTTTTTCATGAGTGTTTGGGTATGCATCTTACCCGGGATACCTTTATGATGCACAAAACTATGCATAAATTGGGATGTAAGTTATTTATTTTTGGTCCAGACTACTTTTTTCTGTGCTGATCTTTAGTGGTTGGTTTTTGTAAAGTTTTTGTTCTGACTTTTCTTTTATTTTGTGTTCTGGCTGGTTTACCTCATTATAATCCGGATATGTCCTCCTCGTCGTATAGTGATGCTCTGAAGGGTTTAAGAAGCGCCTGTAAGCTGAAAAAGAAGGCTGCTGCTAGTGGGTCTGGATCCAATACTGCTCCGGAGGAGGGATCTCAAAGTAACGCTATTTCTAGACAAGAATTCGGGGAGCAGCAGAGGGGTCCGGAGAAGGATGTTGAAGTCGAAGTTGGTGATGAGTTCGAGAACTTGCAAGAGTTTGAGCCTCTTGGGGAGGTTCCCGATGTGGAGGTCACTCAGAGGAGGAAGAGGCTCCGGAGTGTTGGTTCTAAGCCTCCCCGGGTGGAAAAGTTGATGTTGGTGTTGAGTCCGGAGTAGACAAGAGTAAGGGCGTGGCGGAAGAGCATCCAGAGAGGACCAGTCCGAGGTTGGATTTGAAAGTTGCCCGCTTTATGGCTAAGATTCCCTCACCTGATGATTGGAAGGAGATGAATTGGTCCGGTTTCGATGGAACAATGAAGGAGTGCACTCGTCTCTGGGGTCAGGTATACAATGTTTCTTTTGTTGTTCCGTTTCTTCTATTTTTGACTTGTAATTTTTTCTGAGATTTGTAACTTTTTCTTTTTAGCTCGGTGGGTACATGTCTGGATCTGCTTCTCTTGCGTACAATGAATTAAAGAATTCCCGGACTACAATAGCTGACAAGAATACAGAGCTTGGGGAATTGAGGGATCAGATAATTGTGAAGGATACCTTTTTGTCCGGGCTGAACAAACATCTCAGCGAGGTTACAACCCAGGCTGAGAATGCTAAGAAGGAGGCTTCAGATCTGAAGTCTGAACTAGATGAGCTCCGGAAGCAGATATCTGTTGTGAGACCGGAGGCTGAAGTTATCGTAGCTTATAATAATTCTGAGGAATATGACAGGGCTATTGCTAACGCCGGTACTCCGGAGATTGGTCGTTTCTAGGTGGTTGTCGAGAAGCATATCAAAACTAAACCGGAGGCTGATTGGGATAGTTTTGTGCAAGAATTCATTAAGGCTAAGCAGGATATCAAGGCTGGACTCGGGGAGCCGGAGCCTTTTGATGGTCCTTGCCCCAGGTTCCTCCCTCTAAATGCTCTAGACTCTTAGTTTTGTATTTGATCTCTGAACTAAAATTTTGGACCTTGTAGAGTTGTTGGATTGCTGGTTGATTTGTAATCTTTGTACTTGGCTCCGGGCTATTTTAGCCCGGTTATGTTTAAATATTTGCTTTTGTTTGCTTTTATTCTGCTTTGCTATTGAAGTTTATTCTTTCCTTAGAAATTTTTCTAAGCTTGTGTGGTTGCTCTAGTCCAGACTAATATTTGGTCTGGACTAGTGGTTGCTTATTTTTACTTAGAAAATTAATTCTAAGTAAATATGTTTGCTCTAGTCCAGACTAATGATTGGTCCGGACTAGTGGTTGCTTATTTTTACTTAAAAAACTAATTCTAAGTGAATATGTTTGCTCTAGTCCAGATTCATATTTAGTCCGGACTAGTGGTTGCTTATTTTCACTTAGATAAATTAATTCTAAGTGAATATGTTTGCTCTAGTCCAGACTAGTGATTGGTACGGACTAGTGGTTGCTTATTTTACTTAGAAAATAGTTCTAAGTAAATATCTAGTCCAGAATCAAATTTAGTCCGGACTAGTGGTTGCTTATTTTTACTTAGCAAATAATTCTAAGTAAATATGTTTGCTCTAGTCCAGACTCATACTTAGTCCGGACTATTGGATGCTTATTTTTACTTAGAGAATTATTCTAAGTAAATATGTTTGCTCTAGTCCAGACTCATAGTTGGTCCGGACTAGTGGTTGCTTATTTTTACTAAAAAAACTAATTCTAAGTGAATATGTTTGCTCTACTCCAGACTCATATTTAGTCCGGACTAGTGGTTGCCTATTTTTACTTAGAAAATTAATTATAAGTGAATATATTTGCTCTAGTCCAGACTAATGATTGGCCCGGACTAGTGGTTGCTTATTTTACTTAGAAAATAATTCTAAGTAAATATCTAGTCCAGACTCAAATTTAGTCCGGACTAGTGGTTGCTTATTTTTACTTAACAAATAATTCTAAGTAAATATGTTTACTCTAGTCCAGGCTCATACTTAGTCCGGACTATTGATTGCTTATTTTTACTTAGAGAATTATTCTAAGTAAATATATTTTCTCTAGTCTAGACTCATAGTTAGTCCGGACTAGTGGTTGCTTATTTTACTTAGAAAATAGTTCTAAGTAAATATCTAGTCCAGACTCAAATTTAGTCCGGACTTGTGGTTGCTTATTTTTACTTAGCAAATAATTCTAAGTAAATATGTTTGCTCTAGTCCAGACTCATAATTAGTCCGGACTATTGGTTGCTTATTTTTACTTAGAGAATTATTCCAAGTAAATATGTTTGCTCTAGTCCAGAGTCATAGTTGGTCCGGACTAGTGGTTGCTTTTTTGGATCCTTTTAATAAATATAAAGAGAGAGATGTTTTTCATTAATCTGAAATTTCAGTCATACAATATGTTAGGAAGAACAAACTGGTTGTTTGCCATATTGGCTACAAGATTTTGGTTTCTTTGTTTGCTTTTTCCTATTGGTAGAACTTCCTTAGCCTGAGTCCATGACAGGTATTGGGGACTTCTGAGCCGTCCATGTTCAGGAGTTTGTAGGTTCCTGATCTCAGGACTTCTTTGATCTTGTATGGTCCTTCCCATTTGGGCATTAGCTTTCCAGTGTTTGTAGGATCTGATGCTTCTGTGTCTCGAATAATTAAGTCTCCCACTTGGAAGTTTTTGACTCTGGACTTCAAACTGAAGTGCTCCCTTATCTTCTCCTTGTATCTTTCCATCTTTTCTATAGCTTGGTCTCGGACTTCGTCGATTAACTCCATATTTGTTCTGAGTCCTTCTTCATTGGCTTCTTCATCAAAGTTTATCGCTCTGTGAGAAAGAGATCCCACCTCAATAGGAAGCATCGCTTCTGTTCCGTAAGCTAGTTTGAATGGAGTTTCTCCGGTGCTTTTCCTGGGGGTTGTCCTGTAGGACCATAGTACGCTTGGAAGTTCTTCTGGCCATCTGGTCTTTCTTTCTTTGAGTCTCTTTTCAATACCCCGGAGTAGGATTCTGTTGGTGACTTCTACTTGCCCATTTCCTTGGGGATATACTACTGATTATTTTTTGTGCTTGATCCCGCATTCCTGAAGGTAGGACTCGAATTCTAATCCGATGAACTATGGTCCGTTATCTGATACTAGGACTCGTGGAATCCCGAACCTCATCAAAATGTTGTCCATAAACTTTATGCAGTCTTGCTGGTTTATGGTCCTCATTGTTTTTGCTTCAACCCATTTGGTCATATAATCAATTGAAACTAACAAGTACCTGAGGTCTCCTTTGGCCCGAGAAAAGGGTCCCATTATGTCAATACTCCAGACAGCAAAGGGGATTGGTGATAGGACTGAGGAAGGTAGGACTGGGCTGATCCGGGACACATTGATGAAGAGTTGACATTCCTTGCATTTTTTCACGAACTTTATTGCATTCTGGTGAATAGTTAGCCAGTAGTAGCCTTGTCTAATAATCTTATGAGCTAGGGCCTTTTCGGACATGTGATCTCCGCATATCCCTTTATGTACTTCCATCAAACAGTATTTTGCTTCTTCTGGGCCAATACATTTTAGGATAGGAGAGGAGAAAGTCCTGCGGTAGAGTAGTATCTTCTAGGAAGAACTTGGCTGCCTTGGCTTTTAGTCTTTGGACCTTTCCTTTATCTTCCGGGAGCTCCCATTTCTCTAAGTAATTGATGAAAGGAGTCATCAGGTTCTGGTTGCTTTCAATTTCCAATACTTCTCTGGAATTAATAGATGGTTTTTGGAGTTCTTCAAAATAGACTGAGTAGTCCAGATCTGATGAGTTTCGGACTAACTTGGATAGAATATCCGCTTCCTCATTTTATTCTCGATATATTTGCACAACTTGATGCTTCGGGATTGAAGCTAGGTAACTTTAAACCAATGCTTGATATATTTCCAGAATAGGGTCGCTGTAGATTTTTAAGTCCCGGACCCTCAGAGTTCTGGAGAGCTTTAGTCCTGCAATCAATGCCTCATATTCCTCCTGGTTGTTAGTTGCAGGGAAGCCGAAAGATATGGCTGTTTGAATTATGAATTCCTCAGGGCTATTTAGTATGAGTTCAGCTCCCAACCTCTCGTTAATTGAAGAATCGTCTACTTTCAGGGTCCAGACTCCTAGATTTATATCTTGGTGTGCCTCCAGGAAGTTACATTCGATTATGAAATCTGCAAGTGCTTGAGCTTTAATGGCAGTCCTAGGTATGAAGCTTAAATTGAACTGGCTCAACTCCACATCCCAATTGACTAGTCTTCCCGAAACATCTAGCTTGTGGATTATCTTCCTTTCTTGATGTTATGACTAATGCAAAGGCAAACTTCTCTAGTCTTGGGTATCTGGTTTCCGCATATTTAAGAACTTGGCGTACGTAGTAGACTGGTTTCTATCTTCCATTCTCTTCCCTGATTAGGGTAGCTCCTACTGCTTGTGCTCCTGCTGATAAGTATAAGTAGAGAGGCTCTCCTGGTTGTGCTTTAGTTAGGACTGGTGGCTGAGAGAGGTAGGACTTGATTTCCTCAAATGCCTTTTGGCACTCTGGACTCCAGTTTATCTCTTTCTTGTTGCTTACTCCCTTGATTAAATTGAAGAATGGTAAGCATCTCTCTGCTAGTTTTGAGACAAATCTCCTGAGTGCTACTAGGGAACCTGCTAGTTTCTGCATATCTTTTTGGGTCCTGGGAGCCCTCATCTCATGGATTGCTTTCATCTTCTCCGGATTAGCTTCTATTCCTCGGTTTCTGATCATGAATCCTAAGAACTTTCCTGCTCCTACTCCGAGGGGGCATTTCTCCGGATTCAGCTTAAGTTGATTCTTCCTCAGGTTGTCAAAGCACTCCTTCAGATCTTCTACGTGTCCTGGTATAGTTGTTGATTTGGAGATCATGTAGTCGACATAGCACTCCACGTTCCTCCTGATTTGGGATTTGAATATCTTGTTCATGGCTCTTTGGTAAGTGGATCATGTGCTTGTCAGTCCGAATGGCAACATCACATAAGCATAGACTGCTCTGTGAGTTATGAATGCTGTCTTAGGTATGTCCTTCGAGTTCATCTTGATCTGGTTATATCCGGAGAAGGTGTCCATAAAACTTAGCATTATATGTCCGGAGGTGGCATCTATCAATTGATCAATATTGGGGAGAGGGTATGGGTCCTTCGTGCATGCATCATTCAAATCAGTGTAGTCCACACACATTCTCCATTTGCCGTTGGACTTCTTCACCATGACAACGTTGGCTAGCCACTCCGGGTATTTGATTTCTTTGATGATTCCTGCTTTAAGTAGCTTCTCCACTTCTTCGTCTATCGCCTTTTGCCTCTCCAGGGAGAAGTTCCTTCGCTTCTGCTTGACGGGTTTTCTGTTGGGGTTGACGTCCAAGCTGCGCATTGCTATGGACTCATATAGTTCGGGCATGTCTCTTGGACTCCAGGAAAAAACATCTTTGTACTCCCGGAGCAAGGACACTAGTCTTTCTTTGAAGGACTCTTCGAGTCCTGACCCAACTTTCACCTTTTTATTAGGACTGCTTTCATCAACCTGGACTTCTTCTGTTTCAACTGCAGCTTCAATTTTTGCTTGTTCTTTGTTTGATACTATTTGATAAATTCGGGCTTCAGAGTTCTTCTTCAGGTAGAAGTTTCCCTGCTCTGATCCTTTGTCTTTGGTTGCTTGCATGATAGGACTAACTCGGCCTGGGACCTAATTTGGCTTGTCGACTTCCATGACTTGGTTGCTTGTCGGTCCTTCCGGACTTGGTATGCTTGCTTCTCGGTCCGGACTTGATTCAATGAGTTGTACTTCTTTTGTTGTTTCTGCACTTGGCCGGGGTCGGTGCTTCTTGATGCTTTGCTATTTGTGAAGGACTGTGGCCTTCCTTTTGTTATCCTGATGGGTTTTTTCCATGACTAACCCCTGTTTATAGCATGTTTCAGCAACTCCATAATCTTCTTTTATCTCCCCGACTCCTGTCGAGGTTGGGAACTTGATTTGAGATGGGAGATTGAAGTTATCGCTTATATCATGGTTAGAGCTGACCTGCCGATGATTCCATTGTATGATGAAGGAGTGTTGATGACGTAGAAATTTATGACATGAGTTACTTGGTTAGGAGCAGTTCCAAAAATGATAGTTAGATACAAAGTCCTTTGGATCGGGACTAAGTTGTGTCCGAACCTATAGAGTGGATCCTCTCAGAAATTATTTTAACGGACGCTCCCTAACTGTATTCGATCCACTGTGTGCTTGAAGAGAATATTTACTTAGGAACCATTGTCTACCAGCATTCTTCTTACTTCATTATCAAAGATGTCCAAGGTGACAACTAAAGCTGCATTGTGATGAGGGTTGACTCCTTCATAGTCTTTACTGCTGAAGGATATCACCAGATCTGGGAGTGATTGGATTGAGAGCATTTCTTCACCGAAGTCCGGGCTCCGAGGTGGGGAGTGGGAGCCTCCTAGGACTACATTAACTACGTTCTTTCCTCTCTTCTGCGCCTCCCCTCTGTATTTGTTGTCCCGGACTAAGTACGTGTTCATATTTCCTTTCTTCACTTGGTCCTCAATGAAGTACTTGAGTGATAAGCAGTTCTCAGTCTTGTGGACATGGGTCTCATGATAATCGCACTGCCTATTATATGGCCTGCTCTCCGTAGGAGTTTGCATTGGCTTCAGAGCATAATAGAAAGATTTGTCTTTTACCTTCTTTGAGTTTCTTCACGGGTCATGTTGAGAGGAGTCCAGTCCGGCTCCTGTTTCGGCTCCCGAGGCTGCTTCACGGAACCTGGATCGCTCTTGGACTCCGGCTTAGGACCGAGTCTCTGAAAAACTGGAGTAGTTTGTCTTTCTTTGTTCTGTTGGTTTTGTTTGAACTTCTTGTCTTGATGGTAACCCCCTTTCAGTCGGTCATCAGTGTTCTTACTCCTGGATCCCCCACTCCGGGTCATCCTCATTACCTGGAGTACATCAGTTTCTTTTATGAATTTGGAAGCCATGGAGTAAGCTGCTTCCAGACTTTGCGGCTCCCTATTGATTAGTTCCACTATATATCTTTCATTGTGCTCCGGATCTAAGTTTCTCCTGAAGATGCTCAGAGCTTCGTGCTCGTCCAGATTCAAGACCTTGTTGATTGCTTCCTAGAACCGGCACATGTAGGCTGATAGGGACTCATTGTCATGGTGGTGGATGGTTTCCAGGTGGACATATGCATTTCATATGTCTAGTTTACTCGAAATCTTCAAAGAAAAGATGCGCGAAACTCCTTCAAACTATGGATTCTGCGGGAGGGGATCCTGCCGAACCATCTCTGGGCTCCTCCCTTAAGGGTTGATGCGAAGAACCTTGATTTTGTCAAGTCATTGTAGTAATATATTTGCGCGATCTACTCAAAGTAGTTCAAGTGTTCTTCTAGGTCTTCCAGACCGTCGAAAGAATCGAAATTGTAGTGCTTCAGGTCCCGCTGATGGGGAATAGCCTCCAATGAGTGGCTAAAAGTAGTTAATATTTCCCCAATTTCTACTCCGAAGTCTCTGTCCATCTTCCTTTGTAATTCATAGATCATGTCTTTTAGGTCTTTCTGCTTCTCCTCTTCTTCATCATCAAAAATCAGCTCCGGAGTGGGATCCCTCCGGGTCTTGGTCCTGGACTTGGCCAGTAGCTTTTCTTCTTCTAACTGCATTCTTTTTTGTATCTTTAGTTCGAGCTTTACTTCTTCTTCCTTTCTGATTTGCTCCCGCATCTCTTCCAGTCTTTTACTTGGCCGCTTCTGTTTCTTTCTTATTTTCCTGATCCTTTTTGTTCTTCTGTCCCTTAGCTCCAATCCGGTCAAAGACAAACCTCTTAGATTATTGGGAGTCTCCAGACTCCTCCGGTTCTTCCTCAAGTTTTGCTTCTTCCTGGAGCCGCGTTTGCTCATGTTTGTAGAGTCAGATTGCTTCTGCCAACTCATTACTTTTGAGGTTGTCCATGTGCTCGTCAGCCACCGGGACATTAGTGTACTTGCATTGGTTCTGTTTAATGAGGGTCCTGGCGTCCCGAGTGTTGACAAGCCTCTCCATAACTGGAGTATATTGCAATGGTTGCTCCTGGAGTGTTTCTTGGTCGGCTCCCGGGTCCTGAGCCTGGGAGTGGTCCGGCTCCTGGACCTAAGTGCTAGCAGAGGGTCTTCCAGAAGTATGCTTTTCTACTCTTGCCATTGTCTCAAAAATACCAACAACGACTAACAAAAATTTCCAACTAACAGTATCAATCTAAGGCTGCTTTTTTAAAAATCGCAAAAATTATCCAGAAAAATAACAAGCAGTAACAAACAGCTTTCTGGGACTAGTTTAAACAATCTTCTGGGACTACTTAACAAAGTGGTAGAGTGAGGGCAGTCGGGCTCTAGAACACAAAGGCAATATGTAAACTAGAGCAAAATCGGGGTTCTAAAACAATCAAAACTAACAATAACACACACAAATGTGGCTTAAATCAATGAAACAGGGCTCACACAAATGTGGCCTAAAACAACGAGCACACACAAACGTATCTTAAATAAACAACATTCATATTTATGAGAGATCTTGGTTGCTTGGGTTCTTACAAGTTAAAGCAATAGACTCTTTAAGAGCTTGGTGATGAAGGTGAATCCAGGGGCACCGAAACCCAAGGATAGAGAGCCCCTCCTTCTAGCGCCAAATGATAACTCCTGATGGCAGGGCCACTCCTTCGACGCCATGCCTGGATCCTTCGCTACGATGGAGGTGTAGCTTTGGTGGGGTTTCTACAAAACAACACCGGATGGGGGGTTTGGGTCCCGCGGCATCTCCGGTATGAGAGTAAAAACTCGCTTTTGGGGAAGATGAAGATAGGTAGGAATGGAAGGTAATTGTGTGTGTTTATGAGTGTGTGAGAGTGATTAACCCCAAAACCTTTCCTCCTTGGGCTATTTATAACCCAAGGGTAGGGTTTAGGGGTTGGTACATTTAAATCGTAGTCGTCGGTTCTAGGAGCGGAGTAAACCTGGCTGGAGTGGATGCTTTAAATGTGTCAGGGCGGGATTGGCTGAGGAATGTTCTGAGGATCTTCTGACACGTGCCCTGATTATTCCCATGATTGATGGGTGACAATTGTCCCTATCATGTTCTTAGGCGAGTGTTTCATGTGCTGGGATCTCCGAACATTGGGCTTGCGGGACTGAGCCAATTAGGACTAGCAGCGTACGGGACTGGATTGAGTTAGGAGTGCGAGCTTGGTTCTTGCGGGAGCTACATGTACTACCAATAAAAAATGCTCTATTTACCATCCAAAATAAAAAATGAAGTGTAGTTTTCCATGTTGACACGGTAGGGTACCAGCTACATTGGTTTCTGTCAAAGGTATGTGACCCAAAAAAGAATGTTGAACAGAATGAAGGCTTGATTTGTGGCTTGACTATTGAAATTATGCACAAAATTGATGCACTCTATCTGTAATAGAAAGGTAAATGAAATAGAATTAAGAAAGTGTGATGTATTATGTGTAACCAAGGAATCTTCATACAACATGCTCATGTACATTAGATGGTAAGGAACATATTAATATAAGATGGAATTGAAATTGAAATACTGAATAGAAGATATGAGGTTGCTGGTTAGGGTCGGCGGCAAAGTTGGAAAAGATTTAGGTTAGCTCGTGTGAAAATAGAATAATAGATAGGCTGGTAGTGATTAAAAATAATACTTATAGTAAATATATTAAATATATTAAATATAATTAATATTTAAATAAATATAAATCCTTTTTATTAATTTTAATCGGTTAAAACTAAATCAAAATGTTCTTATTTCGGTTCAAACTGAAACATCAAATTTATTTCGGATGAAGAAAAAAATGCTTCTTGATTTCCTTGCTTACTATTTATAGGCTAGCTTGCTTGGTTAATTCTTAACCTAGTTTAGTTAATTAGTTAAAATACTTGGCCAATAATCAATCTTGCAAAATATCTTCTTAACCATGCTTACATTACTAAGCTTATGTCATCTTGCTTATGTCACTTTGTTGCCACTTGCCAAATTCTTGTGGTACGAAGGTGTCTTACCTTTTCACCACATAATTTAGCTTCTCTTGGAAGCTTCCTTCCCATGCTACTTGCATGTGCTTGCCTCTTGGTCATTTATTTGTTTTACGGCTCGCTTAACTCTCGTTCTCGTTCGTTTGAGGGATCATATCGAGATCTTATTACATGGGTTTCTCTAGACCTTTCTTAATATTTTATATTCCTTTAATGATCCTATCTTATAATCCTTGAATTGAAATCCTTTTAATCATGTTACCTTAAAATCAATTATTTCAGTATCTGGTGGATTTTCGGGAAAAATCAAAGTGTTTGAATTCGAATTCTGATGACCTTTAAATACACTTATTTACTTTATGGAATGCTAAAAAGATCTTAGAATTTCCATAACAGTACTCCTATATGGCATGGTCTGATAAATTTTCTTAATCAGCAAAATCAGCAAAAGTTACTATTTATCAGGGTTTCAAAAGTTCCAAAATTTTTGGGATTATTAAAGTCTCCCCTCCATAAAAGGATTCCGCCCCGGAATTAGATAGAAAAGAGCTGGGGATACTTTTCTAGCATTTATATTTCTAATTCTCAAGTCATCTTTGCACATTGTGGTTCTGTCAAAAAACTCTAACTAGTTTGATAATCATGTTCCTAATTAATCACTTGTCCCTTTTTGATCCATAACCCTTATTGGTTGCTCCACATAATTTGAATCCTGTTGCATGACTACGTGTTCATATTCCACTATGTTTCTCGCATCCAGATCATACTTCCTTAACATTGATACTTGGAATGTGTTATAAACTTCCTGCAGGTTCGGGGGTAGGGCTAGTTCATATGATAACTTCCTAATACATCTTAATATATTCAGGGGTCCAATAAATCATGGACTTAGCTTTTCTTTCTTTCCGAATCTCATCAATCCTTTCCAAGGGGATACCTTTAACAACACTAGGTCCCTTACTTCATACTCTTTGTCATTTCCAGTCAAATCAGTACACTTCTTTTGTCCATCCTGGGGTTGCTACCAGCCGTCCTCAAATTGAATTTATTATGTCCTTGGTCCTTCGGACCACTGCTGGTCTGAGCATCTTGCGCTCTCCAACGTCATCCCAATATAAGGGATCAACATCTTTTTACATACATGGCCTCATAAGGTGACATTCCAACACTGTCATATCATCTATCATTGAAAGAAACTCAATTCGTGCTAAGTGATCATTCCGAATTTCTTTCAAGTCTATCGTACGGAAACTCATTATAGCTTCTAGTGCTATAGCTTTTGCTTCTCAATATCCACTCTTTTCCAGTTCGTAATCGATACTATCTTTCATACATAATACTATACTCATTACACTTTTTCTTGTTAGTGTTCTATAACCTTTTAATAAATGCGTCAACCTTATACTACTCCTTTTCTAGCTGCTTTTATCTTTGAAAGCTTGATCAATCATATTGGAGTAAAAGAATTTATTGAGAGATCACTATGATCAAGAACATTTTTTACATGCATAGTTAGTATAGAAGGAGGCCATCCTTTAGTACTTGACAAGCAATTAAATAACATATGGTATCCTATTAGGCTTCTATCACACAGATCGATAGTCATTCGACAATACCACCCCTTTTGGAAGGGTTGTTATTCTCCGTTTACGCGAAATGAAAAGGAGAGAAAAGAATGAACTTAAGAGAATTATATATATATATAATAAATATGGTCACCAAATATCTGGCTTGGAATCAAATATTATTGCATTGCATTTCACGTGCCTGAATATTTTGCTATCCCGTCCATCATTTTACGAACCCATGCTCTTGCTCGAGCTTATAGATAATCACCCTTGAAAATCCCTCGATATCGAAATCGAATCTGGGATTTCATTCTAGACATCATCGTTACTAGACTTCTACGTTTGCACCACTACCTTCCTCGTATAGTAATACGACTCTCTGTCGATAAGAAGGAATAAATATTCAATAGGGATATAATCAACTTATTTAGTGTATCAACGATAACTTATAAATTTCCATGACCCGATTAGTGGTACTCAGTCTTAACATCCATTATAATACAACCCTCACGGTTGTTATTATCTCATTAATTGCATAATCATTATTGTATTACTATGGTCCGCCGCTGACGTACTGTAATCATTTGTTTTCCTTGGAATCTTAATAGCTAATCATACGGAGTCCATACCTGTCGTATCGAAATTTTCTAAGGAGGTAACATAATCACCATATGTGATTCAGGTAATACCTTTTCCGACTTTATATTTATATGACATAAAGCAGATAAAATTGCAGAAGAGTTTCAATAAAAGCAATGATAGCAGGTTGATACCATTATTAATCATATGTCCTCAATAGGAGACTAGAAACTCAAGGGTTCATTTAGTCCTTTTTGGAACATGGTCCTGACTTATCTCAAGCTACGACCTTCTAATATGGGTAGCCCGCTCATAGCGACTAACATGAATTAAACCTCTAACAACCTACTATTACGATTGAGTATTGCACAGTCATCAGACAGAATGTCAATCTTCCATACTATAATACAACTTTCCCAGCTTTAACCAGCATTACTGTATTTTTTTGGCACGAGCACTTATAATTACTCTCTTACACTTAAGCTTCTGCCACCTCATTGGCCTTTCCTGATATTAATAGTTCCTTGTAATCAATGTCTTTTGAACCACCTTCAACTAAATTTTCTACCTCATTTCCCATCACAGCTTATGTGAAAATGCTCTTCTTAAGTTCTGGTGAGAAAAAAAATATCACCATTTTTCCATAAGTTATTGCCTTAGTCTCTAAATGTGAACATCATCACGGCTGACTCTCGATCATACTACATATCTTATCTTGGGTCCTTCTTATTTTCACCAATATCGACCTTAGTTGGGCCGATCTATACTTTCTTATGGTTCAACACGTGCCCCACCTGGCATTATTATAATTACGTCATATTTTCTTTATCAAAATTTATATTCTTGAGAACTTTGAATATTACCTTTCTCCTTGTAAAACCTCTAAGGTTATCCTTAAATCATTCCTCCTGTAATCCTGAGGTATATGGCATATCAAGATACCATTTACTAATATTAGAACCATTGTCTATATAGTTCTGAAAACTTTCTCCATTGATCTTTAAAGGTTGTCGTTACCTTAATCCTTCCAATTCATACTGTCAAAACTCATAATGTCCCTATTAAGGGTGAAATGCCAACCTTTATGCATTCCCCTAGGGTTCATCTCAAGTTATCGAGGCTCTATCCTTAGTTCCACCTTTAAAAAGGTACTTGCATCCTTCCATGGATAAATCAAGTCATATATCCCATATAAGGGTATCCTATTCCATCATTCTCACCTGGATAGTCTGTTCATCGTTTCATGGTAACATCCTTTTCCAAACTGAGGTCAATCTATATGGCCTCCAAAAAATATCAACGGTTATCTACTTTTCTTGCTTGATTCGGTAATGATAGCAAGGATGTTCTGGAAGATATTGGTGGTGTCCAACGTGAACTTTTTAGTTGTAATTACTCATTTACCTATGTTATTCATCTCAACTATCATCTCATTATTGGGATATCCTTCAGCGTCTCCCTTTCTGGGTATCAAGTAACAGGTCTTACATACACTTCACATTCTTGAAGGTCACTTCCTTCATCAAATTTCCTAATTTCTTGTTCTCCTGTCTCCTCGGTCCATTCGTGTTTCCTTATTAATCCATCAATCTATCTCAAAGTTTCATCGAATACTCCCAACTTAAAGGGGATTAATTATATGTATCGCTTATGCCTTCAAACCTTGATTTATCTCATGATCAGTCACCATCACCCTAATGCTTCTCTATCTTCTCAAAATCTCTTATCAACACTTCCAAAGTCATTATCATCTTGAGCCTCTCTTTCCTAGTAAGGGCATCAACCACTATATTGGCCTTCCCTGGATGATAAAGAATCTCACTATCATAATCCTTGATTAGCTCCAACCATCTCCTCTGGTGCATGTTAAGCTCATTCTGTATAAAAATATACTTGAGGCTCTTATGGTCGGCGCAATTTTCACATTTCTATCCATACAAGTAATGCCTCCAATCCTTAAGGCAAAACTATTATCACGAGCTCAAGATCATGGGTTGGGTATCAAATTTCATATTCCTTTAATTGTCTGGACTCATACGCGATTACCTTGCCGTGCTGCACAAGCACGCACCCTGATCCCTTGTGCGAGGCTTCATTATAAATCACAAAATCCAATTTTCCATTCGGCAACGCCAACAGAGGGGATGTCACCAATCTTTTCTTCAGCTCTTGGAAGTTTTTCTCACATTTTTCTCTTATACCTTGGGAAGTACTTTCCCCGAAACAATTGACTGGACCTTAACCAGTTTATTAAAACATCTTTCTCCGTATCTTTCTTGGTCCCCCTTCGGTGGTTGGCCTCTCCCTTCAGATATAATTGACAAATCAGTCTCTTGTGTCTCATCAATCATTTAGTATCTACAATGATTTCTCTATTTCCTTTAGCCAGGATATTGCCTTGGTCGGGTCAGCTGTTTCGTGGAACTCTGAGAGCTTCAGCGACTAAAAGGTCTTGAAAATATTTCGCACCGTATTGATTCCTCGGTGGTTGGGGATAATAGTCTAAGGTCTGTTAAGTTGGTCCATGAATTATAGGAGTACCATCCTGGGTCTCATTTCCTTAATCGACCTCTATTATCATATGAAATGTTCCATCCTTCTCCCCATAATTGGGGTCACACTCTATGTCTTAATTCTCATTTTCCACTTCATAATGTTCTGGGTTCCTTATATCTTGATTGTGACCTCCCTGATTATCAAACTCAGGGTTTGCTGTAATTTATTCCTTGTGGGGGCATAATGCTTGGAAAATTTTGAGAATCTTTTTATATTGGTTTTACTTACTTTGCTTAATTGTTCTTCTCGTACAATCCTTAAATGGTCAGAAAAATATGAATTTCCCAGTCCTATACACTTCACGACACCCTCAAGTCTTAACAATGCAATTAACAATTTGAATAAAATTGCGATCTTATCACAAAAGAACTGACCTAAGTTGAAATAAATGAATATATACATAACCATTCGTTCGAGGGTACAACAGCTAAACACTTGAAAGAGAATTACATAATCAGATCTGATATATCCCAAAAGTACTAATACAGATAATCAACTAGTCAATCTAGACTAATCATTCACAACTAGGCTAATCCTCCAAAACTGGTGCTGAATAAAAATCCTTGTCTGATCTTTTTGATCCGCACACTACTCTGGATCAAGGAATGTAGGCACGAACAACATTTTTAACCTGCTTCATCAAAGAGGTGATGAGGTCTAAGATAGTCATAGGTAGAGCTGATCCCTGACCCTCAAGGTCACATCTAGCTGTAATTCGGGTGGTAGCCTCAGTCCTATCCATGCTATAGGCTAAGCCTGCCGGAAGTACCCCTCCCTCACTCCTTGGTGCAGTAAGTCGATCCAACAAATCACTTCTAACAATACAGGCCTCCGATAGGTCACCCAAAGTCATATGATATTCGGCGATAAGAGAAGCCTGGACGGTTGCATCTAGCAGTCCATGGGTGCAGGTGGTGCAGACCCGGGTGATTCAACTGGATAACCAAACATTGTATCAAGTGACAATGGTGCAGGAGATAAATGAGGCATATCCTCAGTAGGTGCTGGGCTCCATACAGGAGAGGGAACAGGAACTGGTGGAACCTCATGTATTTCTATAGGAACCTCCTGCAGAGGGTCTGATACTGGTATAACTGGTGCCATGGAAGGCCCCACTCCATCTGCCCTTACTATCCGTTGTGCCCTTAGTAATTCTCCATCCTTTAGTACTGCCCTTGCGGCCATCCTAGCTCTAGTAGTCGCCCTGACTACGATCATAAATTCCTCAGCGGTCCTTTCTTCATTCTCGTCAGGATCCTCCATGGGATCCTTCTTAGAAACAATCCCTTCTGGGATAACATCCTCAACCGCTACGTTCTCAATATGAACAACATCCGTTCCCTCATTAGGGTACTCTATCTAATCCACAATATGATCTCCAGCAAGTAGTAAAACATCATCATGCTGATGCTCCTGAACCTTAGGGTTCGGCGCCCCGCTACCCTATACGATAACGTACTATATTACTATCATGATATTTATAAGGGTTCTCGTAAGGGTTTTTAACTAGCAGTATTACATTAGGTAGTCCGACTACGAACTTGGAAAAAGTTCTTATTATCTTAGTGAACTTATTATTCTAACGACTCATCATCTCTGAGGTTCATAACAATTAGCTCTGATACCATTTCTGTAACACCCCCAAGTCCAGGGTCAAGGTCGGGAATCCAGGTTGTCACGAGTTTCATTTATATTAGCAACACTTAATCTTAGTAAATAATCAATTACTGCGTACTGTGACCCCGCAATATACACACACATACAAACTCACCACAAGTTATAGTCCCAGAGATGAATACCAAATATAATACAAGTCATTTTATTCCACAATTATAAGTCATTACACCTCAAAAGGGATCTGAATAAATTAACATCTTCCTTACCATTATTACAATTCATAAATATACATAAGTCTGGTATATCAAAGGTTAAAAGCCTAGCCTACTAGTAGCTCCTACCTCGGCCATAGCGGCATCAACGCATACAGGAAGCTGCAGAACATTTCCAATCTGTTCACGAATTGGGAGCTTGGTCATGTTCATCTTTCCTATCTGTTGTTGTGTGATGAAGAAATGAATCAAGAATGAGCATTACCGCTCGCAAGATAAAATATAGTTTAATCAATAATGCAAGTATCTGAATCGATAATAACGTACTGAAATTCTTTATCAAGTGTAATATAATTACTTACTGGATATAATCTTTAGAGGATAAAGTTACAAAATACTCCAATATACTTATATCTTTTTTGAAAAATACTTGAACTACCTCTGTTCAAAGTATAATAAGTTTTCAAAAGCTTATCATATGGAAGGAACTACAAGATAAAACTTGTATAGATTCAATCTTTGAAATATCATTTAAAGAAATGAAGTTACGAGATACTTCATTAAATCTCGATATATATATACTCACATATATATACCTCTCATACTTTCCTTGAAAACCTCTGTTATGTAAAGTATAAACATAATTGTAATACCCAATAAATGTGGAAAGAAGAGAACTTTGGCATAAACCAGGTATCTTGTTAATCAGGAAAGGATACCAATTAAGTCACTTTCTCTATTGGAAGATGGATGAATTCCTCGCGAGTCATCACCCTGGCCACATTAGGACCTTGCGCTAGACCGTTACCGACCACTCACGCGTTGACGGACTGTCACCCAGCCTCTTACACCTTGATAGACCGTATAATGACTCAGAATTTTCAAAATTTATTTATTATTATAAAAGTAATTTCCTAAAAAGAAAGGAATAAAATTTAATATTTTATTCTAGCTTGTATAAGTTTCAAAATGTTATCCGGGTTTTGTTATCGATGTGTAAATTTCTTTCTAAACCAAAGTTCATATATTGTTTCTAAAATATAATTTATTATTTATGTGAGTATAATTGTTATGTGATTGAGTGATACATGTGGTTGTGATCGTATCATCAGTAAAAAAAGAAATTATGAATATTATATATGGATTTTCTATAAAGTTATAAGTGAATAATTTTCCGTAATTGCAGTTTATATGTGCCATAATTGTGAATTTGGATTATTAATATTCTCCGAATGAGCCATATATTATTTAGATAATTTACAAGTGAAATATTGATTGTTATATGATTTTATAAATGATTTGCGGAATTATTTGATATTTTTTCTAATTAAATATAAATTATTTGTGATTATTCGAAAACCCGCAATTTCAATGGTGTGGGGAATGCACAAACCAAAATATTTCTGAAAAATGATTTCTAGCCTAATTTCATTATTTCAAACACATTTCGTATTTTGAGTTTTTCGATTCGAAGTACTATTTTTATCGGTAAAGATTCTGGGTCGATTTTACGGGTATTAAAATATTATTTTATCATCTCGATATACGTGCAATCTGGATAGTATCATTATCCAAGATATTTTGATTAAACTATTATATTATTTTCTCATAGTACGTGCAATACTATCTTATCTTTTTGTAATACGTGCAACCAAAAGGGCTGAGCCCCAAAACTGCATTTAAAAGTCCGGTTTTGATGTTTATCCCAAAACGGGGATCGTGTGGATCGGATTTTATTTATTCTTAGCTATTAAGTATTGGATTTTTATATCCGACATAATCCAATTGGGTCCTAATTTCTTGTAAATATAAATAGCCTTCACTGTACTTCATTTTTATACGGATAAACATAAATATATAGTAAAATTTTATAATTATCTAGAGAAACAAATAGTGTTCTTCATGTTCTTCATAAGCAAATAAGGATTTGAAGGCATTTTTGAACTTTGATTTTGGCATGCAAGTAGTCCAATTGAAACTCTTGACTAGTACAATCAAGTTCTACAATCTATACAAGTGCAGAATCATCAAGTAATTTTCTAATTATTTTATTAAATTCGAAATAATTTGGTTTAAATTAGGGCTTTTTGATTTTTGATGTTGTTTATGTGATTTGATGATTGCATGTTGTAGAGAATTGATTTCTGGTCAATTTGGTATATCATATGTTGAATTTTGAGTTCCATATCATAGAAAAATTTGTGTTTAATTCTCGAATTAGGAAAATTAGGGTTCAAATGTTCTAGATTAAATTTGGGGGTTTTATTTCTGATAATTGTTGGATGATTTTGATGGTTCGAATAGATTGTATAGGATTCCAGCTTCATTTTGATATGTAAATCGTAAATTTTGATCGAGTATCCTGTGTTTTACTGCTTGGCCGGATAATTTCATCAACTTCGTCGGATTTTTAGTGTTCTTAGCCGGGTTCGACGATTCCATCGTCATTTACAGTATTTGTTGGGTTTTTTTGGACTTTAATTGACATATAGAACTGACTAGACTTGCATAATGAATCAAATGGATTCGTTTTAACCGCTACTGGAGCTCGCCGAAATTTTTCTCTCGGTCGGAATCTGGAATTCTCCAGAAACCGGCGAGATTCTGGCGTGGTTCGTATGCTTTCTGGCCATGTTCATGGACATGCCTCTGTTTGATCCTCCTGGAACCAATTCCACATCTGAAATTCTGTTTGTGTAGAATTTATTTAAAAATAATTCAAAAATCAGTTTTAATTTCCAAAAATTAATTTTAAATTCAAAATTTGTTTAGTTAATTATTTTAAACAATTAACTGAATTATTTTAATCCCATAAATTTATTTTATTTATTATTTCCAAAAATTTAAAATTTGATTGAATTATTTATAATTTATTTTGATTAATTATTTATTGATTTCATTAGTTGATTAATTCATTTAATCAATTAATTTTATCTGTAAATGGTTAAATAAAATATAATTATTTATAATGATTTAAAATCATTTTGATCTTTTAAAATTTTTATAAAAGTATTTAATACGACTCAGAAAAATATTTCGCTTCTATTAAAAATACTTTCGAGACATAAAATCTTTTGTAAACATTTCCGAGTCACGTAACTATCAAAAAGTTGTACTACGACTGGATTTCTGTTCTAAACATACCGAGTCGAACGTTATGATAAATTGAGTTATATGTTATATGAATTATGTGATACGTGAAATAGGTGCGTACATGTTGTATGAATTATATGCTGATAAGAGTGCCAGAAAACTGGTTTAATCGTATCTTCTGATCCGTAATTCGGATTCAAACAAAACGAAAAGTGATTAAAAGCTTATATTGTCTATTTTGATATTTTTTGAAAAAATGATTGAGTTGGAAATGTGAGTATATGTTATTGGATATGCATAGTGTGATTATATGTGATGTGACTATATGTTAATTGACGATTATGTGAAGTATATGTGTATTTCTGGTGTTAAGAACGTGACAAGTGAATTGAGTAATATAATGTAGTGTTTAGATTGATATTGGAGTTCAGTTTAATTGATTGGTTGTTGATTGAAATGGAATAACATGGGGATAGTTTAATAATTGTAGGAGATAATGTCAGATTTTCGATATGGTCTGAACTCGTATTGATTTATAAAATAGTTGTGATAGAGTCAAAGAATGATTATGTGTTAAGGGTTTATTCGTGTACGTGGCATGTATATGCGAAGGGTCATAGATGCAAGGTTTTTCAATTATAGGTTAAAGTCGATAGACTTTTTAGTGATTATAGTATTGTGTCATTCTTGTAAAGGATCCGGATGAGACGTGCAATATCAAAGACGTAAAGAAGGTCAAATGGTTTCACAAAGCGAATAAGGAATAATCGAGAAAACAACAATGTGCAGTGAATAGAGTATAGTTAGTGTTTATCCGTGAGTCATGATATGTATAGCTTGTGGAGTATGAAGTATGAAACTGAGTTGTGAGTTTAAAATCAGATTTAAGGCAAGTTCCTAAATCCTTTCTTATGTATGTTGCAAAGATTTGATATCTCTCTCATGATTATCATATTATGTTTATGCTGTGAACAAGACTTGGTAAACCTTTAATTTATAAGAATGAAACCCATGATTTCTTTCTACCTTCAAGTTCTGAATATCCAAACACTCATCCTATGCTACGATACCAATTAAATATCACCAAATACCTTTCATTCATCGAATACACACCCTTGTGTACCTGAATTCTTTTCATAAATACCAAACCTTTGTTATTACAAGATCAAAACTCTTTCATACATGATTTGATTATCAAATGCAATGCTGCTTTTAAATGTTTTTACAACTGTGGATTATGATTCAGTTTATGAATATTGTTTTATTAAATAGAATTATTAGGATTGGATTGTTTTTATAAAATATGTGGACCAGATTTGTGGTCAGACCAGATTCGTGGTCAAATGTAGGCCAATGTGTGCCTTGAATCTAGTATAGAGAACAAGGTTATATGCCATGTTCGGGGTTAGTGCGTGACTGATCAGCAGCCTAACCTTCAATTTTTAGTAAATGATGTAAGTCCAATTTAATAATTCCTTTGAATTATTGGATTTCCCAGTTTCAATTGAATCAAAGATTAGTGAATCTTTTTTATTTACTACCCCTAGATTGTAAACTCTTGATGAACTATTTCAAATTGTTGTTGCTATATTGGTACTTGCTGAGCATTGTTGCTCACCCTTACTTTTCTTATAACCATTTCAGAAATGCTTAAAGATAAGTTGTTCAAGTTGGATAGCTACGGCTAGACGAAGAGTAAGAATGGTTAAGTTATGAAAAGGTCAAAGAAGTATGCAGGGGTTTGTTGAAGAAGGTTTGAGTTAGAGTTGTTTATTGAGATTTAGTTGTAAATCAGGTTTGTAAATAGAGTAATCGTGATTCTTCTTATCGAAGATGACTTGAAGTTGTAAAAGATGTTGTTTATTAATAATAATGATTAATTCCAATTTCAATGTTGTAACCTGTATGCGATCTTGTTTTTAGGGGGTTTAAATTGTTTTCCTTTTTTAATTCTTTTTAAATTCTTTGATTTTTATTATCTTTTCAAAAATACAGGTGTTGAAAAGTGTTTTATAAAGATGGTTTTCGTGTGATGACGTCAAATCTAGACCCCCGAATATGAGGGACGTCACAGTTGTTATCAGATCTACAGGTTATAAGTAATTGAAATTGGAATATAGGTTGTAGTAATGAGTTTAATAGAAAGAAGAATATTGCGTAAGTTCACATAAAGGTATAGTAAGACTATCTGGGAATAGTCTATAGGCGTGAAAGTAATAAAATTAAGCTAGACGGTTAAGTTAAGAATATTAGATGGTTAAGATGAGAATGTTAGACGATTAAGTCGAGAAGTTAGATAGTTAAGTCGAGACTGTGAGAAGATCAAGTTGTGAATGTTAGATAGTAAAGTTGTGAATGTTAGGCGCTTAAGTTGAGTGTCTATCGTTATAGAGATTGTGATTCCTAATTCTAGAT
Organism: Apium graveolens; assembly: GCF_009905375.1. NCBI lineage: Eukaryota > Viridiplantae > Streptophyta > Magnoliopsida > Apiales > Apiaceae > Apium > Apium graveolens. The sequence goes on along the minus strand of NC_133653.1, from coordinate 84,885,396 downwards.
ATTCCAGTATCTAGTAAATAGATCAAATTATATTAATATTATTTTGAGAAGGTCATAGTTAGACCCATTTGAAGGGTTTTGATATTAAGCGGTTGAATCAAAATTCGTAAAGATTCTTGTATGGCCTAAAAAGGCCTAGTAATATTGAAATATTGGAAAGTTGGTTATTGTTATAAAGTGTAGACGTAAAGAGATAAAGTGTGTGTCGAATCTGAGTAGGAAGTTCGGTATAAAGATGAAGAGAGAATCAGAGAGGGTATGTGGAGTTGAGTTTGATTGTTAGAAGTAACGTCTGCGAATATGTTAGAATGTTAGTTCTCGATTGCAAGGATTGTGCAAAGATGGATAAGGCATCGGATCGTGTCAAGCTAGATGGAATTTCAGATTGTATCAAGGTTGGCCAGACCTTTTATGAATGATAACGCCTATGATGAAATCTTACAAGGAGATTGCGAGTTAACGTTAATCGATTATTAAAGAAGCAAAAAAGAAGACATTGAACGAACAACGATATAATAAAGGAAAGAGGGAATTTTGAGAAGACCTTGGAAATACTTTTCTTCAATTAAAGGTTATTTTGATTATTTTCTTCATCAGTGAAGTATTATGATATTTATTCTGCTAAAAGTTTTGATACAAAAGTTTTGATCAATGAGTTCTTCTATATCTTGAATGATGAGATGACAGTTATATTGATTCCTTGTGTGAATTTGGAAACAAAGGTGTGTGATAAAAGCGTGATTCTGAAAAATCAGTGATTTTCAATATTTTTAGAAATTCTCTTGATATTCTTCTAATCCGATTGGGATGAACAACCTTAATTATAGGGGGACACAAGGTATACATGTCTGTGTTATAGGAGTTGGATGAGACGCCATTACTTGTGTGTGTTGTGACTACAAGAAGGTTAACAACCTTTAGTAGTGTTTTAAATTAGACACGCAACACCAAGTTCGTTTGATCATATTGATCTCTCAGTCATTCTTTTATTCAAATAGAATCTATCCTAAAGACATCTTATCCTATTATCAAAATTCTGAAAGATTGATTCTGGAAGTTGAACTCTCCATTAACAAAAGTTTTAAGATTCTCATTTCTTTAAATGTGAAAGTATGCAAAGGTTGATCAAAAGCAGATGACAATGCGATATTTCGATACGTGTAATAGAATTCTTATTTATATATGTCTTAGTTCTCTTCGTTGATTCCGAGGTCGGAATCCTTATAAGAGTGTAGAATGTACTATCCTGGATTTCTAAATTATGTGAGTCTATAAATCTTGGGATTGACCTTAAGGGATTATTATTATGACAATGTGAGTAGTTTGTATGTGATTGATGAGTGGAGTAATATGGATTAACTCATATTGCACCCTCTCTTCCTTTCTGTGATTTCGAGGACATAATCCGTTTAAGGAGGGTAGATTATAATGACCCGGACTTTTCAAAATTTATTTATTATAAAAGTAATTTTTTTAAAAAGAAAGGAATAAAATTTAATATTTTATTCCAGCTTGTATAAGTTTCAAAATGTTATCCGGGTTACTATGTTATCGATGTGTAAATTTCTTTCTAAACCAAAGTTCATATATTGTTTCTAAAATACAGATTTATTATTTATGTGAGTATAATTGTTATGTGATTAAGTGATACATGTGGTTGTGATCGTATCAGTAGTTAAAAAAGAAATTATGAATATTATGTATGGATATTCTGTAAAGTTATAAGTGAATAATTTTCCGTAATTGCAGTTTATATGTGCCATAATTATGAATTTGGATTATTAATATTCTCAGAATGAGCCATATATTATTTAGATATTTTACAAGTGAAATATTGATTGTTATATGATTTTATAAATGATTTGCGGAATTATTTGATAATTTTTCTAATTAAATATAAAGTATTTGCGATTATTCAGAAATCCGCAACTTCAACGGTGTGGGGGATCTACAAACCGAAATATTTACGAAAAATGATTGCTAGCCTAATTTTATTATTTTAAACAATCTTCATGTTTTGAGTTTTTTTATTCGAAGTACAGTTTTATCGGTAAAGATTTGGGGTCGGTTTTACGGGTATTAAAATATTATTTTATCATCTCGATATACGTGCAATCTGTATGGTAACGTTATCCAAGATATTTTGATTAAACTATTATATTATCTTCTCGTAATACGTGCAATACTATCTTATCTTTTCGTAATACGTGCCACCAAAAGGGCTGAGCCCCAAAACTGTTTTTAAAAGTCCGGTTTTGATGTTTCTCCTAAAACGGGGACCATGTGGATTGGGTTTTATTTATTCTTAGCTATTAAGTATTGGATTTTTATATCCGACATGATCCAACAAGGTCCTAATTTTTTGTAAATATAAATAGACTTCACTGTACTTCATTTTATACGGGTAAATATAAATATACTGTAAAATTTTATAATTATCCAGAGAAACATATAGTGTTGTTCGTGTTCTTCATAATCAAACAAGGATTTGAAGGCGTTATTGAACTTCAATTTTGGCATGCAAATAGTCTAATTGAATCTCTTGACGAGTACAATCAAGTTCTATAATCTATACAAGTGCAGAATCATCAAGTAGTTTTTTAATTATTCTATTAAATTCAAATTTTGGTTTAAATTTGGGTTTTTTGATTTTGATGTTGTTTATGTGATTTGATGATTGCATGTTGTAGAAAATTGATTTCTGGTCAATTTAGTATATCATATGTTGAATTTTGAGTTCCATATCATAGAGAAATTTTAGTTTAATTCTCGAATTAGGAAAATTAGGGTTCGAATGTTCTTGATCGAATTTGGGGGTTTTATTTATATTAATTGTTGGATGATTTTGATGGTTCGAATAAATTATATAGGATTCCAGCTTCATTTTGATATGTAAATCGCAAATTTTGATCGAGTATCCTGTGTTTTGCTGCTTGGCCGGATAATTCCGTCAACTTCGCCGGATTTTTACTGTTCTTAGCCGGGTTCGATGATTTCATCGTCGTATGTAGTAGTTGTTGTGGTTTTTGGACTTTAACTGACATAAAACTGACTGGACTTGCGTAACGAATCAAATGCATTCGTTTTAACCGCTACTGGAGCTCGCCGAAATTTTTCTCTAGCAGGGTTCGTATGCTTTCCGACCATGTTCTTGGACAGGCCTCTGTTTGATCCTCCTGAAACCAATTCCACTTCTGAAATTCTGTTTGTTTAGAATTTATTTAAAAATAATTCAAAAATCAGTTTTAATTTCAATAAATTAAATTTAAATTCAAAATTTGTTTAGTTAATTATTTTAAACATTTAACTGAATTATTTTAATCCCAGAAATTTATTTTCTTTATTATTTCCAAAAATTCAAAATTTGATTCAGCTATTTATAATTTATTTTGATTAATTATTTATTGATTTAATTAATTGATTAATTCATTTAATCAATTAATTTTATCTATAAATGGATAAATAAAATATAATTATTTATAATTAAGCCAAATAATGATTTAAAATCATTTTGAGCTTTTAATATTTTATAAAAGTATTTAAAATTCAATTAATATTATTATTAATTGAATTATTCCTATATTATTCGTAATAAATAGAATGTTCATCCGTTCAATACAAAACGAACGCGTCCAGACTCAGAAAAATATTCTGCTTCTATTAAAAATACTTTTGAGAAATAAAATCTTTTGTTTCGAAAAGTCGCTTGATTATGTTAACGTTTCCAAGTCGCGTAACTATCAAAAAGTTGTACTATGACTCGATTTCAGTTCTAAACATACCGAGTCGAACGTTGTGATAAATTGAGTTATATGTTATGTGAATTATGTGATATGTGAAATAGGTGCGTACATGTTGTATGAATTATATGTTGATAAGAGTGTCATAAAACTGGTTTAATCGTATATTCTGATCTGTAATTCCGATTCAAACAAAAAGAAAAGTGATTAAAAGCTAATATTGTCTGTTTTGATATTTTGTAAAAAAATGATTGAGTCAGAAATGTGAGTACATGTCATTTGGTCGGCTATTGAAAGAAAAAGCTTGCATCTGATTGGATATGCATAGTGTGATTATATGTGATGTGACTGTGTGTTAATTGACGATTATGTGAAGTATATGTGTATTTATGGTGTTAAGAACGTGACAAGTGAATTGAGTAATATAATGTAGTGTTCAGATTGATATTAAAGTTCAGTTTGATTGAATGGTTGTTGATTGAAATGGAATAACAGGGGGATAGTCTAATAAATAGAGGAGATAATGTCAGATTTTCGACATGGTCTGAACTCGTATTGATTTATAGAATAGTTGTGATAGAGTTAAAGAATGATTATGTGTTAAGGGTTTATTCGTGTACGTGGCATGTATATGTGAAGGGTTATAGATGTGGGGTATGTCGATTATAAGTTAAAGTCGATAGACTGTTTAGTGATTATAGTATTGTGTCATTCTCGTAAAGGATCCGGACGAGACGTGTAATATAGAAGACGTACAGAAGGTCAAATGGTGTCGCAAAGCAAATAAGAAATAATCGAGAAAGCAATGATGTGCAGTGAATAGAGTATAGTCAGAGTTTATCCATGAGTCATGATATGTATAGCTTGTGGAATATGAAGTATGAAACTGAGCTGTGAGTTTGGAATCAAATTTAAGGCAAGTTCCTAAATCATTTCTTATATATGTTGCAAAGATTTGATATCTCTCATGATTATCATATTATATTTATGTTGTGAACCAGACTTGATAAACTTTTAATTTCTGAGAATGAAACCCCTGATTTCTTTCTACCTTCAAATTCTGAATAGCCAAACACTCATCCGATGCTATGATACCAATTAAATGTCACCAGCTACCTTTCAGTCATCGAATACACACCCTTGTGTGCCTGATTTCTTTTCATAAATACCAAACCTTTGTTATTACAAGATCAAAACTCTTTCATACATGATTTGATTATCAAATGCAATGTTGCTTTTAAATGTTTTTACAACTAAGGATTATGATTCAGTTTATGAATATTGTTTTATTGAATTGAATTATTAGAACTGGATTGCTTTTATAAAATATGTGGACCAGATTCATGGTCAAATGTAGGCCAATGTGTTCCTTTGATCCAGTATAGAGAACAAGACTATATGCCATGTTCGGGGTTAGTGCGTGACTGATCAGCAGCCTAACCTTCGGTTTTTAGTAAAATGATGTAAGTCCAATTCAATAATTCCTTTGATTGATTAGATTTCCCAGTTTCAATTAAATCAAAGATTGGAAAATCTTTTTTATTTACTAATCCCGAGATTGTCAACTCTTGATGAACTATTTCAAATTGTTGTTGGTACATTGGTACTTGCTGAGCATTATTGCTCACCCTTGCATTTCTTATAACCATTTCAGAAAGGATTAAAGATAAGTTGTTCAAGTTGGATATCTAAGGTTAGACGAAGAGTAAGAATGGTTAAGTTATCCAAAGGTCAAAGAAGGTATCCAAGGGATTGTTGAAGAAGGTTCGAGTTAGAGTTGTTTATTGAGATTTAGTTGTAAATCGGGTTTATAAATAGAGTAATCGTGATTCTTCTTATCGAAGATGACTTGAAGTTGTAAAAGATGTTGTTTATTAATAATAGTGGTTGATTCTAATTTCAATATTGTAACTTGTATGCGATCCTATTTTTAGGGGGTTTAAATTGTTTTCCTTTTTAAATTCTTTTTGAATTTTCAAGTTTTAAATTCTTTGATTTTTATTATATTTTCAAAAATACAGGTTTTTAAAAAGTGTTTTATAAAGATGGTTTTCTTGTGATGACGTGAAATCCAGACCCCGGATTTGAGGGATGTCACAGACCGTACCCCGACCTGTCGCTTATGCTGACTCATTTAGATGGACTTACTTCTTGAATGTTAGGCAAGTAATCAAAAGCTCTTTTATCAAATCAGCAACTTCGTTGTGACAAAAATACACCACGGAGCCGGGTCCCTGAGGTTTTGAGCGAGTATTTAAATCTCATTCGAAATGAAGATCTTAAATTTGAAAATAAGTTTTGGGATCCGTGTTAGGTCCGTAATCAACTATAGAGGGGGTGAATACAGTTTATACAAATAATTCGACAAAGCTTCAACAAAATCAACATTTTTATATTAACAGATATAAACTGATTGCAAACGTACTCTCTTAAAAGGATGAACAAATATCCTTGAGAGCTGCTAGTTTATGCGAATGATATAACGATGTTCACAATGCTTATAGCATGAACCTACTATGTGCTTTATATAGAGCAAAGTTGCAAAATCAATAAGGAATCCTATTCTATTACAATAAAGAAACCTATTACATATTCATGTATGATTTTTTCTGAGATAAAGTCCTTCACCGCCTTAAATTCCTTCTTTCCTTCTCGTCCTCGAATATCTACTGAAGTGCCAAATACTGATGACATCATCTGCTGATCATCAAGTACTGATATAAGTACTGATGACATCACTCTCCAGTAATACTGATATAAGTCCTGATAAGAACTTCTGATAGTTTCTGTCTAGATATCATTAATTAAATCTAACAATCTCCCTCAACTTGTGCATTATAAAAATATGTACACATTCTAATTGATGATGTCAAAACTATCTAAATGCAGTAATCAAGTAAACATATTTATTATTACTTCGGTGAGTATCAGACTTTACTCTTCATTCTGAACTCTAACACAGTCTGGAAAATCATCAAAAAACTTCCTCAGCAGATTTTCTTCCATTACATCCAAATACCATTGCATCCTCTGTTTATGTTCTTTCAGTTCATCTGTTGATTCATCATTCTGAAAGATGGCAGCCCAAAGATTATGTAACTTTGAATTTCCAAGAGATAGATCACCCAGCTCCAGAAATCCTATTTTCTTTCCCTCGGGATTAAAGGTCAAAACTTTAGTCCCTAGACTCATTTCTATATTGGCTCCTCCAATAGGCATATCAAGAACATATTCAGTTTGATCAATGTACTTTGGATTGTAGTTAGATTTGTAAGGCATTCCTCTCTACTTTAACTGTACCAGGTTCTTTATGAATATAGACCAGCTGGCAGTTACAGAATTAGTTACCTTGGGAATTGTAGCTATAAGTTCAAATTCCTATAATGTTTTATCTCTTAACTGTTCTTGAGTCAACCTTAAGTTTCTCCCAGACTCCAGAAAATAAATCATTTTTGCTTCAACATGATAAATAACAATTTGAACTGATATGATCTTCTGTAAGTCTTCAAGCATCACATTATCTCCAATTTCTGTCATATTAGAATGCTTCCTTAAAATCAAAGCATCTCCTACAAATGGATTAACATTTAACCTTCCAAGACCACTTGTAATTCCATATTTTCTAGAGTGGGAACTTCCACTGTAAATCTTTTTTAATATTTCATAAGAATCTCTTCTGGGTGCCAGTTTATTACTTCCCCATAGTAGCTTCTTCTTCACTTCAAGAGTAAGTTCTGGCTTATCAGAGACTATATCTTCAGAATCAGGATTTGATAATTTTTCTTGAATTGGGTTTGAAAATTCATCAACATGAGTGGAATCAGAGGTTGTGATTGGTTGAATAACAGCTTCTTCTTTATTAACTTAAGCAATGTCAAAGGTTAATTTCAATTTTTCAAACCAGTCAGCTCCATGAATCTTCCTTCTTTGGTGAGCTTGACTGACTTCTTCTTCTTCAGCAATTTCATCAGTATCAAAAGATTGAGCAACTATATAGATTGGATCTATCAGTATTTGTGATTTAGTTGCCTTAGATACCGATTTCTTTTTTGCAACAACTTTGGATTTAGGCTTTCAAAGATTTGACTTCTCTCTTATCTTCTCTTTCCCTTTATGCTTCCTGTCAACAATTAAGATAGCTTGAGATCTTAGAGATCTTTCGCCCTCTTCCTGACTTACCTCCCTTATGACTATCCCTTTGGTTGGTCTGTTAGAAGGATCATCTTCATAAAGATCTTGCGAGATAACGGTAGTATCAGTATTTGCCGTCTTCATGCAATTCTTGAAATCTTCCTCCATTTTCCTTAGCTATTCTAGATCAACTCCAGGATTATCTTTCTCAAAGATGCTTCTACTCACCTCAAAGTCAAATGCTTGAATCTTTAGATCCTTGTAGAATAGAGTTGTCTTTCTTCCTTTTAATTTCAGAGTTTGAAGATACTGACTTGCTTCTGCACTAGCTTCTATCTCCAGAATACCTTGGTCTTCATCAACAGTCGTGACTTATAAAGTTTGTTGAGTTATTGTAGTCACAATTAGTTCTTTAACTCTTCTTTCACTTCTCTTACTTTCTCCACCTTGTCTAGATTGAGACCTAGTGATTTCTTTTGATGAACCACTAATTCTAACTAGCTCTTCACCTCTTCTCCTTTCACTATCCTTCCGTCCCCCCTTATTACCTCCATCAGGATTTTCATCATCCGTATTTGTCAATGTCAGTTGCTTGCATTTAGATTGAACAATTTTCACCATTAGAAATATTAGCTTCTTCACCATCATTATATTCTCCTGTTTCAACTGGATCTCGAACTATCTGCTGAACTTCATCACCAACTTTAGCATGCAAGATAGAATCAGAAATTAGTGCAGTATGTGATCCAGCACCTTCAAAAGCTTCAAAACCATCAGCAGTTAACTCCACATCTTCAATAATTGTTGATAAATGATCTGGAGCTTCTAAATTTACTACTAGGACCTATGTTCTTGTAGAGTGCTATTGTGACCTTGAAACGGATGAAACGTTATGAATGGACTGCTGTGGTAATACATCTTCAGCAACAACATGGATTACTTCATGTGGTGGAATAGTAGAGTGTATGGGCTATTTTTCAGCAAAAGCGGGGATTTCTACATGTGGTGGAATAGTAGATTCAATGGACTGCAAGAAAATATCAGTATTTAGACCTGCAGGGAGATTAGCAGCACTTGGTACATCGGAGTTTATCAGAGTGTCAACAAACTGTTGTTCAGTAGCTGTTTCTTGTGAACTCTGTGCACTTACAAAATATATTAATTATCACTTAATCTCTATATTCTTTTTAAGTAGTCTCACTACTCCTAACACCACACAGCTCATGATTTTTTAATAGTCAGAGTTTCTTCACAAGGATTACTAAATCCTATCTCTCATCTACCTCTCCTTTTGCCAGGGAGGATCTGTCTCTCTTTAATTCTGTGTTTCTCTAAGTCTTTTCACACAACTCACAGAAAAGCTAAGATAATTTGTCCTACATAAATAAGAGGTGGCTAAAGAAGGGTGGTATGTGGTCACACAACAAGAGGTAGTCCTTTAATAAGGTCTAGAAATAATCATTCCAACAGGATTTATAACATGAATAATAAATGCTGAAAATACCAAATCAGTATTTAGAATAAATACTGATAGAGTAAAGACAATATTTATACCTTATGAATCTAAAATCACAATTGAACTCACAGTCAAAACTGTGGTTATGACAGTTGTTGTTCACCAATTACAAGAACCTCCATTTGAATTGGAGAGGATTTGATCAAGTTACTATCATGTACCATGATCTCAAACCTTGTTCTTCTTGCAAAGAACTGACACTTGTATGTGTTATTGAAAGCTTTCACAAGGTCTTCAGCAAAAACTAATGAAACCCCTGTGTTTTTGTTGGTGTCATATAGATCTACCTCAACATGTAGTCTCTTATCAACTTAAAGTGGTTTCTGAGTGGTGAACATAGTTTCAAGAACTATGTCACTTGATTTTGGAAATATTTGAGAAATGGATTCAAGTGTTTCATTTTAAAGAAGAAATTTAAGATATAAGATATATGATTTTGAGATTGAATATGGACAACTTTCTATGAAAGAAAAAGAAAGTCTCAAATAGTATGCCCAGTTCCATATTATCAGAATTTTAAAACATAGATATGTTAAGACATTTTGATAAACGGAAACACTCAAAAATCATAATTCTCAAAAGATCATATTTAAACCTTTTATTAATTTCTTCTATATATTAGTCCTGTACTGTTGTGGTCAAACTGTACTGTAGTGAACGTATGCAACTCAAACAGAGATTAGTGGTACACATGCACTATTGAATATTTGTTGTAATTAAACATGCAGTAATAATTTGAATATGAACAGTCATAATAAGTTAAGCACAAACAAAATAATAAACATTCATTCAACTAAGAAATTGAAGAAGGCAAAAGATATTTAATTAATATTAAGAAGACAAGTACAAGATTTTAGAATTTGAACAATAAAATCTAACATAATCTAAACTACTCGGCATTCTTCTGCCTCTTTGCAGCCTACTCCACCCTAATTTCCCGGCGATGATAGATCCTAGACATAGATCCTGCAAGAGAAATGATATTTTCTTGCAGCTCAAGAGCTTCCTGACGGAAATGTTCCGCCAACTCAGCACGTCGTTCTTCCTCAAAAAGAACTTCGCTGGAGAAGAAATGCAGTTCTAACTGATCATTCCAAGAGAGATGATCATAGACTAAGTCTGGAACAGCAGTTGGGTGATATATTTCACCACCCGTACGGACCAGTAGTCCGTATGGATCGAAGTACATCTTCTCATCACTAGGATTGAAGATTGGTAGATAACATCCACCATTGCGTTTGTAAAATTGAGATTGAGCCATGTTTTAATAAGTGTTTAAAATTTTGGACAAAAGGTTTGGGAAGATGAGGAGTTATGTATGAAAAAGCATTGAGAAGTTTTGGAAGTGGAGGGTAGTATTTGTAGTAGAGGAGATAAAAACTGAAAAGACTCTTTAATTATCCATGTAATAATTAAACACAATATATATACACAATTACGCGTATCTAGGTAAACAAAAAGTAATCTCTCTCTTCAGATTCCTTTCCCAATGTAAGTACTCAAGTGTTGATAGTTACTTACAGCAATAGCTAACCCATACAAGTAATTAAAAGATTTTCCACTAACTCACTGTTAATTAATAATACTGAATAACCATTTATTTCGAATAAATTCAAAATAATCAATGATATATAATAGTCAATCAAGGTTTGACCATTATCAGTATTTAATCATGACTATCAGAATTTATCAGTCAATACTAGTTTGACCAATATCAGAATTTAACAACTACTGTCAGGATCTATTAGTCAAAACATGTTTGACCAATATCAGAGCTTATACACATAATCAGAGTTTAACATGCTGATACTGAATGAAATTAATTGCATGCTTGCATAGCATCAGAATTTTAACATAATTATCAATAACTAGCAAGTATTGATACATAATTATAAGATACCATACTCTAACTATCAATATTTATTTTATAATTATCAGAGTTTGAGAAATATCCTAATATCATTCCCAATTCATTCACCAATCTTGTGACAGTTGAGCTGTTTTGCATTCCAGACCTTTTTAACAAATTTCTGGTATATTTAGCCAGATTGAAGAAGGGAAAGTAGCATCACAGAGAGGGTTGGTGAATATATCTGCTAATTGCTGATCTGTTGGAACAAAGACCAATTTCACTATACCTTCTCACACATGTTCCCTTATAAAATGGTACCTGATGCTGATGTGTTTAGTCATTGAATGCTGCATTCCTGTTATTGCAATAACACTTTGATTATCACAATATATAGGAAGAGCAGAATAGTCTAACACATAATCCAGTAACTGATTCTTCATCCATAAAATCTGGGCACAACAGCTTCCTGCAACAATATATTCAGCTTCTGCAGTTGATGTAGAAATTGACTTTTGTTTCTTGCTATACCATAAAACCAATCTTCCACCAAGAAATTGGCAGCTTCTATAAGTGCTTTTCCTGTCTATTTTGCATCCTGTAAAATCAGCATATGAATATCCAACTAGCTTAAAGTCTGAATCTCTAGAATACCGCAATCACAGATTCATGGTGCCTTTGAGATATTTAAAAATTCTTTTCACAGCTAATAGATGAGGTTCACTTGGATCAGCTTGGAACCTTGCACAGAGACATGTAGCATTCACGATTTCAGGACTACTACCAGTCAAATATAGGATTGAGCCAATCATACCTCTGTAGTTAGTTATATCTACTGAAGAACCGGTATTTAAATATAACTTGGTTGCATTGGCCATGGGAGTTGATGTAGTTGAGCTATCTTGCATTCCAAATCTTATGAGTGAATTCCTGGTATATTTGTATTGATTTATGAAGATCCCTTCATCAGTCTATTTAACTTGTAACCCCAGAAAATAAATCGATTCTCCCACCATACTCATTTGATATCTGGACTGCATTAGCTTTGCAAATCTCTCACAAAGTGTATCATTAGTAGATCCAAAAATGATATAATCAACATATATCTGTACTAATAACAAGTCCCTACCATGATATTTAAAAAAAGGGAGTTTTGTTAATTTTACCTCTTATAAAACCACTTTCTAACAGAAATAGAGCAAGTATTTCATACCAGGCCCTTAGAGCTTGTTTTAGTCCATAGAGTGCTTTATCCAATAAGTAGACATAATCTGGTTACTTTGGATCAATGAACCCGGGAGGCTGTTCAACATAAACTTCCTCTTCAAGTTCTCCATTCAGAAATGCACTCTTTACATCCATTTGGAACACTTTAAACTTCTTGTGAGAAGCATAGGCTAGAAAAATTCTTATCGCCTCAAGCATTGCAAATGGAGCAAAAGACTCATCATAATCAATGCCTTCTTGTTGTGAATAGCACTTTGCAACCAGTCTTGCTTTGTATATTATAATAATGCCCTCACTATCAGTTTTATTTCTGAATACCCACTTTATACCAACAACTGATCTATTTTTTGGTCTTGGCATAAGAGTTCAGACTTTGTTCCCTTCATATTTTTGAACTCCTCTTGCATCGCTGTAACCCAGTCAGCATCTTGAAGATCTTCTTCCACCTTCTTGGGTTCATTTTGAGATAGAAAAAACTGGTAGAGACATTCATTTTGAGTGACTTTTCTGGTTCTTACACAACTATCAGGATTTTCAATGATTAAGTCAGGTGTGTGTGACTTAGACCATTTTCTTGCAAATAAAAGTGTAATCTCTGAAAAATAACATCCCCCTTGATCCATGAACTCTCTATTATTTCATTCACTAGACCACTTTCATGTCCTGATGCTCCCCCTAAATCAGTGTTCCCATTGTTATCAGTATTTGACTTATCAGAATTTGAGGACTGAGAATCTGATGATTTTTCTAATGATGTTTCTTGAGTTGAATCACTTGTACAATATCTGGATTTGAATCGTGTTTCTCTCCCTCAATATATGCTTCAGTGTTTGAAGAATTTCCACTGTCATATGGATCGTCAGATCTTTGAGTGATATCAGGATCAGGATTTAAGAGTTTTGCATATGGTACTTTATTTTAAATCTCAACTTGTCATGGTCATTTGCATCTTCTAAAATTGTAATCTTCTTGTCATCAAAAGGTACATGTATGGATTCCATTACTGTTCTTGTTCTCATATTATAAACTCTGAAGGCTTTTGTAGACAATGGATATCCCACAAAAATGCATTCATCAGCTTTTAGATCAAACTTGGTAAGCTGCTCCGGATGAGTTTTGAGAACAAAATATTTGCAACAAAAAATATGAAAGTACTTCAAATTTGGCTTCTTTCCCTTCACCATCTCGAATGGTATTTTTCCATACCTGTTGATCAATGTTGTATTTTGTGTAAAGCAAGCAGTTTTCACAGCCTCAGCCCAGAAGTAGGTAGGCAATCTTGCTTCCTCTAGCATGGTTCTTGGAGCTTCTATGAGAGTTCTATTCTTTCTTTCAATAACTCCATTTTGTTGTGGAGTTCTAGGAGTTGAAAAATCTTGTTTTATCCCCTTGAGTTTGCAGAACTCTTCCATAGAGCTATTCTTGAAGTTAGTTTCATTATCACTCTTGATGATCTTCACTTTGTATGTTGATCCTTTTTCCAGCTCTCTCACATGATCAAGAAGAATCGATGGAGATTCATCCTTGGTGTGCAGAAAATACACCCATGTGTATCTTGTATATTCATCAACAGTTACGAGTGCATACCTCTTCTTGGAAATTGACATAACATTTATTGGACCAAAGAGATCATTGTGAAGTAGATGATATGGTTCAAGAATGGAGGATTCAGTTTTACTCTTGAAAGATGTTTTTCTTTGGTTGTCTTTCTGGAATGAGTCACATAAGCCATCAGGAAGAAACACTGCATTGGGAAATCCTCTCACAAGATCTTACTCACTAGTTCATTAATATTATTGAATTTGAGGTGAGAAAGTCTTTTATGCCAGTTCCAGCTATCTTCCACAGATGCCCTACTAACTAGACAAACTTCTAATTCATCAGTAGCTGTTGATACCCTGGCTTCATATAAACTACCATGTCTTAAACCAGTCAATGCAATATTGCCATCACTCTTACTGAAAATTTCACAACGCTCCTCATAGAAGTTCACACTGATCAGATTATGCTTGAGTCCTGCAACCAGAGCTACATTTTCAATGATGACATTTCCAATTTTGATTTTTCCATATCCCAAGATTTTTCCAAAGTTTCCATCTCCATAAGAAATACTTGGGCCAACTTTCTCCTCAAATTCTAATAGTAGGGATTTATAACCAGTCATGTGTCCTGAGCATCCACTGTCCAAGACTAGAGTATTTTTTCTGTTACCCTGCAATCAGTATATGAAATTAGTTAGTGTTTTTAAGGACCCAGACTTGCTTGGATCCTTTGACCTTTATAAGTTTGTTAACATATGCAGCAGACGACTTTTTATCAGAGTTTATGTTAACATCCTTACTATCAATATTTATACATGCAGAAACAGATTTTGCTTTATTTAAAGAGGGTTTTAGTTCATAATAATGATAATACAAATTGTGATACTCTTTACATGTGTAAATAGAGTGCCAAACACTAGCACAATGAAAACAAGGACTATGTGTTTATATCTAACTGTTCTATTCCTAAACTCTTATTTGGGAGGAACAGTATTTATCTCTTTATTCTTCCTGCAAGAATTAGCTGTTGGATTTTAAACGCAGCGGGGCATGGTAAAACACTTTTAACCATACAAAATCCAAATAAAAGCATATAAATCGTAGCAAAAACATAGGGGGATCGAATCTAACCTTTAAAATAATTCGGAGACAACGATCAGAGATCCTTAGCAGTTGATCCTCAAGTGTGAAGCGCTCCACCGGTATCCACCAATAAAACGATGTTAAGGAGGAGGAAGGAAGTGGAGAGAATTGGGTTTTCCAAACTTTTTGGGTTTTGGGGTTCTCGGGTTAGAATAAAAATAGGGTCTATAATAGTGTATTTATAGGCAAAATTTTCAGCTGAAATTTTCCCATAAATATTATTATTATTATCCCATTTATTATTCTCATTAATAATTAAAACATCTTTTAATTATTAATCCTTTTTCTAAACACTTTAGAAATAATTCTCTCTCTTGATTTAATTTCCAAAAATTAAATCCTTAATTAATAATATTAAGAACTTTTCTTAATTAATTTTATAATCAATTAAATCTCATTTAATCAATTATTAAATTTTCCAATTAATTATTTATTTCACAAATAAATAATTATTAGCCATTATTAATTAATTCCTCTACCATAAAATCATTCTCTTTTTATGGTGTGACCCTGTAGGTTCAATATTAAGCCGATAGTAGAAATAAATAATAATAAAACTATTTTATCATTATTTATATAAATTCTCTATTTTATTAAATATGATTAATTAATTAATCACATTTATTCTACATCGTGAGGGATAATTCTCAGCATATCGTGACTATCCGGATAATATGAATTCACTGCTTAGAATACCAAGAACCTATTCAGTGAATAGTTATCGTACAATAAACTCCTTCTACCCTACAATGTCCCGATTAAATACAAGGCATGGATCTCGTGTCAAGCCTATCTAATTCAATCACTTGCTTACCATTTACTATGCATAGTTCTATGCAAATTAGAAACTCCTTTCTAATTTCATTTACTCTGGCTAGAGATTCCTGAACTAGCATAAGTGGATCAGCCTTGAACATTCGCTTCCTTCACTGGAAGGGGTAGATCCTTTATTGATCATACACTATCTTCGTGTACAAATTCCTATACCCAGTAGAGCCCTAATAATTGTCCCTGGAGACTAAGAACTAAACCAAAGCATAGTTCAGTCTACACAAGATGACTATGATGACCTCAAGTCTAAGGATACTTGTACAACTATCACTATGTGAACAACTGCTGACACGTGAGTGAACTCCATCAGTTGTTCAGCTGTGTGAGTCATGTTCAGTGAACTTATTCCATAATAAGCACCTACATACTAGCTATAGTGTCACCACACAAATGTCTATGAGAACAGACATCCTTCATAATGAAGCAAGCATAGTATGTACCGATCTTGCAGATTATTAATTACCAGTTAGTAATCCTATGACCAGGAACTATATAAGTTTAGAGTTATCATCTTTTTAGGTCTCACTATTATGATCTCATCATAATCCATAAAAAGCTTTACTCTAAACTATGGTATATCTTATTTAAACACTTAAATAGATAGAGCCCGTAATAAAAACAAAACAAATCTTTTATTAAAATCAATGAAATCAAAACAGATTACATAAAGAGTTATTCCTAAATCCTAATACATGATTGGACTTAGGACATATTCCTTTCAATCTCCCACTTGTACTAAAGCCAATCACTCTGGTATCTAATACCCATCTTGTATTTATGACGATCAAAGTGACTTTTATAAAGTAGCTTTGTGAGTGGGTCTGCTATGTTGTTATGTGTGTCAACACTAATTCAATACAATACAAGAAATGTTACCGCGCTCCCACTAACCCTTTTGTAAACGCATGGTTCATCTGCGTTTTTGATAAAATCAAACTCTTTGATTGTCTCATCGAAACGGATATTCCATCTACGAGAAGCTTGCTTTAAATCACATATGGTTCGCAGTAGCTTACACACTAGGCTTTCATTTCCCTTGGAAAGAAAACCATCTGGCTATATGCCAGATCTCATAGTCGTAGTAAGCAGCAATCGCAAACAAAATCCGAACTGATTTTAACAGGGCTATAGGTAAAAAGTTTCATCAAAGTCAATCCATTGCCTTTGTTTGAATCCTTTTTCCAAAAGTCTGGCCTTAAAGGTCTCCACCTGGCCATCTGCTATAATCTATCTTTTGTATACCGTATACATAGATTCCATTCCGGATTTCATGGCACTATGCCATTTCTCTGAGTCAACACTACTCATAGCCTCATTATAGGTTACAGGGTCGTCATCATCAATGATCGACAACTCATTGTCATTCTCAATGATAAGGCCATATTACCTCTCAGGTTGGCGAGATACTCTCCCTGATCTATGAATGGGCTCTTCCACAAAAGGTTGTTCAGTCAGAACAGGTGTTTCCACTTGATCCGTAGTAGTTTGTGCTTCTTGAACTTCATCAAATTCAATTTTGCTCCCACTGTTTCCTTCAAGGATAAACTCCTTTTCCAAGAAGGTAGCATGTCTGGAGACAAACACCCGATGATCGGTGTAAAAGTAATACCCTAAAGTCTCTTTAGGATATCCCACAAAACTATATTTTACGGATCGATATTCCAGCTTATCTGGGTCAACTTACTTGACATAAGCTGGACATCCCCAAATCTTAACGTGTTTAAGACTCGGTTTCCTTACTTTCCATATCTCATACGGAGTTTGAGGAACAGATTTGGAAGGCACCTTATTCAGTAAATATGCTGAGGTTTCCAATGCATCACCCTATAGGAATACTGGAAGATTTGCATAGCTCATCATGGACCGAACTATATCTAACAAAGTTCGATTTCTCCTTTCAGATACCAATCTGGAGGAGTCCACTGGGAGACTATACCATTTACTTTGAGATAATCTAGAAACACTACATTAAAGTTTTCACCACCTCGATCTAATCGAAGAATTATAATACTATGTTTGGTTTGTTTCTCCACTTCATACTTATACTCTTTGAACCTTTCAAAGGCCTCAGACTTGTGTTTCATCAAACACATATCCGAATCTAGATCTATCATCTATGAAAGTAATGAAGTATGAAAATCCACCCATGGCTTGCGTAGACATTGGTCTACATACATTTGTGTGTACCATTCCTAGCAAATTTGCAGCCCTCTCTCCATGTCTACTAAATGGAGACTGTAGTGCCACAATGAAGTGAGATTTTCATCATCCCTTTTCTTTTATTAGTTTGTTCAATCTGAAGTAAATCATGTCACATATATACAGACCATTATTTAAAGTACCACGTCCATAAAGAATATTATCTCTAAGAATAGAACATTCATTATTCTCAATAATAAATGAAAATCCAGCCAAGTCTAACATGGGAATAATATTCCTCACAATCGAGGGAACAAAATAACAATTATTTAAAACAATAGTCTTGCCCATAGGCATATATAAATGAAATGATTCTACATCTTCAGCAGCAACTCTTGCTCCATTTCCCATCAGTAGAATCACCTCCTCTTCCTCAAGAGTCCTACTTCTCCTTGGTCCCTGCAATAAATTGCAGATTTGAGAACCACAGGCGGTATCTAATACCCAAGTAGCAATTTGATTTAATGACATATTCACTTCTATCATGAACATACCTGAATCAGAAGCGGTAGTCTCACTACCCTTCTTCTTCTTCAATTCTGCAAGGTAAACCTTGCAGTTCCTCTTCCAGTGCCCCACCTTGTTACAGTGAAAGCAAACAACTTTGCTCTTGGGGTCTTCAGCTTTTGGTGGAACCGGGGTTTTCTCACCTACTTTCTTCTTCTTGGAAGAGTTCCTCTTCCTTTTCTTAGGATTGGAACCTTCACCAATTAGAAGAACAGAACTCTTCTCAGGGGGAAAATTTGATTTCGCAGTCTTCAACATGTTATGGAGTTCAGGCAGGCTGACATCCAACTTATTCATGTGAAAGTTCACAACAAACTGCGAGAACGAACTCGGAAGCGATTGCAAGACCAAGTCTTGGCTCAGCTCCCCATCCATGGCAAAACCAAGTTGTCCAAGACGTTCAATCAAATTGATCATCTTAAGTACATGGTCATTCACAGATGATCCCTCGGACATCCTACAACCGAACAACTCCTTCGATATCTCATATCGAGCTGTCATCCCTGCCACATCATACAACTCTTGTAGATGCATGAGGATAGTGTGAGCATCCATATGCTCATGTTGCTTCTGTAGCTCAATGTTCATGGAAGCTAGCATGATGCATTGAACAACATTTGCATCATCTATCCACTTACGATACACAACATGTTCATCATTATGTGCATCACTAGCAGGTTCAGTAGGCTTAGGTGAGTCAATCACGTATTCCAGCTTCTCAATCCTGAGAACAATTCTCAAGTTTCGAAGCCAGTCAGCATAATTAGGACCAGTCAATTTGTGAGCATCTAGTATGCTCCTGAGTGATAGTGCAGAAGACATAACGTACAAAGTAAATCTGTAAATGATAAACACATAACAACACTTAGCAAATATTCGATTTCATTTCAAAACACTATATGAATCGGATATTTATTCATAAGTGGCTCCCACTAGTTTACCTAATTTATTCAACCCCCTACGTGAAAAATTAAGCATTCATAATGCTAGTGGGAATAGGGATCCTACATTCCATTACACAACCCCAGCTGTGGCACGAAACGCCATGTAATGTTCAATAGGCAGACAACTCTTGTCAATTACATCTAATGTTATTCCCTAATCAAACTTTAGTCTCTTGAATAATTGAGTCACGGCTGTGGCACGACAAACTCAATATTCTAAGTCAAGTCTAACCCAACATTCCGTACAATTGAATCAGTCCCCAAAGGCCCACGGCTGTGGCACGTAACGACCTTTAGATTCTTATTCAATGTACACATCTCTATGTAATAGACAAGTATTTCTTATTTCGAAATCAAAGCCCTCGGCTGTGGCACAGAACGACAATGATTTAAAAATAAGAACTACTTTCTATTATGTTGGAAGGCTATGACCGACACAAGCCCGTTGTATCATTGGCCAATTACTACTTGATATTATTTAATTTTAGAGGGATTATATTACGTTACAATCATAATCATATTATAAAGAGATTCTTCCTTTTAAATTAAATATTTCAAATCAATAATCAATAATCAGATGATTCCCAGATCGGGTGGAGCATTGTCAAGAGGCGTCACTTAATAACCCTTTCTTACAGATAGAAATCTGTTGTTGACAGAATCATCCTTTCTCTCATATCGAAAATTTATATTCAATTACGTGTTTCATAAACACAAGAATCTCATGATTGTATTCATAATATTATTATTAAGGTTATGAAACAATTTCACTATACTAGGTTGTCTAACAAACGCCTTATGTTCATTTAAGTTCACCTAAATCTATCAACGCATGATAAACTAAGAATATATCACATATATCTACATGAATAAACATCAAGGTAGGCATGTTATAACATCTAGCACATTTGTCTAAGCATTATACATCTCTATGTATCACACGAAGCATTTAAAAGCAACTAAAACAGTCAAAAACATCTTTAAAACACTTCATGGAAATATAAACAGTTCAAAAACTTTTATATAAACTAAAATTTATCACTCCATTAGATTCGTCCTGGAAAAACGAATCCAACGGTATATTGTATGCCTAAAACGGAGTTACGAAACTCCCAGAAAATCAATTTTAATATGGACAGTCGGGCTGTAACGCTTTACAGGAACGTGTTACAAGCCCTGTAACGCATTCCGGTGATGCGTTACAACCCTTTTAACCAATTAAAAGGTGTAACGCATTCCGTGAATGCACCACAGGTGTGTGTAACGCATTCCCGAAATGCGTTACACCCCTTTTTCTTTTTTTCTTTTTTTTCTTTCTCAGCAGCCGCCGCCGCCCATGGAATTCCGTGCCGCCAGACCTGATAGCCGCCTGACATGTCTGTACCTATGCTTTGCTTTGCAGACAACACAGACAATACAAACACATATATATATATATATATATAAACATATATATATATACTTTATATACATATATTTATACTTATTTAATTACGAATTTTAATTGAAACAACTTCAAAAATTAATAATAAAAAATCTATACATCATAAAATTATGAAAAAAATACCCAGACGATCTACAACACTTGTAGAATCCAGATCAACATTCAAAATTATTCTGAGAAATGATTTCTCATCAGACAAAATTAATTCATGATATAACTTGTAAAAATCATAATTAATTCATACAAGCACATAAAATTCTGAAAATTTTACCACAGATCTATATACATACAACCTATGCTCTGATACCATTGTTGGATTTTAAACGCAGCGGGGCATGGTAAAACACTTTTAACCATACAAAATCCAAATTAAAGCATATAAAGCGTAGCAAAAACATAGGGGGATCAAATCTAACCTTTAAAATAATTCAGAGACAACGATCAGAGATCCTTAGCAGTTGCTCCTCAAGTGTGAAGCACTCCACCGGTATCCACCAAGAAAACGATGTTAAGGAGGAGGAAGGAGGTGGAGAGAATTGGCTTTTCCAAACTTTTTGGGTTTTGGGGTTCTCGGGTTAGAATAAAAATAGGGTCTATAATAGTGTATTTATAGGCAAAATTTTCAGCTGAAATTTTCCCATAAATATTATTATTATTATCCCATTTATTATTCTCATTAATAATTAAAACACCTTTTAATTATTAATCCTTTTTCTAAACACTTTAGAAATAATTCTCTCTCTTGATTTAATTTCCAAAAATTAAATCCTTAATTAATAATATTAAGAACTTTTCTTAATTAATTTTATAATCAATTAAATCTCATTTAATCAATTATTAAATTTGCCAATTAATTATTTATTTCACAAATAAATAATTATTAGCCATTATTAATTAATTCCTCCACCATAAAATCATTCTCTTTTTATGGTGTGACCCTGTAGGTTCAATATTAAGCCGGTAGTAGAAATAAATAATAATAAAACTATTTTATCATTATTTATATAAATTCTCTAATTTATTAAATATGATTAATTAATTAATCACATTTATTCTACATCGTGAGGGATACTTCTCAGCATATCGCGACTATCCGGATAATATGAATTCACTGCTTAGAATACCAAGAACCTATTCAGTGAATAGTTACCGTACAATAAACTCCTTCTACCCTACAATGTCCCGATTAAATACAAGGCGTGGATCTCGTGTCAAGCCTATCTAATTCAATCACTTGCTTACCATTTACTATGCGTAGTTCTATGCAAATTAGAAACTCCTTTGGGTAGATCTTTTATTGATCATACACTATCTTCGTGTACAAATTCCTATACCCAGTAGAGCCCTAATAATTGTCCCTGGAGACTAAGAACTAAACCAAAGCATAGTTCAGTGTACACAAGATGACTATGATGACCTCAATCTAATGAAACTTGTACAACTATCACTATGTGAACAACTGTTGACACGTGAGTGAACTCCATCAGTTGTTCAGCTGTGCGAGTCATGTTCAGTGAACTTATTCCATAATAAGCACCTACATACTAGCTATAGTGTCACCACACAAATGTCTATGAGAACAGACATCCTTCATAATGAAGCAAGCATAGTATGTACCGATCTTTGCGGATTATTAATTACCGGTTAGTAATCCTATGACCAGGAACTATTTAAGTTTAGAGTTATCATCTTTTTAGGTCTCACTATTATGATCTCATCATAATCCATAAAAAGCTTTACTTTAAACTATGGTATATCTTATTTAAACACTTAAATAGATAGAGCCCGTAATAAAAACAAAACAAATCTTTTATTAAAATCAATGAAATCAAAACAGATTACATAAAGAGTTATTCCTAAATCCTAATACATGATTGGACTTAGGACATATTCCTTTCATTAGCAAGATGATTAGTACTACCACCATTTAAATATGCCTTTCTAGGTGCTTTGGGATGAGTTACATGATTACCATTTTTATTAACACCTACCTTGCCATTTCTATTTTTCCTTGGCCTTTTTTCCTTGTCTTTCATGTGTAAATCCTTCAGCTTTTGCTTGAGCTGTTTTTGAGTCATTCAACCAATATTTACTGGTTTTGTTTGAACTTGTTCACTTTTATCAGTAATTAAGTTTGATCTAGGTGCTGAGGTTGAACCTACCTCATTAACTGATTTAATAGCATCACCACTTGGATTAAACTTAATGGTCTTCAAATGAACCTTGTTCAGTTTGACCTTAGTATCAGTATTTTCTGGGTTTCTTTTCTCAGTTTCTTTTTCATTTCCTTATCAGAATTAGATCTATTAACATATCCTATTCCTTATCCACAACAACCATTCTCTAAAATTTCCTGAGTAGTTTTTTTCTGAGTTAATCCAAAGTTAAATAACCTCTCTTTCTTTAGCTAACTCAATTTCTAGATAAACATGCTTTTCTAACAGTTTTTCTTTAATATAAACAACATTATCTCTTTCTTTTCGAATTTCTAACATGGAAAGCAACTCAATTTCTAGGTGATCATTCCTTTTCTTCAACTCTAAGTTTTCACTCTTTACTCTATTATTCTCTAAGGTTTGATCCCTATAACTATCATGCTGAAATTTAAGAAATAATCTTAATTCAAAAATATCATCAGTATCAAAAGCAAAAGTAGTCTGAAGCCTTTAATTCAACATTGTCAGCCTCAGTATCAGCATTTTCCATGAGAGCATAATTGACCCCATCATCTAAATCTGATGAATCATCCCAGTTTTTCTTTTTTGAGATTAAGGCTTATTTCTTCTCAGCTTTGGGTTATCTACAGTCAGCTGCAAAGTGTCCAATTCTATCACAGTTGTAGCATCTTTCCTTTGACTTGTCAAGTTTTCTAGATTTTGATTCCTTCCAGTTAGTACTTCTTCTGTTGTTCCTCCTATCAGAGTTTGTGGAACTGGAACCTTTTCTGGAAAATCTTCTCCCTTTTTTGAAGTTCCTATAGACCATCTTCTTGAAGCTTTTAACCGATAGAGCAGTCATTTGTTCCATGTTTTCATTGTTTTCATGATCACTATTAGTATTTTATTCATTATCAGTATTTAAGTCATCATCAGAGTTTGATGATTTTGTATCTGACTTTGTAATTATAGCTTTTCCTTTGGAGTAGCCTTTTCTCCTAGCTTTCTCCTTTGACTTCTCTTCAACTTTGAGTGCAACTGGTCTAGACTTGGATCATTTTCTCTCGCTTCTTTGCTCTATCTCTAGTTTTTGAGTTTTCAGTATTTCATAGATCTCATCTAGAGGTGTGTCATCAAATTGATAGTTATCCCTAATTGATGTGACCTTAAAGTCCCACTTTTCAGGGAGAGCAAGTAGTCGAAATCATATTCCTTGTCGATGAAAGACAGGTCATTCAACAGCTTCTGAAATCTGTCATAGATCTCAGTTAAGGACTCATTATCTCTTGAGTCAAAGTGCTCATATTCTTGAGTAAGTAATGTCCCCTTATTCTTCTTGATAGCAGTTGTGCCTTGACAATTTACTTCTAAAGCATCTCATATCTCTTTTGCTTTCTTACATCCAATAACCCTATTGGACATAACACTATCAAGTCTGTTGTGCAAGATGTGTCTGAATTTTGCATCCTTCTTAATAGATGAAATATATTTAGGAGAGTAGTCCTTCCTTTCTTTGTCAACCATCTTTTCTGGTTCTCCTACAACAAAAACAACTACCTTCATTGGTTTATGAGGACCATCATAAATCCTGCCTAGATATTCAGGATCTGTGGCTTCCAAGCACATAGCCATCCTGAATTTCCAAATTGGATATTCATGTATCTTCAGGATTGGCACCTTAATGGCTTCATATCTACTCATGTTGCTGTTAATCCGTGATGTGGTTGAGGGTGGTGGTCGTGGATTCTGTGGTGCTACTTTATCTACCATTAAAGATTGATTTTCAGATCTTAAACTGTTTGTATGTCAATAGCAAGCTCTGATACCAATTGTTAGGTCCGTAATCAACTATAGAGGGGGGTGAATACAGTTTATACAAATAATTCGATAAAGCTTCAATAAAATCAATAGTTTTTACATTAACAGATATAAACAAATTGCAAACGTACTCTCTCAAAAGGATAAACAAATATCCTTGAAAGCTGCTAGGTTATGTGAATGATATAACGATGTTCACAATGCTTATAACATGAACCTAATCTGTGCTTTATATAGAGCATAGTTACACAATCAATAAGGAATCATATTCTATTACAATAAGGAAACCTATTACATATTCATGTATGATTGCTTCTGAGATAAAGTCCTTCACCGCCTTGGATTTCTGCTTTCCTTTTCCTTCTCGAATATCTATTGAAGGGAAAAATACTGATGACATCATCTTCTGATCATCAAGTACTGATATAAGTACTGAGGACATCACTCTCCAATAAATACTGATATAAGTCCTAATAAGAACTTCAAATAGTTTCTGTCCAGATATCATCAATTATATCTAACAATCCGCTTTAACCTTTAAAATCATTTTGAAGACTCGAAAATATTTTTGAAAGCGTTTGGAATAAGGATGATTTAATAGAATATATCAGTTCCAAAAATAATCGAAGAATATCTATTGAGCAAGATTGAAGCTGTATGTATTACTCAACAATACTGGTTTGGATAACTCAACATAGAACAAGGACTTTGAAATAATCTATGTTCCACTAGGATCAGTACAGATTGTTCATTGGGCTTATACAAAAAATGTTTTGTTAGTTGCAGTGAAGAAGACGTCAATAGTGATCCGTATGAATTTCATTAATATGTTTAGGCATCAGAGGAATAAAGTTGGAGTCATTCGAAGCAGTTATCAGGATCAGTGTGAAGACCTCAAAGATTCCTAGTGAAGTTGGTTATATTTGGTAGAAGACTTAACAGTGGTTTGTACGGGTATAATACGAGGGCCTGAGAGCGGAACTAGTCGTTTGTGAACTAGACCCGTGCACTAGACGTCAGTGTTCCGTGAAAGAAAATAGAGTATTATTTTTAGATATACTGTTAAGTGGTTTTTGTACTCGAGAAGTATGGAAATATTTTAAGGTACAAAAATCCGGAGATTAGAAGGCTTGAAGATACAGAGAAGTACAACTCGAGAATTTACAAGATTTATTTTAAATCAATGGCTGATTTTTTATTAAATGAAAAAATGGAATTCAATTCATTTATTTATTTAATTTAAGATCAACATTTGATTTTGGAAAAATAAATTAATGTTTGATTCTTTAAATAAATAAATAAATGAAATCTAACTCATTTGTTTATTTATTTAATTTAATATCAAATGTTTAATTTTATTTTCTATCCTAAAATTGTCGGCCATTTTACAAGCATGCACAGTCACTTGGTTTACTCTGATTTAAAAGTTAAAAGAAATGCATTCGAGTTTAATTGTTTATTAAAAGAAAAGGAACCAGGGATGTGTCTATTTATTTGTTCAACAAAAGAAACAAGGAACCAAAATCTATACTCTAGTAAAAGAAGTGATACAGTGCGGGACCCAGGTGAACAAAGAAACCAGTTTGTGCAAATCATTGAGGAATGGCAGGGTTGAGTGTTCGTTGATTGTTTATTACAAAAGAAACCAAAGGAATCTCAATCTTTGCAAAAGAAATTTAGCATAAGGTAGGTCTCGTGTGTGGTTTAAATGGAGCAAAAGGCTGGTGCGTGGTCTTCAGGGCCGACCCTATGTATTTGGGTGCCCTAGGCGGGATTCAAAAATGGTGCCCCGTATTCATAACCAAAAAATCACAATAAGATATATTCATTGTATAAAAGAAAACTTACTTGAATCTAAAGTATCAAGTGAATATAATGAATTTCTTGTATGCTAAATATCCAAGTTTTCAACCTCCTGCAATAATCTCCTGCAAGCCATTGATGTAGTATCATGAATATAGAACAGTCATCATTACTAGTACACAATAATGTCAAAATAAAGTTATAAAAATGAGTTTACCTTTATTGATTTTGAAACTTTTTTCTAGGCTTTTGAGATGTGAATCTCTCTATGATTTTGCTATAATCTAGAGAACTTACCAAATCACTTTCAATAGACAATAAAGCCAATCCATTAAGTCTATCTTGAGACATCGAAGAGCGGAGATAAGATTTGATCAGTTTCAATCTAGAAAATGTCATTTCCGCCTCTACCACTGTAACAGGAATGGTCATAATGATTCTATAAGCTATCCAAGCATTTGGATAATTTATTTTACTTGAACTAGAACTTAAATAATTAAGCACATCTATTGCCTTTGTTATCTCATCGGGTATTACCATTCGAAGCACTAGTAACTCGTTAAACAACTCTGCGCCAACAATATCATATCGCATATCATGTCTAAGAAATCCCTCAAGTTTCATGCAACAAGATTTTAACCCCTCATCATCACCAGATAAATGCTTCTTCAGGTTAAATAAAAACCCAAATTTTTCCTTATAATCTTGAAACTGTTTAAACCGTTCTTTGAGTTGAAAAGCACCTTGATCAACAATATACAAGAAATAATACCTTCTGAATTTTTGTTCAGCACTCAAGTTCTGATCATCATCAGCTGCAGTAACCCCAAGATCATCAAAATGAACAAGCCTATGAATTTTTCGCTTTTCAGGAAACACAGGCTCCATATCCAACTCCAAAGCTAACTCTTTTACCTCCTTCTTACAAGAGTCATAACCAGTTTCTCTAAACTTTCCAATCTTGACAATGCAATATCAATATCAATATCTTCAAGTTGTAAGAACTTACTTCTGGCGTACAATCCAAAATGACAGAAAAGTATCTTGCTTCTAGAATTTTTTTTATGATTGAATCCTTGATCTCATTTTCCAATGCCATTATTAAATCATTTTAAATTTTATGGCTCAAGTAATGTGTATGTAAAGTACCTTCCTTGACTAGTCGGACGTGCTCTTCCATTATTGGATCAAATTGTGCAAGCATCTCAATGAATTTACAGAACAGTCCATTCTTGCGTTTACCAATTTTCTCTTCATCTCCTCGAAATGCTAAATTATTGCAAGCAAGAGTTTGGACCACAACAATAATCCTAACCAGGACCTTTTTCCAGCGCTCTATCTCTTTTTTAATCCGATCTTGTTCAATCTTATCAATTGTTTCATTTTTCTCCATCCGCACTTCTAACTCAATCCAAGCGCTCATATTTACTAGATGACCATTACTACTTTCATGAGATCTTAACTTAGCAGCAAGATTGTGCCAATCATCAATTCCATCTTCTGCAAAATTTGTCTTGGCCACATCATGTTTAAATAACATACAACAAAAACAGAAGACTTTGTTTGTTGAGAGTGAATAAACAAGCCACTTCCTATCTTGTTTGTCTCCATTAGGTAGAATCCGAGTGTAATGCACCGAAGAAAAATGTCTATTTCTTCAATCTTTTGGAAAATGTTCTAAAATTATTCTGATAGGTCCTTTTCTTACCAATGAATCTCGTAGCCACTAATCAATTTTCTTCCACGTACCAGGATCATAATTGATACTAACATCTGAAATTTCTTTCTCATTCTCTTGTACATTATTCTCGACAAGCCCATCTTTTAAATTTTGAGTTTCTGGCTCCTCAGTTTCAGTCTCCTGCTCAAATTCAGTATATGTAGCTTCATTCTCATATTCTTTTCTAATATCTGTATTCTCAATAGGAACCCCAATATCACCACTATTAGTTGTTTTTTTCCCAAAAAACTTGTCAAGAGAGCCCATTTGCAATTTCTCTGCTTCCGCCGCTTTCAATTTCTTTTGCCTTTTTTGATGCCCCGATAACTGGTTACGCTTCATTTTCAAATTATCTAGTCATCAAACAAAATAATGCAATTAATTTTAGTCACCAATCCCAAATCAGTAAATCATAAAAGACATACTACTTTTTACAAAAACAAATCTCAATTATTCTCTAATTATTCACATCAAATCCTTAAATTGAAAAATAATAACAAAAAAATAGTAAATTACAATATTATTAAAAAAATAATTAGAATAGAAATCTTTAAACCATACATGTGTTATAATTGCTGAATTGTAAAGCACAGATGATCCGATCTTCACGATGAGTCGATGACTTCTAGTGTTTTGATAATTGATATTCAGAATGGACAGAGAACAATCTGTGTTCTGTATTTTATTCGGTAGCTAAGAAGAGGGAAGGAGAGGGTTTTGTAGTTTTGTTATATGACTTCATCTGGCCATCTGAGGTAATGGGTATAGACGCGCATAGTCCAAAAACTCAATTTCTCCAAACCTTTCACATTTTTACTTTGTTTTGTTTATTAAATAAATTTATTAATTATATTTTTAAAGTAAATTAAAGTAAATTATATTTTAATTTTAAAATAAAGTTATCACAAAGATAATAATATATTTTAAAATTTTAATATGTCCCCCAATCACATATATGTTAATGTATTCTAATTAAAATTTGTATTTTAAAATATAAAAAATATAAAATATAAAATATAAAAAATAAATGCACCTATATACATATGTTATTGAAATATTTTGGTGCCCCTGTGCGCGGTGGTGCCCCAGGCGGCCGCCTTGGTCGCCTTACCCAAGGGCCGGCGCTGGTGGTCTTCAAACCACATGATAATTCATGTGGTTGTTGTATATTCGCGCGTGGAACCGGTTGTTGCTTTGTTTATTTGAGTTAAGCTGCCGCACTTAATCTTCAGATAATCTATTATTTGCAAAGGAAATGGTTGGTGAACAAATACTAGTGAGCCTCTATTGCAAACCAGGTCGCAACTAAATTAAATAATCCAATGCAAGACTTCTCTCTCTGTGTTAATGAAGTCGCAAGTATCGGAATATACAAGAACTGTATACTCACAAGTAAATGTACATCTCTGATTTTACCAAGGCAAGCTTTTAGAGTGATTACTTGGTCGCCAGTAAGTTTATTCATGCATGCTCAGTCGCAAGTAAATGAATAGAAGTGAAAGCCTTTCTTATCGTAACTAAATTTGAAGAAAATAAATCCAAATACAAGCTGATTCTCCTAGTCGCCACTAAGTCCCTGCAAGGCTCATGCTCGCAAGTAAATCACTTGCATGCTGTACATTGCAAGTTCGTACAAATTCAAATATATGGTTACTATGCTTCCACGTAGTCCTTCACTCTCCTAAAATCTACCTCATATATAATCAAGAATTGCAGCAGATTGTAAAAACACTTCTCACCATTTTTACACAGCGAAGCTCTGTAAAATATTTCTCGGAGAATTTAACGATTCCATTAATTGAAATTAAGGAGAGAAGTGATGCCCAATTTGATTCACACCCTATCCAAGTCTTACAATTTGTTACACTCATTATTTGTAGGCTCTTTGTATGTATTGATTATATTTGGATCAAGAAGCTATAGATTTTTAGAGTGATAAAAAGAATCCAAGATTTTTGTAACTACAGATTTAAACAGTAGAGCTCCTCAAGAGTTTATCCCAAAAAATTCGTCTAAATACACTGATAGGGATAAGGAATTAGTTTCTTTGGATGCAAGTCTTCAATCAATTTTAGTTGAGTCAATGGATTCCAACATGCGTCATCGGATTAAGGATTATGTTAGTGCTAAACACATGTGGGAAACCATTGAAGCTATAGTGGAGGGAACTGAAGATAAGAACATATTGAATTTTTTGATGTCTGAGTACAAGGAGTTTAAATCTCTTTCCCGTGGAAGTATCAAACAGTTTCTTGGAAGGTACACCCAACTTCTGGATGAGATGAGTACACTTGGGAAGAAATACTCACAGAAACAGATAAACAAAAAGTTTATTCTTACCTTGCCCAATCATTTGAAAAAATAAGTGTCATCCAATAGAGAACGATTCGATTTCAATACAATGTCACTTGATGAGCTTTATGACAAGTTGAAGACCTATCAAGCTGAGGAAAAGTGGAGAAATATCTAACATGGGTCCGAGACAGTGAACAACAGGAACAAGACCATAAATGAATTAACATGTCCTGTAGCAGATGAATACAGAATTCCTGAAGAAAAGCTTAAAGGATCACTGACTTCGGAAGCTTCTACAAGTGGATCAAATCTGACTAGAAATGAATAAGCCACAGATGACTATTATACTTTGGAAGAGCTTGAGAAATTAGAAGATAAAACTATGTTTGAGATGGCTTCTAATGTAGTGCAGTTAAATTCAGAAAAAATTCCAAATATAAGGTAAAGTCATCTAGTGGAAACAGTCAAGATCTTGAAAATGAAGAATCTACAGAGTCAGTATCCAGTGAATGCTGCAAGGAACAGTTGATTGAAGGAAGCACACATGAACTTTGTGATGGTGAAGAAAAGGGACACTATAATAGTGAAATGGAAGAGTCCACACAAGTAAATGAGAAAGAAACTTGTCTGAGAAGGAATGAAGATGGATAGAAGAAGCATCAGGACAAAGAATTAGTCACTGATGAAAAGCACTGGAATGGTACAGATGTAGAGGAAGAAAAATGCAATGATCCAACATCAATGGAAATCTCTTCATCGCATGTATCTTCTAAGACCACTACTAATATATCCTGGCATGATTGCAAATATTGTGATAAGGATGGAAGAGTAGAATTGTTTCAACTTCATACTAGTGCGATCATCTTTAAAGAGGAAATAGATAGAATAAAATCTAAAAATAGATTGCTGCTCACTAGACAAGAAGAACTGGGACTAATTACTGTTGAATTAGATAATATTAAGAAACCTAATGAATGCCTAGAGAACATGGTGAAAGTCAGTGAGGATTTAGATGCTATCCGTAGGAGTCAGATAGCTGAGTTAAAATCTAAGTTGAAAGATTATCAAGACTCTGCTATAAGTGCAAAAGAAATTATTGACAACCAAATCGCTGGAGTCATAACTGACATTGGATCCAGTGATGTTGGACAAAAACATTTGATAGAATTAGAGAGTGTTGATAATGGTAAATCAAACTCTTCAGATACATCACAAGCTTCTGAAAAGGTCAATAATTTGTTATACAAAAAGGCCACTCCTGATTCTTTCAATGAAGATAACGTGATTGTTGAGGATTATGTCTCTAGTGATGAGGAGTCAACTGTAGAGTCATCTGAAGAGTCAACTTTTAGTGATGAACCTAATCTCCTTTAGATGATAGAGATGTTCATAAGGATGAAAAGAAAAATAGACATAATAGAAATGGGAAGTTAGGTATTAGCATTAAAAATGAAGATCAGCTAAAACCTAATTCTTCTTGGAAGTTATGCTTTAAATGTAACTTTGCTTCGCATCTTGCATATGCATGTACCGTGAGTAAAGTAGACAAACGTAAAGTTCATAATAAGCATAACATGCCTACCATGCCTAGTTATCATTCATCATGTCATAAATCTAAATGTATGCCCTGTGCTCTTAATACCTTGTCGTCTTATCTTAACTTGATGCATTTGCCATCCACTAATTGTAAGCATAATGATAATAATATGAGTAGAAAGCATGATAGGGAAAAGATTGTTAGTGCTCCTAAGGTTAGGAAGGAAACTCCTACTTGGAAGCCTAAAGGCATTCTTAAGGCTTCTAAAGAAAAGAAGGCGTCAGTCGATGAGAAACAAATGCATGTTAAATTTGCATCTTATATTGTTCAAATTGTGAAACTCTCTAAGTCCCCTGGAGCCAATTTAGTTTGGGTACCAAAGAAAACTTGATCCATAATATAGACAGGGCAAGAAAAAGTGAAGCGAACCATGTGGATTTTGAACATTGGGTGTTTAATACATAAGAGTTCGAGGATAGAGCCCTGCTATCAGAAGTGGACAAGTGATTCGGCCCAATAGTTACCTTTGGAGATGACAACAAAGGAATCACTACGGGATATGGCGTGTGTGGCGCCCTCCAAACCCGGGTCAGAAGTTTGGGGTCCACACATACATACACCTTATTTATAACCCGCTTATAACAATGATAAAGATAATAATAATATGTAGTGACCCTACTTACCAACTACCACGGATCGCAATAGGTTAAAGTATGTACACAAGCCACACACACACACTTATATTACAAATGCCCAAATCCCAACTATTCAAACTTACAACTGAATATTAAACATCATTACAAACTTTACAAACTTTAACTATCCCGAAAGCTGTCAGCTAGCTTAACTCGATCAACCTAGACCCCTAGCTCTCGTACTGGATTGGGGATCCTCGCTACCAACAGGTTCCTTCTTAACTGGAAAAGAACATAAATAACATCGCACAAATGAGCTAACTAGCTCAGCAAGTCACATTGACAAGACTGAGAATAATGATCATCAAGTGAAAAGAGTTAAGGTATCAAATGAACAATGATTAATGATTTAGAATTGGATATTATATTTTCATTTTAAAAACCAAGGTTAGGCTGCTGATCAGTCACGCACTAACCCCGAGAAAGGCATACAGCTCTGCTCTAATTACTGGATCCAAGGCACGCGTTGGCCTAACTTGACCACCAATCTGGTCTGACCACGAATTTGGTCCACAATTTTATAAAATAATGCAATTCTATCACAATAACAGAATAAATAATGTAAATCAATAAATAGATGCATAAGCAATATTGGATATCCAATAATGAGATGGTTTCAATCTTCACAAAGGAACAATATGGCAATTTCAAAGAATGGTTGTCAGGTAATGAAAGAATTGGATAACAAAGGAATCAAAGTTTCAAGGTTACAAGGATTTAGTCTTTGAAAGCATAAGGTACAATGGTTTGAAGATGTACATAATCTTGATTCAGTGTTCGGTATTTATTTTTTATGTATTTGTGGAGTAGTATCATATATCTGTTGTTCGTATTTGGGTAATCAACAATCAATGGTTCGGAAAGAATAAGGTTTACGGCTCAAAGATCAATAGTTGGAATCAAGGTTTAGGGTTCAGTTCTTCAAAGCACTTGCAATATAAAACAGGCTATCAATTATCTATAATATATCTCAAGAAAGTTCAGAACACTTGCCTGATATTAGCTTGCTATACTTCACTAAGTTCCAATCACAATCTCCTATTCCTCGACTACTTGCTTCCCTTTCCTACGCCTTGCCTCTTCTGCTCACATATCATAAGTATCTATCAATACTCAACTCATATGATTCTATTCGGTATACACTTCTATCTACTGTTCATTTTACCCAAATCCGACTAACGGATTAAAAGTTATACTAAAAACAAGTAAACACTGATCACATAGTCCGACAGTCAAACAAACAGGTCACATATAACACATAACACGTCAAACAACCAATGAAATTTCATTTATAAGGAAGTCTCGGGTCATAAACAGTCTTTCGGGTATTTAATACGATTTTGAAAACATTTTTCGGAGTCAAAACGAGTCGTTGGACAAATTTTAAAGCAATAAACAGGGTTCGGTTGGCCAAATCTGGCTTCAAAATAATTTTATAATAATTATCGAGCCTTGAGAACAATTTAAAATAATATTTCAAAATTCAAAACTATTTTTCAGAATTTTTAAATCAATAATAAATAATCAAATCTAATTAAATAATTAATTAATAATTAATTAATAATTAAATAAATAAATTAATCAATTAATTTTCGAATCAATTGACCAATTAATTAATTAATTATTAACTAAAATTAATTAACTAATTAATTCAGATTTATTTTTGAATTAAAAATAATTTTTTTGGAATTAAAATAATAATTTTTGGAATTTTTAATAATTAAAAACAAATTTTTATAATTAAAATAAATAGGAAATATGATTTTTAAACATTTTTAAAACAGGAATCCAAAATATGCAAACTCTGGAAACCTGGGGGACTAAACTGTTTCGTTTTTAAAACTACATGGGCTAAACTGCACTTTTGCAGTTCACCCTGCCGGAAAACGACGAGTTCGGAAAACGACGGGTTTGTTGGAGAACTCGTCTCCGGCACCGTCACACCTTCAAAACCTCCAGATTATATCTTCTAATCAGCAGGAACTCAACCATGCAATCAAGACACACAACCTATCCCAGAATTTGCCGGAATATGGCCGGGAAGTTCGCCGGTTTCCGGTGAACTTTAAAAGACAACTCCGTTCAAACCAGGAATCGTCTGATAACATACTATACATGAATCGATTGCAAATTTCAAGGGGAACAAAACCCACTATCTCTCAACATCTGATAACCCCTAAATAAGAAACCCCCAAATTCAATCAAGAACATTCAAACGAATTATAAACCCTAATTTCTAAATTCGAAAATTAAACTCACTTTTGAACATGTTATTGAACTCCAAATCAGTCATATGACATATCAAAATCATCAGGAAGAAAAGCTCTTCAATATGCAAGCATCAAATCATTAAAATAATCATCCGAACAAAATTTCATATTTTTAATCAAAATAATTCGAAATTAATAAAAATTATAGAAAAATAACCTTTGATTTTGCAGTTCTGAAACTTGGATAATCTGATAGTACTCCTTAAATCCTTCGTTTTGATTACGAGAGCTTTCCAAACGGATTTCAATAACACCTCTGATTTGCAGTTTCATTCTTGAAAGGTTTTATGAATATATGTATTTTCTCTGTAAAATTATATAATTACTGTTTGTAAATGATTTTTGGTACGAAATAAAATACGGTAAAGGCTATTTATACTTACGGAAAATTAGTATCCCGTTGGATCATTCAGGATATAAAATAGTACATTTATTTATAAAAACGGATCCAAACTGTACCGGTTTTCGGGATAATTATCCAAATCAGTACAATTTGTACTGCGGTCTTGGTCTCAGTGCCTGGTTACATGTATTACGAAGTGATAATTGTAATAGTTTAATAAAAAGATCCCGTTTATCGAAAATACGAGTTTTATTGATTTACCGAAACGAATTTTATATCAAAAATATTGTGCCGGGACCCGCATAGGACAAACCGTACGCCGGATCGAAAAAGTCGAAACATGGAAAATGCTCGGAATATTGCAAATAGGTTAGGAAGGAGTTCTCGGAAGAGTTTCGGGTTATAAAAACATAAAAACGGGTGAAGTCGGCTGGTTCCCGATTATATAAAATAGTTTATAATTACTCGGAAAAAGAATTAATAAAATTCATAAATTTCCTATAAAATCATAAATCAACATAAAAATAAATAGGAAGATATGACAATTATCTATATTTTATTTTGGACATATAAAAATTAAAATACTCAATTTATATTCTTTTTAAACATCCGAACACATATACCACTTAACAAATAATCCACAGAATAAATACTGAACATGCATAATATTTATTTATTAGCAAAAATAATTACACGATATATCCCAGATATTACATCCTTCCCCCTTAAAAGGATTCTGTCCTCAGAATCTCCTAAGAAAATAGATGAGGATACTTTTCTCTCATATCACTTTCTAACTCCCAGGTTGATTCTTCAACCTTCGGGTTTCTCCACAGTACTCTTACTAACTTTACCACTTTATTTCTTAACACTTTCTTTCTTTCTTCTAGAATCTCTATTGGACTCTCTACATATGACAAATCTGTTTGAAGTTCTATTGGCTCATATTCGATTACATGCCCGGAGTCTGGATTATACTTCTTAAGCATCGATACGTGAAAAATATTGTGAATGTGCTCCATGTGCGGGGGTAACGCCCACTCGTAAGCTACTTTGCCAACACGCTTTAGAATCTCAAAAGGTCCAACATATCTAGGGCTCAGTTTTCCTTTCTTCCCAAATCTCGTCAATCCCTTCCGCGGGGATACTTTTAACAATACCAGATTTCCTGCTTCGAATTCTATATCTTTTCTTGATTGATCTTCATACTTCCTTTGACGGTCTTGTGCTGCTATCAATCTCTTCTGGATAACTTCAACAACTTCCCTCGTCTGTTGCACCAATTCAGGTCCAATTATTTTACGTTCTCCTACTTCGTCCCAATAAATGGGAGATCGACATTTGCGTCCATAGAGAGCTTCATAAGGTGGAATCCCAATACTGGCATGATAACTGTTGTTATAAGCAAATTCTACCAAGGGTAAATCCTCGTCCCAACTTCCTTTGAAATCAATAGCACAAATATGTAACATGTCTTCGATTGTCTGGATTGTTCTCACTTTGGCCATCCGTCTGTGGATGGTAAGCCGTACTCATATTCAGTCTCGTTCCCAAACATTCTTGAAAACTTTTCCAAAACCTCGAATTAAACCTCGGATCTCGATCGGATACGATAGATACAGGAACTCCGTGACGAACTACGATTTCTTTCAGGTATATATGAACTAATTTGTCTAATGAAAATCTTTCATTTATAGACAGAAAATGAGCTGACTTGGTAAGTATGTCCACTATAACCCAAATGGCATCATGATTGGCTTTTGTTCTTGGTAATCCGACTATGAAATCCATGGCAATGTGTTCCCATTTCTACTCTGGAATCTCTAATGGTTGCAACAATCCACTTGGTCTCTGATGCTCTACTTTAACTCTCTGACATGTATAACATCTGCTAACCCATTCTCCAATTTCCCTTTTCATATCTGGCCACCAATAATTTTCCTTCAAATCTCTGTACATCTTGGTACTCCCTGGATGGATTGAATACCTTGAATTATGAGCTTCCTGTAAAATTTCATTCTTCAATTTCGTTACTGGTGGAATCCAAATTCCAGAAGAAAACCTAAGAATACCTTGATCATCTTTTTCCGTGCACAATTCCTCTCCTACCAAATGATTAATGTCCTGATCCATTATCTCCTCTTGACACTTCCTTATCTTCTCTGACAACTCCGGCTAGAAAGTCATACTATACTGTTAGGTCTCACACACTGTAGAAGGGGGTTGAATACAGTGTTTATCATAATCAAATCGAATATAAGAACACAGAAAACAAATTTTATTTAACACAATAAACTTTGTTACAATATGGAACTGTCCTCTCTCAGTGATGAATAACTTATCACGAGAGCTGCTAGGGTTACAATGAATAATAACTTCGATTATGATAACACATATAGTGTAAACCCTATATCTGTGTTTATATACTACACAGTTACAAGATAATTTCTAATTGATATGGAATATAATTCTGCTTCCTAAAATATATCAACTAGTTATCTTTTCTTCCAAGTATTCTATTCTACATATAATTCCTTCTTCATGTATATCTCTTCTTGCATTTGTCTTGATCTTCTTTCCTTTCAATCAGTCGCCTTCCTTATCTGAAAGTCTTCTTAAGTCCTGATATTATCTCCTGATAAATATCTCCTGATAACTTAAGTTCTGACAACTTAAGTTCTAATATCTTAAGCTCTGACTTCAGTATAAGTACTGATTTCCAGTTAAGTACTGATTTGTCCTGTTAAGTAAGATCTGAAAATTAAACACAAATCATATTAGAAATGACATTATCAAATATATCTAACAATCTCCCCCAACTTATAAATTAGCATAATATACAAGTTTAACAGATATTTGATGATGTCAAAAACATTAAGTACAAATGCATGAAAATTTTACTAGATAACTACAACTTATAGTCCTTGTAGCTTTACCATCCTCAAGGTCTGATAACAGCTTCAGTCTGTATACACATCAGAATTTAAGCAGTTGTAGATATTTGACTTGGCTTCAATTACTGATCTCTTTGATATCAGGAGTTGTTCTGAGATAGTTCTTTAACAAACATCTCTCAGCATATTCATGTTCATTAACCATCCTTCTTTTAGCATTCTTCAATTCAACTGTATCTTCACCAATTTGAAAAATAGCAGCCCTGAGATCATTTATTCTAGCTTTCCTTATATCTTGATCTAGTCTGATTAAATATGCCTTGTCAGACTCAAGATTGAATTCTACAGCCTTATAACCCAGAAAAGTAGTTATCATCTTAGCAGAGTTAGGCTTCATTTTAACAATATCACCTTTGTGATCTCTGTACTTAAGACAGTATGTGCTCTCAGACTTTACAGAGTAAAGCTTCTTCTGTCTTTGAATTTGAGTCTTCAAATAATTTGCTGCACCATCTATTAATCTGTTCTTCACTTGAAGTAAGAATAGAACATGTTTCAGTTCCTCAAAATACTTCAGTGGTATAGCATTCTGCCTAATATGGTATACCATTCCATCTGTCATAGAATATAACAAGATGTGTTCTTTCAAAAACGTATGGTAAATTATCTGTACAGATTCAAGCTGATTCAATCTTTCAGGAGTTGCTCCAACACCTGGTTCACTTAAAGAAGTTGGATCATTGGTTGTATTCTGTATTCTTCTTTCATTAGCACTACCCAATCTAGATTTATCTCTGGCTTCTTTTCCTGTAACAACTCTTGCTTCAAAACCACTTGTTGCAGTCTTCAAAGATTGAGTCTGTTTAGCTTTGGTGAATCCTGGTAGGTGTAACTTTGAAGGTTTAACATGAGCAATGTCAGAGGTTTCCTTTTCTTTATCTTCTGATATCAAGCTAACTTGAGCTATGTCAAAGGTTGCTTGCTTCACTGTCATATCAGAACTTACTATATCTTGACTCTGAACAACATGAGCCATGTTAGAGGTTGTTTGAGAAATCTTCCTTTTTATCAGAGTAAG
This sequence comes from Apium graveolens, assembly GCF_009905375.1. Classification (NCBI taxonomy): domain Eukaryota; kingdom Viridiplantae; phylum Streptophyta; class Magnoliopsida; order Apiales; family Apiaceae; genus Apium; species Apium graveolens. The sequence continues at coordinate 84,845,715 of NC_133653.1, read as the reverse complement.
ACTAGCATCTTTATCAGATATTTCTTCATCCATGAATGGCACATAAACCTTTATAGGTTCATCAACTTTTTCTTTGCCCTTGGACCTTGGATCTATCTCCACTTGTGATTTGGCTTTAGTTGCCTCAGGATTTGTCCTTTCTTTTATCACGATGCCTTTAGCCTTAGGAAGTTTCTTTTCAACAACAGAAGCTTTAGATTTAGAGTTGACTTTTTCTAACTTAAGTCTAGCTTCTTCTTCCTTTAGACTTTCAAAGTCCATTCCTGGATTTTCTTTCAAAAATAACTGTCTTAAAATTTCCTCATCAAGTTCCAGATGTTCATCAGAACTTATTCTTCTCCCAGTATCAGAACTTGTTCTTCTCCCAGTATCAGAACTTGTTCTTTGACTTGTAGTTCCATCTTTGCTTGATGAAAAACCTTTACCTTGACTATGACCTCCACCCATTCCAGAGTTTCCCTGGTCATCTTTTTCATCATCCTTTCCCTTCAGTGTCTTAACAGTTTTGCATTTGGACTTAATTACTTTCTCCCCCTTTTTGGCATCAGCTAGTAAAAGAAGAGAGACAAGCAATTCCACTGAGGATTGGATCTCATTGAGTTGATTTTGATGAGAAGCTTGATTCTTCAAAATTTCATCAATTCGAGCATGTTGCTTCTCCTGAGTTTTCTCAATGTACTCAATTCTGTCAAAGGTAGGTTTGAAAAACCTTTTCTTGTCCAGCTTGATAAGCATATCTTGCTGATTTATGGATTCTTGAATCTTGTCTACCTTGGCCTGAGTTACAGATTGTTGACCTTGAAGGTGCCTTGTACTTAGTGCAGTAACTCTGAGCTGTGTCTTGAAATCATCATTGACTAGCATCTCATAAGCTTTTGTCAAGTGCTCAGCAAGTATGGTTGAAGAAGGAACAAAATCAACTTTGTTCCATTCCTTAGTCCACTCCCTTCCTCTAGGAGTTTCACTCCAAGGTACTGGTGCATCTTCTCTAACAAACTTCTTGATTAATTTAGCTTTATTTAGAGCTTGTTGAGGTGCATGTCCTGATGGACCAGCTGCATCAGCATCTACATTGGTAGCAACTTCACCAGTAAGTTCAGCATTAGCAGCATCAAAACTTATAGAATTAGCATCATTAGCATCCTTTGATAAAAGAATAGTATGAGAGGCTATTGAGGCTTCAACATCATCCTCTAAGTGCTGATCTCCAACTAAGTTCTGATCAGCAGCCAAACCTTGATGCTCACCTAAAATCTGATTTTCATCATCCAGATTCAGAATTGGTGTAGTAGGAATATCTTCATTAAAATCAGCTTCTAGAATTGGTATTGTTGTGGAGTGATTTGAGTTGGTGGAGCTTCTAAGTACAAAACCTCAGGCACAATCAAGTTATGAATATCAATCTCAACACTTGTACCTGGGTCATCAGTATGTACTTGTTCAATTATAGGTGACACAGGAGGAGTAGGCACTCTATCTTGAGCAGTTTGTGGTTGTGCCGAAGGATGTGATTCAATAACAATTGGTTATGTTGGGATCAGAGATTCCTGACCCCCTTCCTTAGCTGCTTCTTCATCTTCTGATTCTGACTCAACTGTGTCCCTGTGAGCTCTTTGCTTTTTCATTTTCTTCAAGGGTGGAGACACTGTAGGAGCTTTATCATCAGGATTTAGCTCTCTAAGCCTTTTGAGAGGCCTAGAACTCCCAATTACAGTGTCCTTCTGAGAAGAGATCTTCTCAGCTTCTACTACAATAGGTTCAGACATGGGAACCTGTTCCTCATTGTCTGACTCATCTCTCAGAACAAGTTTCCTTCTCTTCTGTTGAGTCTAAGGTACTGTCTTAGTCCTCTTGGGTTCGGAAGATGAAGGCTTCACAGGATATGCTGAAGGTTGAGATTGAGATGACTGTGATGGTTTAAAATATGTCCTGATTGAGGGTTGAGTAGGTTGAGGTTGAGAAGTTTGAGGTGTTTGTGTAGATGTGGTATGTTTTGATGGCTGTTGTGGTGGCTGGGATGTGGGTTGAACATCAGGGTAAATAGATGTGTAGGTTTGAGGATCAGCATTTACCAGTATTTGTTTCACTAACTGAGGTATTTGTAAGGGTCTAACCACTTTTTTCTTAATGTCAGAATTTAACAAATCATTGAAAGCCCTTTTTGCAAGCTTAAAGTGTGGAATTAAATCAGTGGTAGGCTGGGGTTCATCAGCACAACAAAAAGTATATATAAGCTGACAGAATCTAGCAAAGTATACTACATTCCTATCCTCTGTCATCCTATCCCCTATGAAACCTAGCACAACACTTGCAAAATCAAAGTGAGTTTGATGAATAAGAGCATACCCGATTTGCTGACTCGTGATTGGAATAGCATCAAAGTTGGAGTGTTTATTGGCGAATGCCTTAGTGATGCAATCAAAGAAAAAACTCCATTATTTCCTGATATTTTCTCTTTTCAGTTGCCCAAGCTATCCCAAACTTTTCTCATAACCCAAACTGGCCATAAGCTGCTGTAGAACAGGGTCCTCCACTGTGAGAATGTAAAGCCTTCTGGTAAGTGGAGAGCTTTGCGAACAGCCCCAGGAGTAACTACATGTTCAACATCATTTACTTCAAATACGATGCTTGGAGTACCAGTAGCACCACCATCATCAAAAATCCCAGTCCGCCAAAACGTCAGTACTTGTTGGCTTAAAATGGTTTGAGGTTGGGTCAAAGCATACCCAATCTCACTATTTGCTAAGAAATCTTGCACAAAGTGCAAATCTGATGGAACTTCAGCCTTGTTCAAGATTGCAGCATAGTTATTTGGTACAAACTTGGCTCCATCAATAATTAAATCCTTGGGCGCCATCAGAAATAAGTGAGAAACTTGTTTTCCTGAAAGGTGTTTGTTGAAATGTCTGTATAGTGAACCGTCAGAAAATGTGAGAGAATAAGAAAAAAGAAAGGGAAATAGAATAAAAATATGAATAAAACATTTGAAAATCTTTTATCTCTTTTACTTAGACAACCCACATTACAGCAGTTAATGGGGAGTGGAACAGACCTTTACACCTGTCAAACATGCAGCAGTTAAGGCAAAAGTTAATAGGCACGGTAAATAAGCAATTATGACTTTGCATGTTCAGTTTAAAAAAAAACTGTTCCCACTAAACAAATGATTACTACTGCTTTATCTCACATTAACCAATATTCTAAAAAAATGTGACCGTTGAAGTAATGACCAAAAATAAACCAAGTAAATAAATACTGCCACATCAGCATCAGAACTTGATTATTATCAGAATTTAAAAGTCATCATAATATGGCTTCTTAACTCGAAAAGTGAATGTTTATGCCTGTAATTCTCACACAAATACTGATATGGGTACATCAGAACTTAATCATCAGAACTTTCATCAGAACTTGTCCTCAGAATTTATGCAACTAACACTTAAATAGTTCATCCAAAATAACATTTATCACCACAGTAATTTTCAGCATTCATATGGAGTGTATGTGTGTGCATTAAGCTAAATATCAGACAAAGAGTAAAGTCTGATTCACTTCAGTACATCTTAGAAATAAGGCATAACTAAGAACTTTGCTTAAAATCTATCATTATTCTGAAGTCTACTATAGAATGAATTCATACATGAGTCCACCTCAACTATTTTGTGCTCATTTTATTCATCTTTTGAAATTCCTTTTTACAGTGACTTCTCAGTGTAAGTGAGACACAACTGCTTATCAGAATTTATGCTATTATCAGAGTATTTCTCCAGTAATCAGAGAATGTGAAAAGTCACCAAGAAAACTTTATTTTGCTTTTTAATGCATATTACTTAATACCAGCAATGCACTTGGGTCTTCCCTTCCACATTTTTTTACTCTAGATCTCAAAGGAGTACCTGATTTTTATTTCTTTTATTTTCTATTGATAAGTGAGGCTTATCAGCACTTAGTACATCCATCATATCTACTAACATCAGAATTAACAGATAAGAAGCACTATTCTAGTTTTTGACTTAATAATAAGATACACAAAGTAAACTTCAACTAAGCTCAATATCAGAATTTGCTTGTGTTAAGAGATTTCCACATAAACAATTACTTCAGACATGGGATCTTTAGTATATTAAAGACTACTAGTTCAGCATCTAGCACAATTATCCTCATTGGATTGAATAGTCACAGAAACATTCATATCACTATCAGAGTTTAGAAATTCACATCAGACAACAATCAGCATTTAAGCAAATTTTCAATTTAGGCACGAAATTCACAAAGATATTAATATCTGTAGATACTGATCATAAAGTCTGATGTATCAGAACATAAACTAAGCAGATTTAGAAAAAGAACCTGAAACCATTCCAAGTTCATTTACCAATCTTGTAAAGGTTGCTTCACATAGTGGTTTTGTGAAGATATCTTCTAGTTGTTGATCTGTTGGAACAAAATACAATTCCGCTGTACCTTCTTCCACATGTTCCATTATGAAGTGGTACCTAATGCTGATGTGCTTTATCATTGAGTGTTGAACTGGATTATCTGTCATAGCAATAGCACTTTGATTATCACAGTAAATAGGGATTTTAGAATATATTAACCCATAATCCAGTAACTGATTCTTCATCCAAAGAATTTGTGCACAACAGCTTCCTGCAGCAATGTACTCTGCTTCTGCAGTTGATGTGGAAATTAACTTCTGTTTCTTGCTAAACCAAGAAACTAATCTGCCTCCAAGAAATTGGCAGCTTCCACTTGTGCTTTTCCTGTCAATTTTGCATCCTGCAAAATCTGCATCTGAGTAACCTATTAGCTTAAAGTCTGATTCTCTAGGATACCACAATCCCAGATCAGCTGTACCCTTAAGGTATTTGAAAATTCTTTTCACAGCTGTTAAGTCAGGTTCTCTTGGATCTGCTTGAAATCTTGCACAAAGACAGGTAGCATACATGATATCAGGTCTATTTGCAGTTAGATAGAGTAGTGAGCCAATCATACCTCTATAATCAGTAATATTTACTGATGTACCAGTATCCTTATCCAATTTTGTTGCAGTGGCCATAGGAGTGGATGCACTTGAACAATCTTGCATTCCAAATTTCTTCAACAAATTTCTGGTGTACTTTGATTGAAAAATAAAAGTTCCTTCTGCATTTTGCTTGACTTGAAGGCCCAGAAAATAGCTAAGTTCTCCCATCATACTCATTTGATATCTTGACTGCATTAGCTTGGCAAACCTTTTATAAAGTCTGTTATTTGTAGAACCAAAAATGATATCATCAACATATATCTGCACCAAAAGTAAGTCCTTTCCATGGTTGAGATAAAACAGTGTTTTGTCAATAGTCCCTCTATTAAATCCACTTTCCAAAAGAAACTGAGCTAATGTCTCATACCATGTTCTTGGAGCTTGCTTAAGGCCATAAAGTGCTTTGTCAAGTCTGTAGACATGATTAGGAAATTTTGAATCTACAAAACCTGGAGGTTGTTCAACATATACTTCTTCTTCCAATTCTCCATTAAGAAAGGCACGTTTTACATCCATTTGAAAGACTATAAACTTTTTGTGAGCAGCATAAGCCAAAAATATCCTTATGTCTTCCAATCTAGCAACTGGTGCAAATATTTCATCATAATCAATTCCCTCCTATTGAGAATATCCTTTTGTAACCAGCCTTGCTTTATTCCTTGTAATTATGCCATCACTATCAATTTTGTTTCTGAACACCGACTTTGTACCAACTACATATCTATTCTTTGCTCTTGGCACTAGGGTCTAGACTTTATTTCTTTCAAATTCATTTAACTCTTCCTGTATTGCTTGAACCCAATCAGCATCTTGAAGAGCTTCTTCCACTTTCTTTGGTTCAGTCTGAGAAAGTAAAGAGTGATAGAGACATTCATTTGATGTAGCTGTTCTAGTTCTGACACCTGTATCAGGATTTCCAATAATTAAGTCAGGTGTATGTGCTTAAGTCCACTTCCTTGCAGATGGAAGGTTTTCTCTAGAACTGGATGCTCCCTATGATACATGCTGTTTTCATCAACCTTTTCTGATGCTCCCCCTGAAATTATGCTCTCTGAGTTGGATCCTTCAAAATTGGAGTTCCCAGAATTATCAGAACTTGGCCCATTAGAACTTGATGAATCAGAACTTGAAGAGCCAGTTGTAGGTTCTGATGCTTCTTGAGATGTGGTTGTATCTTCAGTAGGCTCCCCCTACACAGGTGCATATTCCTTTGGCGTAGTCACCACAGTTTCAATAATATCAGAGTTTAATCCATCAGAGTTTGTAGTATCAGGATTTAGACTATCAGGATTTACAGTATCAGAATTTAAAACTTCATTCACAAATCTCAGCTGATCATGATCATTGAAATCTTTAAGTCCTGTAATCTTCTTATCATCAAAAGAGACATTGATAGATTCCATGACAACCCTTGTTCTTAAATTGTAGACTCTGAAGGCTTTTGTGGAAAGTGGATATCCAAAAAAAATTCCTTCATCAGCTTTTAGATCAAATTTGGATAGCTGTTCAGGATGAGTCTTAAGAAAAAAACACTTGCATCCAAATACATAAAAATACTTCAGATTTGGATTCTTTTTCTTCACCATCTCATATGGTGTCTTTCCATGCTTGTTAATGAGTGTTGTATTTTGAGTAAAACAAGCAGTCTGCACAGCTTCAGCCCAAAAATATGTTGGTAATTTTGCCTCATCAAGCATAGTCCGTGCAGATTCAATGAGAGTTCTATTCTTTCTTTCAACAACTCCATTTTGCTGTGGAGTTCCAGGAGCAGAGAATTCCTGCTTGATTCCTTGGTCTTTGCAGAACTCTTCCATAATCAAATTCTTGAACTCAGTGCCATTATCACTTCTTATGATTTTAATAGAGTCTTTAACCACTTTATCCAGTTGTTTGACATGATCAATCAAGATAGATACAGTTTCACTTTTTGTGTGCAAGAAATACACCCATCTGTATCTGGTGAACTCATCCACTACGACCATAGCATATTTCTTCTTTGCAATAGACATGACATTCACTGGACCAAATAGATCAACATGTAGTAGGTGATAAGGCTCAAGAATTGAAGATTCAGTCTTGCTCTTGAATGAAGATTTTCTTTGTTTTGCTTTTTGACAGGAATCACAAAGGCCATCAGGAGCAAATACTGATTTTGGAAAACCTCTCACAAGATCTTTCTTGACTAGTTCATTTATATTGTTAAAATTTAAATGAGAGAGTTTCTTGTGCCAATTCCAGCTTTCTTCAATTGATGCTCTACTTAACAGACAGATTGCAGAACCATCAGTACTTGTTGAAAGCTTGGCTTCATAAATGTTACCATGCCTGCATCCTTTCAGAACAACTTTACCTGTAGATTTGCTTACAACTTCACAGTGTTCTTCAAAGAAATCCACATGATAACCTCTATCACAGATTTGACTAACACTCAGCAAATTGTGTTTAAGTCCTGAGACTAGAGCTACTTTTTCAATGATGACATTCCCCAGATTGATATTGCCATATCCCAAAGTTTTTCCCATGTTGCCATCTCCATAAGAAAAACTTGGGCCAGCTTTCTCCACAAAGTCTGATAGCAGGGCTTTATTTCCAGTCATGTGTCCAGAACATCCACTGTCCAGAACTAAGATGTTTTTCCTGTTGCCCTGCAATCACAAAGACCACTAATGATTAGTTTTAAGGACCCAGACTTGCTTGGATCCTTTGGCCTTATTAAGTTTGTTAACATTTGTAGCGGATTTAGCATAAGAGTTTATGTTAACATTTTTCTTATCAGCATTTACACTATCAGACTTTACATCAGAACTTACACTAGAAGGAATAATGCTAACTTTCTTTAAAGAAGGTTTTATTTGATAATAATCATAGTACAAACTATGATATTCCTTACAGGTATAAATGGAATGCCATAAACTACCACAATGAAAACAAGGATGTTGTGGCCTATATCTAACAGACTGACTCTTAACTCCTGACTTTGAAGGTAAGGAGTTTATGTTCTTATTTTTCCTGTAAAAAGAAGCCAGATGGTTAGAATTTCCACAGTTGTAACTTTTATTTCTAGGAGCATTAGGAACAAGCTTAAAATAATTACTTTTATTCACACCTTCATTTCCATTCCTATTTTTCCTAGGGAGCTTTACCTTGTTTATATTCTTAACATCTTTCAGCTTATGCTTAAGCTGCTTCTTTGTCATTAAGCCTATGTTAACTTCAGTTGGCTTATCCTGTTTTGGTTTGTCAGAAGTTAATTTCTCTTTAACTTCTGATTTATCAATATCAGACTTTATAGCTACAAACTTAACAGGATTTACCTTTGGCTTTTGTTTAACAACTATAGGCTCAATTTCTACAGTTCCCTTATCATTCTTATCATCTCCATAACCTAAGCCTTCTTTCCAGTTTCCACTACTTAACAAATTTTGAGTTGTTCTGCCAGAGTTAGTCCAAGTCCTGATAATCCCTCTTTCCTTTTCTAACTAAGTTTTTAGAGATTCATTTATTTTAAGTACTTCATCCCTAACATAAAATGCATCATCTCTATCTTTCTGAGTTTGATGAAACATGACTAACTCTTTTCTAAATAATCATTCCTCTTTTTATAAGCAAGATTTTCAGAAGTTAATCTTTCACATGTTAAAGTTTGATCTCTATAACTAATGAACATGGTTTTAAGATATCTTCTCCACTCAATAATATCATCAGTATGAAAGGCATAAGTAGTTTGAGGTACCTTTAACTCATCATTATCAGAACTACTATCAGCATTTGCCATCAAGGAATAGTTTACCTCACTTTCAGAATCTGAAGTGTCTGTCCAGCTTTTCTTCTTTGTGACAAGAGCCTTGCCTTTGTCACTCTTCACTTTCTTGCAATAAGGAGATATGTGGCCTTTCTCACTACAGTTGTAGCACTTGACATTTGAGTAATCTCCTCTATCAGACTTTCCTCCTTTGCCTTCAGATTTTCTGAAACCCTTCTTATCAGAACTTGCACCTTTCCTGGAAAATTTCTTTCCCTTTCTGAATTTCCTGTATGCAATCCGTGTGATTCCTTTCACCATAAGAGCACACAGCTTCATCATCTCTTCATCAGCATCCATCTCAGGTAAGCTTTCAGTTTCTGAATCATCATCACTATCAGAACTTGATGACTCAGTATCAGACTTTGTCATGAGAGCTTTTCCTTTGCCTTTTCTTGAGGCAGCTGCTTTGGGGATTCCTCCTCAGCCTTTAGAGCAATTGTCCTTGACTTTCTTCCATTCCTCTTGCTTCTTTGTTCCATCTCAAGTTCATGAGTCTTGAGCATCCCATAAATTTCATCAAGAGTTGTTTCTTCAAGATTATAGTTATCTCTTATAGTGGTGGCCTTCAAATCCCAACTTTCAGGAAGAGCTAACAGGAATTTAAGATTTGAATCTTCAAGATCATATTCCTTGTCAACTAGTGACAAATCATTCAAGAGTTTGACAAATCTGTCATATAAACCAGTCAATGACTCATCAGATTTTGAGTCAAAGTGCTCATACTCTTGAGTGAGTATAGTCTTCTTGTTCTTCTTAATTGAATCAGTTCCCTGGTATCTTGTCTCCAAGGCATCCCATATCTCCTTTGCAGTCTTGCAGTTAATTACCCTATTTGACATGACATTATCAATGGCACTATGCAGCAAGTGTCGTACCTTAGCATCCTTAGCAATCGATGAGATATCTTCAGCAGTGTAATCACTCTTCTCCTTTGGAACAGACTTTGTTGGTTCACCTGCAACTACAACAGAGAGTTTGGTTGGCTTGTGTGGTCCTTCATTAATCCTGTCAAGGTATTTTGGATCTATAGCTTCCAGAAACATAGACATCCCCACCTTCCATATGGGATATTCAGATGGTTTCAGTATGGGAACTCTAATAGTCTCATATCGATTATGGATTTGAGTCTTTGGAGGTTCTTCAGTTTTGGTGGGCTTGGTTGGAGTTTGTTCTTCTTCAGACATGATTGTTTTTGGATCTTAAACTGTTTGTGTGTTAACAGATCTGCTCTGATACCACTTGTTAGGTCTCACACACTGTAGAAGGGGGTTGAATACAGTGTTTATCACAATCAAATCGAATATAAGAACACAGAAAATAGATTTTATTTAACACAATAAACTATGTTACAGTATGGAACTGTCCTCTCTCAGTGATGAACAACTTATCACGAGAGCTGCTAGGGTTACAATGAATAATAACTTCGATTATGATAACACATATAGTGTAAACCCTATATTTGTGTTTATATACTACATAGTTACAAGATAAATTATAATTGATATGGAATATAATTCTGCTTCCTAAAATATATCAACTACTTATCTTTTCTTCCAAGTATTCTATTCTTCATAGAATTCCTTCTTCATGCATATCTCTTCTTGCGTTTGTCTTGATCTTCTTTCCTTTCAGTCCGTTGCCTTCCTTATCTGAAAGTCTTCTTAAGTCCTGATATTATCTGCTGATAAATATCTCCTGATAACTTAAGTTTTGATAACTTAAGTTCTGATATCTTAAGTTCTGACTTCAGTATAAGTACTGATTTGCAGTTAAGTACTGATTTGTCCTGTTAAGTAAGATCTGAAAACTAAACACAAATCATATTAGTCATGACATTATCAAATATATCTAACATATACACTTTTGCTTTGTCAGGCTTGCAAACTCTGATTTCCAATTCTAGTTTCTGAAATTCCTTGTATATTTCTTCAGGTACTGATAACACATTCAACTTTTATTTCCGACTTAACGCGTCCGCCACACCATTTACTTTACCGGGATGATAGTTAATCGTGCAGTCATAATCCTTAATCAACTCTAACCATCTCATATGTCTCATATTAAGCTCTTTTTGTGTGAATATGTATTTTAAGCTTTTGTGATCCGTATGAATCTCACATTTTTCTCCATATAGATAATGTCTCCAAATCTTCAAAGCGAATACTATGGCTGCTAATTCCAAATCATGAGTAGGATACTTTTGTTCGTGTGGTTTCAATTGCCTTGACGCATACGCAATAACCTTATCGTGTTGTATCAGAACGCATCCGAGTCCTTTATGAGAAGCATCGCTATAGATTACGAAATTCCCTTGATCGTCTGGAAGTGACAAAACAGGTGCTGTAATTAATCTTCGCTTCAATTCCTGAAAACTTTCTTCACATTTGTCATTCCATATAAACTTTTCATTCTTCCGTGTAAGCTTCGTCAATGGTGTTGCAATCCTTAAGAAATTTTGAACAAATCGACGATAATATCCCGCTAATCCCAAGAAACTTCTTACCTCTGTTGGTGTTCTCGGTCTTTCCTAATTTGTAATCACTTTAATCTTCGCTGGATCCACTTTGATCCCTTCATTACTGACTATGTGTCCTAAGAACTGAACTTCCTATAACCAAAACTCACACTTCGAGAATTTAGCATATAATTTCTTCTTCCTTAAAATCTCCAAAGCTGTCCTCAAATGTTCTGCATGATCCTGTTCTGTCTTTGAATAAATCAAAATGTCATCTATAAACACAATAACAAAATTGTCCAAGTATTCCTTGAAAATTCTGTTCATCAGGTCCATGAATGCTGCCGGGGTATTAGTTAATCCAATAGACATTACTAAAAATTCATAATGTCCATACCTTGTTCTGAAAGCTGTCTTTGGTATATCTTCTGGCTTAATCTTTAGTTAGTGATATCCCGATCTTAAATCGATCTTGGAGAAGTACTTGGCTCCTTTTAATTGGTCGAACAAATCATCAATTCTAGGCAACGGGTACTTGTTCTTGATAGTAAGCTTGTTGAGCTCTCGATAGTCGATGCACAGTCTCATGCTTCCATCCTTCTTTTTGATAAATAGCTCTGGTACACCCCACGGGGATACACTGGGTCTGATTACTCCTTTATCTAACAATTCTTGCAATTGCTTTTCTAGTTCCTTCATCTCAACGGGCGCCATTCTGCATGGGGCCTTGGATACTGGTTCCGTTCCAGGTGCTAAGTCAATCGCAAACTCAATTTCTCTGTCTGGAAGAAGTCCTGGTAATTCATCGGGAAATATGTCTGGAAATTCATTGACTACTGGAATATCTTCAAGTTTTGCCGGCTCCTGACTTTTATCAATCACATACACAACGAAATGCTCACATCCTTGTCATAGTAACTTTTTAGCTTGGATCAGCGTTAAGAACTTCTTTGCTTGCTTCAGGCCCTTAAACATTACTATCCTTTCGTCTGGCGTCTTCACCATTACCTTCTTATTTCAACAATCTATCTAAGCATCGTGCTTAGATAACCAATCCATTCCTAAGATAACGTCAAACTCTCCTAGCTTAAATGGTATCAAGTCCACACAAAACTTACTACCAGAAATCTCAATTTCACAATTCCCATAAACTTGATTAACAGATATACGTTCTTGATTTGCTAATTCCACAATCATTATTTCATTTAAATACTCAACTGAATAGTTTAACTTACTAACAAAATCTTGAGAAATAAACAATCGAGTTGCTCCCAAATCTATTAACACTTTGGCACATAAAGAATTCACATTAAGCGTACCTGCCACGACATCAGTATCCTGGATAGCGTCCTTCACAGACATATCAAAAACTCTAGCCCTTGGAGTCTCATTCACTACTGGAGTAGATCCCATAATTCTCAACGCATTGCTGACTGGGCACTACTAGAAAAAGTAGAATAGACATCGCCTCTTAGACATCGGTTGATGTTGGCATTGATGTAAAAAGAATTTTTTACATCGATTTTATCCAACTGATGTCTTTGTGTATAATAGACATCAGTTTTTTCAACCCAGCTGATGATACAAGTATGTTTTAAAAAAAAATGATCCCGCGCTCTTCCCCTTTCCCCCTCAACCAAATAATTCATTCCCTCTTTAAAATTCCCCCCTTTCTTTGCCTTGGCAAAATTTCAAGCCTAAAATCTTCCCTCCCCTCTTTTGGACTTTACACATAAGATTAATTAAATCAAAAAATAAAATACATATACCTACAACATCTCTTCAAACATCAAATATAAAACATAAAATCAAAAACCCTCTCTTCTCTCTCCTCTTTCTCTTTACTCGACCGAAGAACAACCCATCTCAACCATGTTCTTCTCTCTCTGTCTGCATTTTGACCACTCTGTCCGCTCTCTCCTCTCTCTCTCTCTCTCTGAAAAGGTCGTCAGAGTTTGTTCAAGTCGGAGTTTAAAGCTCAAATTGGAATATAAAGCTCAAGTCGGAGGTTAAAGCTAACTCAGAGGTCTAAGCTTGAATTGGGTAAATATTAAACCCTAACTTTTAAATTGGGTGTTTTAAATTGAAACCCTAATTTTTTATGCTTCTTGGGTCACTAATTATGTTGATGTGGGGTTTTGTTTCTTTTATAATCTGAGGTAGAGGATGTTTGTTTCCTAGGACCTATTAGTACTAATTACGAGCGTTATTAAAGTTGAAATCTTTACCTGTTCTGGTAGGGTTTTTTCTTTTATAATTTTAGGCAGAGGATAGTGTATCTAGTACATAGTGGCTAGTAGTGGTAAGTAAGAGGGTTATTAAAGTTGATAGCTTTATATGTTTTGGTGGTAATGGTTTTTATTGTGGTCTCCGATCTAAGCTGACAACAAGTAATCTGTTTTATTTATTTGTTTTTGTAAGTTATCACTTATTAATTTGTCAGTGTCGGATATTCATTTCGTTGATTCTAGTTGATAATCTTCTTTATCTAAATCTAGTGATCAATTTAGTTGACTATTTTTAAGTTTAATTTTGGAGTATTAGACGGGATTAATTTGGTTTTGCTATTTGGTTGCAGTGATGTCTCAGAATTTGATGCTCCACTTCCTATTGGTGCTGCATCAGAAGGCAAAGAATGTGCCGAGAAAGAATGCTCGAGAAAGAGGTATGATGTTTTGCTATAAATCTTCCCTCTTATTATTAATGGCTTAAATTTTTAAGGTAGATTAGCTAGAATATACTAAACAATGTAGTAGTCAATATAATTGTTTTTTTTTATATTTGCATCCATCAGACTAAAACTAGTTAAACTTCTGAATTAGCTTAGAATTGCAGTCACCTACATAAGTGATATTGTTATCACCTGCATAAGTGCAAGATTTTATGTTTCCTAATATGGATGTCAATAGTAAAGGACATTGTTATCATTATTATTATTGTATTGAAATGTTTAGTTTGTGAAATTAAATTTGTGTTGCATATTTGATTTTTCTGCAGGCTCTTACAAGTGCTTGGCAAAAAGCATGTTCATCGCCAACTCCGAGTTTTAAGAACTATTTTGCAGATAACATGATGGCAACTCTATGAAATTTAGGTGTTTAATAATTTGCTTATAGTTATGATTTCGTACAGGGATCAAAGGCAATTTCTGAGATGTTGATTAGAAATTCAAGATTGCAGATTCTTGAATTGGATAACAATTGTGTATTTATGCAAGCTTACTAATTTGATACTGTTGGTTATGTTTTATTCAAATTCGCTTCGTGCAAAATCATTCTGATTATTTTTTCTTTTTTATAATGGAGGTAGGGCTTCTCAGAGCTTGCAAGATCACTTGTTGGGAATGAAACCTTGCACACGATGTACCTAAAGTGAGTTTAAAAAATTAGCATTAATTTGTTTGTACAATTCGATTTTGATTCTAAACGTGCAAATTTTATGCCAATGTTGACCTGTATTATTATCCTTTAGTAACTTTTTGTGATTTTCTTATGTCCAAGTCGAAACCATGGGGGTGCTTTGGGTGCTTCTACTCTGGCTGAAGGCCTTGAGAGGAACAGATCATTGCGGGTATGTGTTTCTGTTTCACTGCTCACTATCATTTTTGCTTGATCATACCATAGAAAGTTAGTATCACGTGCGGCATGTGGGCCTGCATTGCATCACCTGAATTTGCTTTGACTGCAATTATGCGACAAAATTATAGTAGTAGTACTCTGACTGGGATCTTCTTCCACCAAAGAAAATCAAGGATCCCGGGCAAAAAAAAGTAATTTCTTAAGCATTAAACTATGTATGTTCAATTTTAAATTTAACATCACTACTCTTGAATATAATATTGAACTTCCCACTCATAATAATGACAGCCTGAAGATTGGGATGACAAATAATTTATCCCTGATCCTGAAGATAAGAAACCAGAGGTACAGACTCTCATTCTCTTTAATATTGAAACTCTATGATCATTTAAATTTGATGTCCGTATACCTCAATCAGCATTTTGTTAAACTTGATACCTGTCTTATAAAACAGGGTTATGATGACATCCCCAAGGAGATACAAGATGCTGATGCCAAGAAGGTAACATATTATGATTCTTCAGTTTCTCTGTTTGGCACAATTTATGTCCTTTAGCAGATTTTAACTGTTTGACTTTATGTTTACAACTTCATCCAGATGACTGGGATGATGAGGAATATAGTGAGTGGACACCCCCAACTGTCCCAAATCCTGAATACAAGGGTCCGTGGACACCCAAGGTCTGTTGATTTTACATGAGACGGTCTAAATTCTCATTAAAAAGTATGATCTTAATTTTTATTAACTTGTTTTATTATGCAGAAAATTAAGAATCCTGCCTACAAAGGAAAGTGGAAGGCACCTATGATGGGTAAATAATTTTTCAGGATTTTGTATTCTTGGACTCCATAAAATGGAAAGTAGTAATAGTTGATGAGAGAGAGGTTGTCACGATATGCTGCGTGTGAGGGCAAATCCAGCTCTTCCAAGCTTTTAGAGTTTTGGATTCCTTCTATAATATCCAATGCGCAGTTTGAGCAGTACTGTGATACTCTTCTACTAGAATAGATGGATGGATATGTGTAGTATTTGATGTTTGGATTAGATGTATCTGTTGTACAAGATGTTTGAATATTGGTTAGATTTATAGATAGCTGGTATTTTGCAGCAATTGGTTTTGGTAGTTTATTGATTTGGCAATTTTTTGGTATCTATATTTTTAAAATATGCATTAATAAATAGGTACATACATCATTACAATGGAAAACGATGTCTTTCAAATCTTAATACATCAGATTTAGTTGAACATTGACATCAGTATTACCGATTAAAATCGATGTTAAATACTACAACAAAAAAAATCTTAAAACAGAAAACCGATGTTATTAAGCTTTATAGGCATCGGTTTGTCAGTCATAGATATCGGTTTGAAATAAATAACCGATGTCAGAAGTTATATTTACATCGGTTTATCTTGAAAACCGTTGTTATTGGTACTAGTAACATCAGTTTAATGGGTAAATGGTAATATTTTACTTATCTCACATATGTTTAAATTGATAAAAATATCATATTATGATAATATATGAAGATTAGATATGCATTATAAATTTAACATCTTTAAAAACTGATGTTATACGTCTTCTTTAACATCAGTTTAAAATCGATGTTAAATGGGGGGTCTTTAACATCACCCACGAAGACATCGTATTTTTTTGTTCATAGACATCGGTTTTTAGCCGATGTCTATTCTACTTTTTCTAGTAGTGGGGGTTGGTGTCTTGCAATCCCTGGCTATATGTCGTGGCTTCCCACATTTAAAGCATATAAATCCAATAGTTGGAACCTTAACCGCTGGATTCCGGGTAGCCTGATCCTTTTTCACTGGCTTTTTTGCTGGCTGATTGCGACACTCTCTCGAATAGTGCCCTTTCTGATTACACTTGAAACAAACCACGTTCAACTTATTACAAACTCCTCCGTGTTTCTTCCCACATACTTGAGTATCTGGAAAAGTTAGCCTCAACTGATTCGGCTGATTCACATTGACTGAACGGTTGCCTTGACCTCCGTCGCCTGCATTCTATTTCTAGACATTAAAATTTCTCCCTGGATGAAACTTGCCCTTCTTAAAATTTGGAAACTTTCCTGGTTGTGACTGTCCTTCATTCCCTTCAAACTTTCTCTTCTTACTTTCTTTTTCTTTCTGTGACATCTCGCTCTCATTTTCTGCAATCATGGCCTTCTGTACAACTCCTACATAGGTATCCAATTCAAATATGGCTACCTTTCCTCTGATCCATGGCTTCAGACCTTGCTGGAATCTCTTAGCCTTCTTCCTATCAGTATCTACATATGATGGCACATACCTTGACAACTCTTCAAACTTATTCTCATAATCAGCTACCGACATATTTCCTTGCTTTAACTCTAAAAACTTCAGCTCCATTTGATCCTGAACAAACTGGGGAAAATACTTTTCTAGAAACAATTCTTTAAACCTCTCCCAAGTAATAACATATGTACCTTCCAATGTCTTCACAGTTTCCCACCAATAGGTAGCCTCATTCTTTAAATAATAACTTGCAAACTCAACCTTCTGTTCTTCCTTCACTTTAACTAAAGCAAACGACTTCTCTATTTCCTTTAACCAATTCGCTTCAATCGGATCTAAGGAACTTTTGAATTCTGGTGGGTTCACCGCCTGGAAAGTTTTGAAAGTTACCTGGGGATTGGTCTGTCTTTGTTGTTGTTGAGTCAGGTGAACTGTTTGTTGAGCCAAGATTTGAAGAATCTGGGCTACTGCTGGGTCTATGGGTCCTGGGTTTGCATTCTGATTGGTATTATCTTGGTTGTTGTTGTTTTCTTCATTCTGGGTGTTGGTGCGGGTATTTCTTCTAGGAGGCATTTTCTGTAAAGAATCAAACAACTTATTTAGCTTTTAAATCAAATCTTTTGCATAAAAGAAAAGTTTTATAAAACAAAAATATCTCTTTTTGAAAACAGTTGTAATAGTTGAACTAAGTAAACTGCATGCTTCTTTACAGAATGTAAACAGTAAAAGGGGGTAGGGTACATGGTATCACAGGAGGTATAATTGGTGCAATAAATAAAGTAAAGTAAAATAGGTGCAGTAATGTAAATGGCAATGCTGGAAAGGAAAAATGTACTGATATATATAGATCAAAAGTTTTAGGTAGTACAAGCGTAAAGACGCTTCAAAAGTAAAAGCAAAAGGGGTACAACAAACCTACTCACTAGTCGGCAGATCTAGTCTATAAATACAACCCGAAAGTCTGCTGATACACACTACACACTACTGTACAAGCTAAACAACCACAACAGCACTGATCAGCATCTCCATCTCTGTGCCTCTAGCTCTAACTCCAAGGAAACTCTGGTCCACCCAGCCTCTCGAGATCCTCCATCACCTCGCTATCCCATCCCATAAATGCATTAGGGCCAGCTAATGTAGCTCCATGTAGCCTGGCCTCAAGAATCCTGTGTATCACATGGATCTCCTCTCGGAGCTCCCTCACACTATGATCAACATCTGTAGTCCTGATGATATGCTGTAGCTCTCGGATCTGTGCCAACAAGGAATCATGTTCCAGTAGAAGAGTCTCATACCGGTAATAAGGAACAGGATGCAATGTAGACTGGAATGGGACACCCGCAACTGAATGCCCAGTGGAATCTGAATCAGCTGGTGGGGGTCCCCTGATAGGTGGCCTCATGCCTGGGGGTGGAATAGCCTGTAGTGGTACGGGCTGCAACACAGGTGGAGGTAAAATAGCCAATACTGGTGGAACAATAGGACATAGATCTGAAGATGGTCCTCCAACTAAGGGCTCTGAGTGATCAGCTGATACAGGGATGAAAGTGTCGGCCATCGCTGCTATCTGAAATCATATCGCAATAATAAGAATCTTGAGCCACGACACGAATTATACTAATACCTGTTATACCGTCGCACTCAACCTCTCGATGTTTTATTTTTCTATTTCCTTACTTCTAATCCTAACCCTCTACCCATTCCCGTCAACCTAGGCTTGTGTCAGTGACTTATAACCTGTAGCTCCGATACCAAACTTGTGGCGCCCTCCAAACCTGGGTCAGAAGTTTGGGATCCTGTAATATATGTGAATTTTAAGAATAATAATAATAATAATAATAATAATAATAATAATAATAATAATAATAATAATAATAATAGTAATAATAATAGTAATAATATTAAGATTTGGATTAGAATTAAAATAAGTGTTTTTTAATTATTTGCTAATTAGAAGAGAAACAAAATTAATGGTAATTTGTTGATATAATTTTAATTCTAATAATAATGGGATGCTTAGACTATTATATAAATAAGCTCTAAAAGATTAAGCAGAGGAATTAGTCGGTGACTTTATACTATATAAACACATATTTGGTACCCTAAAAAAAGTAGAACATACGCGTAAAAGGGGTTTATGGGAGCGGCAGGACAACATGGAGTTAACGACGAATCAAAGAGAGATCGTGTGCTCAATCTCAAATAAGGTACTTTTGTCTTATTATAAATCATTGTTATGCCTCTGTATGTGGGACAATGCATTTACTTGTAAAAATCAATTATGCACTTGGCACACATGTTTGTGTATATAAAAAATACTGATTTTAGAGATTGTTTGATACAAATTTGATTAGAGTTGTTTCAATAATTTAATTATACTCGTGTAAAACTGAATAAATTTAGGTAAAATAACTAATATATAATTATAAAAAGTATTACTTGATTTTGGTAGCTTAAGATATTAATGATGATATAGGCTTTAATGTTAGTAATTCTATAGACCAGGTTCATAAAATCTATAAATATTGAGATTAGATGAGTAAATAAAAGATAGCAATTAATTCATGTTATTAAATATATAATTACATATTTTCTTGGTATTATAGTAGAGCTAATCTCTTAGTACATGAAGTGAACAAACTGAGAATGTAATTGTTCGGTCAAACAGGATACCAACAAGATTTTGTATTAAGTTAGTTCATGGAATCAGACTCCCAGTTAGTTTGATTATTTTATTTTATGAACACACTGACTTTCATGGCATGATAATAAACTAGTTTATACATACGTAACCATAGTCAACTTGATTAATTAATGTGTATTGAATTTGTGGCTGCAGTGACATGTTATTTTCACGAGGCAAATTGCATGATTAAATAATTTTGTAAATAAATTATAAGTAGTAATACTTAATTAATAAATGAATATAAAAAATGTATATTAATTTTATATTATAATTTTGTATTTAGATCGCGGGTTGGGGTTTTAGCAGATCATTTGCAGACCTTGATATTACTTTAGTTGCGATATTCGAGGTACGGATTATGTCCCCTTTTTATTCAATACTCCTCTTCTTAGAAATTAAATATCTCTGATTTGTTGAATTTCGTATTTATTCGCTCCGTCAATATTATTTGGTTATTTTGACTTCCGAAAATTATTTTAAAAATTGATTTATGACACCCTCTGTTTTGGAGACCTGAATTATTTGTCTCAGGTGATTTTTAAATTTTGCGAGAAATATTATTTTTTATTTGGACCCTTAGTGTGATTTAGGGTATACCGAGTTAACCAGATGTAGGGGCACTACAGCCATGTCATTGCGGCACTAGTGACATGACACATTCGTGGCAGTGTGATTGGTCACGGCGTATCCTTCTGTTAGCTCTTGGGAGGAGCTTTTGCGCATTTGATATTTGTTTCAGGATACGTGGGTGCACCCAGAGTTTGATTTGTGATTTGATTTATGGTGACGTTGTATATGCCGTACATGTTATCCATTCTGTTGCACGCATTAGGTACCCTATGATGTGTGTATTTGTATATGTTCTGATCTCGGTATGAAATATCCTAGCCCTTGTTGCTTCAGCCTTACTTATTTTTAAAATTGTTGTTTTATTATAAATTGCTGATTATTTATATCTGATCTCCTGTTTTATAAATTGTAATTTCAAATCCGTACTGGGCATTTGGCTCATGTCGTATTCTTTTTCTAGCAGGTGCTTAGGGGGATTTGGGACTGTGTGATGGAGAGCTTCCCTTTATTTTGTTCTTAGGATTTCAGACTTCTATCATTATTTAGACTTAATTTCTTATTAGAGATTTCAACATTTATATTATTGGTTTAGACATTTCGGAGATTTAATATTATTTTTGAGATTTTAGACTGTTAAATTATTGTTAGAAATATAATAGTGCTCTTTGTGTAGGTTTTTGGATTTTAAGTAATATCTCCCTTCTACATTTAAGAAGGGGGTGTTACAGAGATGGCATCAGAGCCAGGTTCTTTCTTGTAGAAAACCTACTTAAGTTGACCTATGAGTTTGGGTAGATGATAGGATGGGTGTTTTATTTAATTTCGTTTCATTTTTATCTTTATCATTTCATTCTGCTTCATCATTTTGAAATCTGTTTGTAACTGCTTCATCATATTTGTTCTCGTAATCTTCATTCGTTAGGTATCTTATATTGTAGATGCCTCCTAGACGTGATCCTTTTTACATTGACCCCGCTCAGCTTACTGAGATGATAGGGCAAGCAGTGGCTCAGGCTGTACAGCAAGCCTTGGCAAACCAAGGAAATCAGAATGACGAGGAAAATCAGAATGGACAAGGAAACCAGAATGACGATGAAAACCAGAATGGACAAGGAAATCAGAATGGCAATGGGAATCAGAATCAGAATGGCCAGGGCCATCAGCTGGAGCTGTTTGTATGGTTGGAGAGGTTTGTGAAGCAGAAACCAGACTCTTTTAGTGCAGCACCGACTCCTATTGATGCTGAAAATTGGATTGTTCATCTCGAAAAGATTTTTGATGTACTGGGTTGTGATGAGATTCAGAAGGTCAGGTTAGCTGTGTATAAGTTGGAGGGTGATGCTCAGAGATGGTGGAGAGGAGTGAAAGCTACTAGAGGGGAGCAGTATGTAGAGGCTTTGGAATGGCAGGGATTCAAGGAGGTATTCTATGAGCAGTATTTCTCTAATGCTGATAGGGAGGCTTATTTGAGGGAGTTTCATTCGATTGCGCAGCACCATGATGAGAGCATTACTGTGGCGCCCTCTAAACCCGGGTCAGAAGTTTGGGTCCACAACGCAAACACAATATATTAACCTGTATATGAAATATTAATTGCAATGACCCTGCTCTATATAACCACGGATCGCAACAGGTTAAAGTATGAAAACAAGCCACAACCTTAACTTTTATTACAACGTACCAAATCCCAACTAATTTAACTTACAACTAACAGTAAAATTATCCTTACAATCTTACTATCTCACTACCGCAATAAGCTCCTGCTAGCTCGATTCAACTCAATCTGGAATCCTAGCTCGTACATTGAACTGGGAAACCTCGCTATCAACCATATCCTTCTTAACTGTAGAATACATAAAAAGATTTGCAAGAGTGAGCTAACTAGCTCAGCAAGTCTTAATAACGATAATTGAGGTTAAACAATGATCAAATAAGATAATTCAGATGAATCAAGTTTCTTTTAACTAATCATTAGAATTGGATATTCATTTTAAGTTTTAAAACCAAGGTTAGGCTGCTGATCAGTCAGGCACTAACCCCGAGCAAAGCACACATCATTGCTCTAATTACTGGATCCAAGGCACACATTGGCCTAATTCGACCACGAATCTGGTCTGACCACGAATCTGGTCCATATAAGAAAACTATCCAATTCTAAAACAATTCAGTATAATAAACAATGTAATTCAATAAGCAAGATCATAATCAACATTGATAAAGCATTTGTACAAAAGCATAATGCGATTAATGAGTATTATAAGGGTATATCAAGGTATGTATGAGAAACGGTTTTCAGCCTGTAAAAGGATCAGGTATTAGACAAATAACGGTTTTTCAAGGTATAGTTCTTTGATGTTATAAAGAATGGTTGGAGTATAAAAGTTTATGTGTCTTCAAACAATTTTGTTTCAGTGTTTGGTGTTTGGTAGTTATACATTTGGGGTGTAGTATCATATTTGTGTGGTTTGGTGTATGAGGATCAACAAAGGATGGTTTACAAAGAATAAGGCTTATGGCTCAAGATCAAGAAAAACCAGGGTTCAAAGTTAAATAGTTTATAACACTTGCATTATAAAACATGAGTTATTTTGAATAATATCAACATGTTATGAAACAGTTCAAAAATATTGGCGATATATCTCGAAGAAAAGTTCAGAAGTACTTGCCTTACATGGCTTTATAACTATTACTAATCAACTCTGAGCCGACTCTGTCGCTCAGGCTTTAACGTCCAACCACTAGATCCCATTGGATTCGACTTCGACACTCAGGTTTTTTTGTTGAAACTCTACTGAGCTTATCAACTGACTACTAGGTCATCTCTAGTCTATCGTCCACTTTCAGGTTCCCGATTATAACCTACAGGGTCGAAATACCCTACGTTAGATGTCTAGGTATGCTTGACATATCCTCAATACTAATTCTTACCCAACGATTTTCAAACCCGACTCGTAATTATGAATATCATAATAACACACGTAACAAATAGGGTTCACAATCTCGAAGATCGGTTCGGTGTTCGTTTTCGGAAAAATACATATACTTTTTATTTTACGGATGCGGGGTTATCGATTTGGCAAAATATTGCATCACATCGTACAACCAGGTTTCGTATAAAACATACACATATATATATATATAGTTTCTCGGTGTCCCGATATTCATCGGATACGTTCCCGTATTTACATAATTCAGTTTCCCGGAAATCGGGCAGCGTCTCCTTTGTTTATCGGACTACCCGTCAAAACATCAGTCGACATCAATTTAATAACAACAATCCAATTCACAACAACCACAATTTCAACCACCAGTTCAACCCAACAGTCAATCCAATCACAATTCGTCAACTAAATTACGTACTCGACTTTAATGTAAAATCAAATTCTCGTTTCAAAGATAATTTCACGAATTAATTTATTTTAAAATATTAGGACTCAGAATTATATCATCATCGTCCATCGTCTGCTCGTAAAAGTCATCGCGGACGACAGTAAAATTCGTCGGTGCCCGAATAATTCCGGGTTTCCACACAAAATTTCACCGAATTTTAAAATCATTTTCCGCACAAATTGAATTAGTCGGTGACTTCATACTATTAAACACATATTTGGTACCTAAAAAAAAGTAGAACATACGCGTAAAAGGGGTTTATGGGAGCGGCAGGACAACAGGGAGTTAACGACGAATCAAAGAGAGATCGTGTGCTCAATCTCAAATAAGGTACTTTTGTCTTATTATAAATCATTGTTATGCCTCTGTATGTAGGGCAATGCATTCACTTGTAAAAATAAATTATGCACTTGGCACGCATGTTTGTGTATATAAAAAATACTGATTTTAGAGATTGTTTGATACAAATTTGATTAGAGTTGTTTCAATAATTTAATTATACTCGTGTAAAACTGAATAAATTTAGGTAAAACTAATATATAATTATAAAAAGTATTACTTGATTTTGGTAGCTTAAGGTATTAATGATGATATAGGCATTAATGTTAGTAATTCTATAGACCAGGTTTATAAAATCTATAAATATTGAGATTAGATGAGTAAATAAAATATAGAAATTAATTCATGTTATTAAATATGTAATTACATATTTTCTTGGTATTTAAGTAGAGCTAATCTCTTAGTAAATGAAGTGAACAAACTGAGAATGTAATTGTTCGGCCAAACAGGGTACCGACAAGATTTTGTATTAAGTTAGTTCATGAAATCAGACTCCCAGTTAGTTTGATTATTTTATTTTATCAAAACACTGACTTTCGTGGCATGATAATAAACTAGTTTATACATACGTAACCATAGTCAACTTGATTAATTAATGTCTATTGAATTTGTGGCTGCAGTGACATGTTATGACACCCTCTGTTTTGGAGACCTGAATTATTTGTCTCAGGTGATTTTTAAATTTTGCGAGAAATATTATTTTTCATTTGGACCCTTAGTGTGATTTAGGGTATACCGAGTTAACCAGATGTAGGGGCACTACAGTCATGTCATTGCGGCACCAGTGACATGACACTTTCGTGGCAGTGTGATTGGTCACGGCGTATCCTTCTGTTAGCTCTTGGGAGGAGCTTTTGCGCATTTGATATTTGTTTCAGGATACGTGGGTGCACCCAGAGTTTGATTTGTGATTTGATTTATGGTGACGTTGTATATGCCCTACACGTTATCCATTACGTTGCACGCATTAGGTACCCTATGATGTGTGTATTTGTATCTCTTCTGATCTCGGTATGAAATATCCTAGCCCTTATCGCTTCAGCCTTACTTATTTTTAAAATTGTTATTTTATTATAAATTGTTGATTATTTATATATGATCTCCTGTTTTATAAATTGTAATTTCAAATCCGTACTGGGCTTTTGGCTCATGCCGTATTCTTTTTCTGGCAGGTGCTTAGGGGGATCTGGGACTGTGTGATGGAGAGCTTCCCTTTATTTCGTTCTTAGGATTTCAGACTTCTATCATTATTTAGACTTAATTTCTTATTAGAGATTTCAGCATTTATATTATTGGTTTAGACATTTTGGAGATTTAATATTATTTTGGAGATTTTAGACTGTTAAATTATTGTTAGAAATATATTAGTGCTCTGTTTGCAGGTTTTTGGATTTTAAGTAATATCTCCCTTCTACATTTAAGAAGGGGGTGTTACAGGTCCACACACACACACCTTATTTATAACCCGCTTATAACAATGATAAAGATAATAATATATGCAGTGACCCTACTTACCAACTACCACGGATCGCAACAGGTTAAAGTATGTACACAAGCCACACACACACACTTATATTACAAATGCCCAAATCCTAACTATTCAAACTTACAATTGAATATTAAACATCATTACAAACTTTACAAACTTAAACTATCCCAAAAACTGTCAGCTAGCTTAACTCGATCAACCTGGACCCCTAGCTCTCGCACTGGATTGGGGATCCTCGCTACCAACAGGTTCCTTCTTAACTGGAAAAGAACATAAACAACATCGCACAAATGAGCTAACTAGCTCAGCAAGTCACATTCACAAGACTGAGAATAATGATCATTAAGTGAAAAGAGTTATGGTATCAAGTGCACAATGATTAATGATTTAGAATTGGAAATTATATTTTCATTTTAAAAACCAAGGTTAGGCTGCTGATCAGTCACGCACTAACCCCGAGCAAGGCACACGGCTCTGCTCTAATTACTGGATCCAAGGCACACATTGGCATAACTTGACCACCAATCTGGTCTGACCACGAATCTAGTCCACAATTTTATAAAACAATCCACTCTATCATAATAACAGAATAAATAATGTAAAGCAATAAACAGATTCGTAAGCAACATTGGATGTAAAATAATGAGATGGTTTTAATCTTCACAAAGGAACAATATGGCAATTTCAAAGAATGGCCGTCAGGTAATGAAAGAATTGGATAACAAAGGAATCAAAGTTTCAAGGTTACAAGGATTTGGTCTTTCAAAGCATAAGGTACAATGGTTTGAATATGTAAGCAATCTTGATTCAGTGTTCGGTATTTAGTTTGTATGTATTTGTGGAGTAGTATCATATATCTGTTGTTCGTATTTGGGTAATCAACAATCAATGGTTCGGAAATAATAAGGTTTACGACTCAAAGATCAATAGTTGGAATCAAGGTTTAGGGTCCAGTGCTTCAAAGCACTTGCAATATAAAACAGGCTATCAATTATCTATAATATATCTCGAGAAAGTTCAGAACACTTGCCTGATATTAGCTTGTTATACTTCACTAACTTCCAATCACAATCTCATATTCCTCGACTACTTGGTTCCCTTTCCTACGCCTTGCCTCTTCTGCTCACATATCATAAGTATCTATTAATACTCAACTCATATAATTCTATTCGGTATACACTTCTATCTACCCTTCGTTTTACCCAAATCCGACTAACGGATTGAAAGTTATACTAAAAACAAGTAAACACTGATCACATAGTCCGACAGTCAAACAAAAAGGTCACATATAACACATAAAACGTCAAACAATCAATAAAATTTCATATATAAGGAAGTCTCGGGTCATAAACAGTCTTTCGGGTATTTAATACGATTTTGAAAACATTTTTCGGAGTCAAAACGGGTCGTTGTTTAAATTTTAAAGCAATAAACAGGGTTCGGTTGGCCAAATCTATCTTCAAAATAATTTTATAATAATTATCGAGCCTTGAGAATAATTTAAAATAATATTTTAAAGCTCGAAACTATTTTCCAGAATTTTCAAATCAATAATAAATAATTAAATCTAATTGAATAATTAATTAAAATTAATTAATAATTAATTAAATCAATTAATTTTCGAATCAATTGACCAATTAATTAATTAATTATTAACTAAAATTAATTAACTAATTAATTTAGATTTATTTTTGAATTAAAAATATTTTTTTGGAATTAAAATAATAATTTTGGAATTTTTAATAATTGAAAATTAATTTTTATAATTAAAATAAATAGAAAATATGATTTTTAAACATTTTTAAAACATGAATCCAAAATATGCAAACTCTGGAAACCTGTGGGACTAAACTGTTTCGTTTTTAAAACTATAGGGGCTAAACTGCAATTTTGTAGTTCAACCCGCCGGAAAATGACGGGTTCGCCGGAGAACTCGTCTCATGCACCGTCACACCTTCACAACCTCCAGATTACATCTTCTAATCACCAGGAACTCAGCCATGCAATCAAGAAACACAACCTATCCCAGAATTGGCCGGAATATGGCCGAGAAGTTCGCCGGTTTCCGGTGAACTTTAAAATACAACTCCGTTCAAACCAGGAATCGTCTTATAACATACTATACATGAATCGATTGCAAATTTCAAGGGGAACAAAACCCACTATCTCTCAACATCTGATAACCCCTAAATAAGAAACCCCCAAATTCAATCAAGAACATTCAAACGAATTATAAACCCTAATTTCTAAATTCGAAAATTAAACACACTTTTGA
This sequence comes from Apium graveolens, assembly GCF_009905375.1. Lineage (NCBI taxonomy): Eukaryota > Viridiplantae > Streptophyta > Magnoliopsida > Apiales > Apiaceae > Apium > Apium graveolens. The sequence continues at coordinate 84,817,826 of NC_133653.1, read as the reverse complement.
ACATGTTATTGAACTCCAAATCAGTCATATAACATATCAAAATCATCAGGAAGAAAAGCTCTTCAACATGCAAGCATCAAATTATACAAACAATCATCCGAACAAAAATTAATATTTTTAATTAAAATAATTCGAAATTAATAAAAATTATAGAAAAATAACCTTTGATTCTGCAGTTCTGAAACTTGGATAATATGACAGTACTCCTTAAATACTTCGTTTTGATTACCAGAGCTTTCCAAACGGATTTCAATAACACCTCCGATTTGCAGTTTGATTCTTGAAAGGTTTTATGAATATATGTATTTTCTCTGTAAAATTATATAATTACTGTTTGCAAATAATTTTCAGTACGAAATAAAATATGGTAAAGGCTTTTTATACTAACGGAAAATTAGTATCCCGTTGGATCATTCCGGATATAAAATAGTACATTTATTTATAAAAACGGATCCAAATGGTACCGGTTTTCAGGATAATTATCCAAATCAGTATAATTTGTACTGCGGTCTTGGTCTCAGCGCCTGGTTACACGTATTACGAGGTGATAATTGTAATAGTTTAATAAGAAGATCCCGTTTATCGAAAATACCAGTTTTATTGATTTACCGAAACGAATTTTGTATCGAAAATATTGCGCCGGGACCCGCACAGGACAAACCGTATGCCGGATCAAAAAAGTCGAAACATGGAAAATGCTCGGAATATTGCAATTAGGTTAGGAAGGAGTTCTCGAAAGAGTTCGATTTATAAAAACTTAAAAACGGGTGAAGTCGGCTGGTTCCCGATTATATACTATAGTCTATAATTACTCGAAAAAAGAATTTATAAAATCCATAAATTTCTATAAAATCATAAATCAACATAAAAATAAATAGGAAGATATGACAATTATCTATATTTTATTTTGGAAATATAAAAATTAAAATACTCAATTTATATTATTTTTAAACATCCAAACACATATACCACTTAACAAATAATCCACAGAATAAATACTATACATGCATAATATTTGTTTATTAGCAAAAATAATTACCCGAAATATCCCAGATATTACAGCGTGAAATCAGGAATGTCATATCACACTCAATATCTAAATGCATATATCTGTTGAATATATGTTGTAGTTATTTGTTGGGTTTCTACATTAATAGTTTGTTTTATGGACCTTGAAGCAATTCAACATTATTATTTGCTCCATAAGTCAAATTGTTAATGTATTAGCAGCATCACACCTCTGATAATTTATTTTAGTGGTTTGTGATGAGATTAGCAGCATCACACCTCTGGTAATTTATTTCAGTGGTTTATGATGAGTTTGGTAGCATTACACTATTGAGAATCTTTTTCAATGGTTAGTGATGAGTTTTGTAGCACCATAAACTCTTGATAATTCATATCATTAGTTAGTGGTGATATATGTAACATCATAAACTCTTGATGAGTCATATCATTAGTTGGTGATAATATTTGAAGCACTATAAACTTCTGATAAATCTAGTAACAATTCTTGTTGATAGTTTCATCACTAGTTAATGGTGAGTTATGTAGCACTACATACTTGAATAAATTTGTTGATAAATTTTGTTAATATTTTTATCAAAAGATAGCGGTGACAATTTGTTAATAGTGAGATCTTTTAAAATTGCCTTTTCTGAAAAACTCACTAAGATCAAAATCATGTGTATAACATAGTTGGACATAATTCAATTTCCATGGAGTCTAACAATTAATGAGTTCTTTGTTGAATATCATAATTGGTAGTAGACTTAGGGGATAGTGAATCATGTTTGATTATGAGATTTTATTTTTCTCATTATTAACACTTAATGACAGCAAGCTGCCAATTAATCAGAAGGAAGACAACTTAGACAATCTAGATGTTGAAGATCTTTCTGATGATGAAGACGAACATGAGATTGTTCCAAATGAAGATGTGAATGCAAATGATCTTGTCAATGATCACAATTCTGATTCAGACCCTGATGGGAATGGTCCTGAGGCAAACAAAGATAGTCAATCTATTTCTGGAACTAGTTCCGAAGATTCAGATTCTAAAGGATGAATTGATAGTGGTGATAATGGAAATGGATCAGATGCAGTTAATGATAGTGGAAACTGGTAGAAGCACAGTCATACCATCTTTGGAACCAATCCACAAGCTTCAGATTCTATAGATCATGCTGACAACAACTCAGGGGGAACAAAAGAGGAAGAACAAGGATCCGCTAGTCAGACTCAACATAATTATGAAAATGTTGAGTCATGAAGAGCCACTCTACCATGATGTAAGAATGGAGTAAAAAACCATCATTGGGATATGATACTCAGTAATTTTGATATCGGAGTAAAGACTAGAAGATCAGAAGAAGAAGAAGAACAAGGATCTACTAGTCAGACTCAACTTAATTCTGGAAATGCTGAGTGACCAAGTGCTAGTCTACCAAGACGTAAAGAATGGAGTAAAGACCATCTTCGGCATGTGGTACTTAGTATTTCGAATACTGGAGTAAGGGCTAGAAGAGCTGCTGCAAACAATTGAATAGATCCTGGTTTTCTATCACCAATGGAACCAAAGGAAGAAGTAAAGCTCTTGGAGATCCAGATTGTGTGATTTCTATGTAAGATGAATTCAATCAATCTGAAGATTAAATTTGTGGAGGCTTGTTCCTAGATTCAAGGATAGATCACAATCTTTAATTATTGAAGATCTTTCCAAGAATGAAAAGAAGCCTGAACCTGTTTCTGAATATAACAGGGGTTAATCCAGATTCTGACTCTGGCAGTATTTCAAGATTTATTCCCCTCAAAGCACCAAATCTTTGATTTGATTCAGAAACAACTCAGGGGGCGCAAAACAAGCAATATTCCACAATTTCAACTTACTGACATGGGAAAGTAAGTTTACATATCTTTATTCATTATATATATCCATATTTGTAAACTTGTTTTGAAGCTAACTAATTACCATGCTTTACATGTTATATGCTAGTGGTAAGTAACTTAGGGTTTTTGATGCAATATATGAGTTATTTGAATGTTTACATGCTATATGTTTACTCTGATGCAAATACTCATGATATTGATATTTATTTTAGCACACACATCTCAATATTATTTGCACTTTGATTTAAGATCTTGTAATCTCTTTTGTGATTCTATCATAACTCTGATTTATTGGTTTAGATCCTATGCAACTAGTTTGAGTACTCTGATTAGTTTTGTGTGAATAAATCATGTTTTCTGACTAAATCTGTATGATTTTTGAGCTTCAGACCCTAGGAAACTATGACAACAAATTCCTTGGTCACTCTGATTGTCTGTTTATACTAGAATAACTCTGTTTATCTTGTGCTAGAATAAATATGTAGCATAACTAATGATAGTTGTGAGATGTTTATGTCGGGAGTAGTTTTAATTGGTTCAGTCTTGTGTTGACTAATTAATTGGTGCTGACTTGTTGGATATACTCTTGGCATAAATAATTGATTTTATGACTTATGTGTTGATCCTGTATGTAACTCTGATGATCTTGCAATGCTTATACTCTGTTCTGGATATTAGATCCTGATATATTTTTTATACTTTGATTATCTTATGCAAATCTTAAAAGTTTGGAACAATGTTCACTCTCTTTCATCTATAGTATTGATATGTATTGGACTAACTTGAACTATTTTGAGCTAATAAGATTTAATTGAGTAGTACTGTCAAAAGAATCAGAAAGCATGATCATTTGAGACATCCTTAATGAATCCATGTTTTGGTATGTAAAGGTAAAAGATCTCTGATTCTAAAATCACTCTATTCTTGATCATTAAATTCTCTGATATTGTACTTCGGATGTTTGTGATCTTCAACACCTCAGTGGTTTTAGGAACTGACTAAGAGCCTATCAAACCTCATAGGTTCTAACCCAAGTCATTAGAACCAAACACTTCTCAAATAGTATTCCATTACCTTACTCTGATATATTCCTCATATTTTTCTGTGATTCACTTAATTTTCTTGAGATATCCACTCAGTGATCAGACAAAATTACCTTCTGGTATTGTAGTTGTGTTGAGAATGAGGGAGATAGTGCCAAGAAGCACCACATAAGGAAGGAAAGGTCAACCCTACAGCTTTGTCTCTCACAAAGAAGTGGAGTATCTTTAACCTGAGACATCTGTAAGCCCGTCTGTATTCTCTCAAAAGGATATAGAGCTGAAAAAGGCATATAAACATTTACTAGGTGCATTCTCCCAACAGAATGTTATCTATTGAAAATTCTCCTGTCAGCCAGGGCATACGTATGAGAGTCACTACCTCTTGATTAGAATATTTCCAATGCACATGTGAGATTCATACACACAAGGAAGGTATTGATGCATCAATCGATGTCAAACCATATCAAGTTCAATGGCAATGGTTGAAATCCTGGATCATGTTTCTGAGCTTTATCTCTGATCTTGAATGAGAATATATGATCCTAGAAGTTGCTCGATCTTTATTCTCAGATCCTAGTCTATGATTTGTGAAATGATCTTGGACACTGATCTTTTTGGTTAAGATCTTGGAGACTCTGATAAGTCCTCACAGATGTTAAAAGAAATCTTTGATCCAGAATGGCATATCATTGATCATTGGTTATCTTCCCAGAATTCAAATCTGGAAATGATTTTGACTTAGTCAAAATTGTAGCTCATAAATAAGGACTCATATATTATCTGACGAGTTTATGAGGTATACTTCTTCATGGAAGTTGAGGGATATCAGGAATTCCGCCACTTAAAAGAATCCTAATTTCCCCTCTCAGAAGGAACATTTATGAATCTTTTGACGGAGAGTTTCCATCCTTGAAGGTGGAATGCAACTTTTCTATGAAAAGGATTTTCTCGCAGGTACACTTGGATGTTTGAAGCTTTGAGTGAGTGACACACTGTGAGACTGGGTGACAAACACTTAAGTGAAGAGTGGAGTGAAACACAATATGAGATCACTAAATAGAAATCACACACTTGCACTGTGAGAATGGTTACCAAACAGTCTCTTCACTTAGTTGGTTGATCCTAAGGTTCTACTCTGAATACATTTTGAAGGATTAATCAACTAAGGGGGAGAGATTATAAAGAGATTATGGACTGATAGTCTTTCTTTAACTAAGAAGAGGGATTTCTAACTTTATTGTACTAAGGAAGGGATTCTTCATCTTAGGGGGGGAGATTTTGTTTCTAAGTTCCAAAATGTTTTCTATGTACTTTATGGGAAGATCTGAAGGTTATTGAAGACAGTATTTGGAAGACGTATCTATCTGCAACTTTACATAAGGGAGAGAAAATTTTGTTCTCTGTTGAACCTGAATGTGTATAGAAGATGCGGTAGATATAAGATAGTATTATTTCCAAGTCCATGATTGAAAGTTAAAAGCTGATTGAAGATTTTTGGATAAGGTCAGTTGAGTTATCCTCCAAACTGATACTTCTCCATTATTATTTGACTGTCAGGTGTAACAGTCAAATAGGGGGAGATTGTTGAGCAAGATTGAAGCTGTATGTATAACTCAACAATACTGATTTGGATAACTCAACATAAAAAAAAAGGAATTTGAAATAATCTATGTTCCACTAGGATCAGTACAGATTGTTCATTGGGCTTATACAAAAAATGTTTTGTTAGTTGCAGTGAAGAAGACGTCAATAGTGATCCGTATGAATTTCATTAATATGTTTAGGCATCAGAGGAATAAAGTTGGAGTCATTCAAAGCAGTTATCAGGATCAGTGTGAAGACCTCAAAGATTTCTAGTGAAGTTGGTTATATTTGGTAGAAGACTTAACAGTGGTTTGTACAGGTATATTATGAAGGCCTAAGAGCGGAACTAGTCGTCTGTGAACCAGACCTGTGCACTAGACATCAGTGATCCGTGAAAGGAAACAGAGTATTATTTTTAGAAATACTGTTAAGTGGTTTTTGTACTCGAGAAGTATAAAAATATTTTAAGGTACGAAAACCCGGAGATTAGAAGGCTTGAAGATACAGAGATATACAGCTCGAGAATTTACAAGATTTATTTTAAATCAATGGCTGATTTTTTATTAAATGAATAAATGGAAATCAATTCATTTATTTATTTAGTTTAAGATCAACATTTGATTTTGGAAAAATAAATTAATGTTTGATTCTTTAATTAAGTAAATAAATAAAATCTAACTCATTTGTTTATGTATTTAGTTTAATATCAAATGTTTAATTTTATTTTTTATCCTAAAATTGTCATCCATTTTGCAAGCATGCAGAGTCACTTGGTTTACTCTGATTTAAGAGTTAAAAAAATGCATTCGGGTTTCACTGTTTATTAAAAGAAAAGGAACCAGGGAAGTGTCTATTTATTTGTTCAATAAAAGAAACAAGGAACCAAAATATATACTTTAGTAAAAGAAGTGATACAGTGCGGGACCCAGATGAACAAAGAAACCAATTTGTGCAAATCATTGAAGAATGGCAAGATTCGAGTGTTCGTTGATTATTTATTATAAAAGAAACCAAATGAATCTCAATCTTTAAAAAAGAAATTCAGCATATGGTAGGTCTCATGTGGTTTAAATGGAGCAAAAGGCTGTCGCGTGGACTTCAAACCACATGATAATTCAGGTGGTTGCTGTATACTCACGTGTGGAACCGGTTGTTGCTTTGTTTATTTGAGTTGAGCTGCCGCACTTAATCTTTACATAATCTATTATTTGCAAAGGAAATGGCTGGTAAACAAACATTGTGAGTCTCTATTGCAAACCAGGTCGGAACTAAATTAAATAATCCAATGCAAGAATTCTCTCTCTGTGTTAATGAAGTCGCAAGTATCCGAATATACAAGAACTGCATACTCGCAAGTTAATGTACATCTTTGATTTTACCAAGCCAAGCTTTCAGAGTGATTACTTGGTCGCCAGTAAGTTTATTCATGCATGCTAAGTCGCACGTAAACGAATAGAAGTGAAAGCCTTTCTTATCGCAACTAAGTTTGAAGAAAATAAATCCAAGTACAAGTTGCTTCTCCTAGTTGCAACTAAGTCCCTGCAAGGTTCATGGTCGCAAATAAATCACTTGCAAGCTGTAATTGCAAGTTGTACAAATTTAAATATATGGTTACTATGCTTCCACGTAATCCATCTCTCTCCTACAATTTACCTCCTATATAATCAAGAATTGCAGCAGATTGTGAAAACACTTCTCACCATTTTTACACAGCGAAGCTCTGCAAAATCTTTCTCGGAGAATTTAACGATTTCATTTATTGAAATTAAGTACAGAAGTGCTGCCCAATTTGATTCACATCACATCCAAGTCTTACAATTTGTTACACTCATTATTTGTAGCCTCTTTGTATGTATTGATTATATATGGATCAAGAAGCTATAGATTTTTAGAGTGATAAAAAGAACCCTAGATTGATAGTTATTGTATTGGTTCTTTTTATATTTGTTGCTCCAAATATTTTTATTTGGAGTTGTAAGCAAACCTCAGGGTATTTATCCTTTTAATAAAAAGAATATTTACCCCAAATCTCTTTGTGTGGTTATTTCGTTTAGTTTTGATATTCCGCTGCAATTAATTTTATAAAACGAAAAAAATATATATTCACCCCCTCTGTATGTACCTTTTAGACCTAAAAATATTTAAATATTATGATATAAATAATATTCCAATAAATAATAGCTTTTATCAAAATAAATGAAGTAAAAGTTTTGAAAAAAAAATTCTGAAAATATTTAAAGTAAGACTGATTTGACAGTATCAATCATTTCTCGCATACTTGGCGAATAACGAAATATTATTCATTAAGAAAATAAAGAATATTATATAATAAAATAAGTGGAGTCATAATTCCTCAAATGAATATTCAAACTAATATTTATTTACTAAATAAAATAAAATAAGTTTCAGAAGTAGAAATTGTATTCGAATAATTAAAATAGTCTTTGATCGTAATAAAAATATTAAATGAATATTCAACTATCGAATAAACATTATTCGATTAATAGTTTTGGAATCTATATATATATATATATCTATATATATCTATAGAGTATACTTGGGAACATCGTCGCCCGGTTTAGAAAAATGTTCAACTCTGGGTCCTCTATATTATGGTTATACGCAAGTACTGCTTATCTCTATCATAGGTATTATGCAATTTATAAACAATTGAATTGATAACGAAATATCAAGATACAAAATAGGGTTGCATATATATATATATATCATATTGACATGCTTCAATATATCGCAAGATTTGTTAATATCAATCATGCACTTATCTCAAGACAGTGCATATATATCACAACAACAATATACGGGTAGAATACTTGCCTGAGTGTTCCAGGATAGACTTAAGCTTATAGTGGGTCCGGTAACCTATTAACAACAACATAAGTAGGAATTAATCCTCGGTCGCTTAAAAATTTAAACTTTATCCATTTAGACCCTAACGTTCACTTTTACGCTTAACGATTTACATTAGTCGCTCGAGTACCCTCGGTTCCACCATTTTTATAAAATTAATTGTTAAACGTTTTAAGGCGACTCTTTCGCGAGTAATTACCAACTTCCTAATAAACCTTAAATAATTTTTTCGTATTCCAATTGGTCTTTTAAGGGCCCTAAACAAGGACCCAAAGTTATGCGAGGGGTAAGGGTTCGTTCGAGAAACGCCGTTACTTAAAACAGTTGTTTCTCCTAAATTGTAAATCGGATCTAAGCGAACGACATACCAAAACGAATATTATGACATGATCTAGCTAAAAATGGCAAGGGTACAGTTTTAATAGTGAGTTTTATGATCCAAATGCTAAGCATAAACAGTATATATGTAAACGGGCGTTACGACGGCTACATTTACGAGTTTTCCAAAATTTACCCATCCAAATCAATTCATTCCAACTACAATTCATCCACAACTTCAAGATACAACCCTAGACTACTGATCTTAGCAAAAATGGGCTCAAGAATTCCAAACCAATCCAACATCATACTACCTCCAAAATTAAGTAAATACTTAATCAAACAAAGTTCAATTCATGCTTATCATACAAATTAAAACTTATTCGTCCAAACCATCTCAAATATCAAACTATCAAGATTAGTACTTAAAGGTACAAAAAAAATTATACCTTTCTTGGAGGGTCGAAGTTACCAGGGAGCCTAAAAAGCCTTGATCTAACCTCCTAATAACTTGATCTTGCCAAAAAAATCAAGAACACCAAGTTAATTTCTAGAAAACACTATTCATCATCTTCTTTAATGAGTTATTAAAAAATATGGGCATGGAAATGAAGGCTTAAACTCCTAGGATATGTAGATCTAATCATCAAGAAGCTTAGTTAATTACCTTGCTAAATAAAACGGAGTGGAGCTTGAGATTTGCAATTTTCCTCCTTGCTTTCTTTAATGGAGCCGAGAGCATGAATGAAAAAAAGGAAGAAAAAAAATGCTTCTTGATTTCCTTGCTTACTATTTATAGGCTAGCTTGCTAGGTTAATTCTTAACCTAGGTTAGATAGTTACTTAAAATACTTGGCCAAGAATCAGTCTTGCAAAACATCTTCTTAACCATGCTTACATCACTAAGCTTATGTCACTTTGTTGCCACTTATCAAATTCTTGTGGCGTGAAGGTGTCTTACCTTTTCACCACATGATTTAGCTTCTCTTGGAAGCTTTCTTCCCATGCTACTTGCATGTGCTTTCCCCTTGGTCGTTTATTTGTTTTACGGTTTGCTTAACTCTCGTTCTCGTTGTTCGTTTGAGGGATCATATCCGGGATCTTATTACTTGGGCTTCCCTAAACCTTTTTCAATATTTTATATTTCTTTGATGATCCTCTCGTATAATCCTTGAATTGGAATCATTTTAATCATGTTACCTTATACTCAATTATTTCGATATTTGATGGATTTTTGAGAAAAATCAAAGTGTCTGAATTGGAATTCTGACAACCTTTACCACACTCGTTTATTTTATGGAATGTTAATACGATCTTAGAATTCCCATAACAGTACTCGTATATAGCGTGGTCTGATAAATTTTCTTAATCAGAAAAATCAGCAAAAGTTATTATTTATCAGGGTTTCAAAAGTTCCAAAAATTATGGGGTTATTACAAGCATCAACAAATTCAAGAAACATCAGTATCTTCACTTTCCATGTTGAGTAATCAGCCTTACTCAGAATTGGGATCTTCACGCTTTCATACTTACTTCCTGACATTAGATTAGACCGCTCTGATACCACTTGTTACCCAGTAATAATATAATTGTTTAAGGGGGTTAAATACAATTATATCAGTAAATCGAAATAAGGATGTAAGATCAATAATAGTTTACTAAATCTGATATAAACTGTTACAAAACTCTCTCAAAAAATTTTGATGTTCTTCAGAGCTAATAGGTTACAATGATTCTCATGTAAAAGCTGATCAACAATGATAACATATTCTGAGTTTATATACTACAAAGCTACTAATTTTTTCATCAATGTCGTACTATTAACACATAACATTTTTATTAAATTTCTTGACTGCTTTATAATATTTAAGTAAAATTAAATATTTAAATTAAATTGAATCAATTCAACACTCTAACTACTTGATTTATTTGATCACAGACTATCCGATTAATTATTATAAGGAATTTATGTGGACTAATTCTGATTACGATAATAATTATTATAGTTTCTAAAATTAATTTAAATTTTTTATAGTTTTTTTACGGAAGAATTATATAACGTTTATAACACCAAAAATTATATATATATATAGTTCATAAAAAATATTTAATTTTTGCGTCCATTATATATGGCATTTTACATTTTCTGCTCATTATACTAGGTATTTTGGCCCAGGGAAAAAATAATTTCTTTTAATTTATTTATTTAAAAAAAAATATTAATTTTTTATCCGATAAAAATAATTTTAAAAATTATAATATAAATATATGAACTGTTTGTGACTTATAAGGGTAAAAATCTTAGTTCTCTACTTCGAATTCACAACAGTTTGCTCCATTTCCACTGTAAGTTGAAAATATTGTACATATTATTTCTATTCACCAAATTATGCGTACATCCTTGCATATATATATTTGTCTAGGTGCTTATTCATTTGTGTGAAGGAAAATCAATCTGGAAAAATATAATTTTACTTAAATATTGAAGTGAAATAAATGTATTTGTATTGAGGGGTTCCAGATATGTTAAGAGCAAGCATATCTTCTTTGTCATGTGTGTTTATTATTTTTTGCTTTAGCCACTATATATGGGAAACAATAACATAGCCTTCACCCCTCAATTTGTAACTTCCCTTAGAACTATTATAACAAATGTAATTTGCATAATTACAATTATATATTAATCACTCAATTAATACCTATATATTTTGTAACTCCAGCATGACATATACATTTTTATTCTTTATATTTGATCAATTAAGTCAAATATACAACATCTCTCAATTGACGTATTTGTCAAATATTATCTATGACTCCCACATCCTTTAGAGTTTATAATTCTAAAAATTATTCGTACTCTACGAATAACATTCCATGTATAATGACTCAAATATTTTGAGTTCAATGAAACTAGTATCACCCATTTAGTGTCTTGTCAAATACTTCCAATGACCATTACTTTTAATCATCCACGTTTATCCGTTAAAACAATACCAACCATGTCATGAATTTAACATCCCAAATTTCAATTCCACCAAAATTAAATTGGTGTACCAAAATTGAATTATTATTATCAATATCATATTCGATGCTTACACCGTAATAACCAACAAGTTCAGCCACATCTTCCTAATCAACCATTTTTACAACTTACTCTTCAAGTACTTTATCATGATCCTCTTTACAGTCTTTTGTTGGACTTAATCAAAAATTATTTCACAATCTACTTACAAGACTTACTAAATGTGTCAATTCAAATCAATTCTCAAAATTTTGACCATATAATATTTCACAAAAATTATTTTCTAAAAAACTCCCATTTTTCAAAGTGGAGACAGAATCGTCATCACAAAGTTATCATACAAATTCCTAACTTTTAAAATGCAGACACAGTTGTTTAATTCAAGACAGACTTTCCAAACAAACTTTCATTTCTTCTCAAAGTGCAGACACAATCGTCTATGTAATAACCCCAATTTTTGGAATTTTTGAAACATTGATGAATAGTAACTTTTGCTGATGATGCTGATTAAGGAAAATTATCAGATCACGCTATATAGGAGTACTGTTATGGAAATTCTAAGCTTATATTAGTATTAGAGAGTGAAAATAAGTATATGTAAAAGCCGTCAGATTTCGAAAACAAGCACTTTTATTTTTCCCCGAGATTTCCACCAGACATTAAGGGATTTATGGAATTAATATTAAGATGAAGGATTTTAAATTCAAGGATTATAAAGGAGAATTAATTTAGCTATTAAAAATACCAAGAAGATTTTATCAATAAAACCATTGAGGTATTTAACCAAACGATCAACGAGATTAAGTGATAACCGGACAAAGAAACGAATAACGACTCTTATAAATACCTTTGCAAGTGGCAAGGCAAGTGGATGGTTGATCAACCAAGAAACCAAGTGATAGTTAGGAAGGAATGACTAGTTAATTATCTAGTTAACTAGGGATGATCTCATCTCACCACAAATCACCAACACATGGCAAATGGTGAGATCATCTTCCACTAACTCCTTTGTTTATTATTAGCCTAGCAAAATATCAAGACAACCCATCATTATCCACCACATTATTCCACCAACACAGGAAAGCAAAAGCATTTCCTCCCCCATTTCCATTGCTCTCGGCCAAAACAGAACCAGCACATTAAAACTGCTGTATCTCCTTCATTTCTTACTCCACTGTTATGTTTTATAGCTCGTTGGAAAGGTATTGAGATGGACTACAACACTTGTTCACAAGTCTCTTCCAAATAAGTAAGGTAAGACCCTCATTTTTACAGTTCTTTCAATCGGACTTTTATAAACTTCAAAGCCTAACTTTGTGTTCTCGATTTCTTTGGAAAAATCAAGCTTGTAGGAGGCTCCCTAAGGCTTCCTAGCAACTTAACACCTCCCAAGGAAGGTATAAACTTCAAACCCTAGCCTTTACTTTGATTATTAGTGATTTTGATAGTTGGTTTTCTAAATGAGAAGCATGATCTTTGATTATTAGTAGTTTGATTTGGATTTAGAGTGATTTGGTGTATGAATCTTGTTATAGTTAATAAAATTTGATTGTGGTTGGTTGAGATGAAGAATCTGGAGAATAAGGACTGGTATAGTATTATTTAGTTGAGGTTTTGATGTGTTAATAATTGTGGGTTGTTTGGTGAGGTTTTGGTGTAGTGAGAAACTTGGAAAACTCGTAAACATAGCCGTCTTAATGCCCGTTTTTCTTAGACTGTTGTACATAAATCTCGGACCAGATAACTCACTGACCAATCTGTAACATTGCCATGATTAGCTAGAGTGTGTCGTAATCTTTGTTTTGATATGTGGTTCACTTTGTTCCGATGTACGGTTTAGGAGAAACGACCGTTTTAAGTAACGGTGTTTCGCGAACGAACCTTTACCCCTCGCTTTACTTTGAGACCTTGTTTAAGGCCCTTAAAAGACTAATTGGATTTTGAAACAATTATGTAAGGTGGATTAGGAAGTTGGTAAAGTACTCGCGAAAGAGTCGCCTTAAAATTCGTAATGATTAATTTATTAAAATTAGTGGAGCCGAGGGTGTGCGAACGATTAACGCAAATCGTTAAGCGTATAAGCGAACGTTAGGGTCTAAGTGGATAAAGTCTAGTTTCTTAAGAGACTGTGGTTTAATTCCGGATTATGTTGTTATTTATAGGTTACCGGACCGACTCTAAGCTTAAGTCTACCCCGGAGCACTCAGGCAAGTTTTCTACCCGTTATACTGTTGTTGTGATGTATATATGTATATGCATTATCTTGTGATAAGTGCATGATTGTTATTAACAAATCTTGCGATATATTGGAGCATGCTGATATGGTATATATTCATGTCTGTTTCGTAATCTTGATATCTAATTGTTGATTCAATTGCTTATAAGTTGCATAATACATATGCTAGAGATAAGCAGTAGTTGCGTATACCCTTAGTATAGGGGACCCAAAGGTGAACATATTTTCTAAACCGGTAGACGATGTTCCCGAGTATATTATATATATATATATTTATATATATATATATATATATAAATAGTTTTTAAAACTATTATTCGAATAAGGTTTATTCGATAACTTTATTTCACTTAATGAATATTATTTTGAATATTCATTCGAGGACTTATGACTCCACTTATTTTACTTAATGAATATTATTTTGAATATTCATTCGAGGATTTATGACTCCACTTATTTTATTTAATGAATATTGTTTTGAATATTCATTCGAGGACTTATGACTCCGCTTATTTTATTAAATAATATTATTTATTTTATTAAAGAATAATGTTTCGATAATCAAACTCATTTTTGATTATTCAAATAAAGATCGTACTTTCGTATAAGTATATCTTTGGTTATTTATTATTCATTTCAGGTATGAGTTTTAAAACTTTTACTTCAATTATTTTTATAAGGATTATCCTTATGGGAATATTATTTAAATAATAATATTCAGATTTCCTCCAACATATCGGGACTGATTTCTTTTATTAAATCAGCATTACTCCAAACATTCTCAAAAATGTTTTCGAGTCTTCAAAATGATTTTAAAAGTTAGAGCGGATCCCAAAACTCATTTTCAAATTTAAGATCTTCCTTTCGAAGGGGACTTGAATACTCGATCAAAAATCTAAGGGATCTGGCTCTGTGGTGTATTTTATATTCGCAACGTGGTTGTTGTTTTGAGAAAACAATTTGATTACTTGCCCAATGTTCGGGAAGTAAGTCCATCTAATTGAGTCGGCATAAGCGACAGGCCGGGGTACGGTCTATGAAGGTGTAAGAGGCTGGGTGACAGTCCATCCACGCGTGAGTGGCCGGGTAACGGTCTAGCGCGAGGTCCTAATGCGGCCAGGGTGATGACCGGCGAGGAATTCATCCATCTATAGTAGAAAAGGTTACTTATTGGTATCTTTGCCTGATCAGCAAGATATCGGGTTTATGCCAAAATTCTTTTCTTTCCAAATTCATTGGATATTGCAACTTTGTTCATACTTTACATGACAGAGGTTTTCAGGAAATGTATGAGAGATATATATATGGATACATATATATATATATATATATATATATATATATATATATCGGGACTTAATGAGGTATCTCGTAACTTCATTTCATTCAATAATATTTCAAAGATTGAATCTATTCAAGTCTTATCTTGTAGTCTCATCCGTGTGATGAACTTTTGAAACTGATGATACCTTGAACGGTGGTAGTTCAAGTAGTATCCGGAAAAGATATAAGTATATTGGAGTATCTTGTAACTTCATCTTTTCAACTTATATCTGGTTAATGATTATCTTATGCATGACAAAGATTTTCACAAAAAAAAATGTTGAGACAAGGTTCGATATATGAGATCACCTTGCAACGATATTTTTATACAGTTATAAACTGGAACTCTGTGTATATTATGCATGGAAGAGGACTTCCAAGATTTTGAAAAGTATATATACATATATACTGAATATTTTGCGATTTGGTCGCGGTAAGGTATCAAACAGGTTCATTTTTACTTGACCAAGACTTTCTTGAGTACTATGAGAATGCTCATATATTGTAAATTATTATACATATTATTTTGGTGGGCTTGTTGCTCACCCTTGGTTTCTTCTTTCATCACACAACATCAGATAGACAAGATGAACAGGACCAAGCTCCCAATTCGCGAGCGGATAGGAAATGTTCCGCAGTTTCCTATAGGCGTTGATATCGATGTAGCTGAGGTAGGAACTACCAATAGGCTAGGCTTTCAACTTTTGATGTACCAGACTTATGTATCTTTATCAATTGTAATAATGGCAAAAAAATGTAAATTTATTCAGAAACCCTTTTAAGGTGTAATGGCATATAATTGTGGAATAAAATGACTCGTGTTATTTTTGGATATTCATCTCTGAGACTATAACTTGCGGTGTGTGTATTTATTATGGGGTCACAGTACAGAGTAGTTGATTGTTTATTAAGATTGGGTGTTATTAAGGGAAATGGAACTCGTGACAACCCGGATCCCCGACCCCGGATTTGGTGGCGTTACAGTCTATTTCTTTCGTGACATAAAAATTTACAATTTGATAAGTCTCAAATTTAAGACAAACTTATTAGTCTTATATTTTCTTTCCAAAATTCACTCACAAACTTGTGAATTTTCTATCTTTCAAAATAACATACAACTCCCATATTTGTTTCTTTTCAAACTAACTCGATGATTTTCATTCATGAGTCGGATTTTCACGATCTCTTATCTCAAAAAAAAAATCATTTGTTCATACAAACCGCTGATTTTGCATTATTATAAACATAATAGCCTTTCATTCACTTCGATACAATTCCCGATCATTAATTATTTCTAACCATATGCAATGGTTCATTCTCAATATTTAAATCCGAATCCTTATTCTTGATTGGATTTTCTTAAAATATATCTCAAACTAATCATCATTTTACTTCCATCACTTTAATCATTATTTTAACTCTATCAACAAGATTTTAAATTATAATTAATAAATAATTTCTAAACTATTTTAAAATAATTTATTTTTCATTTTTGCAAGATGACGTGTTGCACCTGAGTCAAACTCCCATCCAATCTATATCCTTGGTCAAATTACCTATATTACATGAATTTTCCTCTTGAACAACATCATCATTTTAGCGATAAAACTCGAATCACGCACAATCAAATCCATTTTCATGAAAAACTTTTAACAAAATAAAAGATAACCGAAATAAATTTAAAAATAATCAGTCCAGATCAACCAGTCAAAACATGATAAAAACCACTGATTTAGAAAAAATCCAATCTTGCACAAAATTCAAACACTAAAAGATGAAATGAGTTTTACATTTGATTCCTTAAAAAAATATCCATGACATCATTCCAATACTACAACTATCTACTCGCAAGAATACAGAATACAATCAACAAGCATATAAAATGATGAAATAGAAAGCTATAAAATTCTTCACACCTAAAAAGCTTTCATGTCACAAGTTTAGCTTAAATACTCTTTTTATCCGAATTTCCAAAAGACAAACAAATATACCCTAAAAAATTCTTACTCGATCCAACAAATTTTCAAAAATAATTTATCTCCTTTTTTTAGCAAACAATATTATAAACTCGTAATCGGGATGAAAAAACAAATTTAGGAAAAAAATATTGTATTATATATCAAAACATTCAATACAACTAAAATAAACGAATAAACAAAATTAAAAAAACCCGAGGCAGGTGATAGGGAATAAAATAAACCCTGATTGCGTAATTAATATCGCATTAATTGTATTAACATTGGGCTGACAGTTAAGAAGAGGCCCAAGACCCCTGATAGGGGCCCAAAAATAGCCTAGGAATATAATTGGTGTTAAAATTAATTAGAACAGATACGGTCCAATGACGAAGCCCAATTAAAAATGGCCCAAAACCCTGAATATTAATTAATTTCGTAATTAATTAATAAGGGATAAATCAATTGTCAAGATGAGTCCTAATGAGGATATAAATCCTTGAAGATTAGCCCCCAAGGGACCTGATAGGATAAGGAATCAGTTTCCTACTTCTTAGGACTCCAAAGTCCATTCTAATTCTGAGACTTGCCCACCAAGTCTCCTAACCCAAGTCCAATTCAAGGACTCCCAACAGCTATATAAGGGGTCTCACCCCCACCAATCAGAACTACGTTTTTTGGCTTGATTCTCTAATTCAAAGAGATACGTAGGCATCTCGTAAAGGCAAAGTTAAGCTACGAAACACGAGAGCAGCCATTAAAGGCCTTGAGCTCCCGAACCTTAGTAATAAATACAACAATTAAAATACCTTAGTTTTTAATCCATAACATTTGGCGCCGTTTGTGGGAAAGCATAAGAACAACAATGGCGAGAACACGGAGTGGACACAGCGCCCCTAAAGGAACACCAGTTGGGACAACTCAAATGATTTCGTCGATGGTGGAGATACCCCCACACTCATCCTATGCCTCCATCCAAGGAGGAACCCTGATAGGGGCAACTGAGCCTCAGCCACAAGGGACGAATCTCCTGGCTTCTCAAGGGACGAATCCCCCGGCTTCAGCAGATACATGCACCTGTGAACTCTCAACCCGCAAGGTATGAGTACTCAACTATTGTTACCATTAATCCCCCCTATGGGATGCCCCTTTACCCCGAGGTTGGAGGAAGTGGACATACTGGACGGAGTGAAGCACGGGGGAAAACACCCCCTACATACGAGGTTTGGCTCCTATCCCGGAAGATCAGGAATTTTCTGGTCCTTATACTGAGAGAGATTCCGAATCTTCGGATGATGAAGTGGCCCCAAGAAGGAGGCGTGATGGCAAAGAGCCGATGCCTGATGGTAACCAACATCCCAGGAGCACCTGAGGGACGAATCCCCAAGAAGTGCAGGAGAGAATCAGGGCTCACGAGGCTGAGATTCAAAGGATGAAGCGCGACTTGGAGGCGTACCAGACCCCCAGACCCCCACTACCTCCAAGGGGGAGAAATCCTCCTCCAATCATAGACCTGGATAGTCCATTGCAAAGAAGGACTGTTGTCCCAAGAGCTAATCCAAGCAATCTTCTTCCCCTTGGAGATCCTGATGATCCTACTCCACCATTCACTGAAGAAATAATGAGCGCTCATATCTCAAGGAAATTCAAGAGGCCCACCAACAAAGCTTATGATGGCACTGGAGATCCCACTAACCATGTCAGGATGTTCTCTAATGCACTGTTATTGCAGCCCGTGAACGACGCTATTAAGTGTCGGGCCTTTCCTCAAACCCTGTCGGGAATGGCTCAAAGATGGTATAGTCGTTTGCCTCCGAATTCTATTGGGTCTTTCAGAGAGTTAAGTCAGGCTTTTATTAAGCAGTTCATCAGTGGGAGAGTGCATGAGAAAAGCTCAGCATCCCTCATGAGCATTGTGCAAGGAACAAAAGATTCCTTGAGAGACTATCGGAATCATTTCACCAAGGAAGCCTAGAAGGTCCCAGATCTTGACGATAAGGTGGCTATGATAGCACTGCCGCAGGGAACTAGGGACGAGTTCTTCAAGATGTCGTTTACCAAGCGCCCTCCTGAAAGCATGTTACAGCTCCAAGATAGGGCGAGGAAGTATATCAAGGTAGAGGAAAGTATGAGGAAAATGGTAGTGAATAACGAGCCTACTGGTGGCAAGAAGCGAAAGATTGATCTGGAATATATTGCCAAGGACCAGTATCCTAGAATTAAGTAAAGCAATGATTCAACCCCGAGGAAGGGAGGACCAGGATAAAAATTCACTGAATATGCTAAGTTGAATGCTCCTAGAAGCCAGATCTTAATGGAAATTGAGAAAGATAGAGATATTCGTTGGCCTAAACCTATGAAGGCTGATCCTACCAAACTAGATAAGAGCAAATATTGCAGGTTTCACAAGGATGCTGGTCATGACACCGATGAGTGTAGACAACTAAAAGATGAAATAGAGTTCCTCATTCGGAAATGAAGATTGAGCAAGTACACTGGAGATGGAGGAGATAGGAACAACAATGTGAGAAAGAACTTTGATGATCGTAGGAGAGATCAAGACGATCAGGGGAGAAATCCCCAGCCTAGGGGACCGGTGATAAATGCGATCTTTGGAGGACCGCGACCCCGAGGGCATGTGATAAATACAATATTTGGAGTACCAACTGCTGCTGGTTTATCCAAGAACTCAAGGAAAGCATATACTAGAGAAGTTATGCATATTGTTGGGGAAGCCCCGAAGAGGGCTAGGACAGGATTGACAATGGCATTTGATGATTCTGACTTGGAAGGTGTGAAATTTCCTCATGACGACCCGCTGGTCATAACACCGATAATAGGGAATAGCCTGGTGAAGAGGGTCCTTGTAGATAACGGTGCCTCGGTGGACATTTTACTTCATGATACTTTTTTAAGGATGGGTTACAATGATTCTCAATTAACCCCGACCGATATGCCAATATATGGATTCGCAGGAGTTGAGTGCCCCGTGGAAGGAATAATTAAGTTGCTAACAACGATATGGCAGGAACCGAGGCAAACAACACAGATGTTGGACTTTGTAGTGGTGAAGGCTAGTTCAACTTATAATGCGATCATGGGAAGACTAGGGATACATTCCTTCAAGGCAGTCCCTCATTCCTATCATTCAGTGATGAAATTTCCCACCTGAAATGGGATTAGAGAAGAGAGAGGAGATCAAAAGATGGCAAGAAGTTGTTATGTGGCTTCTCTTAGGGCAGATGGAGTTGGGGGCAGGTTTTGCCTATTGAAGACCTCGATATCCGGGAGAATAATGAGAAAAGGGGGAAGTCGGCAGAAGACTTGGTTCCGATTCATTTGGCTTCCGAGGATCATGAGAAGGTGACTTTCATTGGAGCAACACTAGAGGAACCCCTTAGAGGGAAGTTGGTATATTTTTTGCAAGAAAACAGTGATGTATTTGCATGGTCGGCAGCTGACATGCCAGGCATAGACCCGGAACTGATCACTCACAAGCTGAATGTGGATCCAAATCGAAAGACTGTGAAACAAAAGAAAAGAAGCTTTGCTCCAGAGAGGCAAGAAGCTATCAAACAAGAAGTAGAGAAGCTCTTAGAAGCTGGTTTCATTGAAGAGATTCAGTTTCCGAAATGGTTAGCAAACCCTATAATGGTGAAGAAGGCTATTGGAAAGTGAAGAATATTCGTGGACTTCACTAATCTGAATAACGCATGCCCAAAGGATTATTTCCCATTACCGAGGATAGATACATTGATATATGCCACTGATGGTCATGAGATGCTGAGCTTCATGGATGGAATCAGTGGGTACATGTTAGGCACAAATCATGCGCAAAATAATTCACGCAAGTATACACGTTCGCAAGTAATATAGAATGATTTCTAGTTCGTTCCCATAGAGACTCTGATTAATTATATCTAATTAACACTTACTCACCAATGTATGATTATTCTTCAATGTCAAGACAATAAAAATTAAGGTTGATTAACTAATATTAACTACGAGAATTAAATACTTAAATTAATAGTATTAAACACACATGAGATCATAACTTCATTAATGCTTCATTCAATAGTTATTGATATTACCCTTAACATGTAATGGTGATGATATTAATCGAACAACACGAAACTGATAAACGCCAACTTTCGTTATATGAATACCATTCTACCAAGCATCCACAATTAAGATAATAGTTGAATAGGCATCAATTATGTTGAGACCCTATATGTCAACAGAATTTGATAACATAACGATTTAAGCGCAAGTTATTCATTATGATAACACAAGGCAAGTAAAACGGTTAGAGTTACCCACTAATCATGCATACACTACACGACCCTATGCTAGCATGACAAGTTCTAAATCTCAAGATTCACTGTCGCTTCACAAGAGATTAACAGGCTATCTTACATGTTCGCGACGCACATAAGACGAATAAGCACAACCTATGCTAGATATCATACAATCACCACATACCAAGGTATTAAACAATTAACTAAAAAAATCCATAGTAAATCCACTATGATCCCATGATCACGATTAGCCCATAATAGAACTCATCGTCACCATGGGTTCATATGAAAGCATGATAATAACACAACGATATAAACTAATAAAAATACTTAATAAATAATGAAGTACGTCATAAGAGTATTAAGGTTCAAAGCATAAAGAAAACTAGCATTCATTGTTACAATGAATTAAAAGAATCACAAGATAAACGTATGCTTCCTCTTCTTCGTTATTGCATGCTAAAACGGTCTTCTTGATCTTCTTGCCTTCGCTCCTTGTTACTTGTTGTCAAAAACATCTTCCAAAATTGTTTATATAATAACCCAAAAGAATCAGTGCTAACAGAACCCTAATAGAACTCGAATTCTAAAAATCAGATTCTGAAAATCCGCACCCAGGCGGCCGCCTCCTCCTTCCAGGCGGGCACCTGCTACCAGGCGGTCGCCTGTTCTCATCAGGCGGGCGCCTGCAACCCTTCTGGAAAAATTATTATTTTTCTTTTGTTTTTGTTGAATTCTTCGCACATCAACCCGGGACTGACTCCAAGCACTTCCTTAGGCTTATTTTTATAAAATCCAACTATCTAAGCAAGTTAACAACTCGCATGAACAAGAAAGCTACGGATTCCCTTCATAGAATTAGGTGGCGGAAGATTTTCAATGACACCCACCTTGGCCTTATCCACCTCAAGACCTTTACTAGAGACTTTTTGCCCAAGAAAGATGCCTTGCAGCACCATGCAGTGACATTTTTCCCAATTGAGCACCAAATTGATTTCCACACACCTTTTGAGCACCAAACGGAGATTATTCAAGCATTCATCATACGAATGTCCAAATAGAGAGAAGTCGTCCAAGAACACTTCGACATTATTTCCAATCATATCAGAGAATATATCCATCATGCATCTCTGAAAAGTGGTAGGTGCACCACATAAGCCAAAAGAAACTCTGCGAAAAGCAAACATGCCAAATGGACAAGTGAAGGTGGTCTTCTCTTGATCTTCTGGTGCAATGCAAATCTGATTATAGCCCGAATAGCCATCCAGAAGACAATAATACTCATGACCAGCCAACCTGTCAAGCATCTAATCAATAAATGGAAGAGGGAAGTGATCTTTCCTTGTGGCTTTATTTAACTTTTTGTAGTCCATGCATACCCTCCATCCGGTGACTGTTCAAGTAGGGATGAGCTCGTTCTTCTCACTTGCTACCACAGTAATACCTCCTTTCTTAGGTACACATTGCACGGGGCTCACCCAAGAACTGTCAAAAATATGATATATGATTCCTGCATCTAGCCATTTTAGAATTTCTTTCTTCACCACTTCTTTCATGATAGGATTAAGCCTTCGTTGTTGCTCAACAGTTGGCTTGCTACCTTCCTCTAGTATAATTTTATGCATACAGTACGAATGGCTGATCCCTTTTATATCTGCTATAGTCCATCCGATTGCCTATTTGAATTCTCTCAAAATCCTCAAGAGCTTGTCCTCGTCACTACCTGAAAGGTCAGATGCAATAATAACTGGCAAAATAGATGCATCACCTAAAAAATCATACCTCAAATGTTCAGGAAATGGTTTAAGCTCCAAAGTAGGTGCTTCCTCAATAGATGGTTTGAGCTTTCCCTCAGCATTCTTGAGATCAGTATTTCCCAGAGATTCAAATGGCATGTCTAGATTTCGTTTCCAAGGAAAAGCATTTAGATATTGTAACTTCTCATTGCCTTCCTCATCATCACTGTCAAATTCCCTCAATAAGGCTTTTTCTAAGGCATTAGACCTTAGCACATGATCAAGTTCTAAAGTAACTGCAAAATCAATCAAATCCACCTTGAAGCACTCCTCATCTTCCGTAGCGAATTTCATCACATTGAATACATTGAATGTCACATCTTGATCTTGCACCCTTATGGTGAGTTCACCTTTTTGCACATCTATCAATGTGCGGCCTGTAGCTAAGAAAGGTCTTCCCAAGATTATGGGAATCTTCTTATCTTCCTCGAAATCCAGAATGACAAAATCTGAAGGAAAGATGAGCTTGGCCACTTTTACTAGCACGTCCTCCATGATGCCTCGTGGGTATGTAATCGAACGATCAACCAATTGTAGAGACATGTAGGTGGGCTTTGGATCAGGCAAATTCAGCTTTTTGAAGATAGACAACAGCATCAGATTGATGCTTGCTCCCAAATCGCAAAGGCACTTGTCAAATTAAAACTTGCCAATGGTGCAAGGAATGGTGAAGCTACGTGGATCCTTAAGCTTTGGAGGTAATTTTTGTTACAGCACAGCACTGCACTCTTCCGTCAGAGCAAAGGTATCAAGATCATCCAGTTCACCTTCCTTGAAAGAATACCTTTCATGAATTTTGCATAACTATGCATTTGCTCCAGAGCCTCAGCGAAAGGTATGTTAATGTGAAGTTTATTGAACATCTCCAGAAACTTACCAAATTGCTTGTCCAGCTTTTATTTCTGCAATTGGTTAGGAAAAGGCGGTGGAGGATAGAGCTGTTTCTCCCCTGTATTACCCTCAGGAAGAGTGTGTTCAACAATAGTCTTCCTTGATTCCCCCTCTTTCTCCTTTTGCATTCCTTATTCATCAACAACTTCAACTTCTCAATCTTTTGCTTTTTCAACATCAGCAACTTTTCCAGACCTTAAGGTGACAGCTTTGACTTGCTCTTTAGCTTCCTTCCTGCCTGACACTTCAGTATCGCTTGGAAGTGTGCCAGGTTGATGATTGAGTAAGGCATTGGCTATTTGTCCAATTTGATTTTCCAAGGTCTTGATAGAAACAACCTGACTTTTGCATAACAGCTTTAACTCCTCAAAATCAGAACTAGAAGGTGGAGCAGCACCTCCTTGTTGAGGATATGATTGCCTTTGAGCATAATGCTGAGGTTGCTGAAATCCAGGTGGATTAAAATGTTTACTTGCAGCTTGCTGATATGGTTGCTGAACAACATTCTGATTATTGCTCCAGCTGAAATTGGGATGATTTCTGTTATTAGGATGATAAGTAGCTAGTACAGGCTGCTGTGGTCGTTGATAATTGTTCACATACTTAAAAGATTCATTCACAAGAGAACACTGATCCGTAGCATGAGATCCTGCACAAATCTCACAGACACTAGCTATTTGATTTACTCCATAGTTGGCTAAAGAATCAACCTTCATAGACAGCGCCTGTAGCTGCGCTGCAATAGCTGTATCTGCATCAACTTCCAGAATACCTGCTACCTTCCCAGGCATCATCCTTTGAGTTGGGTTTTGATACTCATATGCAGCCATAGTTTCAATGAGATTATAGGCCTCAGTATAGCTTTTGGCCCACAAGGCGCCTCCAGAAGCTGCATCGAGCATGGGCCGAGATTAGGCCCCCAAACTATTGTAGAAACCAGTGATCACCATCCAGTCAGGCATACCATGATGTGGACACTTTCTTAACATCTTCTTGTAGTGCTCCCAAGCTTCGCACATAAATTCTCCTTGTTGCTGCGCAAACTGAGTAAGAGCACTCCTCATAGTTGCAGTCTTGTCCATTGGATAGAATTTTACCAGAAACTTTTGTGCAAGATCTTCCCAAGTAGTGATGGACCCAGCTGGTAAAGAATGTAACCAGTCCTTAGCCTTGTCCCTCAGAGAGAATGGGAAAAGACTCAGCTTGATAGCCTCATTAGTAACACCATTATATTTGAAAGTACTACAGATCTCGACAAAATTCCTGATATGCATGTTGGGATCTTCAGTCGCAACACCTCCGAAAGAAACAGAATTCTGCACTATCTGAATATTGCACGGCTTGATTTCAAAAGTATTGGCCTGAATAGCCGGATGAATGATGCTTGACTGAATGTCATCAATTTTAGGCCGAGAAAAGTCCATAAGAGCTGGGTCAGCTGGAACTATACGATCACCCATTATTTCAGGTTCTTTCTTTTCACTCTCTTTATCCGAATCTTCAAAATCTATCTTCTCTGGAAAGTCAAGAGCTGTATCCGTCTCCTCAGCTTTATCCAGATTCCTCTTGCGGGTGCGAGAACGTGTTTGCATAAACGCTCGCTAGAGTACCTGAAACACAACCGGAAGCAGTAAGTAACAAGTCTTAATCAATGAGTCCTAATGACCACTGATGGAGAGTACATAAACTAAACAAATTAACACCGAGTCCTCGGCAGCGGCGCCAAAAACTTGTTAGGAACAAAGCATGCGCTAAATAATTCACGCAAGTATACGCGTTCGCAAGTAATATAGAATGATTTCTAGTTCGTTCCCACAGAGACTCTGATTAACTATATCTAATTAACACTTACTCACCAATGTATGATTATTCTTCAATGTCAAGATAATAACAATTAAGGTTAATTAACTAATATTAACTACGAGAATTAAACACTTAAATTATCAATATTAAACACACATGAGATCATAATTTCATTACTACTTCATTCAATAGTTATTGTTATTACCCTTAACATGTAATGGTGATGATATTAATCAAACAACACGAAACTGATAAACGCCAACTTTCGTTGTACGAATACCATTCTATCAAGCATCCATAATTAAGATAGAAGTTGAATATGCATCGATTATGTTGAGACCCTATATATCTAGAGAATTTGATAACATAACGATTTAATTGCAAGTTATTCATTATGGTACACAAGGCAAGTAAAATGGTTAGAGTTACCCACTAATCATGCATACACTACACGAACCTATGCTAGCATGGCAAGTTCTAAATCTCAAGATTCAATGTCGCTTCACAAGAGATTAACATGTTATCTTACATGTTCGTGACACACATAAGACGAATAAGCACAACCTATGCCAGATATCATACAATCACCACATACCAAGGTATTAAACAATTAACTAAAGAAATCTATAGTAAATCCACTATGATCCCATGATCACGATTAGCCCATAATAGAACTCATCGTCACCATGGGTTCATATGAAAGCATGATAATATCACAATGCTATAAACTAATAAAAATACTTAATTAATAATGAAGTACGACACAAGAGTATTAAAGTTCAAAGCATAAAGAAAACTAGCATCCACTGTTACAACGAATTAAAAGAATCACAACATAAACGTATGCTTCCTCTTCTTCATTGTTGCATGCTAAAACGGTCTTCTTGATCTTCTTGCCTTCGCTCCTTGTTACATGTTGTCAAAAACATCTTCCAAGATTGTTTATATAATAACCCACAAGAATCAGTGCTAACAGAATCCCAATAAAACTCGAATTCTAAAAATCAGATTCTGAAAATCCATACCCAGGCAGCCACCTCCTCCTTCCGGGCGGGCGCCTGCTACCAGGCGGTCGTCTGTTCTCATCACGCGGGCGCCTACAACCCTTATGGAAAAATTATTATTTTGCTTCTATTTTTGCTGAATTCTTCGCACATCAACCCAGGACTAACTCCAAGCACTTCCTCAGGCTTATTTTGATAAAATCCAACTATCTAAGCAAGTTATACCCTGAAATGCAAAAACACTCGAAAACGCGTCAAATACACAAAATACTTGAGTTCAAGGCACCAATTTAAGCCGTTATGAGACGCTCTAAGTGGTATAAAATGCCACTTATCAGTACAATCAGATCAAGATACATAAGGATGACATCCTAAAGGTATCATTCATTACTGACTTTGGTGTTTTTTGTTATCTTGTTATGGCGTTTGGTCTCAAGAATGCAGGAGCCACCTATCAAAGGTTGGTAAACAAGATTTTCAAGGATCTTATTGGTAAGACTATGGAAGTTTATGTTGATGACATGTTAGTTAAGAGTCTAGTAAGGACTAACCATGTAACCCATTTGAGGGAAGCTTTTGAGGTCTTGAGATATCACAAAATGATGCTAAATCCTGCAAAGTGTGCTTTCGGGTGGGATCTGGAAAGTTTTTGGGACTGATGGTCTCGAAAAGAGGAATTAAGGCCAACCCCGATAAAATAAAGGCAATCTTGGACATGGAGCCACCAAAGACTATTAAAGATGTTCAAAAGCTCACTGGAAGGGTTGCTGCATTGGGGCGATTCATCTCCAAGTCTGAGCACTAGTGCTTGTCGTTCTTCAAGTCCTTGAAGAAAGTTAAGGATTTCGTATGAACTGAGGAAGGCCAGAAGGCATTCAAAGAATTAAAGAAATATATGGCCCATGCCCCGTTGTTGGCCAAGCTAGCTCTGAATGAAACTCTATACTTGTACCTACCTGTTTCAGAAAATGCCTTGAGCGCTGTATTGGTTAAGGAGGAACTTAAAGTCCAGAAATCCGTATACTATGTTAGCAAAATTCTGCACGGGGCTGAGTTGAATTATTCAATTATTGAGAAGTTTGCTTTAGCCTTGGTAATGGCCTCAAGGAAATCGCGTCCATACATCCAAGCTCATAAGATTGAAGTGTTAACAAATCAACCATTGAGAAATATTATTCATAGTCCCAAGGCTAGTGGGAGGCTAATTAAGTGGGTAATAGAGTTGGGAGAATCTGACATCAAGTACAAGCCACGAACAGCAATAAAAGCCCAGGCATTGGCTGACTTCATTATGGAATGTACCATACCCAACAAAGAAGTCAGGGGGCAGGAAGATATTATACCTCCAAACACAGAAGGTGATAAAGGAGACAAAGAAAAGGATGTAAAGGAAAAGGAATAATAGGTTCTCTATTTTGATGGAACATCAAAAACAAATTTAAGTGGAGCAGGGCTAGTTTTGCAAAGCCCCGATGGGTTCTTGATTGAATATGCTATGAAGCTAGACTTCCCAACTACGAACAATGAAGTAGAATATGAAGCTTTGATAGCTGGCCTCAGCCTAGTAGGAACACTGAGGGTCAAGAACTTAAAAGTCTATGGAGACTCGAAGTTGGTCATATCCCAGGTCAAGGGAGAGTTTGAAGCAAGGTATGATACAATGTCTAAGTATGTCCACCTAGTTAGGGTTGTGATGACTTAATTTGATAAATGCCATGTTGACCACATCCCAAGGGAGGAAAATGCCAAGGCAGATGCATTGTCAAAGTTTGCTTCATCTGAGATAGAGGAAAGTTCAAGAAGTGTATAATTCCGCATTTTGAAGACATGGAGCATTGATGTTAAGTAGCTCCTATAGGGCTGGGGATTTCATGGATAGACCCCATTAAGACCCATATTCAAACTGGTTGGCTGCCAAATGATGTGACTGAAGCACGAAAGTTGGTTGTTCGAGCACTGAGATACTCCTTGATCGATGGGATTTTGTATAAAAGATCTTATGTGGTTCCTTACTTAAGATGTCTCAGGCCCGATGAGGCGCATTTGGCTCTTGAAGAGGTACACAAAAGCATTTGTGGGCAACACCTGGGGGTAAGTCATTGGCTCATAAAATAACCCGTTTGGGCTTTTATTGGCCAGAGATGATGGTTGATGCCAAAGAATATGTGAAGAAGTGTGATTGTTGTCAGAAACATGCACCAGTTGTTCGACAACAACCCAAATATTAACTTCCATTAACTCTCCCATCCCCTTTTTCATGTGGGCAATGGATATACTTGGGCCTTTCCCCATGGCCACGACATAAAAGAAGTTCTTGATTGTGGCTATTAATTATTTTACTAAGTGGATTGAAGCCAAGCCTTTGGCCAAAATCACAACTAAGCAAGTTGCACAATTTCTGTGGGAAAATATCATGTGCCGATATGGAATCCGGCGCATCCTGGTCACTGATAATGGAACACAGTTTAACAACGAAGAGTTCAGGAAGTACTGCGAGGAGAATGAGATCAAATTGCGGTTCACCTCTGTAGCTCATCCACAAGCCAATGGGCAAGTGGAAGTAGCGAATCATATAATTCTAGATGGGTTGAAGAAAAAGATTGAGAAATCCAGGAATAATTGGGTGGATGAAATACTCCCAATACTTTGGGCTTAAAGAACTACTTGTATAGTCACCACCGGAGCAACTCCCTTCATGTTAGCATATGGGGCAGAAGTAGTTGTTCCTCTAGAAATATCGCACTCATCTCCTCGAATCCAAGCTTTTAATGCTGAGGAAAATCAAGAGGGGCAAAGATTAGCCCTGGATTTAATAGATGAAGTAAGAGATGTGGCGTGTGCAAAGATAGTAGAATGTCAGAAGAAAGCTTCCTTTTATTACAACCTAAGGGTAAAAGAGAGATTCTTCAAGCAAGAAGAATGTCCGCCTTTTTCTTTATTTTTCAAACGAAGTGTTGAAAGCAATGTCTTTAACTCTTTCATCTATCATTGTTCGCCGAATGATCAACTCTGTAATCAGTTGTTAGAATCAATAGGTCTTCAAATCGTTCATTTGTAAGGAAGGTAGAAGCCTCTAATGTAGGGCAGAAAGGAAAACTCGCCCCAAACTGGGAAGGGCCATACAAGGTTAAGAGCGTTCAAGGAAGAGGGTCTTACATATTGGAGACCATGGATGGGGAAGAAGTACCTCAGACTTGGCATGCTCAAAACCTGAAAGTTTACTACCTATAGCTTATGCATACTATAGTGGTAAAAAGGTTGAAAAGCACCTTGAAGCTTTGCTTGCTTAGGATTTCATGTGTTAATAAGACTATTACTTTATATTCTAGTTCTACACAGAATTATGTAAAAGATGAATCCCAAGAGTTTCCATAAACTTGTTTTAGAATTGTTTGGTTCATCACATCCTAGAAATGTTTGGTCCATATTATATATGGTTGAGTTTACTTATTTATTTTTAGTACAAGTACGATAAAATGAGAGAGAAAGCTACGAAAAGGAAAGAAAACTATTTAACTCTCGTAAATAGTGCAAGTACTTAAAAAATAAAAGGCAAATAAACAGCTGGAAAATGACATAAATAAATCCCCGAAGGGAATAAGTTCAAGATACAATAAGTTAAGAAAAACAGCAAACATAAAAACACTGCTCCTCTATGTGAGAGCCTTCCTTCTCCTGCTCCTTCCCAGCACCTCCCTTCTCAGCATTAGTAGAAGGCTCAGCATCCTTCACGGGAGAAGCAGGAGGATAGGTAGTTCTGGGATCCAGGATACGATCATCAGGATGAGGAGAGTTGAAGAGAGCATCCAAGCTATCCTCCATCTCTGGCTGTTCAGGACTTATAGAGTCCTTAGGATCTACTAAGCCATGATGATTCTCCGAAACAGCCTTCACAGCCGCATCCCATCCCTGGGTAAATTGCAGAGAATAAAGACCCTCATCATGAATTTCCATGAGATTCTTGAATTTTGCAAAATCCATGTAATCATCAATGATGGTTTCTTTATCACTCCGGAGCTTAACCAGCTCGGAATGAGCCTTAGACAGCTCCTCCCCTTTTGTCGTCAGCTTCTTCTCCAGAATCTTGGCCCTCTCTTTCCACTTCTTCATCTCCCTCTCGAACTCATTTAAATTTCCCTTCCAGGACCTAGCCTGATGAAGGGCCGCCTGGAAGTAGGTGTTGCTCTGCGCAAAAAAACATGAGTTAACACAAATTTATAAAGAGAGAGAAGTTGGAACTTAAAAGAAAAGAAAGAGATATTACCTAAGCTTGGGCTTGTGAGCCCAGAAGCTCAATAGTCTCAATGTCACTCCCCGTGACAATGTCAGTAAAGTCGTGGGGAGTGATGGAATGATACGACCAGTCCTTCGCATGTTTGGTGGATCCTACCACCGTATCACTCCTTCTGAAGCCCCAGTTGGGCCTAAAAGAGTGCGCCTTCAAGGGGGATCCACATCATCCCCCAGCTCTACCACCGGGACGTGGGGCCTAAGGAAGGAAGGAGCATCAGGCTTGCTCCTGGGGTCTTTGTTTAGCTTGGCCCTCTTCTGACGACAAGATTCCCCCTCCTTAGGCCTGTTGATGTTATTAATTGCCTTACAAGCTGAAAGAAAAAGAAGAAAAGCATTAAAAATCTGGAAATAATAGAGTTGCAATAAAAGAAAGAATGAAATACTTGCGCAGGTAAAGTTACCCTTATCGCTGGCCTGAGAGAGACCAACTTTCTTCAAGGAGAACTCCTCTAAAAGGGTCCAGATATCTGTTTTCCCATCATCTGAAATAAGGGCTTGATAGGCCACCTCCTCCTCATCAGTTAGCCTAATGCTAGCGGGACTATCATCTGACACTTTACAAAAAGGCCTACGGAAGAGCGTGGCCTAATCACCCCCATCCGAAGTCAACCTAACAAACTCATCTCTCCACTTGGGGTTATTCTCAAATATGGAGTTACCATGAAAAATTTGGGGAATTTTGGGCCGTTGACGTATTAAAACCCAGCCCGGTTGAGATAAAGAATTGTTATAAAACTGGAAAAATTTTCTAAAGACAGCTACAGAAAGGGGAAATTTATTTCTAAGACATAGAACCATAAAATAAATAAAATTCCTCCATGCATTAGGAAGGAGCTGACATGGGTTTATCTTTACATCTGCGAGCAAACGAGGGATAAATTTGTGAAACGGGAACCTAAGACCTGCGGTTAGGGCTCCTCAATAAATAAACAGTGTATCACCCTCCCAATTACATGTCCTATCCCCAGGGGTGGCTGGGATAATTCTAAGGAGGGGAGAAAGTTTATACATGGTGTTAAAAGCCTCAATTCTACCCTCAAACTCGTGGAAAGTGTTACCATGATTATATGAATCTAAATCAGATAAAGAGGTATATTCACCGCCTCTAGAATTTATCACATCAATGAGAAAAGTAGAGGGAGATTGGATTTAAATTGCAGTACCTCTCTTGGAAGAATTCATCTTTCCCAGTCGAACTAGATCGCGATCCGCCATTGACGTTCTTGGGATGAAACTTGAAACCCAGAAAAAGTTTGAAGATGGTGGAGATGCGGTAGCCGGAAATCACCTTTCTAGAGAGAAGCTTGAGAGAGGTTTGAGAGAAGTTTGAGAAATGAGAAGTGAAATGAGGATTCTCACTTCTCAATTCTCTTTTATAGCCGGAAACCTTGGGATACGAAGCGCCTAAAGCCCATAAGGCAAGGCCCAATTTAGGAAAAGCCCACCAACAGGGAAGCTTCAGGGACATTCTAGAAGCAGGAAAAGAAACTGAAAGTTCAAAAATCGACCAGAATTTTGAAGAAATTATTTGATTAGAGTCCTGATCAAAAGAAGGAAGTACTATGGTCGAAATTTCATTCGATTACAGGGGTAAAAAATCACTTACTTCGATCAGAGTTCTGATCGAAAGAAGGAAGCACTGTGTTCGAAATTTCATTCAATTACAGTGGTAAAATATCACTTAGTTCGATCAGAGTCTTGATCAAAAAAGGAAGAACTGTGATCGAAATTTCATTCGATTACAGGGGTAAAATATCACTTAGTTCGATCAGAGTTCTGATCGAAAAAGGAAGAACTGTGATCGAAATTTCAGTCGATTACAGGGGCAAAATATCACTTAGTTCGATTAGAGTCATGATCGAAAGAGGAAGAACTGTGATCGAAATTTCATTCGATTAAAAGAGTAAAAAGTCACTTAGTTCGATCAAAGCTGGTCAATTTTGCATGATTCCTGGTCGAAATTACATCGACTAGAGGGACATATTGGCAGCTAGTTCGATCAGGATCCTGATCGATTTTGATCAGGAATCCTGATGGATTTTGCATATCTCCTAATCGATTATGAGTCAGAAATTGAGAATAAATCCAGAAAATAAGGAAAAATTCTGAAAATTAAGGAAAAAATTCCTGAATATTAAGGAAAATTTCCTGTGAAACCCAGAAATTAAGGGAAAAATACTAGGTAAATTCCTAAGTTATAGGAATAAAAGGTAAGGAAGGATAATGGGGAAGTTCTAAAGCAACCCTGAAGCCTTGTACAAGGCAAAACGTTGTAAATGTGTAGGTCGCTCCACACTTTACGCTAAAACGATACCCTGTAAGGGAACGAACAAACTCAACTTCTGTGAAATCTTTTACGGTTTGCTAGTAGTTGGGGGAAAATGATAGAGAATAAAATAAACCCTGATTGCTTAATTAATATCGCATTAATTTTATTAACATTGGGCTGGCAGTTAAGAAGAGGCCCAAGACCCTTGATTGGGGCCTAAAAATATAGTTCATAAAAAATGTTTAATATTTGCGTCCATTATATATGGCATTTAACATTTTCTACTCCTTCTACTAGGTATTTTGGCTCAGGGAAAAAATAATTTCTTTTAATTTATTTATTTTTAAAAAAATAATATTAATTTTTTATCCGATAAAAATAATTTTAAAAATTATAATATAAATATATGAACTGTTTGTGACTTATGAGGGTAAAAATCCCAGTTCTATTACTTCGAATTCGCAACAATTTGCTCCATTTCCACTGTAAGTTGAAAATATTGTACATATTATTTCTATTCACCAAATTATGTGTACATCCTTGCATATATATATATATATATTTGTCTAGGTGCTTATTCATTTGTGTGAAGGAAAATCAATCTGCAAAAAATATAATTTTACTTAAATATAGAAGTGAAATAAATATATTTGTATTGAGGGGTTCCAGATATGTTAAGAGCAAGCATATCTCCTTTGTCTTGTGTGCTTATTATTTTTTGCATTAGCCACTATATATGGGAAACAATAACATAGCCTTCACCCCTCAATTTGTAACTGCCCTTAGAAATATTATAACAAATGTAATTTACATAATTACAATTATATATTAATCACTCAATTAATATCTATATATTTTGTAACTCCAGCATGACAAATACATTTTTATTCTCTATATTTGATCAATTAAGTCAAATATACAACATCTCCCAATTGACGTATTTGTCAAATATTATCTATGACTCCCACATCCTCTAGAGTTTATAATTCTAAAAATTATTCATACTCTAAGAATAACATTCCATGTATAATGACTCAAATATTTTTGAGTTCAATGAAACTAGTATCACACATTTAGTGTCTTGTCAAATACTTCCAATGACCATTACTTTTAATCATCCACATTTATCCGTTACCAACCATGTCATCAAATTAACATCCCAAATTTCAATTCCACCAAAATTAAATTGGTGTACCAAAATTGAATTCTTATTATTAATATCATATTCGATGTTTACACCGTAATAACCAACAAGTTCAACCACATCTGCCTAATCAACCATTTTTACAGCTTACTCTTCAAGTACTTGATCATGATCCTCTTTACAGTCTTTTGTTTGACTTAATCAAAAATTATTTCACAATTTACTTACAAGACTTACTAAATGTGTCAATTCAAATTAATTCTCAAAATTTTGACCATATAATATTTCACAAAAATTATTTTCTAAAAAATTCCCACTTTTCAAAGTGGAGACAGAATCGTCATCACAAAGTTATCATACAAATTCCTAATTTTTAAAATGCAGACACGGTTGTTTAATTCAAGACAGACTTTCCAAATGAACTTTCGTTTCTTCTCAAAGTGCAGACACAATCATCTATTTCTTTTGTGACATAAAAATTTACAATTTGATAAATCTCAAATTTAAGACAGACTTATTAGCCTTATATTTTCTTTCCAAAATTCACTCACAAACTTGTGAATTTTCTATCTTTCGAAATAACATACAACTCCCATATTTGTTTCTTTTCAAACTAACTCGATGATTTTCATTCATGAGTCGGATTTTCACGATCTCTTATGTCAAAATAAAATCTCATTTGTTCATACCAACCGCTGATTTTGCACTATTATAAACATAATAGCCTTTCATTCACTTCGATACAATTCCCGATCACTTAATTATTTCTAACCATATACAATGGTTCATTCTCAATATTTAAATCCGAATCATTATTCTTGATTGGATTTTGTTAAAACATATCTCAAAGTAATCATCATTTTACTCCCATCACTTTAATAATTATTTTAACTCTATCAACAAGATTGTAAATTATAACCAATAAATAATTTCTAAATTATATTAAAATAATTTATTTTTCATTTTTGCAAGATGACGTGTTGTACCCGAGTCAAACTCCCATTGAATCTATATCCTTGGTCAAATTACCTATATTACATGAATTTTCCTCTTGAACAACATCATCTTTTTAGCGATAAAACTCGAATCACGCACAATCAAATCCATTTTCATGAAAAACTTTTAACAAAATAAATGATAACCGAAATAAATATAAAAATAATCAATTCAGATTAACCAGTCAAAATACGATAAACACCACTGATTCAGAAAAAAGTCTAATCTTGCACAAAATTCAAACACTAAGAGATGAAATGAGTTTCACATTTGATTCCCTAAAAAAATAACCATGACATCATTCCAATACTACAACTATCTACTCGCAAGAATACAGAATACAATCAACAAGCATATAAAATGATGAAATAGAAAGCTACACAATTCTTCACACCTAAAAAGCTTTCATGTCACAAGTTTAGCTTAAATATTCTTTTCATCCAAATTTCCAAAAGACAAACAAATATACCCTAAAAAAAATTTCTTACTCGATCCAACAAATTTTTAAAAACAATTTATCTCCTTCTTTTTTTAGCAAAGAAAATTATAAACTCGTAATTAGGATGGCAAAACAAATTTGGGAAAAAATATTGTATTATATATCAAAACATGAAATACAACTAAAATAAACGAATAAACAAGATTAAAAAAACCCGAGGCAGATGATAGGGAAATAATTAAACCCTTATTACATAATTAATATCGCATTAATTGTATTAACATTGGGCTGGCAGTTAAGAAGAGGCCCAAGACCCTTGATAGGGGCCCAAAAATAGCCTAGGAGTATGTATAAAGTCTTAAAGTTCAAAGAAATTTCAAAAATACCACTGTGAGGCATGTGTTTGTAAAGGTTCTCAGTTTTTAGCCTAATATTGGTTCTCAGTGGAGT
Source organism: Apium graveolens (assembly GCF_009905375.1). Taxonomy (NCBI): domain Eukaryota; kingdom Viridiplantae; phylum Streptophyta; class Magnoliopsida; order Apiales; family Apiaceae; genus Apium; species Apium graveolens. Next base: position 84,781,206 of record NC_133653.1, on the reverse strand, counting down.
AACCATTTATATATATATATATATATAACAAATGTAAATTAGATCAAAACCAAAAACTTAAAGTAAAAGAATATAACAATGGTAATCTAGCCGACAAGTTATAAACAACAAAATAATAACTCATACTCAACAAAATACTATGTACCGAAAAGAAAACTAAAAGATTTAACATGCATCAGATGAATATAAAACGTATATCATAGGTGATGCTTCAAATATAATAATAAATTAAAATGTAGTAATTGAATTGAACAAAGGATATATTTAATAAAATTGAACACAATAAAATTGATGGAATAAAAAAATATATATATTAAAAATAAAAAGGAAACAATCATGTAACACTAGGTAGACAGGAATAGATAGACAAGGCATGCATCAAAATTGACTAGAAAAAGATATTTTTAAAGCTGACTAAAATATATAACATGAGGCAAAACCAGAAAGGATAGGGTGAACCAAAATGTGATTCTTGAAAAAAGCCGAAAGCACTTCGAACAACAACAATGTCGTATAAATAGTTATAGCCTCTGATGATACCAATAAAGGAAAACCAACCTGCAAAAATATAATTTTAGTTAAATATTGAAGTAAAATAAATATATTTATATTGAGGGGTTCCGGGTATGTTAAGAGCAAGCATATCTCCTTTGTTTTGTGTGCTTATTCTTTTTGGCTTTAGCCAATATATATAGGACATCAATAACATAACCTCCACCTCTCAATTTGTAACTACCCTACCAAATATTATAAAAAATATTATTTTCATATGTTATAATTATATATTATTCACTCAATTAATATCTATATATTTTGTAACTCCCACATGCCAAATATATTTTATATTTCTATATTTGATAAATTAAGCCCAATATACAACACTGTGTAATTATCAATTTCAAACCTTAATCTATAAACATGTAACATAAATTAATATTGTTAAGAATTTTTACAATAATTTAAGATGTTATTCCCAAACAATTTAACAACTAAAATTACAGAAGGGGGTTGAATGTAATTCATGGTTTCTTTTCAATTTTAAGAACTTCCCACAAATGTAAATATATTAGTGTTTGAATATGTGAAAGTGCCGAATGAAAATATTGATATATTCAAACACAAAGTAATAAAAACAAGGATTAAAAACTTTCTAGTGGATTGAACTTACCCACTAGAGATATATATTGATGAGAACCCTGTGATGCAAAACTGCACACAGCTGCTTACAAGTATGATACATTTAGAACAGAGAAATTCTTAACAGATACAGATTTTTCTAATTCTCAGTTCTTGCTTGCATAATTTTCAACTTGCTACTCTTGGTTTATATATCACCAAGTTACATGATAAAAAGACAAACTATTAACACAAAAGTGTCTTAGTCTAATTACATGCTGCTCCATTTCTCCCTCTAGCATCATTGTATTTCTTCAAGTTAGCATGGAAGTGGAAATACTTTTTTGTTCTCTAAAACCTGTTAATAGCTGCCACATTCCATTTGCATACAATCAACCCATGTGACTGTCAAGTCACTATTAACTGCTTTTTGAATTTAATCATCCGTTGAAACTTTGTTGGATCATCCGTTGAAACTTTGTTAATTATCCGTGGAGAGTCTGGTTGATCATCTGTTGAAACTATAGTTGATCATCCATTGAAATCTTTGTGGAATATCCGTTGAGAGTATCTTCATAACAGTTAGCTCTATTTCACTTATGCAAGATTACAAGGCATCTATTATTTATAATTAGCCAACCTATTTTCCATATCAATCTAGTAGTCAATATAACTTAGAGTATCCTACAACTTCTAGTTCTCTAAGGCATTACATTTTGCAGGAATGTGCTACAAAAACTTATTTAAACATAAGCTACTCTTTAACGGATGACAGAGTACATTATCCATTAAAAGCTACAATTACACTTAATCAAATCTACTAAGGTGTTTTTGTAGCAAATCATCAAGTCTACAACATATTCCTAACAATCTCCCCCAATTTATGTCTACTAGAATTGTAGGCATAAATTTAGAGGGACTTAATGATAAAAAAACACCTTATTACATAGAGATTATTCAACAGTAGATATAACCAATAAGTGCTGCAATTTATTGATAATTATAAAAAAGAAAGTTCATAGAAATCTCATGAGAAATTTTTAAAGGCGCTCCTCTAGTCTGAGCAAATTTATATTTTCTCCTTGAATGTCTAGTCTTCTTTCCCAGCCTTTCATTGTTCTCTTCAATCTGGTCTTGGATTTGTCTGTAGAACTCAGATTCATCTTCAATTGATTGATCCAGCATCTCCTGCATTTCTTTGAAAGTTTCATTGCTTGATACTTTTACCTGATCATCTAATCTGAAGAATCTTCTTATGTTTTTTTCATCCTTGAACTCCATTAGCCAATATGGCCTCAAGTGCACTCTATCCCCAGTGTAATGAATAGGTAAGAATTTTGGGAGTGCATTTGGGTCTCTCCAGCTTTGTCTTATTCTTTCAATCCGGTTGAGTATCTGCTTCTTGGCGTCAATATTAAAGCCAAAGTTTTTCTTGTTTGAGGAGAAAATCTTCACTAAGACATAGAAGCCTCCATTGAGAATCCTATGAAGAGGCCAAGTAAACTCCTTTCCACCCTTATATCTGAATACAAGTCTTTCTGGAAGTTTGTTGTGGGCATCAATAGCTCTCACTTCATCCAGCTCATCCTGATAGAGATTGATGTATGAGAACTCTTTAATGTCATAAATAAATAGTTGATCTCCTTTGTTGACTATAGGTTTAGGCCTGGGTAGAGCAGATTTGGATGGAATAGATTTGAATGGCTTGCTTGGCATGTTCTTGCTTCTTTTAGAGGAGGTTGGAATTGGGAGATTAAGATCAGGAATGGGTAAGCTTTCCCAGTCTATTGGTTCATCCTTTGGAATAATTGGTTCACCATGAAAATTTACTTCAGGATTGACCTTGAATTCAACTTGCTTCATTGTGGGAAAAGTTGATTGATTTTATAGTAGTAGACTGGGTAGACTCAGGTTCATCTTCATTCTCTTCTTTTTATTTAAATTCCAGCTTCCTTTTGGCTCTTTTCTTTCTATACCCCTTACTTGGTTTGTGCTTTGGTTCTTCACTCTTCTCAGTTTCAATTATAATGGCAGGCTTCTGAATTTCTGATTTGGTAGTAATGTTTTCAGCTTGATTCTTAACTTCTAAGGTAGCCTGCCTTTTCTGATGCTTGAGTCTCAGTTTCTCTTCTTTCTTGGCTTCTACAGAATATGAATGTCCATCCATCACACAAATTTCTTTTCCATGTCTGTAGACTTTTGCTATCCTTTTCTTTAAAACTGAGTCTTTGGGATCCTTGATGTTTGCAATAGAGTGACCAAGAAATTTCTTTTCATCAGGCTGTGGAGTTGCATAAACTAGGTCCAAAGGATTCTTGGTAGAATATTTTGATGAATAATTCTTGGGCTTCAAGATCACATTGGCTTTTGACTATCTTCTAGAAGAGGTTTGACCTCTCTCCATATTCCTCAAGCTCATTTCACTGATAGATATTTGTCTCATTTGTGTGAAATATTTCACAGATTTATCTTTCTTTTCAATTGGACCAAAAACCTTTTCAATTCTTTTATCAATATTCTTCATTTGTTCATTCAGCCTGAGCTCAACTGCTAGAATGTTGATCAAGTCAATGATATCTAGAACAGGTGGTTTTGTGAAAGTAATGGCTGGAACTATTACTTTGTGACTTGTATGTGCACATCTTTCTCCCCCTTACTAGCTTGGACAATAGCATCTTTCTCCCCCTTTTTGTTATCATCAAGTAAGGCAGGAGTTTAAGTTTGAGCATCCACCAATTTCTGAAGAAGGAGTGTCTGATGAACTTGGTTGACATGAATCTTGGTGATTGAATTTTCCAATGCTGTCAGCCTAGTGTCCAAAGAATCAATTTTGCTACATAAGTCATAATCCTTCCTGATTTTTTGGTGAATGTCTCTCATTGTAGCTTCAGAAAGTTTAGACTCCATTCTTTCATTGATTTCCTTCTTGACTTGTGCAATGTTTGTCTTGATGTCATCCACATCTTGACTCTGTTTGAGAAATTGAATCTTGTGCATATGTAGAGATTCAAGATGGGCTTGGAGAAGACTTTTGGTCTTGGCATCTGTAGTGGCTTGAAGAGTTATTTGAGTTTGATGGATAAGGTGGAATAGAGTTGATTTAAAATGATGGTCACTGCAGTCCTTGATAAACATCCAGGTTGGAGTGATTGTGCTTGAGCTAGGACCTGCATCTCCCCTATGTCCATGACATCAGCTTCCTTGTTAGAAGCATCTCCAAATGTACCACTAGAATCTAACTCAAAGTCATCACCATCTGTAGGTGGAAGAGAGTTGATTGCATCCTTGGCCCTTAGCATGGAAGCTGTTGTGTGCACCAAGTTTAATGTCCTTTTAGCAGCTTCATTGCCTTGTTCAGCTAGAATTTGATAAGCTGGAACAGGATGTGTAAATGCCTCAGCTTCAAAAGAAACAGAGTTTAAAACAGCTTGATATTCTTGCTGAAATAGCTGCTTCTTTTCTGCCTCATTGACATCCCATAACTCACTGACAATGGGCTCTTCCCATTCTTCCATGGTACCTGCATTTCTCTCATTATCTCTCTTTTGTTCCATCAAGGGCTCCCCTTGGCTTCCTACCCTCACACCTTCACCTTCACCATCTAAGGTGGGACTCCTCTCACTCACTTTTGTCATGCTGGAAGAAATAGCATGCATTAGGTCACTTTTTTCCTCTCTTTTTTCCCAAGAGCAACTCAGCCTCTCACTCAGTTCACTCCCTTCCCTCAATCCTAATAGTGATTGAACAACCACTAGGTCATCCACACTTGTAATATTTGTAGAAATTTCAAGTTGTGTAGAGACTTTCAACGGATGAGTGACATTTGTCGAAATAGTAGTTTTGAATGTCAATGGATAATTGTTGTTAAGTTTATCCGTCGAGAGACAATCACTAGTCGACGAATGATGAATATCCGTCGAGAGAGGAGAAATGATAGAGTTAGGAGTTGAAACTAATGTAGAATCTGTGATGATTGATTTGAGATTATGCACAAATTTCTTAGTAGAACAGAAAGAAATGGAAAGTTAGCCAATAAATCATCTATAAAATGATGCTCACTTGATTTGGATTTTGGATCCTCCATGAGAGTTAATGATGGAGAATCAGGATTTGATGTGTTTATCATGTTCATATCCAGTGAGTTTGTGGGAGAATTTTGTGTTTGAGGTGTTTCAATTATGAGAGATTTTGGCCGTGACTCCACAATTATTGGAGCCACATAAATCTAACTTTGAGATGGTGCAGTAAATGAGTCTTTGACTGCAGTTGGCACTGTGTGTGCACCATGTGACTCCCCCATAAGTTTATATTTCTTCTTTCTAATATAGGTTTGAGGTTGGTCTGTGTCCCTTCCCCTATTGGCTTGTGTTATTGGTTGGGAGCTTGTTTCAATAGTCACATCCTTTTGGGAGGATGTAACTAGTAAAGAGCTTATATCCTTATTGAGCACTACAGTCTGTTGGGAAACTGTAGTGTGGCTGGCTTGGGTCACATAAGCCTCACTCTCCTTATCCTTAGGGTTTCTTCGATGTTCACCCTGTCCCTCACCAACCTTATTCCCCTTCACACTCCCATCTTTGGATTTAGTAGTTTTTGAAACTAATCCCTTTTGAGAGGAACTAGAGTGGGGTTTCTTAGAATTGGATTGTGAAACTTTTGATTTTATGGCTTAGGTAGGCATATGTTTGGTCATTGTCACAGATGCCATTGCCACAGAAGTTTACAAAGAAGCTGGTGGTTGAGAAGTAGTAGAGATAGAATTGTTTACCTTACTTACCTGAGGTTCCTCCATGATTGGAAAATAGATTAGGGGAACCTCACTGTGGTGATTTTTCCTATTTAAATCAGCAATAACTCTCTTCTCTTGGACCCAATAATCAAGCTTATTTATTAGGTTCACAATCAAGAGATCCTTAGAAACATGATTAGCTATCATCATAAAGAATCTAGCATAATAGATGTTCTTATTTCTCTTCTTAATGTCTCCTAATTTGAAACCTAACTCATACATGACAGACTCAATAAATTTATAGTACTTATCACTAAGTAGCATATATAGCATATTAACAAGTGATTATGTAACTGCATCAAAATTGCTTATCTTACTAGACAATGCCTTAATGAAGGAATTACAGAGAAAGCTCTATTCTTTTCTAAGGCCCATCCTCCTAACCTCACCTAACTTGGAAGGGTTAAGAGCATAGGCCATAAAACAAGCATGGCACTGACATCTATGTCTATATGTGGAACTAGTGTATTGTTTTCAGGCAATTGTAAGAAAACTTAAATTTCATCACTATTTAAACAGTAATCATTACCTTTCAGAGTGAAGGCAATAGTTTTGTCTTTGGGGTTGTACACTGTTGTAGTCCATATCTCCTCCACAACATCACAGTAGATTACTAGTGATGCCAACATTGCATAGCTCAGTTTGCAGCCTTGAATGACGTCCATCATTTTGTGATAGGCCTCAGAGGCAGCAATACCCTTGTTCACCAGTGCTACAAAGTTGTTCTTTTCATACACGAATCCAAATTGAGAATTCATCTTGACTACAGGTGCCATTGTTGTGAATGAAAACAGTTACAGGAAAGAGGGGTTTTGGTTTGGAGATGAAGAGAGAGTAGAAATTGCTTTGAGAAAGATAAAAGTAAAATAGAGAATGAAATGGGGCTTATATACTTTCTCAGAAATAAACAAGTAAAAATTAAAAGGTACAGTAAAGTACCCAATGAAATTTGCCCAAAATAGCTATTTAAAAATAAACAAACTATAGAAGTTCTAGAAATTATCCATCGAGATATACTTATAGACTGTAAGTAATTTCAACGGATAAGGAATATAATTAACGGCTATGATGAAAGCAATTCAACGGATATAGATTAAATAGACATCCGTCGAGATGTAAATTACCCAGAAAAATATTTGATTTTCAACAGATAATGAAATTCAACGGATATTCATTTTCAACAGATAATGAACATCCATCAAGATGTTAATTTTGACTTAGCCAAAATTTCATCTTAAAAATTAAATTTTATTCTAGCTGCAATACAAATTGCTTAGACATCAAATTATTTTAAGAATAATTAAGCATACCTAACTCACTTACCAACCTAGTGAAGGTGGACTCATCAAGTGGTTTGGTAAAGATGTCTACAAGTTGCTTCTCACTTGGAACAAAATGGAGCTTCACAGTACCATTCATGACATGTTCTCGAACGAAGTGGTACTTAATGTCAATATGCTTTGTCCTTGAATGCTGCACAGGATTTTCAGTAATGGCAATGGAACTTTTGTTGTCACGGAAGATTGGAATCTTGTCCACTTGTAGACCATAATCCAATAATTGATTTTTTATCCATAAAATTTGTGCAAAATAATTGTCAGCAGCAATATATTCAGCCTCAACTGTAGAAGTAGAGATTGAATTTTATTTCTTACTAAACCAGGACACCAACTTGTTTCCTAGAAATTGACAGGTTCCTGTTGTACTTTTTCAATCAATTTTACAACCTGCATAATCTGCATCTGAATAACCAATTAGATAAGGATACCAAATTCCAGGTCTTAGTGTTCCTTTGAGATATCTAAAAATTCTCTTAATAGCTACTAAATGAGATTCTCTAGGACCAGCTTGAAATCTAGCACAAAGACAAGTAGCAAACATTATATCTGGCCTACTAACTGTTAAATATAAAAGTGAGCCAACCATGTCTCTATAACTTGAAATTTCCACATACTTTTCAGTAGTGTTTAATTCAAGTTTAGTAGCAGTGGTCATGGGAGGTTTTTGCAGATGTGCAATCCATTAGGTCAAACTTCTTTAAAAGATCATAAATATATTTGGTTTGACTAATGAACATTCTATCACTAACTTGCTTAACTTGTAAACCAAGAAAGTAATTTAGTTCTCCCATCATGCTCATTTCATATTTACTTTGCATCAATTTGGCAAACTTTTTGCAAAGTTTTTCATCTGTAGAGCCAGATATAATATAATCTACATAAATCTGAACAAATATACTAGAGCCATTAAATTTTCTAAAGAAAAGAGTTTTATCAATAATACCTCTTGTGAAGTGATTTTCTAAAAGGAACTTTGACAAAGTATCATACCAGGTCCTAGGTGCTTGTTTCAAACCATACAGAGCTTTCAATAGATAGTAGACATAATCTGAAAAGTTGGGGTCTTCAAAACCAGGAGGCTGACTGGCATAGACTTCTTCCTCCAAATCTCCATTCAGAAATGCACTTTTAACATCTATTTGATAGACCTTGAAATTGGCATGGGCTACATAGGCTAGAAAGATTCTGATGGCTTCAATTCTTGCAACATGAGCAAATGTCTCATCGAAATCTATTCCTTCTTGTTGACAATAGCCCTTAGCAACCAATCTAGCTTTGTTCCTGACTACTATGCCATTTTCATCCATCTTATTTCCGAAGACCTATTTGGTGTCAATAGGACTTTGTCTTTAGGCTTGGGTACCAGTTTCTAGACTTTATTCCTTTTAAATTGGTTTAGCTCCTTCTGCATAGCTAAAACCTAACCAGGATCTAACAAATCTTCTTCTACCTTTTTAGGTTCTTCCTGAGATAAAAAGCTGTTATATAGACATTCTTCTTGAGTTGATTTCCTTGTTTGCACTCTTGAAGATGCATCACCAATAATTATTTCAAATAGTTGATCTCTATTCCATTTTCTTTGTTAAGGTATATTAGCTCTAGATAAAGAGGCCTCAAAGTTGTCTTGATATGTGACTGAGTTTTTATTAGAAGAAAATCCCCCTAAGTTTGTGGATCTTTTACTTGAAGACGGGGTTGTTTCACTGTGTGATCTAAAAGGATTTCAACTCCTATTGATGGCTCAACGGATGTTGATCTTTTCCTTTCGATGGATGATGCAGTTTGTCTTTCAACGGATGATGCACTTGGTCTTTTGATGGATGTATAATTACGTACTTCATTTGTTATTGACTTTTCTGCATTATCCTTAGAGATTATTTCTTGATAACTTTCATCATCACTTTCATCACAGTTCATCTCAACATTGTTGAATTTGAGGCTTTCATGGAAACCTTCATCTTGCAGTCCTTCGATCTTCTTATCATCAAACACAACATGTACAGATTCCATAACAATGTCGGTTCTTAGATTGTAGACTCTGTATGCCTCTCCAACTGCATACCCAACAAAGATGCATTCATCTACTTTGGCATCAAACTTTCTATGTTGTTCTATTTAATTCCTTAGAATATAGCATTTGCAGCCAAAGACATGAAGAAAGTTCAGTGTTGGCTTCTTGTTCTTGAACAATTGATAGGGAGTCATGCATTTTGCTTGATTGACCAAAAAAAATATTCTGAGTGTAGCATGCAGTATTTAAATCTCTGCCCAAAAGTATGTTGGTAACTTTGATTCTTCTAGCATTGTTCTGGCAGCTTCAATAAGAGATCTGTTCTTCCTTTCCACCACTCCATTTTATTTTGGGGTTCTTGCTGCTGAAAACTCATGCATGATTCCATTTTCTTCACAAAACAACCTCATAACAGAATTCTTGAACTCAGTTCCATTGCCACTCCTAATTCTTCTAACTTTGAGATCAGGATGATTGTTGACTTGTTTTATATGATTTATAATGATTTCACTAGCTTCATCTTTATATTTGAGAAAATATGTCCAAGTGAACTTTGAGAATCATCAACAATCACTAGGAAATATCTTTTCTTTGAGATTGACAATGCATTGATTGGTCCAAATAAGTCCATATGCAGAAGTTATAGAGGTTCTTCAATTATAGATTCAAGCTTCTTCTTGAATGATGCCTTGATATGCTTTCCCTTTTAACAGGCATTACACAGTCCATCCTTTGAGAACTTAACTTGATGAATGCATATGACAAGATCTTTCCTGACTAATTCATTCATAGTCTTGAAGTTTATATGGGACAGTTTCTTGTGCCACAGCCGACTTTCATCTTGACTTCCTTTGCTGAAAAGACAAGTAATAAAATTTGCAATTGATGAGTTGAAGTCAGCTAGATACAAATTTCCTTTTCTCACTCCAGTGAGAACCACTTTGTTGTGTTTCTTGTTTATCACAACACAGGCCTCAGAATTGAATGTTACTGAGTTGCCCTTGTCACATAGTTGGATGACACTCAAGAGACTGTGTTTGAGTCTATCCACTAGAGAAACTTCTTCAATGATGACATTGTCTATTAAAATCAAGCCATATCCCATTGTATACCCTTTGCTGTCATCTCCAAAAGTAATACTAGGGCCAGCTCTCTCCTTAAACTCAGTGAGTAGGGTAGAATCTCCAGTCATGTGCCTTGAGCAACCACTATCTAGATACCATAGATTCTTTCTGTTTCCCTGCATACAACAAAATCGAATCAAGTTAATTTTGGTACCCAAGTCTCCTTGGGTCCTGCTTTGTTAGCCTTCTTTTTAGGTTTCTTAAGCTTTTCCTCATTTAACTTAGGTGACTGAGATTCAACCTTAGTCATTAGAGTAGGGCTTTGAAAACCATTCATCACAGCAGAGTTATCATGCACATGTTGGTTAAAATAAAATGGCATACTTTGTGCAAATAAGTTATTCCAGGAAGGCATGCTAAATAGCATTTGAGGCATATTAAATACAGCATAGTAGGGATTTTGTGCAAATGGGTAAATTGTGCATTCAGATTATGCGCAGGCATAACAGGAATGAAATTCAAAGGCAATGTAGGCATGTTGGGAAATGAGGGAAGTGTAGACATGGATGTAGGCATAACAGATTTGCAATTAACAGACAAGTGATTAACACTACCACACTTAACACATATTTTTCTAGGAGCATATTTGTCATGTGTGTAGTTATTATGTTTGTTAATACCCACTTTTCCATTACTATTGTTTTTCCTTTTTGAGTCTGCTTTAGGCTCAATTCTCTCCAATCTGTCATTCGATTGCTTAATTGGCAGATGTCCTACATCAGCTCTCTTGTTTTCCTTGACTTGACTTGTTTCTCCTGTGACAAAGTTCTTGGAAACTGATCCATATTTTTCATTTAATTTAGCTAGCTTGACTTTTCTAACTGGCTTTCTTTCACTCAATGGATGTGGTTCTTTTTCTTTTGACGAATGAATCTTTTTATCTTTTGACGGATAATCTTCATTATCTGTTGAATCCATATCCGTTGAAAGTCCTTCTACCAAACTAGGATCCAGTTTCTCTTTACTCTTTTTCCAGGCTTCCTCACAGAAAGACTCTATACCTTGAACTTTGGTAATTTGAGTATGGACATCTCTAGATGATTTCCAAGCCTTAATTACCTCATGTTCTCGCTCAAGTTGCTTTCTTAAAATCTCCTCTTTCTTTAAGGATTCAGTCAATTCCTCCTTAGCAATTCTACACTCTAATTTCAGTTTCTCAAACTCAATAAATTGAGTTTCTAACACAGCATTTCTCTCACTTAAAAACAGATTATTATCTTTAATTCTTGTGTTCGCTTTGGTGACTGATTTAAGTTTAACACGCAAATGATATAACTCCGTGGACATGTAATTTATAGCATCATTACACTCATCTTTAGAAAGATGTGCTAGGTTAGTGGTGATTACTTGATTGCTGGAAAAACTAACTTCTGATTTATCTAATTTAACCATCAGGGCTAGGTTGACAAAGCTGGTTTCTTCATCTTCATCTATCCCATCAGCAGCCCAGTCATTTTCCTGAGTCAAGAAAGCCCTCTCCTTTTGTTTGAGCAGTTCAAAGTACTTCTTTTTGTAATCCACAGGCTCAAACTTCTTTTTCTCAGAATCAGGCTTTCTGCATTCACTTGCAAAATGACCACTGAAGCCACATTTGAAACACTTGAATTTGGAATTATCCACCATGTTTCTATTTGTCCTAGTTGCTTCAAAATTCTTCTTGAATTTGAGCTTGACAAACCTTCTTAACAGAAAAGCTAGATGTTCATCTATATTTTCCATTTCATCTTGACTAAGATGATCTTTATGCTCAGCCACTAGCCCCTTTCCTTTGCCTTCACAAACCCTAGAGCTTGGTACATATTCCACAACTTCAACCTTCATTTCTTTCCCTCTCTCTTGCTCAGCTACCAGTGCTATAGATCCTCCCTTCTTCCTTCCTTTCTCTATTTGCTCATCTTGTTCTAACTCAAGTTCATAAGTTTTTAGAATCACATACAGTCTTTCCAAGGTGAACTCCTTGTAATCTTATGAATTTCTGAGAGAGACAGTCATAGGCTTCTATTCTTTTGGTAGAGATCTAAGGAACTTCAGGTTTGAATCTTTTCTCTGATAGACCCTTCCATGCAGCTTCAGAGCATTCAGTTATTATTTAAATCTATTCAAGATGTTACTTAAGGATTCATTGTCTTCACAATGAAAGTTCTCATACTGCTGGATTAAAAGTTGCATCTTGTTTTCCCTCACTTGTTCAGTTCCATCATATATATTTGAATTATATCCCAAATATTCTTAGCAGTTTTGCAATTGATGATATTATTAAACATATCTCCATCAAGACCATTGAATAAAATATTCATGGCCTTTTTATCTTTATATATTTGCTCAATATTTTCATCTGTCCATTCTGCTCATGGCTTTGGAACAATTTTCTCATTGCCTACAGCACCATCAGCATCTGTAGTAGCTCTTCGAGGAACATAAGGGCCTTTCTCAATGCAATCAACATACCTTCCATCTTGAGAGATTAGATGCAGATGCATTTTCACCTTCCAATGGTGATAATTGTCTTTATCCAAGAACGAAATCTTCACTCCAACATCCTTCCTGCTCATCTTGTTAGTTGCCTTGATCTTTAAACTCTTAGTGTGTCAAAAACTTGCTCTAATACTAATCGTTATTCCCAAATAATCTAACAACTAAAATTATAGAAGGGGGGTTGAATGTAATTCTTAATTTCTTTTCAATTTTAAGAACTTCTCACAAATATAAATATATCAGTGTTTGAATATGCAAAAATACAAAATGAAAATATAGAAGTATTCAAACACAAAGTAATTAAACACACGGATTAAAAATTTTCTGGTGGATTGAACTTACCCACCAGAGATATATATATTGATGAGAACTCTATGATGCAAAAATGCACAAATCTGCTTACAAGTATGATACGCTTAGAACATAGAAATTCTTAACAGATACAGATTTTTCTATTGCTCAGTTCTTGTTTGCATAATTTTCAACTTGCTACTCTTGGTTTATATATCATCAAGTTATATGATAAAAAGACAAACTATTAAGACAAAAGTGTCTTAGTCTGATTACATGCTGCTCCATTTCTCCATCCGACATCTTTGTATTTCTTCAAGTTATCATGGAAGTGTAAATGCTTCTTTGTTCTCTAAAACCTGTTAACAAGCTTCCACATTCCCTTTGCATATAATCAACCCATGTGGCTGTCAAGTCACTATCAACTGCTTTTTGAATTTGATCATCCGTTGAAACTCTGTTGGATCATCCGTTGAAACTTTGTTGGATTATCCACTGAGAGTCTAGTTGATCATCCGTTAAAACTCTAGTTGATCATCCGTTGAAATCTTTGTAGAACATCCGTTGAGAGTATCTTCATAGTAGTTAACTCTATTTCATTTATGTAAGATTACGAGGCATCTAATATTTACAATTAGCCAACCTATTTTGCATATCAATCTAGTAGTCAACATGACTTAGAATATCCTACAACTTCTAGTTCTCTAAGGCATTACAATATGCAGGAATGTGCTACCAAAACTTATTTAAGCATAAGCTACTCTTTCAACGGATGACAGAGTACATTATCCGTTGAAAGCTAAAAATACACTTAGTCAAGTCTACTAAGGTGTTTTTGTAGCATATCATCAAGTCTACGACATATTCCTAACATAAGAAAATGAGCATGTAATAACTTTGTTCAAGACATTGACCCAACTTAATAATCTAGATGTTTGTTGTTTGGAAGATTCAGTTTCAGTTTTTTAAAGGTTATGTAAGAAAGGAAAATTATTGTAATGGTGGGTTTTTTATGAAGTAAATTGGGTCAAGGCATGTTTATTTTGTAAGTAGGGAAAATGTTTTGAGCTATATAGCTCACAGAGGAGCGGGTACGTGCTTCAAGTTTTAGTATCTAATGCTAAAATTAATGAGAGTTCCATGCTATATTTAATTTTTGGTCACGACAAAGAGCAACTTTCACTCTAATTTGATTTATATATCGCTTTTCTTTTCTCTTTTATTATCTATTTTTAAAATATGAATGAGAATCCCAAATTTTCAGATTTGTACACGTGAAGTTTTAAGACTTGAGAAGTAGCTAATACCTTCCTTCAATTTGATCGATTCTTTAACTGGTAGCTAATCAAATTCATTTGTTGTTATCAAAGGTAACCTAGTTATTCTAACGTATTCCGTTTCAAAAAAAATTTCTCCAAATTTAGAATTGTTGCGTTCAATTGAGGTGCCTCATTCCCGGATTTTAAAACTTTTAACTTGTTATGGTAAAGTGTTAGGCCAGCCACATTACATATTCTATAATGTTGCATTGAAAATCAAGGAAATGGGGTTTGATCTTGGGATTCTAGATGTGAGTTATTTAGAAGCTTTACTTTTTCTTATAATGAGATTATGTTCTTGTTCGAAAAACTGTCGTCTATCATGTGTTTTAATGAGAAGATAATTAGAGAAATGATAGAGTTCTTTCTGTATAAATTGCAGTGGCCGCTGTCTAAATTGGTGAATAACCCTGCACGTACTGGTGTTGATAAATTGCATATGTAAGATTTTTATGGTATCAACGATATTGGATAAGACTGAGCGAAGGTTCGTAAAGGACTTTGTAGATCCACATAATGACAAAGTTCCTGAGGTAGTGGAGGCATACACATTTAAAGAAAAGAGAGAGTTAAGTCTTTCATATGATATTCATTTTACACTAGTTGTATCATCAAATTATAAGTGAAATCCATTATTTTCATTTCTCGCATGATGAAACAGCAAGATATAATTCATTGAAATGAAAATTTATCACTGAAATTAACTGTCATATAGGATTCTATTTTTGCTTCAAGTTTTGAAAACATCTTAATGGTAGATTAATTCTTTTTACGATATATATGGGTTCTCTTTCTTAAATCTGGATGCTAGATAACTTAACTATGATATATTATATATTATGCTTGATTTTCAAGAACTCGTGGATGGCACGTGTAGTATTGGAAATCCTTAATTGATTAGCTTTTTTCAATCTGAAATATTATTTATGGGTCAGTCTCATAGATTAAAAATATTCTATTTTTGCAATCAATTTTCTTTTGTTAATAATGTCCTCCCAATAAGGGTGAAAGATGGTCCAAATTACTTGAATTGTATCATGATTATGGAAAAATTAGCCATCAGTTAATCTGATTTTTATTCTATTTTCTCTTTGAAGAAGCTAATATATATTTGTATAAGGGTAATTAAACCCATGACCATGACCATGACCTTTGGTTCCCTTTAATTTTAAATAAAATTAGTTACTCAATTTATGATTGTGCAATACTTAATTAATGACAATTTCTGTTAGGTTGTGTGGAAGGTCAGGGTATGTGTTTTGATCTTTATCTTATTGTTGATGTCCGATATTGTATTTTTATCACTGACCTGACACTTGTTTCTTGTGAGATTTTGGGACACTCTTATTACTAATAGTTAGATCTTTTCTACCTTTCCATGTTCAAGAAACGACTATTATCATGATTTCTATCGAGAAGCTTGTTGTTAATGGAAATTAATTTGTCCTTTCCCATCTTGGAGTACACTAATGTTACAAGTTAAATATTGTTCAAAGGTATTCAATATGGCATATTTTGGCGTCAAACAACATTATTGAAAGTTTTTCGATAATACCCATACTCGGGTAAGGGTATTGGACACGGATTGAAATATCGATTTCTTAGTTTTTACTAAATTTTGGAGTTTAGATATGGTTCCAAAATTTTTACAGGTGCAAGACTGCAAGAAACTCGCATATAAGTGTACTATGTGTAAGTGAAACTTTTATATTTTTAAATCTATTTTACACTTTTAGGAAGAATGTCTTCTACAAATAAAACTTGAACAAGTAATTATA
Source organism: Apium graveolens (assembly GCF_009905375.1). Lineage (NCBI taxonomy): Eukaryota > Viridiplantae > Streptophyta > Magnoliopsida > Apiales > Apiaceae > Apium > Apium graveolens. Next base: position 84,764,963 of record NC_133653.1, on the reverse strand, counting down.
TATGTCACTTTCATAGCACTTTATATTCCAAAAATCCTGGATAGGAATTTTCTGGCTCTGAAAAACACTAGGTAATTAGTATGACCCATGATATAAATATTGTGTTATTATAATGTTTTAATTTACTTTCTTTACTTAAATATAGAGCTGAACAACTTTATTTTAAGGACTGACTATCTTAGTCATTTCTACAATTTTTTTGATAAATTACAGTGGAAATGAAGCACATTGTCCTCAAAGTATCTCCAAGAAGCTCCTCATTCAGTTCATAAAGCTAAATTTTAAGGGAGATGGAATATAAACAAACTCTGACAAGCTTCTAAAACTCATACAGTTTTTCTTGATCCTTTAATTTTTATAATTGTGCATTATTTTTGCTAAGATGTGAATTTTTTCCAATTGATGATCCACATCCAGATATATTGGTACTTATAAAACTAATTTCACTTTCCTGTTGAAACTTTATGATAAATTTATATGGGTCTTGACTCTTGATTTCTCACCTTCTATTACCCAGCTATGGAGATTAGTTATTTTCACCAACTCAAATTAGCCTCCTAAATTATCCTTTTCAGAGCATTTTTTTTTAAATTTCCAGAGCAATATGTATTGCATTAGCCCCTATATACAGAATTTGTATCATATTATTGTATCTAATATCTAATGCTACAAATACCTCTGAAAATTAAAAAAAATGCTCTAGAAATAATGTTTCCCTTGCCTCTCTAATAATGCAATTATGTCTATGTTCAAGAAATAGCCATTTACCTTTATTGTGAGAAGAGAATTGATGAAAAAGATACAACTCGTACCGTGTAAAAATTTGTATGTTGCAGATACCGTCATTGAGGAGACCAATGTTATTGGTTATACGTTGTATAACCTAATAGTTAGAATCTAGTACCAAACAAGTTATAACATCATTAGCAAAAGATTTGTCATTTTATTTGCTTAAAATTGATTATCTTTCAAAACCATTGGTTCATTTCCATAATGATCCTCTTTAATTGGTTCAAGTTTCTGATGACAAGTGCAATAAAAGTACATTTCAGTACATATGAAAGGCCTTTGATATGTTGTCATATTAAAGGCTTGGAAGAATGATTTGATTCGGGAAAGTAATTTAATATTTGATAAAGATTTTTATTTTCTAATGAAAGTATCGATAAGATACTTTCAGTGTTCAGAAATAATCCATTTCTTTTTTGTATTCGGTACGTAAATTTAGATGGTTCTGTTATCTTTAGTGAAGAAGATGAGTAAAAACTCTGTAATTCATCGATAGAAAAACTATATTACAAAACATAGAGTGTCATCTAATATATATAAAATATATAAACTCTATATTATTTACAAATTGGCGTGAAAAATAGTTATAACAGAATAGATGATTTGGAGATGTGTCATGAGCTTGTTGTATTACCACTAGGCTGCTAATGTGTTGCTAACTGTATAATTATATTTCTTCTATCCCCCCTCAAGTTGGGAGCTGGTGAAGCAACAGATTCCAACTTGAAAAGCAAGTGAGACATGTGAGGAGAATAAATTATCTTTGTAAAGATATCAGCCAAATGGCTAGTGGTAGGTAAATAAGTTAACTGAAGTAAGCCCTCTGAAACCTTACCTCGTGTAAATTGACAATCTACCTCGATATGTTTTGTTCTTTCATGAGATACGGGGTTTTTAACAATGTGGAGTGCTGACTGGTTATCACAATGAAGCATTACTGGGGTTAAATTTGTCGCACCCAATTCTTCTAAAAGTCGAACAACCCAGGTGACCTCTGAGGAAGCTAACGTCATGGCTCGATACTCATATTTTACACTTGAACGAGAACTAGTTGCCTGCTTCTTAGATTTCTAGACAATCGGAGAATTACCTAATAAAAGTACATACCCAATGACGGATCTTCTCAAATCTGAGCAGGAATCCCAGTCAGAGTCTGAGAAAGCCTAAAGGGTGAGATTAATAGATCTTTATAATAAGATACCTTGGCCAGCAGTGTGATTAACATAACGTAATGTATGAATGAGTTCCTGTAGATGAGAAGAACGAGGCATGTGCATATATTAACTTAACACCTGCACATTATAACTCAAATTTGGCCTAGTGTTAGTCAAGAAATTGAGCTTGCCAATGAATGATCTATAGACATCAGGGTCTAGTAACAAATCACCCTTATAAATAGTTAACTTTAAATATAAAAGAAGGAGAGTAGCAACATTAGCAGATACATCAAAAGGACAATCCTGTAATAACTCCTGCATGAATTTTTTCTGGCTAATAGCAATCTCATTAGCTAAATAGGTGATTTCAATAATTGGAAAATAATGAAGGATGCCCAAGTCTTTAATACTGAAGGTGGAATGTAAATGTGCCTTTATTGAATTAATTTGGGAAATACTACTTCTTGTTATGATTATGTCATTTATATATATAGCCATTATTGTGATCTCAGAACCCATCTTATGAATAAACATACTATATCCTGCTTGGATTGAACAAATCCATATTGAGCAGCTCAAGAGATAATTTATCAAACCATTTTCTGGATGATTCTCTTAATCCATACAGTGACTTTCTTAACCTACAAACTATATTTGGTGGATAGAAAATTCCTTTAGGCATTTTCATATAGAACTCTTCCTATAAATCTCCATGCAGGAAGGCATTGTTCACATCGAGCTGAAATAACTTTCACTTCTTACTAGCTGCCAAAGAAACCAGACATCTGACAGTACTCATTTTTACAACTTGGGAAAAAGTTTCCCAAAAATTAACACCAATTTTTTGATTATATCCATTAGCCACTAATCTGGCCTTACACCTTTATAGAGAACCATCGGCATTTAACTTCACCTTATACACCTATATACAACCAATGGGTTTAGTATTCTTAGGTAAAGGAACTAAGTCTCAGGTCTGATTCTCTACAAGGACCTTAAACTTATCATTCATAGCTTCCACCAAAGGGGGTGTTGAGAAGCCTCCTTATAGCAAGAAGGTTCAGAGATTGATTTGCTAACAAGGACAGATGTGATGAAGGCGAAGATTGAGCAGCAATGAGATTGCACCAATGTTTAGTAGACTTGGATTTACCATTGTTATAGACATAATCTGAAAAATAAGAGGGTTTTTGTCTTGTTCCGGTGGAATGTCTAACAGGAAGGACAAGTCGAGAAAAAATTAAAGTACTATTAGGATTATCAACAAGAAGAGATTCACTTGTAGAATTTTCAGAAACAGTAGGAGATGGAGTTTCATGAAAAAAAATCATAATCAGGTAAATCAGTGATAGTGGGATTATGAGTAGTTACAGAAGATGGTGAAATATCTTGGATATTGGATTCAGATGAGTCAATAGCAGTAGTAGTAGATAAGAATATATCAGTATAAAAAGATGAACTGGATGATCTAGGAGAATTGGAATGATAAGGAAAATGGGATTCATAAAAATGAACATCCCTTGACATACTCACAGTATGATGAAGTAGATCATAAAACCTATAACCTTTCTAGTTATTGGAATATATCAAATATATACAAGCAGTGGCTCTTAGATCAAATTTATATTTATTATGTTTAAGAGTAGACACAAAGAATAAACATCCAAAAGTCCTTAAATGGTCCAGTGGAGGTTTTATTTTGTACAACATAAAATAAGGTGTTTGAAAATTGACACTCCCAAGCTGCATTCTATATATGAGGTAAGTAGCACAAAAAATAGCATCTCCCCAGAATTTATAAGGAAGCTTAACATGAACTAATAAAGCTCTAGAAGTATCAAACAAGTGCCTATGCTTTATCTCCACAACACCATTTTGTTGTGGAGTGTAAGCACAGGTTGTTTGATGAATTATACCCTTTTTGAAAAATATTTTTTTACAAAAACATATAAATAAATCCAAAGCATTCTTTGTCCTTATAGTTAAGACATTTTTTTGAATTGAATCTCAACAAACTAGAAAAAAGATTCTAGTATAGGGCCAACATCTGATTTATATTTCAAAAGATGTACCTAGGTGATCCTGGAAAAATCATCAACAGTTGTGACAAATTGATTACATCCAGTCAAAGACTTGGTCCTATATGAACCCCAAAGATCAACATGTAAGTGTTCAAAGGCTTTAGAAGTCTTGATACTACTAACAAAAAAAAGAAAGTCTTGTCTGCTTAGCAGAATGAAAAATTTGACATATACATGAATCAATACATTTTTTTATAGGTAAATCAGGAAATAAGAATTCGATCTGAGAGAATGGTAGATGACCTAGTCTGAGATGCCAAGTTTTAACTACTTCAACATATTTAAGACAAGCAAGGCCAACTGAAGTAGAAAGAGATAAACCTAAATTTTCCACATAGTAGAGGCCATTTGTGATTTTAGCAAGATGAATCTGAGGCATTTCTTGAAAAGGGCCCTGAAAAAAATAATTATTAGAAGTAAAAAGAACTTGACAATGTAAGTTTGTACTAAGCATTCTGATAGAAATCAATCTGAAGTGAAATTCAGGGACATGTAGGACTTTGTTCAAAGTTATTTCATTATTTAACTTGACAGATCCTATATGTAAAACTTTGACTCTAGTTCCATCAGGTATAGTTATATAACTATCAAGTTCTTGAATAGATTCATACTGATCAAAACTATCCAAATTGGGGCATATATGATCAGTTTCCCCACTATCTATTATCCACTGTTGATTAAGATTAGATAAAAAAACGGTATGTACCTCCTAGTAAGGCATGTTTAGGCTCAATTAAAGTAGAAGCAACATTAAAAGAATCTTTCAAAAAATAGTAAATGATATAGTTTGTTGTATAGCTCTATCAATTGATTATAGCTCCAAAGAAACAGTTGGACAATTATCAGAATTAGATGCATTTCCTTTTTGATCCTTACCATTTGCCTCAAGGGTATGTTGAGTTAGTGCTGGAATCTTCCTAGCATCATTCTTAGTCTAAAAGCCTGGTCGATAGACATGGAGCTAGCACCTCTCCATGTTGTGTCTAGGTCTTTTGCGGTGATTCCAAAAGTAGTGTGGCTTAGCTCCCTTTCTGGTGAAGGAATTAGAAATGGCGCTTCTAGCATTATTTTCAACATTATTTATTATGGGAAAATCAGTAACAATTGATTTGTTCTTAGTATTGAAGTTAATCTGAGTCTTGAACCTCTTTCCGTCAGCATAGAAAGCTGGTCTCTATTTGACTAGTCATCTGAGACATCTCCTTGTGTCTCTCTTCTTGAACAAACACGCTGTAAGTCTGAAAAAGATTTGGTAATGGATGCATCATCAAAACGTTGCCACGTACAGTTGCAAAATTCTCATTAAGTTTCATCATAAATTGAAGTAGATCTTTGATCTTCCTGTTGTTGTTTGATTCTTTTGAACACGTCACATGTACATTTAGTAAAAGTACTGTGCGGTAGGGGGTTAACATCACTGATTCCATGTCAGATGGTTTTTATCTTTGTAAAAAACTCAAAACGGAGTCCGAACTCTGTCTAATGTCCAACAGTTGTTGTTCAAGGAAAAAAATATGTGCCATAGAAGTATAACCATATCTTCCTTCAAAGTCATCCAAATTTCTTGCAGCAGTTCTCGTGAACAAGACGCTTTTGGCAATTATTTAATCTAGATTAAACAACAACCAAAAAATAACAAGATCATTGCACCTAGCCCAAAACTTATGATCATAGAAGTAACATCTAGTTATGGTATAACACCGTTAACAAAACCTAGCTTATTCTTCACTAACAAAGTAAGCATCATTGAACGTTTCCACACAACAAGAAAACAAGGCTAAATACAACCGCACAAATACAGCCGACATCAAATTCAACCATTTCTGGTTGAATTTAAAGGGCGCGGCTAAATTCAACCGCATACGGTCGTATTTATATACGGTCATATTTAGGCGGTCGAAATTAATACTAATTACAACAGAATAAATACAACCGTATTTATATGCAACCGTATATGGTTGAGTTTAGTCGTGCTCCTAAATTCAACCGCATTCGTTCGAATATAGCCTTGCCAAAAAATGGAGGAAATTTTCCGGCCAACGAATTTTGTACTAAATTCAACCGATTTCGGTCGAATTCGATTTTAAAAATGGTGGAAAATTTCTGAAAAAAATATAGAATAAAATTTACACGAAATTTATATTTTAGTTCTTTCAAAAAAGATTATTATGGTAGTTTGATATCTATGGTTCAATTAATAATTATAATTTGAGTTTCAATTTATTTTTTATTTTTTTAAAATTATAATACAACGATACGGATATGAATATTGTCAAAAAAAAAGTTCACGAAAAAATGTAAGTAAATTGAATATTTAAATTTTAACTATTTTTACAAATTGAATTTAGGGGTGAGATCCTAACACTAAATAGTTCGACTAGTACTTTTTACTAGTGTTTAGTCTCAGAAAAATAATTTATGAATTTTCCAACCATAAGGATTTGAAGATCTATATATATTAGTAATATGATAAAAAATTTAGAAAAAAATAAATTTATTTGGTTTGCTATTTAACAGTCAACTAGTAGTTTGACCAGTATTTCTTAGTAGTGTTTAGTCCCATATTAATGTTTCAATTTTTTCAAAATAATTTATGAATGATCCAACCATAAGGATTTGAAGATCTATATATATTAGTGATATGATAAAAAATTTAGAAAAAAATAAATTTATTTGGTTCTATTTTAATAGTCAACTAGTAGTTTAACCAGTATTTCTTAATAGCGTTTAGTCCCATATTAATGTTTTGATTTTTTCAAAATAATTTATGAATGATCTCTTGAGTGGAATTTATGACACTTTATTACGCTCCGTAAAGCTTTGAATTTATGCGTTTGTACTCAAGTTGTTAAGTGTTTTAACGTGTTTTGGAGTGTTTTTGCATTTTAGGCATTATCTAGGTAATCTAGTGAATTAGCATTATTTTGGTACAAATTTGGTGTCAAGGTGGTGTTGGAATAAAAGCTCGTAGAAAGCCGGCTCAAATCTACAAGAAAAATGAAGTCAAGTTCTGGAAGAAGCCCAGCGCGCCCGCGCTGATCAAGTGTGCGGCCGTGCTCGAAGTTCAGAAAGCCAGCGCGTCCGCTCTAATCAAGCGCGCGGCCGCGCCAAGTCGGGATGCAGAATTCTGATTCTACTCTAATTCAAAATTAGAAGACTTCTCTGCTGATTAGGGATGCTATATAAATAACTATAGGTCATTTTTAATAAGATATCAAGCTAGAGACATATCAAGGAGAGCCATAAGAAGACCGTATTAGCACGATTCAACAAAGACGAAGATGATCTTGTTTTTACTTGTGAATCTTTATTTTAAGTTGTAACTTGGATGCTAGTTTTCTTATTTGTGAACCTTAATCTTGTTTTGTACTTGGTTTTATTTATTCGTTATAAAGACTATATTTGTTATACCATGCTTTCATCGGAACCCACGTTGATGATAAGTCCGATTATGGGCTAATCATTATCGTGGGCTTCTAACAGATTTATTTATAGATTTCTGTTAAATTGTTTTGATGCCTTAGTGTGTGGTGATTGTATGATAACCTAGTATTGGTTGTGCGTATTCGTCTTATGAGCGTCGCGAACTTATAAGATAGTGTGTTAATTCTTAATGAAGCGAAAGTGAATTTAAGGATTTAGAACTTGCCATGCTAGCATAGGTTCATGTATTTGTTATGCATGATTCGTAGGTAATTTTAACCATCTTGCTTGCTCTATGTAATCAAGATAGATAACTTGTGCTTTAACCGTTATGTTGTCAAATTCTATAGACATATAGGGTCTCAATATAATTGGTGTCTATTCAGCTTCTATCTCTTTTGTGGATGTCTGTTAGTATGGTACTCGTGCAACGAAAGTTGGCGTTTATCAGTTTCGTGTTATCTGATTAATGTCATCACCATTACATGCTAAGGTGAGAACAATGAGGCTATTGAATGAAGTATTTAATGAAGTTATAATCCCATATTTGTCATATATATTAATTCAGTCAATCTTATTCTCTTAGTTATAATTGTTAGTTTAATTTTTAGTGATAAACAACCTCAATTTGTTATCATCTAGCACTGAATGATAACCATATGTTGTTGCTTAAGTGCGTGATTTAATTAGTTAACCAAGCCAGTCTCTGTGGGAATGAACTAGAAAAGATTCTATACTACTTGCGAACTCGTATACTTGTGTGTATTATTAGCGCGTGTTTAGCGACTAACAAGTTTTTGGCGCCGCTGCCGGGGACTGCAGTGTTAATTTATAGTTTATGTGCTTTCCATCAGTGGTCGTTAAAGTTCATTGAATCGGACATTGTTACTTATTTGTTTCCTTGTCTTATTTAAGGTATTCTAGCGAGGGTGTATGCATACGCGTTCGCGTACTCATAAGAGAACTCTGGATAAAGTCGAGGAAGAACTTGTGGTGGTTCGCAGGGAAGTTTTTGAGGAAGAAAAGAAGGTAGAAGAAGAAGAGAAAGTCGAGGAACTAGCTTTAGTAGAGATGGGTGATCAAGCAGAAAACTCTAAGGCTTTGATAGACTATTCTCAGCCTAAGATTAATGACATTCAGTCAAGCATCATCAGGCCAGCCATCAGGGCTAAGAATTTTGAGATCAAGTCAAACATGATTTAGATGATACTGAACTCAGTTCAGTTTGGGGGTTCTCCTACTGAAGACCCCAACATGCACATCAGGGATTTCATCAAGATCTGCGACACGTTCAAGTTCAATGATGTGACTGAAGATGCTATCAAGCTGCGACTCTTCCCATTCTCTCTGAGGGACAAAGCTAAGTTCTTGGTACATTTCTACCAGCAGGGTCTATCATCACGTGGGAAGATCTTGCTCAAAAGTTTCTCACTAAATTCTTCCCTATGGCGAAGAATGTTACAATCAGGAATGCTCTTACTCAGTTTGCTAAGCAAACTGGAGAATCTCTGTGTGAGGCTTGGGATCGATATAAGGAGATGTTAAGGAAGTGCCCACACCATGGCATGCCTTATTGGATGATTATTAACTATTTTTACAATGGATTGGGTGCTACTTCTAGACCCATGCTTGATGCAGCATCAGGAGGAGCCTTGTGGGCCAAGAGCTACGATGAAACTTATGAATTAATTGAACTGATGGCTGCTAACGAATACCAGAATCCTTCCCAAAGACTGACTCAGGGAAACCTAGAAGGAATTCTGGAGTTGGATGCAACAACCGCTATAGCTGCCCAACTTAAGGCTTTGATGATGAAGGTGGACACTTTGGCTAATTATGGGGTTAATCAAATCACTAGTGTCTGTGAGCTTTGCGTTGGTACCCATGAGACTGATCAGTGTGCAATTTCTAGTGAATCAGCTCAGTTCATGAGCAACTTTCAGCGTTCGCAGCAGCCCGTGCCAGCCACTTATCATCCCAACAATCGTAATCATCCTAATTTCAGTTGGAGCAACGTTCATAATGCGGTTCAACAGCCTTATCAGCAGTATCCAGTTAAGCAGTACAACCCTTCTGGTTTTCAGCAACCACAATATGCACTAAGACAGCAACTCCAGCTGTAACAAGCTAATGAAAAATCTGAACTAGAGGAGTTGAAGCTTATGTGCAAGAGTCAAGCTTTTTCTATCAAGACCTTGGAAAATCAAAAATTTCCAATGCCTTGCTAAATCGTCAGCCTGGTATGCTACCTAGTGACACTGAAGTGGCAGGAAAGCGGGAATCTAAGGAACAGGTAAAGGCAATCATTTTAAGGTCTGGAAAGGTTGCGAATCCCGAACAAACTCAAGGGTTGACTAAAGAAGTTGGGGCTGAGAAAGAAGTAGAGCAACAGGAAGTTGAAGTGGAACCAAAGAAGACTACTATTGAACACACTCCTCCTGGGGGTAATAGAGGGGAGAAATAAATCTATCCTCCACCGCCTTTTCCTAAGCGATTGCAAAAGAAAAAGCTGGACAAGCAATTTGAGAAGTTTCTGGAGGTGTTCAAGAAACTTCATATCAACATATCTTTCACTGAGGCTCTTGAGCAGATGCCTAATTATGCAAAGTTTATGAAGGGTATTCTCTCTCGAAAAGTGAAGCTAGATGATTTAGAGACAGTCACTCTTATGGAGGAATGAAGTGCTGTGCTGCAACAGAAGTTGCCTCCGAAGCTTAAAGATCCAGGAAGCTTCACTATTCCGTGTACTATTGGAAAAGTATCTTTTGACATATGCTTATGTGACTTGGGAGCTAGCATTAGTCTAATGCCCTTGTCAATCTTCAAGCAGTTGGACTTACCTGATCCAAAACCGACTTATATGACCTTGTAGTTAGCCGACCGTTCTATCACATATCCGCGAGGTATTATGGAGGATGTCTTGGTCAAGGTTGATAAACTCATCTTCCCTGCTGATTTTGTAATTCCTGATTTCGAGGAGGATAAGAAGATTCCCATAAACTTGGGAAGACCTTTCTTGGCAACTGGCCGAACTTTGATAGATGCGCAGAAGGGTGAGCTTACAATGCGAGTGCTGGATCAGGATGTTACTTTTAATGTGTTCAATGCTATGAAATTTCCTACGGAAAATGAGGAGTGCTTAAAGGTGGAGTTGGTCGATTCTGTGGTTACTTCAGAATTTGATCAATTGCTAAGGTTTGATGCCTTGGAAAAAGCCTTATTGTGAAATTTAGATAGTGAAGATGATGAAGGTGAAGAACAATTTTAATATTTGAATGCTTCTCCTTGGAAGAGGAAGATTGATATGCCTTTTGAATCTCTTGGAATGGAGGAATTGAACAAAGCTCCTATACGCCTCAAGCCATCTATTGAGGAAGCTCCCACTTTTGAGTTTAAGCCTTTACCCGAGCATTTGAGGTATGCGTTTTTAGGTGATGCATCTACTCTTCCTGTTATTATTGCATCTGACCTTTCAGGTAGTGATGAGGAAAAGATTCTGAGGATTCTGAGAGAGTTCAAATATATATTTGGTTGGACTATAGCAGATATCAAGGGAATCAGCCCTTCTTACTGCATGCATAAAATTCTACTAGAGGAAGGTAGCAAGCCTATGGTCGAGCAGCAAATAAGACTTAATCCAATCATAGAGGAAGTAGTGAAGAAGGAAATTCTTAAATGGTTAGATACGGGAACCATCTACCCTATTTCTGACAGTTCATGGGTAAGCCCGGTTCAATGTGTGCCAAAGAAAGGTGGAATTACTGTGATAACAAATGAGAAGAATGAGCTTATTCCTACTAGAATAGTCATGGGGTGGAGAGTTTGCATGGACTACAGGAAGTTGAACAAAGCCACTAGGAAGGATCACTTCCCTTTTCCCTTCATTGATCAGATGCTTGACAGATTGGCTGGTCATGAATACTACTGTCTGTTGGACGGCTATTCGGGTTACAATCAGATTTGTATTGCTCCAGAAGATCAGGAAAAGAATACCTTTACTTGTCCATTTAATACTTTCGCCTTCAGATGAGTTTCTTTTGGTATGTGTGGTACACCGGCCACATTTCAGAGGTGTATGATGGCCATTTTTTCTGATATGATTTACCAGAATATGAAGGTGTTCATGGATGACTTCTCTGTATTTGGCGATTCTTTTGATAAATGCTTGCAAAATCTGGGACATGTTCTCAAGAGGTGTATTGAGACCAACTTGGTTCTCAATTAGGAGAAATGTCACTTTATGGTGCGACAGGGCATTATTCTCGGGCACAAGGTTTCTAGTAAGGGTCTTGAGGTGGACAAGGCCAAGGTGGGGGTCATTGAGAATCTTCCTCCTCCTATTTCTGTTAAGAGAATTCACAATTTTCTTGGTCATGCGGGTTTCTATAGGCGGTTCATTAAAGACTTCTCTAAGATTTCAAAGCCATTGTGCAGTTTACTAGAGAAATATGTCCCTTTCAAGTTTGATGATGAGTGCCTTGCAGCTTTTGAGACTTTAAAGAAAAGTTTAATCACGACACCAGTCATAACTGCACCTGATTGGAATGAACCTTTTGAGATGATGTGTGATGCAAATGACTATGCAGTTGGAGCAGTTATTGGGCAGAGGAAGAACAACATATTTTATGTGGTCTACTATGCTAGTAAGACCTTAAATGGTGCTCAATTGAATTATACTACTACGGAGAAAGAACTTTTGGCTATTGTCTATGGTTTTGAGAAATTTTGATCTTATCTACTTAGGACTAAGGTGACAATTTTCACTGATCACGCTACAATTCGATATCTCGTCTCAAAGAAGGACTAGAAGCCTAGATTGATTAGATGGGTTCTTTTGCTTCAAGAATTTGAACTAGAGCTCAAGGACAGAAAGGGAACTGAAAATCAAGTTGCTGATCATCTCTTGCGTTTAGAGAATCCCAATGCTACTTTATTGGATTAGATATTGATAAATGAGTCTTTTCCCGATGAGCAGCTTTTTGGAGTGCAAGAAGAAGAATCATGGTTTGTAGACATCGTGAACTACCTTGTGAGTAATATCATGCCTCCTGACTTATCTTATGCTCAAAAGAAGAAGTTTCTACATGAAGTGAAGTGGTATATGTGGGATTAGCCATTTCTTTTTCGACAAGGAGCTGACCAAATCATCAGGAGATATATTCCTTACAGCGAAATGGGGGGATCTTGTGAGATTACCACTCAACGGCTTATGGAGGACATTATGGTGTAGAAAAGATAACACCTTGTGTTGTTCAAGCAGGTTTCTTTTGGCCGACATTGTTTAAAGATGCTCACCAGTTTGTTTTGAAATGTGATCGATGTCAACGTGTGGGTAATATGTCTAAGAGGGATGAGATGCCTCTTAATGTGCTTCTAGAGGTTGAGGTCTTCGATGTTTGGGGAATTGACTTCATGGGGCCATTTTTCTTATCTTGTAACAATCAGTATATCTTGTTGAAGGTTGATTACATGTCGAAATGGGTTGAAGTTAAGGCGTTGCCAATGAACGATGCGAAGGTGGTACTTAATTTTCTCCACAAGCAGATATTCACAAGGTTTGGAACTCCGAGAGTCATAATCAGTGATGAGGGGTTCGCATTTTTGTAATAGCAAGTTCACTACTATGATGAAAAGGTATAATGTGAATCATCGCATTGCTACAGCTTATCATCCTCAGACAAATGGACAAGCTGAGGTGTCTAACAGAGAGATCAAGCGCATTTTAGAGAAATTGGTGTGTCCATCGAGGAAAGATTGGTGTTTAAAGCTTGATGAAGCTGTTTGGGCGTATAGAACATCATAAGACTCCATTGAGAATGCCGCCGTTTCAGTTGGTCTATGGTAAGGGGTGTTATTTGCCTGTGGAGCTTGAACATAAGGCTTATTGGGCTTTGAAGAAATTGAATCTTGACTTGGATGCAGCTGGAAAGAAGAGGATGCTTCAATTGAATGAACTCGACGAGTTTCGACTTCAAGCTTATGAGAACAACAAAATGTATAAGAAGAAAGTCAAGAGGTGGCGTGATCGAGGTCTAGTGCTCAAATCATTTGTTCCAGGAGAACAAGTTCTTTTGTTCAACTCTCGTCTTCGCCTTTTTCCTGGAAAGTTGAAGTCAAGGTGGTCAGGGACTTCATAATCAAAATTGTGTTTCCACATGGAGCGGTGGAAATTTTTGAGAATGATCCGGGCCAAACATTCAAGGTAAATGATCAGAGGTTGAAGCATTACTATGGTGACATGGCAAACAGCGAGGTGGTTAGTGCCGTTCTATTGTCCATTTGAGCTCAAGGTTCTACGTCGAGCTAGTGACGTAAAAGAAGCGCTTCTTGAGAGGCAACCCAAGTTTGTTGTACATTAATAGTTAGAGAAAGCAAGAAGAAAGGAGAAAAACATAAAAAAATCAGAAAAAGAAAAAAATTTAAGGCCAACTCCAGTGACCAAGCGCGCCCACGATAATCCAGCGCGCGGCCGTGCTATTTTTCCAAAAGGTAAGCGCGCCCGCGCTGATATAGGCGGTCGTGCCGGTTTTTCAGAGAGTGAGCGCGCCCACGCTGGGTCCCTGTTCGGAAAAAAATTAAAACAGAAGAATGAAGAGAAAATCGAGATTTTTACTCAAAAATCAAATCCAACACGATTTTTACTCTTCCACATCCCATAACTCCCTCTCCAAATCAAATGCATTATTCCCACGATTCCCATAATCAATTCCCACTTCTATTACTTATCGAATTCTCACCTCTCCACCTATAAATACATACACTTATACACAAACTCCTCCACCATATCACAAATTCTCAAACACAAATCTCTCTCAAACACTTAACTTTTATTCTCTCTCATTCAATCCCAATGGCACCGAAGTGGCAAAGAACGCAAGTTAGCAGCAGCACCACCGATTCTTCATCTACGGGTGGTATGAGGCCAAGGTTTTCTACTCCTGAGGCGGAAGAGGAGTACACGAGGCTTCTCTCGAAGCCTATTGCTAATGAGCTAGGTTTTCTTCCATCAAGGAAGGATGGTAAGCTGTTGGAGATGATTCTTGAGATGGGCTGGGTTCCTTTTTGTGAGGCTCCCGCTGCTATGCCCATGAGTGTTGTGCGGGAGTTCTATGCTAACGCCAAGGCGGAGAAGAATGGCTTCACGGCGGTTTGAGGGAGGACTGTGGGGTATACTGCAGAGGCTATCAGGATGGTGATTGAGCAGCCCGCGAGGAATGTGGGTCAGGACACTTGGAACAATAAGACTCCCGAGGACTTTAACTTGGATCTGTTTGTTGCGACTTTGTGTGTGCATGAGACTCATTGGAAGTTCAAGAGGGGCACTACTGATTACTCCACGTTCCCTGCATCGTGCATGAACAGGTTTGCACGAACTTGGAACTCATTTATTTGTGCTAACATCATGCCATCTTCGCATGTGCATGAGATCACTGTGGAGCGTGCTCGTCTGCTATGGGGGATTCTTTAGGGTGATTACATTGATTTGGGGATGGTGATATATCAGGGGATTTAGAGATTCTTGAGAGAAGGTACTACAGATGCTATTCCTTATATGTCCGTGGTGACGAAGTTGTGTGTGGCAGTTAGTGTTCTTTGGCCCGCACATGAGCAGCTTCATCTTCCCAGTGCTCCTATCGACAACTCTACACTGTTAAGCATGCATGAGTGGTATGGAGGGAAGCCCGATCCTAAGGGGCTTGGGTATTCATATGATCATCTTCCAGGTGGTGTGCCCATGGATCAGGCTACTGCGGGAGGTTCTCAGTATGCCCGTCGAGCAGCTTGGAGAGCTCAGTTAGGAGAGGAGGTTGGTTCGTCGCAGTAGCAGCAGGAGGCAGCAGAAACAGATGTTGGAGCTTGTTTGAGTTTGACGCAGTATAGGCATCTCGCTAGGAGGATGGATGCGATGCACGACATCTATAGTCGGTTTGTACACGATCTCACCCAGGCACTTGGGACTGCATTTAGAGCCACCGGGGTTGACATTTAGTGGCCAGTATTTGGTGAGGATTCCGTGTATCCGCCTCCTGACACACCTGACACTCCACCCGTTTAGGGTGAGAATTCTGATTAGCAGTAGGTATGCCTGAATTCCTTACTATTACCTTCACTGAGGATAATGAATATTTTAAGTTTGGGGGTAGTAGTTGAAGGAATATGTTTTTATGTGAGTCACATATCGTTGCATATTCATCATAGTTAGTTCATATAGTTGCATATTTTGCCATGTAGTTTTTTTATTTTTAGTAGTTTTTATGATATTTTGTTCATATAATTTTCATGCATTTGTATTATAACATGATCCCTGTTAGGTCCCGAATTATCGTAGAAGGGGGGGTTGAATACGATAATCAGTAAATTAAAAATTCTTTCGAATCTTTAGCAGATATAGATTTAGTGCTCGGTTAGTGGTTTCCTGTTCTTGAGAGAAATAGTGTTTGGAATAATAAAACGAGGAACACAACATATTCGGGGAAGTATATATTCATATATAAATCCGCGAGGGGTGTTGCTACACTCCGGTAAATAAATTAACCGGCTACAATCTAAGAACAATAAAGTTCCTAGCTTCTACAAAGATTTACAAATCAAATCCTATACAATAATCTAGCTTTTGTTTGTCTAAGGATTTAAATACCGGGTAACGATTATAATGCCCCTATGAATATACAAGAGTTAAATCGGGCATTATAACGTTACTTCGGTGAGAAGTTAAATGGATATCAATGTGCTGAGATTCTTTGTATTCTCTTTATTTCTTGTTATATATTCTGCTTCTCTATGTAGACTTTCAATTCATTGGGACAGGTGGCAGCTTTGTGTCCATAAATATCCTTGAATTGCTACTGTATAATTCACTGAAAAATCAACCAAGTGTTCTATGGCGACTGGAGTATCCTTTGGCTTTTCTTCTATGGCGACCAACATATGTGTGGCTCTATGGCGACCAATTGAGCTCTATGGCGACCAATTGAGCTCTATGGAGACCACTGGAGCTCTATGGCGTCCACTGGAGCTCTATGGCAACCACTGGAGCTCTATGGCGACCACTAGAGCTCTATGGCGACCATTGGAGCCCTATGGCGACCACTGGAGCCCTATGGCAACCATTGGAGCCCTTTGGCAACCACTAGAGCCCTATGGCGACCATACTTACACTTCTATGGCGACCAGAATGAAGAGTCTTCTTCCTTGGAATATTTTGCCTTCTTTTTTTTGCCATTCTTCACTATATCAACACTTCCTTCTGTAATTGAATTAAAATCCCTTCTTGTATACTGATGTTTGGTGCACTGGTCTGGTTCACAAATAACTAGCATTGAGAGAACCTAATTCAATTTGTCTTGTGTTTCTGAGTTGATACAGATTAGTTGAATATCCATTGCTTCTAACACTAACCGTCAATAAACAACTGTACTTTCACTGGAATCCTTTCTGGTATTTTAAACAGCATATTTATTGCTACTACAATCTTGAACACTTCATTTACTGTTCTTCACCGACACTTGAACATATAAATGAGCTCCTGTCAGTGAGTATAACTTCAAGACTACAACTGTCTTCTTTAACCTCTGTTTATACCATGCCTTCAATTCTTCAGATTCCTATGCTTCATACACTGTTTATCTTCAATCAATGCCAATACACTGAAATATTCTGGTAGCACTTTATACACTGAATCTTCATCATTTTTGAAACCCTAAAAGTCTATAACTTTTATTTTTCACTGAGGCATGAACATATTAATGAACTTCTTTTAGTGACCTGTAAACAGACTTCAAGCCTTCTTCTAATCTTTTGATTCTTTGTATTTTCCTTATCTTCATTCATCCTGATTTCTTGTGTAGTTGTAGTATTATTAACATGTCATGTTCTAGTGTTGTTCTCGTGTTGAGTTATCACGTAACTGTTCATACAGCTACGCAGTCTCACCAACAATATCCCCCTATTTGATTGTTAAACCTAACAAACAAATTAAATAGAGAGGATAACTCAACTAACAACTACAAAAAGTTAAGTACCAGGACTTGTAAATAATGCTACTACTTTCCTGGATCAAATGCTGCATTTCCAGATTTCTTGAGTAACCGAAATGAAAGATGCTTGTTCCTCTAGCACTGAACTGATCTTCAAGTAGTTTCATCTTCATTTCCTTGGTTCTTCAAATCTCTGCTAGATAATACTTCTCAGTCCTGAAGTAATCATCAACAGCTTCTTTTGTACAACCACATTTCCTGTTGAGAAGCGCATATCTCTCTTGCTTCTCCCCCATGAGAATCAACTGCTTAAAGGAGATCACCTTCATCTACCACCTCTCCCGTATAATAGGATCTGCAGATAAGAACTAATGGTACTCCCCTTTTGGAAAACAGCTTCTCCTATTATGAAGAATAGTGATGAACCAAACCACTTCTTCTGATTACTAGGAAATTACCTTGTATTTTACCACCTCTCTCGTACAATAGGATCTGAAGTTAGAAACAACAATGGTGTGGTGTAGTGTACATGTGCTTCACCTTTTTCCTCTTTCCTGCTATTTCTCCCCCTTAGTTGAGGAATCCTCCAAACTATTACTTAAGCTTTTATCTCCCCCTTAGAGAAGGAATGTATGATATCATCTGAAGGAGTTCTCATATTTTACTTGGTTGGAAAAGAAATAACAAGCCAGAGTTTGATCAACCATGTCCCATTAAATGCTGCAAGAATGACTTTACTGTTGATCATCATGTTCACCAATCTTCCCAACTCCTTATACCTCCCAAATGTGAGATCACCAATTGTTACCAATTGTTAGCTCCATACTTTTTAGGTCCTGAAGTATTCTAATCCAATCTGTAAATGTTAGGTCCCTAAGAGTTAGGTTCCAATCATAAACAGATTCGAGACCCAAAGTATCAAGAACCATGTTTAGGGATAGGGAATGGGATATGGTGTTTCTCTTTCTTCCTCACTGTGAGTGTGTGATTCTATTTCGTGTACCTCAAATATGTTTCAGTCTTCTCTCCACTCGTGTTTACATTCATTCTCACAAGTGTATCACTCCTCTCATAGCTCCAAAATCCAGCTGTACCTGCAAGGAAAATCACCTTAGCCATCCTTAAGGAGGTCACAGGTGGTGCAATGGGAGTTCGCAAATCCTCATCCTTGTTAAACTCGTCAGATGAATCTGAGTCATAATCTAAAAGTTGCTAGTTTCCCTTTTAGGATTCCAGATTTGAACTCTGGGAAGGTAAACAATGATCCAAATAATTTAGCATAAAGATCAAATTTTCCTTCTAATGTCTATGAAGACATTTCCTTGTGAGTCATCAGGTAATATCTAAATCATTATCAATAAGTTACCGATCTGCACCTATGTCAGATCCACTATCCACAAATGCATCCAGGGGATTTAAGCCCGGGGAGGTAGACACTAACCACTGACATATAACTATTGGATCAGTATCCTCTCTTAACACCTGTAAAGGCAATTGGTCCATTAAAGAACCTTGAACAATCGAATCAGACTGTAAAATGGTCAAAACTCTTGTTTATGTCAACTTATCCTTTGTGTGTGTAACCTATCCTTGTGCATCAAGAATTGTTTATATTTGAGGTGGTGACACTACATCGGATACCCTGGCCGACAGGCGAATTTCAATAGACGCACCCTATTGAGAGGATGAATCTAGTAACTATTTTTGTGCCTTTTCAGCCATTACATCATTTTGAGAAGATGTATGGGGGCTAGCAGTTGCCTCCGTTTTAAAACTACTACTCAACTTTGTAGGAGACAGAGTTACTGGGTTGACTTCAGAACCTTCCTTATGTGGTGCACTAAGGCACTATCTCCCTCACGCTCATTCATACTTCATTTTAGTAGTAAGAGAGTGTTGGTTGGTTCTGATTCTGTGTTTGTCTTTACAGTCTGGGATAGAAGTTGTGGGTTTTCAACCTCATGACTATCAAATGAAAGAATGCCATTGGAGGCTGAACTTGCATCACAGAGCATATGGCAATATAGAGATAAAATGCACTTAAGATCTATAAAGAATGAAAATTATGCATTTAATCTTTTGAGAGAAATGATGTACAATAGTGATTTCACAAATATTTTAATGAAATAGGTAATCACCATTGTAAAAAGAAGTTTGATTTTCTCCTAAAACTGTTCGAGTGCACAAGTCTTTTTTTATGCCTAAAAAGATAAACGATTTGATAAGACACAGACTGATGACCTAGAAGTATTAAGAAGAGAAAGAAAGATTTTGTCTTTCAATATGAATGAGTTTTTATAAAAAAATTGATCACTTAGGGTAAAGTCTAAGCAATTCTCATTCACGTCAAAAGCTCCATAATCTATCTTTATAAGATTACAATCAACAAAATTGTTTATTAATAAATATCCTTAATAAGACTGACTATGCTGCTAATTTCAAATTGTAGTGAATCTTTCATATATAGCAACTCATATAAATTTACTAGAACTTAAAATCTCACAATTATCTGTAACAAAATATTAACAATATATCATTACTTGATACTTGTCAAGTACTTTAGATACCAATAATTATGTTGTATTCTATTTTAAATATTAAAATAAGATATGAATAAATTAAATACCAATTATCTATCAAATAGACATTAGCATTCAATTTCATATGCTATACAATTGTTAACTCCTAACAACTGTAATATCTCAAACAATATTGTTTCGATAAATGAAGCAACATTAACGAACATTGACTTGTTTGCAATCTCAGAAAAATATTCTAAGTTCCATATACTTTGATCCATTGAGTATTGCATCTATTATCAAATTGTTTAGGAATTTGCAAATAAGTATAAAAATTATTCTAACTTGACAATATATGGTTACTTCTAATAAAGCAATCAAACATTTTAACCATAGTTGTACTTAAGAAAAATTTCCACACTTTCTATATTAGTATAAGTGACTGAAGATAAGCATTGATTACTTAGGGAAGTTCTAAGTAATTTTACAAATACTAATACTTCACAATTAGTTTATAGTTAAACTTTTAACTAAGTATCATTAACTGATATAAGTCAAGAATTAGCACACAACTAATCATGATATAATCATATTCTGATTTCAGTGAATTCTTGAAATATAAGCATTGCTAAATTCACTAAAACCGAAATCTCATAATTAACTTATAACACATAAGTTACAATCAATATACTAGATATCAATTGTTGACATATTTAGTTATAATCAATCATGCTGCTTATTTATTTTAAGTTAGTTTGAATTATGGAGCACATAACATCATTGAATTGCTTCAATTTCCATAATCCAAATTACCCAAAATAAATATTAAATAAATAAATACTAAATATCTATGAGGTAGATATTAGCACTTAAATATTTTTATAATTATCCTTGAATAATCATCAATAGGATATATGCCTTCTATATATGGTAATAACTCTCTAGATAATTAGTAATTTTAGAAATACTTTCTAATCATATAAAATATTGAGAGTTTTATACACATGACTTAGAAAATACTTCAACTTTCAATTTCAGTGATTTTAGAAATAAGAATTGATTACTTAGAACAAAAATTCTAAATAATATCACTAATACTAAAATTACCATAATTATTCATACAAGATACAAATAACTATGTTGTATATTATTTGAATATAATTCGAATTATGAGACTGATATAGAATGAAATTGTCTACAATCATAATTTAAATCAATTAAAATAATATTCAAACTTAATGCTATAATTCTTAACTACCACAAATGTATATTACATTGTAATCATGATAATCAAGATAGTAGCACTAAGTACGAGGTACTGGATTATTGATAAATTCACAAGTCCCTTAAATATTGAAGATTTAATACTTGTAAACTTATATGAATAATTCCTTACAGATGGGATTTCCAACTAATATGCAATGAATGATATACCACACTTACAAACCAGTCTTGAAAAATTAACTTTATCAAGTGATTTAATAAATGTTTCTGTCAGTAACTCTTAGACTAAAATGACATGCTCTCTAAAGTGATGATACCTGGTGTGAAGGTGCCTTGACTTAGAGTATTCCACAGAGTTGTTGGATTTGAAGTTGTTTCTCATCATAACATGAAATCAATATTCTTCCATAAAGTTGACAGCTTCCTGATATGCTTCTCCTGTCTTTCTTAAAATCCTGCATAATCTGTATCTATATAGCCAAACATGTTAAGCATAATATCTTTAGGGTACTTTATTCCAAGAGTTGGTAGTCCCTTAAGATATCTAATAATCTTGTTAATAGATATACGATTGGATTCTCTAGATCCACTTGGAACCTTGCATATTGGCATATTGAGAACATTACATGTTCTCTATTAGCATTTAAGTAAAAGAGTGAGCTCGTCATACCTCTATAGCTTGTCATTATACCTGAGTTGCACTGATCAAGCTTTAGTGGTTTCTGTTGGTAAGTAGTCTTGGCATGTTCAGAATCTTCCAAATTTTGCATCTTCAAAAGATCCTAAACTTACTTGTATTGTCATCATTTTTTTGGTTTACTTGTGCTCCTAAAAGAATTGTTCTTTTGGCTTTCTTGAGCTCCTAAAAGAATTTTTCTAATGGCTTGCTTAAAGTAATCCCAAAAAGAATTACAACCTTTCCAACACGCTCCTCCATACCTACTATACAATTACTTAGCAAATAATCTTGCACAAGTTTTTTGTTAGTAAACCAACATATAACATTATCATGATATGACTGCACATATAACTTAATATGTTTGTGCCTAGTGATAAAGAGAGTTATTAATATGATGATTATACTAGTTCACATTAAATTTTAACTTCAGTAAGAGTGCCATACCATGTCCTTGACGATTTCTTGAGTAGTACATTAGTTTATACCAACCTGAAGTGAGATTGTGAAGAAGAGATATGCATAGTCCAATAGATCTGCAACTGCAAAGTCCATGAACTGTGGTGCATTGACTTCCTCTTTTGACTCACCAACTAGGAGTGCACTTGTACACATCTACTAGAGTTCAATTCCAAGTGTAATGTGCATCAGGTGCCTGATATGACGTAATATCCTCAAGTCTCATTACCGGTGCTATCTGTTAGATACTGCTTCCTAATAATAACCTAGCATCCAGTTTGGCCTTATCCCTCATAACAATGCCATTATCATCCAGTATGACTTCTGGTTATCCTTGTACCAATTACAATATTGTCATTTGGTTTGGATACCAGCTTCCCACAATCTGCTTGCTGACTGATTGAGTTCATTTTGCTTTGCAATCACCCAATCAATACGGATCTATCAGAGCTTCTGTAACTTTCTTATTTTCTTCTTCAGATAGAAAACTAGAGAAATAATCATTCACACTCATTAGCCCTGCTAATCATTACTCCACCATCTGGACCACTTAAGAACTAGACTCTGGGAATAGACTTGACATTAAACCCTTTGTCTCAGCAGATCTCTTCTTATTGTGTCCTCTGAATTTTCAATGTGGTGTTGTGTCTGACTAGTTCATCCTTTTATTGCTCCCCCTAAGCTGTTGCTGGGATTTCCTGAAAATTCTTACCCTTGTTGACTGGCTTTAATGAAATAATGAGTTGTGTTATACACTGCCATTCCACTGCTTGGATATGAATCATCAATACCATTAATTTCTCCTGTAACAGCTTGGAGCATTGAGTTGTTGAATTGTGCACTTAGACTTTCAATCATCTTCTGTTGATCAACCATAAATGCCCTGTAGGTTATAGACTCCACTGAGTAGCCATGAAAAATATCCTAACTAGTCTTAGCTGCAAATGCCAAGATCTTTAAACAACTGAAAACATTTAATTGTTTGCTTCTGTAGAATATTCTCTCCAAACACTTTCTGGTTATCCAGTGTTTGCTTCTATTGGACATTAACTCATTAGTGGTCTTCATGTATTCATCATGATCAAGCCCTTTGGTATTTAGAAAGTCTTGATTAGCTTGACATAGTCCTTCTTGCTTTAATCAAGTTCCAGTTCTTCCTTTGTACCACTCCATTATGACACGGAGCTCCCAGTGTTGAATATGTCTCAAAATATTCTTGATGTTACAGCTATTAATCAGAACTGCTTCTTGAATTCATTCCCATTATCTGACCACAAGATCATTTCTTTTACAGTTGCTTCTAGCTTGATATTCTTTAATGTGATCAATCACCATCTATGATGTCTTGTCATGAGAATGCATAAACAACAATTTTGTTTAATAAGAATAGTCAACCACCATCACTAAGGTATATATTTGCTTTGATGTGATGTTATCTTTGACTCCTCTTTCTGACATGCCTCACATTTATCATCTTCTGAATTCCAGATGAGGCACTTCTCTCACTAACCACTTTTCACAAAAGAGTTCCTTGAGTTAACGTTCAAGGGTGAGAGCTTCTAGTGCCATAGCTAAACTTTTGTCAGATGAAGCTTTACAGTAGAAACCATTGACTTCACCTTTTCAGAGTTTCCAGTCTAGCCACGAGCATTTCCTTACCTTACTCTAAGAAGAGCAAGATTCTCAACCTTCCCGCTTCAAATGAGACACTAATCCTTTATTGAATTGACATTTTGCCCCTTCATGCAGAACTTTCTTATAAGAGGATTTGTGCCTTGATTCTCCAACAAGGAAGTTGCTTCAACTGTTATTAATGACTGCAATAATTAGTTGTTATCGGTGATAGCAATTGTTGAGTTCATGATGACATTCCTTTTCTGTAAAGCTTCTCCCATAATGAAAACCTTTGTTGTCATCTTCAAATATTAGTGACAGAATAGCTTTTGTCAATCACATTTGATTGTGAGGCTCTTTTTTTGATCATATGCCTTGAGTATGAATTACCAAGAATATGTATGAATCAATTAACCTGTTATGTCCTGCGTTCACAAATGGATTAACAGTTCTTGATACCCAACTTATCAGTTTGGGTCCATATGGATTAGAGATATTATTATAATCAGAGATAACAACAGCTGCAACCTTATCATGCTAATTCTTATCTTTGACTGACCATTTTCTCCATTTTAATACCTTTGACAAATTTGTCTCTAGGTTACGGGAAAATTGGTTCCAACCATACATAAGGAGGACTAGCAGTCTTTGCCCTATTGTCATCCTAAACATGCTTTCTACAATTGATACAAATTCTAGGAGATGCATTCATGGCATAAAAATAAGCATTGTATTAGGAAGACATGGCATTCATTCAGAAACATTATGCATAAGAATTAAGCAATATAGGCATGATATGGAACAAATAGAATTAACAAATAAATCACTAATTCTATCCAGTCCAATCATGTTGATGTATCTCATCTAGCTATCTAAATCCAATTATAAACTAACACATCTTAACAAATAATTCAGGATTAATGAGCAAATCATATTATAATAGGATACAGAGAATAAGCAAAAACAAAGGTCTTAAGTGCTGGAAAATATATATCTCACTAAAGCAATTAATTATGTTCAACAAACATTCAATCACATATTTAAGATCATCTAAAGTAACATGCACAAGTTAAACATCTATCCTAGTTACCAGAAAAATAATCTAGTGAACTTGTAACGCCCCCAAATCTGGGGTCAGGGGATTTGGTCGTCACTATAAAATCTCAATCCAAAATAACCTGTTTAATTAATAAATAAATGCCAGTGGAAAATATTTACCACTTATGACCCCAAACTAATCCAAGATCTTTTAAGGTTACAGTTCTAGAAACAAGATATCCAAATTCCACAAATAAATTTTCACTTTCTTTTAAAACTCTTTTCAACGAATTCCAATTCAATACTAACCCGCTAGTATAACTTCGAAAAGAAGTATACTAGGCCCAACTATAAAATAACACAATTATAATATAATATAATATAAACAACTTTACATAATAGAACTTACATTAGTTCGCAACCCTGGACCAACCACCTTCCAAAAGCTTCTTCCTTGCTTCTTCGAATTATGCAGCTAAACAGCGCAAGTTAATCCTCACTGGAGGTTATATTTGAAAACAGACAAGTATGAGCGAAAGAAATGCTCAGCAAGTTCATTATGACATATATAGGGTCGTTTTGATATAAAATCGACATCTGTATCAGAGTAGAACACTTAAAATCATAATTGTTGAATCATAAAACTCTTTTTGATATTTTCAAGCGAAAGGCTTCAGCAATACTTTGAATCTTGACGAGAGTAAAACTCGTAAGACAGTGTTTACGAAAATATCGTAAACATCAATAACAAGAAGCAATGACTATGGATTGAATCATAAACTTTACTCAAAACCGAACTCTTGAAATTAATACTTATTTTGTTGTTATATCAAATTAGATATCAATACGAACTTTGATGCTCATAACATTCCATACTGAATTCAACATCAATCATCTATATTAATACCACCTTTGATATTTAACAACAATGTAAGTATCAGCATAAATCAGAAACTGAATCAAAACCGCAATTCACTTTTAATCCAAAACAGAATCAGTACTTTTAATCCAAAACAGAATCAGTTGATAAATCATTTATTCTATGATTATCAAAACAATTTAGATAACCATATTTTAGATTGGAACCAATAACATTTCATGTTGTTCCCGATGACCAGTCGCGAAACAACAGGATCCCGCAGCCATACCGTAAATATAGGTACTACCCGTATCCCGAAGACATACGGTACCTATAGGGCGCCAGAAAAGGCATAACTAGCCTTGAAAGATATTACAGCTGGACCGATATCTTGATCACCTACGCTGTAACCAGTAACCAGTAACCATTCCAATCTTAAAAACCTTTTTATTCAAAAAGGAGCCGAATCAATCGACATCCTAAATAATTTTATTCCCCCATTCACTTGGGCAGGAATACTCGCAACAAAATCATCTTTTTCAAAATCCAAAACAGTTATAAATCCGATAATTGGATAAGTAAAACACTTGACTATTCTGAACATAGAATAGCAGAAGAATACTTGCATAAACAGAATCATTTAATTCAGCGATATGTAAAACATTTATCTATTCCGAACTGAGAATAGGGAAAGCAATACTTGCATAATGAGATTCAAAATAAATATCACTTGAACAATAAGTGATGATAGGGATACTTGCATAATATGATTTGAAATAAATGTCACTTGAACGATAAGTGAAGTCAGGGGTACTTGTCTTTGGGATTTAGCAATTAGTCACACTCGCAATGACGCATCTATTCTGACATTCTGTCTTAAAATATCACCGCCTTTCTTTTCAACACTTCACTGATATGCTGCTCCTGCGATTGCTAGAAGCCAGATATCCAATGCCATTCCATCTCATTCTTTATCCAACACCCTGTCCCGATCACTCGAACGATCCGTATATGATGTTTCTGGGTTGAAATTGATGATTGATTCAGATTCTTTATTTCGAGAGCTTCATTTTGATATATCGCACACTTGAATCGGGGTTCGGTAACGCCTTCGTTCGTGTGTTTGATTCTCAGGAACGTATCGGTTTCTAGGGTTTTCTCTGTATTTACTGCATTTTTACTGGTTGCAAATGAATAAACGAAATAAATGAAATAAGAAATAGGCTATTTATATTTATGGAATATTGGTTCATTCTGGATCGTTTTGGATCGTTAAATTAGTTGATTAGCCGCTAAGTTACTGCAAAAACGATACAATTAAATACCAGAATTGGATAATTATCAAAACCGAGCTTTTCACAAAATCCCATATACAAAAATAATGTAAAAATATCTCGTCTCTCGAGAATACGGGTTTTGTTGATTTACCGAAATGGTTAACGTATCGAAAATCTTGCGCCGGGCCGCGCACGGGTCAAACCTTAATCCGAATCGAAAAAGTCAAAATACGGAAAATGTCCAGAATTACCAGATTAGGTTAGACAATAGTTTTCGGAAGAGTTCCGGGTTATAAAAATGTAAAAACGGTTGAGGTTGGAAGATTCCCGGCTTTATAAAATAATTTTGGTAATTACTCAGAAAATAATTAATAAATCCATAAATCATTATAAAATCATCTAATAGTCCAAAAATTACCAGAAAAATATCACAATTATCTATATTTTATTCTACACATTTTAAAATTAAAATATTCAAATAATATCAAATATACACATACCAACATCAATTCCAATTATCAGATAAATCACCAAAATTCACATAAAAATTACATAAACAATTCCAAATAATAATAATAATAATAATATTTGAAAATATGGGATATTATAGAACTAGTTCAGCATTATCTATGTGTGATGCTATCATGGTTATGCGAGTGTTAAATATTTAAACATTATAAAACTTATCATGTATTGAATATTGAGAGCAAAGCATTACAGTGGTTCAATAATTTGAAACCTGAGATATGTGAGTTGGACCATCTTCAGAGATTGCTATGAAATCAAGATATTCATTATTCTCGTCATTTGATCCATCCTAACTCTTTCCCGTGCATTATAAGTTTTGACTGGATGCTTCCCTAAGAAAACATTCCACCTTTGTCTCAACTCTTCAACCGAATCCCTACTCATCCTTGTTTGTCAAGCTTCTTGTTCTGTTGTAGCAAAACCACTAATAGTTACTTGACACATATTGCTTGTAAAACCTGTAGCTATCAAATCTTGTTTATGTCCCAACCTCAGTCTGTAACCACCTCTTGAACTGAATCTGTAAGAATCTCTGCTTCAGAATAGATAGGCTTGATCCTTGGATATAGCTTATGTACTCCTTGTAAATTTGATGCGACTGAACTTCCCTGACAAGTAAAACACTGCCCTGACGTCCAGTCTCTCAAGTACTTCTACCCGAGTTTCTTCTGATTCAGCAATCAGTAACTCTTACATTCTGTCCTGAGGTTCCAACTTTATTCCATGTAACTGAGATATTTATTTGTCCCCACTATTCTCTCTGACCACCACAATTCCTGCCTATATGATCTCATTAATTCCCGGATAAATATAGCATTGGTACAAACCACTGTGTGATTGTATTATCTGGAATCATAGAGTTGTCTTTAAAATCTTCGAGAAAAGCTGTACCCGTAGAAATTTCATTCATTTCCAGCATCTGAAAACTCGGTGGTATCCTCTGGAGTAAGCCTTTGAGGATGTCACACAATTTCCTTCTGTAGGTCTTGAACTCATTTTCATTGGAGCTAGAAAACCATTATCTTCAATTTCCGTATTCGGGAATTTTCCGTTTGATTAGCACATGGTCTTCGTTTTCTCCAAAAGATTAAAATCCACTTTAAATGCCCTGACGAATCCTGAGTCTACCAATCCTTGAGTACCTCTAATTTAATATTTAAGAGAAATTTAAATTTCAAATATTTTTAATTTTCTTAGAAAATAAATTAGTCAAAAATAAATATTTACATAAAATCTAATTTTCAAGAATTTCGAATTTTCTTAAAAATTAAATAAAATGTAAATTATTATTTAAGAAAAAATCAAATTTAAGAATTTTAAATTTTATGGAAAAATAAATAAATCAAAAATAAAAATTATAACTAAGTCCAAATTGTTTAAAATTTAAAAATCTCAAGTGTTGATAATTTTTGAAAATTAAAAAATCTGAAAATACGAGAACTTGATTGTTTGGGCTGACACACCTGATCTGATCTGTATATCTATCAACAAGCTCTGATACCAATTGTTAGGTCTCGAATTATCGTAAAAGGGGGGTTGAATACTGTTAGGTCTCAATATGTTTGTAGAAGGGGGGTTGAATACAAACAATACCGTTTAATCGAATAAAATACGGAATAAAAAAGGTGAAACAAAATTCAAGTTAAATAAAATTATTATTAAACTTGAAAGGTGTTACAACAACGGTATCGTTTCCAAGGGATTAATCTCAAATCAATTATCACAAATCTAGAATAAATTTGACATGAACTTTTTCTATTTTTGCAATAAAAAGATCAAATGCTAAAAGCGATTTGAGATTAAGTTCTAGGGATTTTGATCCGCTAGATAGTTACACAAGAACAAGAAAAGTATTTCTAGTGGATTAGATTTAACAATAAATACTAAAAATAAATGATCTGTGAATTTGCAATAATTTCTCTGCAGGTTTCTTTTGTTCTGTGTTCTGTTGAATGATATATTCAATGCTCTGTCTTTTTTAGATTATCTGCTTCTGTTGGTTTTTTTAAACAAACCATCCACTTGATCCAGAAAGACTTTCGGCAAGACAATTCATTTGAACTAGAAAGACTTTCGGCAAGACAATCCATTTGAACTGGCAAGACAATCAAATGAACTGGCATGACTTTCGGTAGGACTATCAAATGAGCTAGCAAGACTATCCTCCTCCCAGTGTAACTTTCGGCAAGACAATTATTTGTACTAGCATGACTTTCGGTATGACTATCAATTGTCATACCGATTGTCATATTAATACAATCAGATTGACTTGTTGAATTTAAATAGATTTTAATCCAGTTTAAATTCTGAAAAACCTTAATATTAATTCTGAATTAATTAATCAATTAATTCAATTAATCAATAAATTAATCTTTGCAGATATAATTTATTTTCTTAATTAAATTATATGACTTAATTAATTAATAGAGAATTAATATTAATCTTGAGCAGCAACCATTCTTCTGAAAATCTCTGTCAATTACGAATCAATTCCATCACTTCAATGTTGACACTCGATGTACTGTCTGGTTCATGAGTGACTAACTTCCGTGACGTTTCTTCATGCCTTGACCTTGATACTCTTGATTTTCTTCAGACTAAATCCTTGTAATTAATTTATACCCTGACGAGATCT
Organism: Apium graveolens; assembly: GCF_009905375.1. Classification (NCBI taxonomy): domain Eukaryota; kingdom Viridiplantae; phylum Streptophyta; class Magnoliopsida; order Apiales; family Apiaceae; genus Apium; species Apium graveolens. The sequence continues at coordinate 84,734,707 of NC_133653.1, read as the reverse complement.
CCGTCACTTGATTAAATCCACAATCTTGATTTATATCACTGAGGCTTGATCAATTTCTTGAGCTTCTTCCAGTGAATTAAGTCATCAAGTCTGTAGACGAACAATGTTACTTAATCCTTTGACATATGTTACTATGAGAGATCTCTCTGACGATAGAACCACTATTTACTTGTTACATCCTTATTTGAGTTGAGTTAAATCCTCGAATAAACAAATAGGCTATGACATATGCCTTTCAATCTCCCCCTATTTGTTTGTTATACAATAACAATAAATACCTAGAGGATAACTCAACTAACAAATAAGAAAAAGATATAAACAGTAATGCAAAGTAAATAGCAGAAAGTTCTGGATTATATTTAACATTTTCCAGATTCCAAACGAAATTTACAAGTGAATACAAGATAGATGTTCCTCTAGCCTGAACATATAACTACATTAGTCTATCTTGATTCATAAAGCTCTAATCATATTACATTGAGGTTTGAGCTAATTGAATTCAGTTGTCTTCTCTTCCGACTTCACCTTCTTCCAAATCTTGAAGCAACTCCTTGTCAAAGACACGATCCTTTTCTGAAGTGAAGCTATCTGGTCTAACTGGTTGAACTCCAACTGTCTTTAGCTTATTCTTGAGTTGATTGTACCTTTTAGTATTCCTTTCACAATAAGCTTGAATCAAATCAGCTGCTTGAGTTTTCAACATGGATGAATATCCAGCAGTTCTTAGGTGATGTTCCATCCAGACCAGATGCTTAGCTGAGTAGTCTTTAAGAGATTGTGAATCGAGCTGGCAGATTTGAAGACAGTCAGACTTAAAGAATCTTACCTGATGAGGATTGTTGACCACTTGAGGACTAGCCCTGCTGGCAAACTCTTTGAGCCTTTCTCGAAGAACTTCATTCAATTCTGAGCTTCTTTTGACTTTGTTGAGAAGAACCCAAATCTCTGACAAAGAACGATTCTCAAACAGATGAAGTGACACCTTGAAAGATCATTCGCTCTGACAATATACAAATATGCTCATCTCATTTAGTGATCTGTCAAAGGCAGCTGTGATCCTTGAGACTTCAGTCTTTATAGCATTCATGTACATGTCATTGTTTGGATTAGAGATCTCCAGCTTGTCCAGAAGGTGTAGAAACTGCCTATCATTGTTTGTGCTCAGCTGAGGCATATCAAGTACTCTCCTAGCTTCATCCCATTTTTCACCAATCTTCAGTCTGACATCTCTTCTCCTTTCTTGAGCTTTAATGTCATGAAGACGTTGCTTTTGAAGAGTTTCTGTTCTTTGTATGTCTTTCCTCATGTCAATGATCTGGGATACCTTTTTGAGTTCAGCTTCTTTTCTTTTCATCTTTGACTGCTGCTGCTGAAACTCTTTCTCAAACAGAGGATCCACTGGAGCTTCCTCTTCCCATTCTCCAAAATCACTTTCCTCCTCAGCTTTAAAGAAACCATCTTTATCTTCCAAGACTGGTTCAGTGGGAACGTCACAAATATCAAAGTCATCATGTTCTCCACTATAGTAGATATCATCAGGCTTCCCTGTGCCTCCAGCAGACGAATCTTTTTCTTTTCCCTTTTCACTTCTCCCTTTCTTCTCCCCCTTAGTTGAGGAATCCTCTACAGACTTTCCCTTAGATCCTCCATGACCTTCATCACCTCCCGATCCTGAGCCTCCACCAGACGGCCCTTCAAAGAAAGTCCTTTGTGCTTCATTGGGACAGTGAGAATTTTTGATCATGAAGTTCAAGTGCTTCATCCCTTCATTCAGATGTTCCATACCCGTCTCTATCTTCAGAAATCTGGAGGAATCCAGTGAATGATTCATTTCAACCAAGTCTTCAAGAGAAGTCATTCTTGTATGTAGAGAGCAGAAGTTTGAAATGTCGTCAGCTGATAATGTTGGAGATGCCTGGATTGAGTTTAGCTTTGGTACAACAGATGTCTTCAAATCTGATATTTCAGTCCTGATGAGAGCCAGCTGATTATTGACAGAGGTGGAAGAAGAAGACCGTTCAACCACTTGTGCTTTGAATGATTTAGCTTCAGCCTGACTTTTTGCAAGTTATTCCTTGAGATCAGCAATTTGAGCTAATAGATTTTCAGTGTTTGTGTCTGTGTGTGTGCTCACCTGAATATCTCTCCTGTTTGATTCACTCAACTCACGTGCATGTGTATCTCTCAATATAATTGCTCGTGAGGAGTCTTCCTGATGCTGATCTTCTGTACCTTCATTTAAAATCACCCTAGCCTCTTCAAGAGAGGTCAGTGGTGGTGCAATGGGAATTCGCGAGTCCCGATCCTCAGTCAAACCTATCATTTCATGTGAAATAGATGTCTGAATTACTTCAGGGATAGATTGACCGAGTTGCCCTCCACTTTCTCCAGATAAATATGTGAGTGGAGAATCCCGTGAGGGAGCCAGAGGTGTTGGATCTGGGAGGGGAGAAAATGACTCTATTAAAGGTGGCTGAGAGTCAGATTTTCCCTCAGAAGCATGTGATTGCTCTTCTGCCGTAACTATGGCAGGCACTGTAACTGAGTCTATGTGCACTCATCGCTCCGTGTACTGAGTATCATCTACTGGTCTATATGCTTCCATTGTGAGTAATGGAATTGTTCTTGACTCAGTACAGGATGCCATGGCCCTATGGCGAATTTCAATAGATTCATCCTATTGAGAGAATGTTTCTAGTAACTATTCTGTGGCCATTTCAAAGTCCATGTCCTGTTGGGAGAACAAGGATGGGCTTTCAGATGCCTCAGTAAATGTTCTCCTTTTCTTGGGTGGAGGCAGAGCTGAGGGTTCATTCACATCTACTAACAAACTACTTCCTACTAACCTTCTAGGAAACATTTTAGACAGTGGGGGAGAGGTTGAGATAGGTTGTGACTCTGTGTTTGGCTCTATGACCTGGGATTGAAGTTGTGGTTCTACCACTTCATGGTCAGTCCTATCAACCACTGGGGGTCTTTCAACAGAAGTAGGAATAGGTTGAGTTTGAGGAACTATTACCTGTAGAGGAAGAGCATCTGATGTTTGAGCCTGGGTGGTTTGAACCACTGGAGGTTGAGCATGCTGTTCATGACCGGGAAGATTGAAGATAGGTAAAGGAATATAAATGGCCATGAAAGCAGATACAAGTACTGGAACTTGCATGAATTTAAAAGTTGTGTCTTGGCGGGTGTAAATCTTTTTGCTTACTAGAGGGGGTTCGGTTACTGAGGAGTTAGCAAAAAGGGCTTTATGCTCAGGTGAGAGAATATGTTCTGCTATGAGCATGAGAAAACGAGCATAGTAGCACGAGACCCTACAATTTGTAGAATGATCAAGTAAAGCAGTAGTGAGACGTCTCAAAAGATTGGGTAAAAGTAGTTTGCCAAAATTGATCCTTTGATTGAAAACAATCGCAAGACCAATATACTGCAGAGTGGAAGTGATGTTGTAAAAGTTGGATTTAGTGCAGTTGGCAAACACTTTAGAAAGTGTATCGAAGAAAATATCCCATTCAGAAACCAAATTGGATTTAGACAACTTGGTTAAATTAATCACCCCCTGATAGTGAATAGCATGGAAAAAGTTTGAAATATCATTTTCAGAGGGCAAATTACAGAAATTGTCCATAGGAAAATTTAACGCTCGATTGACGACTGTTTCATCAACCACATACTGTATGTTTTCCACGGTGAATGAAAAAGATTTAAAATTATCGGCCACAGTAGAGGTTGTGCAAATCAGTCTGAGCAGATCAACATTTAAAATCACATTTGATTTAATAGCAGAGCTAACAATCGAATGGTCATTTAAAAATCTAATCCACGGCTTAAATTTTTCTACATCACATTTATCTGGATTAAAATAACCAACAAGGTTATGTGCGACAATTTGGAAATTGAGAGCCATTTAAAAATAATAAAATAAACACTTTCAGAATTTTAAGAATAATATTAAGAAAATTCGAATTAATTAAATTAATTTAATAATTTGAATTAAATCAATTATATTCGAAGAATTTAGAAAGAAATCTATCTCGTTAAAGTTCTTAACTCACAAAAGCAGATTTGAAAAACGCACAAGACGCCAAAAAAATTAAATAGAATTACCCAAAATCAAACAAACACAAACTGATTTTTGGGGAAAAATCGAAAAAAAAAAAATTAAAAATTTTTTTTGCAGCACTTCTGTATATATATACGTGTATGTATATAATAGAAGTGATGCTTTAGTTTGCTGAGTAAAAACTCGAGTAAGGAAGACAATGGAGATGGGTTTTGATTTTGATCGAATAAAGAGAGAGAGAAATAAGAGAGAAAATGAAGACTGTTGGAATTTTGAAGAAAAACTGAACTGAATGATTTACAAAACAAAAAAAAACGTTTAAGAAGACAACTGGTATGACAATCGAGGAAAGTCATACCGATTGTCTTCCCGATTGTCATACCAGGCATTTTGAGAAGACAAAACAAAAAAATAGTAATAATATATAACTGGTATGACAATCTGATAGTCATACCGATTGTCATACCAGTACAAAATAAATCATAAAATATCTGATATTAATTTTATTACTGGCATGACAATCAATAGTCATACCGATTGTCTTGCTAGTTATAAAATTAAACTGTATTAAAAATAAACACGTATTTGTACTGGAATGACTTTCAGCAAGACAATTTCAATTGTCTTGCCGATTGTCATTCTAGTATAAACTAAATTACATATTTATATAAATATACTGAAATGACTTTCAGCAAGACAATTTCAATTGTCTTGCCGATTGTCATTCAAGTATAAACTTAACACAAACAAACAAATATATATATATATATATTTAATAATTAAAATAAAAAAACTGTTTTTAACAAAAATAAATACAAACAGTTTTTAACAAAAACAGAACATATATATATATAAACAAAATTACAGAAAACTACAATAAATACTAATATAGATATGGCAGAAAATATTTACACAATTAAAATATTTCAGAGATAATTATATTTTCAGTCCAAAAATAGATTTCTTTTGAATTTTAGCAAATAAAATTCATAGAAAAATATTTTTAGAGAAAATAAAATATTCCGAGACATTAAAATTAACAAGTTGAGTAAATAAATAAGATAAGATAATAAAAATTTCATAGAAATAAGCAAGAAATTTTGGAAAATGATAAAATAAATTTGCAAATGAATTTTTCATTTATGAAAAATTCATTTATAAATTCACTCAAGAACAGATTTTAGATATTCACAAGTTTAATCACTAAAGCTATTCAACATACCCAATTTACCAACTAATTTGGTAAATGTGGATTCATCAAGAGGTTTAGTAAAAATATATTCTATTTGTTCTTCTGTTGGAACAAAAAATAGTTCAACAGTACCATTCATGACGTGCTCTCTAATAAAATGATACCTGATGTCAATGTGCTTGGTCCTTGTATGCTGCACAGGGTTGTTGGTGATGGCTATTGCACTTGTATTGTCATATAGAATAGGTATTTTGTTCAATACAGAGCCATAGTCCCGTAGCTGAAACCTAATCCACAAGATCTGAGCACAGCAGCTTCCAGCAGTAATATATTCAGCCTCGGTCGTTGAATTTGAAACTGTTTGCTGTTTCTTGCTGTACCATGAGACTAGTCTGCTACCTAGGAATTGACAACTCCCTGAGGTGCTTTTCCTATCAACAACACTTCCTGCATAATCTTAATCTGTATATCTAACAAGGTTAAAACCAGATTCTTTAGGGTACCAAATACCTAGATTTGGTGTTCCCTTAAGATATCTTAAGATTCGTTTAACAGCAACGAGATGAATATCTCTAGGATCCGCTTGGAACCTTGCACATAAGCATGTAGCATACATAATATCTGGTCTACTTGTAGTAAGATAGAGTAAAGAGCCTATCATACCTCTGTAGCTTGTGACATCTACCTTAATGGAGTTTTCACATGGTCCAAGCTTGATATCTGTAGTTGACGGAGTCCTTGCTGATGCAGAATCCTCTAGATTGTACTTTTTGAGGAGTTCCTTGAGATACTTGGATTGACAAATAAAAGTTCCATCTAACCTTTGATTTACTTGTAATCCAAGAAAGAACTTCAGCTCTCCCATCATGCTCATTTCAAATTTGTTGTGCATTAACTTAGCAAATCTCTTACAGAGATTATCATTAGTAGACCCAAATATTATATCATCCACATAGACTTGGACTAATATTGTATCATTCTTATGCTTTTTAGAAAAAAGAGTTTTGTCTATGACACCTCTAATAAAGCTATTTTCTAATAAGAAATTCAGAGAGAGTGTCATACCATTTTCTCGGAGACTGTTTGAGTCCATAGATAGCCTTGAAAAGAAAGTAGACAAAATCCAAATGATCTGGATCTTCAAAACCAGGAGGTTGCTCTACATATACCTCTTCATCCAGCTTTCCATTCAGAAAGGCACTCTTGACATCCATTTGATAAACTTTAAAGTTAGAGAATGCTGCAAATGCCAGAAATATCCCGATGGCCTCTAGTCTAGCCACTGGAGCATAGGTTTCATCATAATCAATGCCTTCAGCTTGAGAATACCCTTTAGCTACCCGTCTTGCTTTGTTTCTTGTAACCACACCATCTTCATCTAGTTTATTCTTGAATACCCACCGAGTACCAACAGCTTTCTTGTATGTAGGTCTAGGTACCAGTTTCCAGACTTGTTGATGTTCAAACTGATTGAGTTCATCTTGCATAGCAATCACCCAATATGGATCAGTCAGTGCTTCCTCAATCTTCTTAGGTTCCATCTCAGAAAGAAATCCTGAGAACAGACACTCATTTTGAGTAGCACGTCTAGTTCTGACTCCAACATTTCGATCACCAATAATTAACTCAAAAGGATGAGCTTTATTCCAGACAGTCTGTCTTGGAATATTTGATCTTGATGATTCGCCTTGAAATTCATTGGGATGTTGTGTCCTACTAGTTGATCCTTCAGCATCTCCCCCTGAGTTGTTGCCATGTTGACTTGAAGATTCTCCGTCAGTAGCAGTGGTATCTCCATTGTTGCCAAAGTTTCCATCACCATTACCTTGAGTATCATCATGATTAACAGGTTCTTCACCAGCAACAATCTCAGGTTCTTGACCATGTTCTGATTCTGAATCTGACATATCATCAAACTTCAGTTTCTCAGAAGGATCTTTCGTTTGGATACTAGGGAGTTTAGTGTCATCAAATGTAACATTGACACTTTCAGTTACTTTGTGTTGATCAATGATATACACTCTGTATGATCTTCTTCCATATCCAACAAAAATACCCTCATATGCCTTTGCCTCAAATTTACCACGACGATCATCTCCATCCTTGAGCACGAAGCATCTGGCACCAAATACATGAAAGTATTTGATAGAAGGTTTCTGTTCATTCAAAATCTCATAAGGAGTTTTCATGAAGTCTTTGTTGATTAGAGTTCGATTCTGAGTATAACATGCAGTATTGATAGTTTCAGCCTAAAAGTACATTGGAAGACCTGATTCACTTAACATCGTTCTTGCAGCTTCAATCAATGTACGATTCTTCCTTTCTACCACTCCATTTTGCTGAGGGGTTCTAGGAGCTGAAAATTGTCTGGTAATCCCTTTGTTTGTACAGAATCCATTGAGAAGTGAATTCTTGAATTCTGTTCCATTATCTGACCTTATTGCTCTAACAGGGACATTGAAATATAACTCGATCAACTTGATATGATCAATCACAACTTGTGGTGTTTCATCCTTAGAGTGAAGGAATAAAACCCACGTATACTTGGAATAGTCATCAACTATCACAAGACAGTAACACTTCTTTGACATCGAAAGGACATAAACTGGTCCAAATAAATCCATGTGCAATAATTGCAGAACACCAGTTATGGAGGATGTGTCAGTGCCTCTGTGACTTGCTTTCTTTGACTTTCCTTTCTGGCAAACCTCACATAGTACTTCTGGGGAGAATTCCAGCTGAGGCAGACCTCTGACCAATTCTCTTTTGACAAGAGAATTCATTGTTTTGAAATTGAGATGAGAAAATCTCTTGTGACATAGCCAACTCTCATCTGACGATGCCTTTGCATAGAAACAATTGACTTCAGGATTGCTTCCAGAGTTCATGTCAGCTATGAACAGATTTCCTTTCCGGATTCCCATCAAGGAGGGTTTTTCATTTTTCTTGTGCAGAATCTGACACTTCAGCTTGTCGAATAAAACATTGTAGCCGTTGTCACGGAACTGACTAATGCTAAGCAGATTGTGTTCAAGTCCTTGCACAACATACACATTTTCAATGATAACATTTCCAGCTAGCAAACAGCCATATCCCTCCATTAAACCTTTGCTGTTATCTCCAAAGGTAACCACTGGGCTCTATCTCCGGTCATATGTCTTGACGATCCGCTGTCAAGAATCCACACTACCGGTTGTACCTGTTTAATGCCCTCTTTTCTTGACGATGAGGTGTTTGCATCACTAGCCATGATAGCAAGATTCCCAACTTCTTCATCTTCACTGTCAGTATCATCCCAGCTTCTTCCCTTTGCCAGGTAAGCCCTTTCAGATTTACTCTTCTGATTAGAATCGTAAGAGTTCTTCCTAACTTGTTTTGGCTTCCTGCATTCTGTGGAAAAGTGTCCCAACTCATTGCAGTTGAAGCATCGAATGGTGCTTCGATCAACCATCCCTGTTTTGTACCCACCACTGCTGGTGTTAGAGGATGAAGATCCACCTTTCTGGAATCTGTTGTAGTTGGACTTGTACTTGAACTTGGGATTTCTTTTGAATCTGACATTTGAGAATCTCTTGACAATCAGGGCCATTGACTCATCCTCCAATTGCTCCAGTTCTTCCAAGGAATAAAAATCATCTCCTGATTGATTTGTAGTAGGAGGATCAAATTCTGCTACTATCACATTTTCTTCAACCTTGGAAGACTGTACCATTCTTTCTGACTGTTGAGATTATTGTTGATATTGTGGTTGTTATTGTTGTTCATCAGCTACTAGAGCAGTAGACGTGCTGACCACTCTTCCTTTCCCGTAAACTTCCTTCTGCTGAATCTGCTCCAACTCATAAGTCTTTAACACACCATAGAGCCTTTCCAAAGAAATCTCACTCAGATCTCTTGCTTCTCTTATGGCAGTGATTCTATGTTCGAGATGAGTTGGCAGTGTTAAAAGGAACTTTTTGTTGACCTCCTTGATGGAATAGTATTTACCATTAATGTTCAGGTTGTTGATCAATGCATTGTACCTCTCAAACACTTCAGTGATTCCTTCTCCTGGATTGGATTTAAAGTATTCATACTCAGAGTTTAGGATTTCTAACTTGTTCCCCCTAACTTCCTCTATGCCTTCATTAATAACCTCAATAGTTTCCCAGATGTGTTTGGAATCTTTACAGTTCATCACAAGTCTATTCATCAAGGGATCAAGGGAATCTACTAAAATTAATGGAAGGCTAGCATCCAGGGAGGCTTCTTCTTTTTCAGCAGGAGAAAAATCATCAGGATCTTTCACATAAGTTCTTGCTTTGGTAATCACCACATCATTTTCTATTACTCCTGGTTCAATAACCATCGGAATTTTTGGACCCTTCTTTAACACTTCCAGATATTTGGAATTTGCAACTTGTAAAAACAATAGCATCTTCTTCTTCCACATAACATAATTTTCTTTATCGAATAGTGGAATTTTAACGGTTCCAACTTTTTGTGTAGTTATTATGAATTTTTGAGTAAATAAAAATTCAAAGAGTGAAAGAAACACAAAAGTCTAGGATCTTGATTTGTACGTTAATCGGAAGGCTTTGATACCAATTGTTAGGTCTCAATATGTTTGTAGAAGGGGGGTTGAATATGAACAATACCGCTTAATCGAATAAAATGCGGAATAAAAAAGGTGAAACAAAATTCAAGTTAAATAAAATTATTATTAAACTTGAAAGGTGTTACAACAACGGTATCGTTTATAAGGGATTAATCTCAAATCAATTATCACAAATCTAGAATAAATTCGACATGAACTTTTTCTATTTTTGCAATAAAAAGATCAAATGCTAAAAGCGATTTGAGATTAAGTTCTAGGGATTTCGATCCGCTAGATAGTTACATAAGAACAAGAAAAGTATTTCTAGTGGATTAGATTTAACAATAAATACTAGAAATAAATGATCTGTGAATTTGCAATAATTTCTCTGCAGGTTTTTTTTGTTCTGTGTTCTGCTGAATGATATATTCAATGCTCTGTCTTTTTTAGATTATCTGCTTCTGTTGGTTTTTTTAAACAAACCATCCACTTGATCCAGAAAGACTTTCGGCAAGACAATTCATTTGAACTAGAAAGACTTTCGGCAAGACAATCCATTTGAACTGGCAAGACAATCAAATGAACTGGCATGACTTTCGGTAGGACTATCAAATGAACTAGCAAGACTATCCTCCTCCCAGTGTAACTTTCGGCAAGACGATTATTTGTACTATCATGACTTTCGGTATGACTATCAATTGTCATACCGATTGTCATATTAGTACAATCAGATTGACTTGTTCAATTTAAATAGATTTTAATCCAATTTAAATTCTGAAAAACCTTAATATTAATTTTGAATTAATTAATCAATTAATTCAATTAATCAATAAATTAATCTTTGCAGATATAATTTATTTTCTTAATTAAATTATATGACTTAATTAATTAATAGAGAATTAATACTAATCTTGAGCAGCAACCATTCTTCTGAAAATCTATGTCAATTACGAATCAATTCCATCACTTCAATGTTGACACTCGATGTACTGTCTGGTTCATGAGTGACTAACTTCCGTGACGTTTCTTCATGCCTTGACCTTGATACTCTTGATTTTCTTCAGACCAAATCCTTGTAATTAATTGATACCCTGACGAGATCCCTGTCACTTGATTAAATCCACAATCTTGATTTATATCACTGAGGCTTGATCAATTTCTTGAGCTTCTTCCAGTGAATTAAGTCATCAAGTCTGTAGATGAACAATGTTACTTAATCCTTTGACATATGTTACTATGAGAGATCTCTCTAACGATAGAACCATTATTTACTTGTTACATCCTTATTTGAGTTGAGTTAAATCCTCGAATAAACAAATAGGCTATGACATATGCCTTTCAAATACGATAATCACTAAATTAAAAATTCTTTCGAATCTTTAGCGGATATAGATTTAGTGCTCGATTAGTGGTTTCGTGGTCTTGAGAGAAATAGTGTTTGGAGCAATAAAATGAGGAACACAAGATATTCGGGGAAGTATATATTCATATATAAATCCGCGAGGGGCGTTACTACACTCCGGTAAATAAATTAACCGGCTAGAATCTAAAAACAACAAATTTCCTAGCTTCTATAAAGATTTACAAATCAATTCCTATACAATGATCTAGCTTTTGTTTGGCTAAGGATTTAATTACTGGGTAACAATTATAATGCCCCTACGAATATACAAGAGTTAAATCAGGCATTATATCGTTACTCCGGTGAAAAGTTAAACAGATATCAATGTGCTGAGCCTTTCAGTATTCTCTTTATTTCTTGTTTTCATCACCTCTCATGAGAGAGAAGATGAACAGAACTCCTTAACAATAATAATTTTGATTGTTATATATTATACTTCTCTGTGTAGACTTTCAATTCATTTGGATAGGTGACAGCTTTGTATCCACAAATATCCTTGAATTGCTGCTGTATAATTCACTGGAAAATTAACCAAGTGTTCTATGGCGACTGGAGTATCCTTTGGCTTTTCTTCTATGGCGACCAACATCTGTGTGGCTCTATGGCTACCAATTGAGCTCTATGGCGACCAATTGAGCTCTATGGCGACTACTTGAGCTCTATGGCGACCACTGGAGCTCTACTGCCACCACTAGAGCCCTTTGGCAACCACTAGAGCCCTATGGCGACCATACTTACACTTCTATGGTGACCAGAATGAAGAATCTTTTTTCTTAGAATATTTTGCTTCTTTTTTTTGTCATTCTTCACTGTATCAACACTTTCTTCTGTAATTGAATTAAAATCCCTTTTTGTATACTGATGTTTGGTGCACTTGTATGGTTCAAAAATAACTAGCATTGAGATAACCTAATTCAATTTGTCTTGTGTTTCTGAGTTGATACAGATTAATTGAATATCCATTACTTCTAATGTAAGAACCCTGATTTTTGTAATATTTTAAAACTTCTGTGAATAGTAACTTGAGCTAATTAAGTAATACGTATGGGGATCATCATAAAATGAATAGTGGAATTTTGAGAATCCGAGATCATATTCTTGTTTATCGAGGAAAATAAGTGAATGTAAAAGCCGACGGAATTCGAAGATTCACAATTATACTACGTGTTTTCGTATCCATAAAGAATGGCGTAGAACCGGGAATACTACGTGAAATAAATAATATATCAAGGTGTTTCTATGATCAAGAGAAGGAATGGAATTGGTTATAGGATTATAAGCGATAAAAGAAATCGCTACGAAACAAGTCGTTATACGTGGAAACTATCGGAATGGAACGACGATTGCGTTTACGATAAATAAACGAATGAGAAATTAAATCCCATGCAAGTTGGCCATGCATAACCAAGTCCTAACTAGTAGTTAGGAGTGTAACTAGATGATTAGAAGCTAACTAGAATAGTTAGTAGAATAGTGTTGAATAGTGATGGGAGACAAACAAGTACACAAGCCATACTTCTCCCTTTTCTCACTTCACCACACAATCAAACCAACCCATACCTTTGCCAAATTATTGTCAAATCTGCTGCATACATCCCATATATTCATTATACACTCCCACACTTTAGCCACAAAAGAAAACAACCCCTTTTCCCTCACTTAAAGCTCTCCCATTTTTCATTCCAGCAGTTCGGATTTTCTGAGCAAGGGAGAAAGAAAAATTCATAACTCAAAATATACTCATTCAAATATCATGAAATTTTTACCATATCTTCTCTATATCATGGGTAAGCTTCGTACCAAATTTCAGCCTCAAATTATTTTTTTTCAATTTTATAAAAATGTTTGAATGAGGTGCTGAAATGTAACTCCGAAATTCTAACTTGTTTCTTGGTTTTGTTTCTTAAGGAGCTAGCCCTTCTAAGTGTTTTCTAAGCAAACCAAGCCTCAATAATCCTAGCACTACCTTTTCTAGTGTCCAAGAAGGTATAAGTTTCAACCCTTTAAGGTTTTATGGTTGGATTTAAGAGTTATGTTTGTTGTAGTGTTAAGATCCAAAGGATTGTGTTTGTTTGAGTTTGTATTGATTATGTTCTTGCTAAAGGCTTGAGATGTTGAGTTGTAATCCATGTATGTGGTACTATATAGAGCATATAAGGTGTATGTGGGTGGATCTTGAGAAGTACTTGTGTTTATGATGGTTATAGGTAGTGATTGTGTTAAGATCAAGTAGTAGAAATTGAGTTTGGGCATTCTTGCACTTTATCTGTTTTCTGCAGGACATTCGGCCATGAAAATGGTTAAAATTTGAACACCACTGGCCATAACCAGATAGATCTTGTTTTGTAGTTTCTATACATGTGTAGATCATCATGAGGAGATTTACGGTTTAGGAGTTATGGTCGTTTTAGTGTAAAACATTTCTGCGATTAGCCAACTGCACTTAAGTCCACTTGCATGGTGATTTTGAAGGACTTAAAATAATTTCGAGATTCTGGAAAAATTATAAAAAATGGATATGACAGTAGAGAAGACTTTCCAAAAAGAATTTTGAGAAAATATTAATTTTTCGATTTTATAAAAATATTTTGGTAAAGCGAGCGCAAGCGAGAAACGCATAAAAACCAAGTTTTGACGCGCGTTTTCTCACGTTCGAGCTTAAAACTCGAAATGAATTTTCTAAAGCGAACGATCGATTTCAAAACTCGACCATGTTATAAAGTGAGAATATAAGTGTTGAGAATGTGACGATCGGAGATTCGTTATACTTGAGTAGTTGCGAAAGTTGCTTAATAAAAGCGAGACGTTAATCGCGTACTAACTTAGACTGTTGGTTCTTGTTTATAGATCGCCAACCAAACACTAGATACCATACCACTTCGATTACTCGAGGCAAGTTTTCGAAACCCTATCTCATACTATCCATGCTATATATTTATATACTGTTGTGATATTGATGGCATGATTTACAGTTCAAATATATATGCTTGTCTATGATATCAATGCATACGAATTATGCGATTGTTTACGAAAACAAATTTCGTTTTACACGAGTATGAGAAATTGAAACGTATTTCAAATATAATATAGGATAATGGGAGTCGGAAATATTTTAATAACGATTTAATTCCGGAGAGAGCCGAACGCGAAAGATTTCTATTTCGATAAACAAAGTACGTTCGCGTAATATATATATCAAGCGAACGATTGAGATTTTGACTTAAACTTCGAGAAATATTGGTTTATTCATTTAAGGGACACCCTTACTTGATTGATTATTTTATAAAGCGATACTTAAGGGATTATTAAATATAAAGAAAGTATTTAAAAATATACTGAATAGTTTATAAATCATTTCACGTTATTTAATAAAGATTTAACTATTCAAAGAGCAATTATAGGATACCAAATCCTGTTTTGATTATTTGATTAAGGTGTCTCCATTCGTTGGACCTTATTCAGAAATATTTTGTATTTAAGGTTTTTTATTAATTCATTGAACCTTAATTAGAAATACTTTGTACTTAAGATTTTATCAATTCATTGAACCTTATACAGAGATGTTTTATTTATAAGATTTTATCAATTCATTAAATCCCTCTTAGATTATTATGAGACCTTAGATATTTAATGTCTTCGGACTTCTAAAAACTTATTTAAAAATAGACATATTTCCCAAAGGTACTTTCTAAATTATTCAAAACTCTTGAAAGAGATTAATCATTTGAAACATATCAAAACCTTAGGGAACTTAGTCTAGAAGCATAAGAGTTTTGCTTCCTCGTTCAATAAAGAACAAGTGAGTAATATATGTGTCACCCTACTACAGATAGGGATTTGAAAATGATTTTAAATTCAAAACTCCGACAACTCCCAAAGATCAATTGAGTTAAAAGTAATGAATAAAACATCTTATTTACAGGTCAACTTTTAACGACCTATTCCTTCGAAAAAGGATTTTGAGCAAAAGATATAAATGTTTTGGGACTGGAATGTGGCCTGCCCGGCACGGAGTGGTATCGGGCAGTGACCAGGCGCGGAGTGGCGCATTATGCAAGCGCGGAGTGGCGCATTGTACGGTTATATGGTCTATGTGACCATTGACTTTCGGACTTGCACGGCAATGGGCAACCACCGTGTAGTGTCTTGATGAGCCCAAAGGCGGCTAGGTTTGTATTCCTTCTACTAGTAGAGAAAATTTCGTATTCGGCTGATCACCGATACGTGGTTTATTCCAGTATAGTCCCTTTCTTCCATTTTGGAAAAACTGTTGTGAAATATACAACAGAGAGCCGATAAGGCTGAGTTTTAAATAAGGATATTGATGAATATATATCAAATCCATTTGAGAAATCTGCCGATAAGACTGAGTTTAAATAAGGATGTTGATGATTATATATCAAATCCATTTGAGAAATCTGCCGATAAGGCTGAGTTTTAAATTGGGATGTTGACGAATATATATCACACCCATATGAGAATCTTGGTTCGAGTAACATCTTGAGATTTTGAAATAAAATGAGTACGAGTATAAAATGATTTTGAGAAGGAGATGAATACAAGTATTCAGTGGATATACTATTGTAGTTGATTTTGAGAATTTTATAAATTTGATAAGCATATAAACTTTCAGAACGCTTTGGAGATACAAAGTATAATTATTGGTTTTATTTATCCTTACATACTTAATTATGGGGATATATACCTTGCTGAGCTTTAATGCTCACCCTTGCTTTTATATATCATATCACAACAGACTACCAGCATGGATCAGACCAGGACTGTTGTCCTTAGGCGGGTAAGGAACGCTCGTGAGTTCCGTAGGCTTTTTGTGCGCCAGCCCCGTCAGGTAGATAAGTGGAAATGATTTATTTAATAATGTTTCCAAGCATATAACCTGTGTGTGTGTGAGTCTGAATAAAAGGTCGAGTAATATTGTGAAAAGAGAATTATTTAATTAATAAGTGATCGTAACAACCCGAATTCACGACCTTGGATTTGGGGGTGTTACAGAAATGGTATCAGAGCCAAAGGTTATAAGTCTTGGAAACAGTAAGAGTAAAATGGGTAGACTGAGGATCTAAAAGTTAAAAAGAACTCTCATCGAGTTCGTAGTCGGATTACTATGGAGTAGTCGCGACGGTAGTACCCAAGGGGACCTTAGCCTCAAGAGTTGAGGCATTGGTTGAGTTATTAACAGTCGATTGAAAAGCCAACATTAAGGGAAGAGAATGAGTTGTAGCACTCAGAGAAAAGATTGCTTAGAGTTATATGCGAAAGAGAGTCCATTGGTTGAGCCAATAGAGTTTGTTGATGGACTACCAGGAGTTATGTTGAAGTGTTTATGTGAAGTGTTATACGAAAATTGATGGAATCGTTTAAGATCGACATAATGAGGAAAGGAGAAAATTGTACATGATTTTTTTTATAATGTTGATATAGAAGTGGAGCTAAGTCTCCGGAGAAAGCGGGATGAAGACGATACGCCAATACCATAGGTTGATTGGAAAACCCGAGTCTTGCCACTCATAGCTCTTTATAGAGTGTCCTTGAGGAGACATATTAGGCAAGAATCAAGATGCTTAATTCTTTTACTATTAAGGTTATTACGTTACCTGAATTGGTTGAAAGTATTATTCCGATAATAAGGGTTCAATACATGACGAACAGCGATTCTACCAAGAAGGGTATTCGCTATACCATTGAGGAATCTATGTCCTATAAGGAAGATTTTAGCGTGTCCCAAGATGAGAATGCTATGCGATAATACGAAATCATTTCATCCGTTAAGCCATTATGGTTCGACACGGAAAGCGAGAATTGACAGAATAATTTCTGAAAAGTTTCATGCTCCTGCAATCAACGCAGCAAGCTCCGAACTACTGGAGGAGAAGACCAATAAGTCTGACGTAGAATTCCAAGAGTGGGATGTCACTAGGAGCTACGTGTATATTCTCGACAGGATGTCGTATTTTGTTAACGCATCAAATCAGGTGCGTGGGCACAACGTTGCGAGTAACTAAAGAGGAATGAAGAATGTATTTGTGACAAAGTGAGTTATTAAGCGACTTTAACATAATGAGTAGAGACGCGAATAATGTTATATTGGTGATCTTTTATAATAGCATAACGATGCCACCCCGACATACTGGGAAACTAGAGCAAACCCTGCTGAATTGGTAAACCAAAATAACCAAGAACACGAGGAAGTCGAATATAATGAATTCGACTTAGAGGATTACAATGAAGAAGAAACTATGGATACTAACGAGGGGGAAGGCCAGAGCGGAAACCCCATGGACCAAATTATGAATCTTCTTCGAGATAATTTAAATTGTCACCCTCAACCCAGGTTGATCATGTTCCAGTTACTAATGTCTTTAAGGCCTTTAGGTTGTTAAAACCCCCAGAAATTTCAAGGGACTGCTAATCTGTTAAGGCCAGAGCTTGGCTGAAAGAAATGGAAAAGAGCTTTGAGATAGTGCCTATAGAAGAGACACAAAAGACCGTGTTCACCAATTATATGTTGAAAGGAGAAGCAAATTATTAGTGGGAACCTAAAGGAACCCTGGAGACTGATGTGATTATCACATGGGGAAAAGTATTTCCCAGGTTTATGGAGGCTCAGATGGAGTTGAAGTTTCTAGAGATTAAGTAAGATAAGATGTCAGTGGCTGTGTACAAAGCCAAATTTATTGAACTGTTGAGATTCGTGCCGGAGTTTGTGAACACGAAAGAGAAAAAGGCAAGGAGATTTCAGTAAGGGCTGAAACAATGGATTCAGGATCGAGTGTCATTACTTGAGATAACAGACTATGTGCAAAAAGGCCTCGATTGTAGAGGCAGAGAGTGAGCAAAGTCAAAAAGAGGAAGAGAGCAAGAAGAGGAGTTCGGAAGCCAAGGCGGCAGAGCGATAAACAGAAGTTTCCGATTAGGACTGAGAGGGGAGTGGTGTCCCAACCCGTAGTGGGTACCAGGTTCGCCACTACCGTAGCTGGCGGAAATAGCTTTAGCGAACCGGTAAGCAAGAGTATCACCCAGGGAGGTGGTTAATATAGGACTACGTTTCATAACCAGTTTCGGTCACCCCTACCAGATCATAAGTCATGTGGGGAGAAACATCCCGAGGTATGTAATGTGGGAAAAGAGCTACTGAGGTGCTTTAATTGCAACCAACCAGGACATTATTCTAGCAACTGCCCCAAACCAGCTAGGGCGTGATAGCAGGTAACCTTTTACTCAATTTGGTTACTGCAAATATTCTGTTTAATTCTGAAGCAACTAAGTATTTTATATCACGAGATTTTTGGCCAAGTTAAAACTTAATGTGATTCCAACGCGAGAATTATTGCGAATAAAAATAGTGAATCGAGAGGTTGTTCCAATTAATGAGATTCATCTAATCTGCAAGTGGGAACTAGGAGGGAAGGACTTTAAGTTGGACTTAATTCCTTTCAGGCTGAGAGAATTTGGTGTGGTCTTAAAAATGGATTGGTTATCGAGCAATGGTGCTCAGATTGATTATAAAGGAAAGAAAGTTAAAATCCGAATGCCGAACGACAAGGAAATTGTGATTAAGGGTCAGCGTCAGACCCAGAAATTTTTGAATACTGCTCAAGCGAAGAAATTATTGAGGAAAGATAGCAAAGCATATTTAGCATACGTGGCGGGTACCAAGAGAGAAGCCCCGATGTATGTGACATACCAGTTGTTCACGAGTTTGAGGATGTGTTTTCCAAAGACCTTTCAGGATTATCACCTGACCGAGAGATAGAGTTCGCTATCGAATTAGCATCAGGAACGACATCAGTTTCAAAAAGCCCCATATAGGCTAGCCCCGGTTGAAATGAAAGAATTGACTTCACAGTTGCAAGAACTGTTGAATAAAGGAATGATGAGACCTAATGTGTCACCATGAGGCACACCAATGTTGTTTGTCAAAAAGAAGGACGGTAGTATGCGATTGTGCACATAGTATAGGGAACTGAATAAGCTGACTATTAAGAACAGATACCCTCTCTCTAGAATTGACGATTCGTTTGACCAACTTGAAGGAGTGGTACACTTTTTGAAAATCGATCTAAGAATGGGATATCACCAACTGAAGATTAAAACAGGGGACAAATACCGTATTTCGCATGAGGTATGGACATTATGAGTTCTTGGTGACGTCGTTCGGGCTAAAGAATGCCCCAGTAGCTTTCATGAACTTTGTGAATCGAGTGTTTAAAAAGTATTTGGACGTGTGCGTCATTATTTTTTTATTGATAATATTTTAGACTATTCTAAAACGGAAGAAGAACATGCGGAATATCTGAGGATAGTGGTAGAAGCATTGAGAAGAGAAAAGTTGTTTGCCAAATTCTCAAGGTACAAATTCTGGCAAAATGAAGTTCAGATCTTAGGACAATTGATGAGCAGTGAAGGAGTGTTAGTTGACCCTACCAATGTTGAGGCAGTATTCCAATGAGAAAGAATAACCACACCTACGGAAGTAGGAACTTTTTGGGAATTAACCAGTTTTATGAGAGGTTCGTACGGGATTTTGCTAAGATATCAGGACCTTTGATTAGGCCTACTTGCAAAACGGAAAAGGTTATGTGGAATGAAAAATGTGAGGAAAGTTTTCAGGAATTGAAAAGAAGTTTGGTATCAGCCCTCGTGCTGGCATTGCCCGATGGAAAGGGTGATTTTGTGATCTATAGTGATGCGTCACATAAAGGATTATGATGCATGCTCATGTGGCATGGGAAAATGGTTGCTTATGCCTCACGGCAGCTAAAGGAATATGAAGTAAGATACCCTACTCATGAATTAGAATTAGCAGTAATAGTTTTGCTTTGAAAAATTGGAGACAATATCCATACAGAGAAAATTGTGAGATCTACACTGACCATAAGAGCCTTAAGTATATATTTACTCAGAAAGAACTCAACAGGAGACAGAGGAGATGGTTAGAGTTAATGAAAGACTATGTCGGTGAGATTTTATATCACCCAGGGAAGGCCAATATGGTGGCCGATGCCCTTAGTAGTAAAGAGAGACTCAAGATGTTGACAACGCCGGAGGAACTAGTGAGAGAACTCGAGGAGATGGAGATAGAGGTGAAGTCACTGGTAAAGGGACTGATGGACTAATTGAGATCAAATTAGAACTGGAATTGTTAGAAAAGATGGGATATTATCAGGAAGAGAAGACGAATGAAGAGCGAGAATCTTTGACTGAGAAGAAGTCAAATATGAGAAAGATGAGAAGGGAATTATGAGGTATGCGAACCGGATTTGGATTCCGAATGTTTGAGAATTAAAAGATGAAATTTTACGCGAAGGACATAATTCTAGATATTCAATTCATCCTGGAGGTACCAAGATGTACCGAGATCCAAAGGAATATTATTGATGACCCAACATGAAAAGAGACGTGGCCAATTGGGTCAGTAAGTGTTTGACCTGTTAAAGAGTGAAGGTGGAACATCAGCGACCGAGGGGACTCCTACAACCCTTAGGAATTCCGATGTGAAAGTGGGAACAAATAGCCATGGATTATGTGGTAGGATTTCCCCGAGCTAAGGCTAACCGTGATGCAATATGAGTAATTATATATCGACTGACCAAGTCAGCATACTTTCTTCCAATCAAGAAAACCTACATGGTGGATAGATTAGTAGAGCTATACATCAAGGAAATTGTGATAAGACATGGAGTCTCTGTAGCTATCGTATCTAACAGAGATCCCAGATTCAACTCCAGATTTTTTTTTGAGAAGCTTTCAGGAATGCTTATGAACCAAACTGAATGTGAGTATTGCATACCATCCCCAAACCGATGGACAAAGTGAGTGAATCATTCATACATTGGAGTACATGTTGAGAAATTTTGTAATTGATTTTTAAGGTTATTGAGATGAACACCTATCTTTGATAGAGTTTGCCTATAATCATAGTTATCATGCGAGTATAGAAATGCCCCCACATGAGGCGCTGTATGGTCGGAGGTGCCATTCACCCTTGTACTGGGATGAAGTTGGTGAAAGAAAGTTACTAGGTCCCGACTTGGTGTAAAGAACGAGGGACATAGTTGAGTTGATCAGAGGATGACCGACAGCGTAAATATGCCGACTTAGCACGAAAAGACAGAGAGTATGAAGTGGGTGACCAGGTATTTTTGAAAGTGTCACCATGGGAAGGACTGATGAGATTTGGAAAGAAAGGGAAGTTGAGTTCCCGATATATGGGTCCTTTGAGATTTTGTGACAAATAGAACCGTGGCATACGAATTGGCTTTACCTCCAAACCTTCAACAGGTTCATAGTATTTTTCATGTGCCAATGTTGAGAAAGTATAATGCGGATACCAAGAATATAGTGAAACATGAGTAAGTACTAGATCTATTCTACATTGAGCAACCAGTTAAAATCATTGGTTGAAAAGAGAAAGTACTCAGGGACAAGAGTGTCAAGCTATTCAGATTCTTATTGAGACATCCCAAGGTCGAGGAGTCGACTTGGGAATTAGAGAGCCACCTGCGAGAAAGGTACCCCCATCTATTTGTGAGTTGATTCCGGGACGGAATCCTTTTAAGGGGGGGAGACTGTAAGAACCCTGATTTTTGTAATATTTTAAAACTTCTGTGAATAGTAACTTGAGCTAATTAAGTAATACGTATGGGGATCATCATAAAATGAATAGTGGAATTTTGAGAATCCGAGATCATATTCTTGTTTATCGAGGAAAATAAGTGAATGTAAAAGCCGACGGAATTCGAAGATTCACAATTATACTACGTGTTTTCGTATCCATAAAGAATGGCGTAGAACCGGGAATACTACGTGAAATAAATAATATATCAAGGTGTTTCTATGATCAAGAGAAGGAATGGAATTGGTTATAGGATTATAAGCGATAAAAGAAATCGCTACGAAACAAGTCGTTATACGTGGAAACTATCGGAATGGAACGACGATTGCGTTTACGATAAATAAACGAATGAGAAATTAAATCCCATGCAAGTTGGCCATGCATAACCAAGTCCTAACTAGTAGTTAGGAGTGTAACTAGATGATTAGAAGCTAACTAGAATAGTTAGTAGAATAGTGTTGAATAGTGATGGGAGACAAACAAGTACACAAGCCATACTTCTCCCTTTTCTCACTTCACCACACAATCAAACCAACCCATACCTTTGCCAAATTATTGTCAAATCTGCTGCATACATCCCATATATTCATTATACACTCCCACACTTTAGCCACAAAAGAAAACAACCCCTTTTCCCTCACTTAAAGCTCTCCCATTTTTCATTCCAGCAGTTCGGATTTTCTGAGCAAGGGAGAAAGAAAAATTCATAACTCAAAATATACTCATTCAAATATCATGAAATTTTTACCATATCTTCTCTATATCATGGGTAAGCTTCGTACCAAATTTCAGCCTCAAATTATTTTTTTTCAATTTTATAAAAATGTTTGAATGAGGTGCTGAAATGTAACTCCGAAATTCTAACTTGTTTCTTGGTTTTGTTTCTTAAGGAGCTAGCCCTTCTAAGTGTTTTCTAAGCAAACCAAGCCTCAATAATCCTAGCACTACCTTTTCTAGTGTCCAAGAAGGTATAAGTTTCAACCCTTTAAGGTTTTATGGTTGGATTTAAGAGTTATGTTTGTTGTAGTGTTAAGATCCAAAGGATTGTGTTTGTTTGAGTTTGTATTGATTATGTTCTTGCTAAAGGCTTGAGATGTTGAGTTGTAATCCATGTATGTGGTACTATATAGAGCATATAAGGTGTATGTGGGTGGATCTTGAGAAGTACTTGTGTTTATGATGGTTATAGGTAGTGATTGTGTTAAGATCAAGTAGTAGAAATTGAGTTTGGGCATTCTTGCACTTTATCTGTTTTCTGCAGGACATTCGGCCATGAAAATGGTTAAAATTTGAACACCACTGGCCATAACCAGATAGATCTTGTTTTGTAGTTTCTATACATGTGTAGATCATCATGAGGAGATTTACGGTTTAGGAGTTATGGTCGTTTTAGTGTAAAACATTTCTGCGATTAGCCAACTGCACTTAAGTCCACTTGCATGGTGATTTTGAAGGACTTAAAATAATTTCGAGATTCTGGAAAAATTATAAAAAATGGATATGACAGTAGAGAAGACTTTCCAAAAAGAATTTTGAGAAAATATTAATTTTTCGATTTTATAAAAATATTTTGGTAAAGCGAGCGCAAGCGAGAAACGCATAAAAACCAAGTTTTGACGCGCGTTTTCTCACGTTCGAGCTTAAAACTCGAAATGAATTTTCTAAAGCGAACGATCGATTTCAAAACTCGACCATGTTATAAAGTGAGAATATAAGTGTTGAGAATGTGACGATCGGAGATTCGTTATACTTGAGTAGTTGCGAAAGTTGCTTAATAAAAGCGAGACGTTAATCGCGTACTAACTTAGACTGTTGGTTCTTGTTTATAGATCGCCAACCAAACACTAGATACCATACCACTTCGATTACTCGAGGCAAGTTTTCGAAACCCTATCTCATACTATCCATGCTATATATTTATATACTGTTGTGATATTGATGGCATGATTTACAGTTCAAATATATATGCTTGTCTATGATATCAATGCATACGAATTATGCGATTGTTTACGAAAACAAATTTCGTTTTACACGAGTATGAGAAATTGAAACGTATTTCAAATATAATATAGGATAATGGGAGTCGGAAATATTTTAATAACGATTTAATTCCGGAGAGAGCCGAACGCGAAAGATTTCTATTTCGATAAACAAAGTACGTTCGCGTAATATATATATCAAGCGAACGATTGAGATTTTGACTTAAACTTCGAGAAATATTGGTTTATTCATTTAAGGGACACCCTTACTTGATTGATTATTTTATAAAGCGATACTTAAGGGATTATTAAATATAAAGAAAGTATTTAAAAATATACTGAATAGTTTATAAATCATTTCACGTTATTTAATAAAGATTTAACTATTCAAAGAGCAATTATAGGATACCAAATCCTGTTTTGATTATTTGATTAAGGTGTCTCCATTCGTTGGACCTTATTCAGAAATATTTTGTATTTAAGGTTTTTTATTAATTCATTGAACCTTAATTAGAAATACTTTGTACTTAAGATTTTATCAATTCATTGAACCTTATACAGAGATGTTTTATTTATAAGATTTTATCAATTCATTAAATCCCTCTTAGATTATTATGAGACCTTAGATATTTAATGTCTTCGGACTTCTAAAAACTTATTTAAAAATAGACATATTTCCCAAAGGTACTTTCTAAATTATTCAAAACTCTTGAAAGAGATTAATCATTTGAAACATATCAAAACCTTAGGGAACTTAGTCTAGAAGCATAAGAGTTTTGCTTCCTCGTTCAATAAAGAACAAGTGAGTAATATATGTGTCACCCTACTACAGATAGGGATTTGAAAATGATTTTAAATTCAAAACTCCGACAACTCCCAAAGATCAATTGAGTTAAAAGTAATGAATAAAACATCTTATTTACAGGTCAACTTTTAACGACCTATTCCTTCGAAAAAGGATTTTGAGCAAAAGATATAAATGTTTTGGGACTGGAATGTGGCCTGCCCGGCACGGAGTGGTATCGGGCAGTGACCAGGCGCGGAGTGGCGCATTATGCAAGCGCGGAGTGGCGCATTGTACGGTTATATGGTCTATGTGACCATTGACTTTCGGACTTGCACGGCAATGGGCAACCACCGTGTAGTGTCTTGATGAGCCCAAAGGCGGCTAGGTTTGTATTCCTTCTACTAGTAGAGAAAATTTCGTATTCGGCTGATCACCGATACGTGGTTTATTCCAGTATAGTCCCTTTCTTCCATTTTGGAAAAACTGTTGTGAAATATACAACAGAGAGCCGATAAGGCTGAGTTTTAAATAAGGATATTGATGAATATATATCAAATCCATTTGAGAAATCTGCCGATAAGACTGAGTTTAAATAAGGATGTTGATGATTATATATCAAATCCATTTGAGAAATCTGCCGATAAGGCTGAGTTTTAAATTGGGATGTTGACGAATATATATCACACCCATATGAGAATCTTGGTTCGAGTAACATCTTGAGATTTTGAAATAAAATGAGTACGAGTATAAAATGATTTTGAGAAGGAGATGAATACAAGTATTCAGTGGATATACTATTGTAGTTGATTTTGAGAATTTTATAAATTTGATAAGCATATAAACTTTCAGAACGCTTTGGAGATACAAAGTATAATTATTGGTTTTATTTATCCTTACATACTTAATTATGGGGATATATACCTTGCTGAGCTTTAATGCTCACCCTTGCTTTTATATATCATATCACAACAGACTACCAGCATGGATCAGACCAGGACTGTTGTCCTTAGGCGGGTAAGGAACGCTCGTGAGTTCCGTAGGCTTTTTGTGCGCCAGCCCCGTCAGGTAGATAAGTGGAAATGATTTATTTAATAATGTTTCCAAGCATATAACCTGTGTGTGTGTGAGTCTGAATAAAAGGTCGAGTAATATTGTGAAAAGAGAATTATTTAATTAATAAGTGATCGTAACAACCCGAATTCACGACCTTGGATTTGGGGGTGTTACATCTAACACTGACCATCAATAAACAACTGTACTTTCACTGGAATCCTTTCTGGTATTTTAAATAGCGTCTTTATTGATACTAAAATCTTGAACACTTCATTTACTGTTCTTCACCGATGCTTGAACATATAAATGAGCTCCTGTCATTGAGTATAACTTCAAGACTGCAACTGTCTTCTTTAACCTCTGTTTATACCATGTCTTGAATTCTTCAGATTTCTATGCTTTATACACTGTCTATCTTCAATCAATGCCAATACACTGAAATCTTCTGGTAGCACTTTGTACACTGAATCTTCATCATTTCTGAAACCCTGAAAGTCTATAACCTTTATTCTTCACTGAGGCATAAATATATTAATAAACTTCTTTCAGTGACCTGTAAACAGACTTCAAGCCTTCATCTAATCTTTTGATTCTTTGTATTTTCCTTGTCTTCATTCATCCTGATTTCTTGTGTAGTCGTAGTATTATTAACATGTCATGTTCTAGTGTTGTTCTCGTGTTGAGTTATCACGTAACTGTTCATACAGCTACGTAGTCTCACCAACAATCCCTTCGATGATTTTTCCGATTAATTGGTGATATTTATGCTAGTGAAGTGATGTCGTATTTAGTGATGCTGAGTCTTATCGAATTAATTTGCATGCTAGAGACAATTGTATTTCACTAAGTCTTATAGGTTGCTAGAGTGCTAGATCATGATCATGGTTTGTTCGTTTGTCGAGGTTTAATTGCTTGTTTATATTTAGAATTTATGATATTCTCTTAATAATAAAAGACTTGGATATTTAAAGAAATTGGAGAAAATTGGATTTCATTGCTAGTTTTGTGGCTAGGTGTCAAATGGCTAGTAGACGCCTCATATTTTTATGAGTAGTCTAGGGTTGAATGAGATTGAGCGAAACGCACTCATTCAGAAATTCGAGAAAAAAAAAAGAAAAAAAAAGAATAAATGTTATGTATAATTAATCATGAGTGAGCTCTTTATTACTCGAGTTATTAAGTTCTTAGGGGACTTTGTGCCTAGTAACCTAAGGCTTTTATAATCTGGGATCCGCTAACCTAACGCTCGCTACATGGGTACTATTGTATAAGTTTTTTGTGGACCTCACTCATTGCACGATCAAATAAGCATACTTGTGTTGTTTTGTTGTGAATAAAAGCGTGAATCCATGTTAAATTCTGATATAAGAATTGACGTGTTATAAGTTATTTTGAGTCTAGCTTCTATTCTATTTATAAACTTGCGATTGTTTTGATAAGTAGTGAGTCATGATTGTCGATCTAGTTACGATAGTATATCTGTGAGCAGTTGCACACACTCACGTCTCTGGTTGTAGATTGATTTATGAGATTTGATTGATCTTTATGCGAATAACTGCATTTGCTGAGGTGTTGCTTGTTGATTAGTTTAGTTATTCTATGGGGACCGTTGCATTCATTTAGTTGCATTCATGCATTTTTATTTCTTGTTCTTTGAGTCTGTTTATGCTTGAGGACAAGCATCGATTCAAGTTTGGGGGTATGTTTAGTTGCATTTATGACACTTTATTACGCTCCGTAAAGCTTTGAATTTATGCGTTTGTACTCAAGTTGTTAAGTGTTTTAACGTGTTTTTGAGTGTTTTTGCATTTCAGGCATTATCTAGGTAGTCAGGTGAATTAGCATTATTTTGGTGCTAATTTGGTGTCAAGGTGGTGTTGGAATCAAAAGCTCGTGGAAAGCCGGCTCAAATATAAAAGAAAAATGAAGAAGTCAAGTTCTGGCAGAAGCCCAGCGTGCCCGCGCTGATCAAGTGCGCGCCTGCGCTCGAAGTGCAGAAAGCCAACGAGCCCGCGCTGATCAAGCGCGCGGCCGCGCCATGCCGGGATGCAAAATTATGATTCTACTCTAATTGGAATTGGAAGACTTCTCTACTGATTAGGGCTGCTATATAAATAACTCTAGGTCGTTTTTAATAAGATATCAAGCTAGAGACATATCAAGGAGATCCATAAGAAGCCCGTATTAGCACGATTCAACGAAGACGAAGAAGATCTTATTTTTACTTGTGAATCTTTGTTTTAAGTTATAACTTGGATGCTAATTTTCTTATTTGTGAACCTTAATCTTGTTTTGTACTTGGTTTTATTTATTCGTTATAAAGACTACGTTTGTTATACCATGCTTTCATCGGAACCCACGTTGATGATGAGTCCGATTATGGGCTAATCGTTATCGTGGGGTTCTAACAGATTTATTTATGAATTTCTTTAGTTAAATTATTTCGATACCTTAGTGTGTGGTGATTGTATGATAATCTAGTATTGGTTGTGCGTATTCGTCTTATGAGCATCGCGAACTTATAAGATAGTGTGTTAATTCTTAATGAAGCGAAAGTGAATTTAAGGATTTAGAACTTGCCATGCTAGCATAGGTTCATGTATTTTTTAAGCATGATTCGTAGGTAATTTTAACCATCTTACTTGCCCTATGTAATAAAGATAGATAACTTGTGCTTTAACCGTTATGTTGTCAAATTCTATAGGCATATAGGGTCTCAATATAATTGGTGTCTATTCAGCTTCTATCTCTTTTGTGAATGTCTGGTAGTATGGTACTCGTGCAATGAAAGTTGGCGTTTACCAGTTTCGTGTAATTTGATTAGTGTCATCACCATTACATGCTAAGGTTGAGAACAATAAGGCTATTGAATGAAGTATTTAATGAAGTTAGAATCCCATGTTTGTCATATATATTAATTCAGTCAATCTTATTTTCTTAGTTATAATTGTTAGTTTAATTCTTAGTTATAAACAAACTCAATTTGTTATCGTCTAGCATTGAATAATAACATACATTATTGCTTAAGTGCGTCAATTAATTAGTTAACCAAGCCAGTCTCTGTAGGAATGAACTAGAAAAGATTCGATACTACTTGCAAACTCGTATACTTGCAATTATTATTAGCGTGTATTTAGCCACTAACATGATCCAAACATAAGGATGTGAATATCTATATATATTAGTGATATGATGAAAATTTTAGAAAAAAATAAATTTATTTGGTTTGCTATTTTAGCAGTCAACTAGTAGTTTGACCAGTATTTCTTAATAGCGTTTGGTCCCATATTAATATTTCAATTTTTTCAAAATAATTTATGAATGATCCAAACATAAGGATGTGAAGATCTATATATATTACTGATATTATAAAACTTTTAGAAAAAAAGAAATTTATTTGGTTTGTTATTTAAACAGTCAACTAGTAGTTTGACCAGTACTTCTTAATAGTGTTTAGTCCCATATTGATGTTATAATTTTTTCAAAATAATTTATGAATGATTCAACCTTAAGGATTTGAAGATCTATATATATTAGTGATATGATAAAATATTTTTTAAAAAATAAATTTATTTGGTTTGCTATTTTAACAGTCAACCAATAGTTTGACCAGTATTTCTTAATAGTGTTTCGTCTCATATTAATGTTTCGATTTATTCCAAACAATTTATGAATGATCCAACCATAAGGATTTGAAGATCTATATGTATTAGTGATATGATAAAAAATTTAGAAAAAAATAAATTTATTTGATTTATTATTTTAATAGTCAACTAGTAGTTTGACCGGTATTTCTTAATAGCGTTTAGTCCCATATTAATGTTTTGATTTTTTCAAAACAATTTATGAATGATGTAACCATAAGGATGTGAAGATCTATATATATTAGTGATATGAAAAAAAAATTATTTGGTTTGCTATTTTAACAGTCAACTAGTAGTTTGACCAGTATTTCTTAATAGTGTTTAGTCCCGTATTAATGTTTCGATTTTTTCAAAACAATTTATGAATGATCCAAATATAAGGATGTGAAGATCTATATATATTAGTGATATGATAAAAAAATTATAAAAAAATAAATATATTAGATTCGCTATTTTAACAATCAACTAGTAGTTTGACCAGTACTTCTTATTAGTGTTATTTCAATATCGATGTTTCAATTTTTTTAAAAATATTTATAAATGATCCAACCTTACAGATGTTAATAATTATATATTTTAGTGATATAAAAAAATTTTAGAAAAAAATAAATGTATTTAGTTTACTATTTTAACAGTCAAATAGTACTTTAACCAGTACTTCTTACTAGTGTTAGTTCAATATTGATATTTCGATTTTTAAAAAAATAATTATGAATGATTGAAATTTTAGAAAAAAATATATGTATATTAATCATTAGACTTCAATTATTTTAACAAATAAATTATAATTAAACATAATTCTAAATTTCACGGTACACTCTTGTTAATGGAATTTATCATAAAATCGATCAAAATCACAATTTCAATTTTTTATTAAAATAATGAGTTGTTAAAATAAATAATAATATTTTAATATTTTAAGAAAAAGTTCAACAAATAACAATATTTTTTATATAAGTTATCCGGATTTTAATTTTCATAACAGAAAATAAGTAATATATGAACTGGACTTATAAATTGACACTCCTGAATTCAATTGAGTGCGGTCGTATTTAGTCTGGTCATGTCAGCAATCCGCGTGATTTAGATCTAACGTGCCAAATTTAAGCACTAAATGATAATCCAACCGTTGGTATTGTATTTTATAAAAAGTAAAAAATAATATTTTTTTAACTTTAAACCCACCCACCCCGTCCCACCGCCCCCTCCTCCTCTGCTCCCCTCACTGGTCTCTCTCTCTCTCTCTCACAGCACGCCACTCCCTACTCTTTTCAACTCCACCATTTATGATTAAACTCACAGTTAAACACACATATAGATATAACCAATACACACGTTTCCGGCCATGAACGATGGCGAAGGCGGAATTTTAAGGAAAATGTAGACAGAAAAATAACAAGAACTGTTATAAATATCGGTGATGAAGACGAGACAGTGTACGAGGTAACAGTTGATGCTCCTGAACATATCAAGGTGTAAGTGACACCAAGCAAGCTACATTTTACAAAGAAGTGTAGGAAGCGAAGTTTTGATGTGAATTTTTCGACAAAATATACATTAACGAGTGATGTTTTTGGTTGTTACACTTTGAGCAATGACAAGTACAGAGTGCTTGATCCTTTTGTTTTAAGTCTGGATGATACCTCCCATAACTGATCTGGACCATATATATGATGTACCGCTTCTATGTCAAAGTTCATAATTTGAAAAAATGATTACATATTTTCGTCACAGTTAGTTCTTCCTGCTGTATTATAGTGGTGTACGTCAGTACCTATAATAGAGTGTAATCTGAGAATGGTTATCAGAATGGTTGCTGGATTTTTTGAAACTCATCGGAATCTAAGAATTTTTCGGCAAGTTTTTTTTAAAAACTGGTGCCCGTTAATTCGACCGTATTCGGTCGAATTCATAATAATGTTTTAACCATATAAGGTTGAATTTATAACTTAGGCGGACTTTTTAATTTTTTTTAAAAATTCAAATTCTTTGGGCGGGATTTTCAAATTTTAGGTGAAAAATAAATTCAACCGCTCTCGATCGAATTTAAATGGTCGAATTTAGTCGCGCGTATACTAAATACGACTTATTTACCAAATATTACTCGAGCACTTTCGACCGGTCCAAACACCGGTTGTATTTAGTTAAATACAACCGAAAACATTTGTATTCAACTAAATACAATCGATTTTCCTCCGGTTGTATTTACCCGTTTTTTATAGTGGGCCCATTATGAAACCCAACGCCAGAGAATTTAGTAGAGACATGTTGTGTTGTTGAAGCATGTGATGGATGTATGTTATATATACTAGAAATGTCATGATTTAGTGTCATATTATCACGATTTGGTGGCGTATTATCATGATTTGATGATTCAGCCATGAGAAGGTGTGATTTTAGGTGATTGTTATGAATTATGAATCAAGTATAACAATCAGATATAACAAGAGGAGACGTATAAGTTTCACTTGGGCAATTGAACAAACAGGTGATGTGCAATAACACGTACACAAGATTGACAAATCAGCCCGTAAATCTATAAAAATGATATGATGATCGTAAAAATGAAATCGAGACACAAAACGATACGAACATCATCAATCAGCAACCAGTGATCAACTCTAAATGATATGATCAACATAAGAACTATAAATTCAAACTACTATGAAGATTATGAATTGAAAACACCTGATAAATCACATACTAAGAGAAACGTATAAGAAAGTGAATCAAAGCTTCAGCATTAATGGACTTTTGTGTTCCATGACCTAACTTGGCTTTGATACCATGTCTTCTTTAGTAAAGAAGATGAGTAAAAACTCTGAAATTCATTGATTGAAAAATTATATTACAAAACAAAGAGTGTCATCTAATATATACAAAATATTCAAACTCTAATCTATTTAAAAATTGGCGGGAAAAACAGTTATAACAGCGATGTGTCATGAGCTTGCTATAGTACGCCTAGGCTGCTGATGTGTTGCTGACTGTATATTTAAATTTCCATTAGGTTCTTGTGCTTCCATGTGCATAAACAAGACAGGGAGCCAAGGTATCATATGCGTAGAGTTTTACTTTTAATGCATAGTTTACTTCACAAAAAAAGTCAATTCCTAGGCCGACAGTCAAGTTCTCCATCCATTCCTTGTTGCAATACTAGTACTACTGTCTAGGCTATCAGTAAACGGAATCAGGTTGTTAAGATACTTTTATATTAAGGCTGATAGAACTTGAGTTGATGTTGATCCCTCAGCTATGAACTTTTACAATTAGAACTATGCTGATCTTTTATTATCTGTGTATGTGCATATTAAGATAACAGGCGATTTCAGTTTCTCAGTAAGTTTAATTGAAGACATTTGAATTTCACTCGGTAGCATAATTGATTATTAGTCAATTGTACCATAATATCGAGCAACCATCCGATTTGGTATTCTAGATAAGATACAGTATTGTTGTTACATGATGTGATCCTCCCTGAATAATGACTGATTTCGTGAAGTATTGTGTTCTTAGATCTTAGGAGTTCACTCCCGTTTGGTTCATTTCATAAAATAATTGTGTTGGCTTCCGTCAAGTTTTGTGCTTATTCCAGGTGTTCAGTTATTTATAAATCATCGTCATTTTTATAAACATGCCTGGGGTTGGATGTGTTAGCAAGTAAGAAATACTGGGTTCTCCGGAATTTGGATGATGTTGGTTTTGGTTCTTCTGGTTGTGTGGTCTGGTCATGTATTAACATAACATTTTGAGGATGTAATAATTCATTTTTGTTCTTTTTATTATGCTATCTTTCAATTTGCAAGTTGCAAACTGCAAATTGGTAACATTGTAATACTTTACCAATTTTCTAAGTAAAAATAATCATAGTGATGAGTGTTTTAAAAATCTCCGATTTAAACGATTAATTCCATGTAACTTGTAAGGTACCTAACCAATCCAGTTTTTGAAATTCGATTAATTCTTACAAGTTTTTATTTATCAGAGTATACAAAATTATTTATAAAATTTAAAATAATATATTCATTTTAATATGGATGAATATAAAAATTATGATATGATAAATATATATTAGTTAGTAAATAATTAATATGATCATAATAATACAATTTAATATAGTTTAACATTATAATACATCCAATTTTTACTCCCATTAATTCCCGAGTTTCTATTAATCCTAAATTCGTAAGTATACCGATCTTATCCGATTACCAGTTTTTATATTATTATAATATAACTTATAACAAGCTACATAAATAAATCTGTATGAAGTTTAAATTGTTACAAATTTGTACTATAATATAATAACCGGAATGGGGTATATTTTCGTTCAATGGTTATATCCCTTATTTTGGTTATTAAAAATAAAAATAAATAGTATAATACACATGCTAAACTACTAAGTTGTTAAATTACTAGATATAGTCTCCTTATCCAGTTAAATTACGATCAAAACTTATCGTACTAAACTACTATTATGGGTGAAAACTTAGGGGTATTTAAAGCTGTATTTATTATTAGGGTTTGTGAGCTTCAAGGCTCTATCTAAGTGTTCTCGTGTTTCGTGAGTCAATCGGCCTTCACAAGACGCCTACGTACGTACCTTGCTCTGTGCTAAGGATCAAGTCAAAAATTGTAGTTCTAATTTGTGGGGTGAGACCTTTTATATAGGCATAGGATGCCTTGAATTGGATTAGGGTTAGAAAACTTGGTGGACATGTCTCGGATTTAGAATAGACTTTAAAGTCCTAAAACGTTGGGATTTGCTTCATTATAGGAATGCGTGGCTTGAGGACGACTCTATTGAGAGTTTGATTCTGATTTTGAACTTATTTTAACAATCATAAGTTGTGCTGATACAAGGCCTACGAATTTAATAATAAATCATTGGTTTGTAGGCTTCGAGGCTAATTAATGAAATATTAACTGTTGGACCATAATAACTGGGCCTCGTCTTTGGACCAAATCAAGCATAATTAATGTACTTATTTATTACGCAGTTAGGATTATTTGTATCCTCTATCATTTGCCCCCCAACTTCTAGAAAAATATATAAGATTTCGTAGACGGTAAGCTTTCGATTTGCCCTTGCAGGGTATCTTTTTATTGTAAAGTGTGGAGCGACCTACACATTTACAACGATTTACCATTCTCGAGGCTTTAAAATATTTTCTGAAAATTTCTCATACTCATTACATACTTCCTCTGCTAGAATATGCCTTGAATCGGTTAACGCCTCCAATGCTGGGACTTCGGGGGTCTCGCTGCCCGGTCAGCTAGTCGGGGTCCAGGGGCGAAGCGCCCTGGTTTATGGGTTCGGGAACGTAACGTGGTCCCCGAGGGGGGTTCGGGGGAAACGCCCGCGACCTTTGGTAATTTTCAAGATTTACTCTTTTAATTCCTTAATTTTTTCGGGATTTTTTTCAAATTTTCTTCTATTTTCGACCAGGATCCTAGTCAGAATTTCGACCAGAATCCTACTCGAAATTCTTTCCAGCTCCAGTGCTCTAGTCAAAAAATTTCGATCAGGATCCACGACCTAGAATTTGACTAGGATCCTAGTCGAAATCCCAGTCATTTGTTATATCCTTGATTGGAGTCGAAGTCATTCGACCAAAAACCACGACTTGGATTTCGACCTCGATCTTGGTCGAACTTACGGTCCTCTTTCAGGCTTCTATTCATAGTAGTTCGAACAAAATTCATGACCTGGATTTCGACCTCGATCCTGTTCGTTTCCAAAGTCCATTTTTAAGCTTCTATTCGTAGTAGTTCGAACAAAATCCATGACCTGGATTTCAACCTCGTTCCTGGTCATTTCCAAGGTCCATTTTCAGGCTTCTATTCATAGTAGTTGGAACAGAATCCATGACCTGGATTTCGACCTTGATCCTGGTCTTTTCCAAATAGTTTGCGCCTTTAATTTTCAAACCTTAATTGGATTGGGCCTATGGGCCTTCAATTCCCTAATCCTACGTAGATTGGGCCTATGGGCCTTCAATTCTCTAATCCTAATTGGATCGAACCTTCAATTTCCTAATCCTAATTGGATTGGTCCTACGGGCCTTTAATTTCCAAATCCTAATTTGATTGGGCCTATGGGCCTTCAATTTCCTTCGGAAATTTCAAGAATATTCTGGAATTTGGGATTTTCATCTTTGGGCCTCAGGCTTATGGGCCTTTGACGGTTTACCTTCCTTAAATTCATCTATATAACAGAGTGAGTGGGATCATTCTCTTCCTCACTTCTCATTTTCCAAGTTTTCTCTCAAAAGCTCTAAGCATTTCCCAGCGATCCTTGGCATTTTCTGACAATTAAATCTCTAGTTTTCCGACTAAAGATCTTTAAATCTTCAAGGTTTTCCAGGTATATTCATCATTCTCTTCTTGTTCTTCTATTTTTTTGCTTAATTTATGGGCCTTCATATGAATATCTTCATAATTTCTGAGTTTTTGGATGAGTCCACATAATTTCTGGGTTTTAGATCAGTATCATCATAATTTCTGGGGTTTTTCTGTACTTTACATGCATAAACTCATAAATTCATGCTTTTTTGTACGTTTTCTGCACTTTTCAGATGGCGGACAACGGTCAAAATGAATGTGGCCAGAAAGTCAAGTGAATTCCTCATTCGATCAAGGTATTCTTCTTTGATCGACATGATCAATACTCGGGGGGGGGGGGATGAGTACCCATATGACGCTTATTTGGACGTGTTTGATCACGTCAACACATTCTATGATACGAAGGAGCTGGAGAAAATGAACCTTATGTATAACGACTCGTGTATTTTTATTTTATTTCTAATATTTGGAAGTGTAATAAAAGTTTAAGTAAATAAATAAAAGGTGTGTATTGATTTTGGCAGCGGTTACTGATTGTTATTTAATTATTTATGATTTGTTGATATGTGGGATTGGAATTATGTGATTTATTGGTGAGTTATAGGATTTTATTTCGCTTGTAAAAGTGATTTTATTGTAATTTTAATTTCATAAATATTTAGGTTGTCTTTAAAATTGGTTTTCTAATTTTATAATTTCAATAATTATTTTTAGGACTTTATAAAATTGAGAAGTCAATATTTCGTTAATTATTCATTTTTAAATGATTTTCTGAGTGTGTTAAATGCTAAAATCTATATTTAATTATGGGAATCCTTAAAAATTATGAAACTTATATTTTATTAAGTTCGTATTATTCTGAGAATTTTAAAATTATTTTGGAAATTTTTGGAAATCGTTTTACCCGCGCGTTGTTTTGTTATTCATTAAAAAGCGGGTATAAAGCGTACCTTAAAAATTGTTTAAAAATTTCGAAATTTATGTTTTTATTTACTTCGGGATATTTATAATATTTTAACGCTGTTTTCGTAATTTTTGAAGTTTGTTTTATTCGCACCTTATTCCGTTAATTTCGAGTTTCGGGGCAAAATAGACTATCAAACCTTCATATTTATCCCAAACTCTACGTGTCAGCATTTAGTAAAACTAGTGCTACGTGTTGCATTTCAGGGTCATTAGTTAATACGTGGCATAATTTTATATTTTTGTTTTTATTTTTCATTCCCTTCTTTTTCTTTCCGGTCGTAGCATCAATCTCTTGCTCCTTCTCTCTCTATCTCGATCTCTCTCTACAGTCTCCTCTCTCTCTCCCCCCTTCTTTATTCTGTCATCTTCTATTTTCTTCTCCATTTCCTTCTTTTCTCCCTTTTTCCCGTTGATTCCATCCGTTTTGCTCTCGGTTTATTCCGGTGAGTTCTCCGGCCGAATTTCCGGCGATTCCTTTGTTCCCTGTTTGGCTTGTTATATATACTCCTGTATAAATCTGTGTGTATGCTGTGTGTATGTTTAGGTGTGTGTGTGTTTAAGCGTGGTTGTGTGAGTGGTGGTGGAAGGCGGCACCGTCGCCTGTGTTGCTGCCCTGTCCGTTTCTGTGGCGCGTTTGCGCGTGTTGAATGCTGGGTTCTTGTTCTGTTTTTTTTACAGATTGTAAATTGGACTATTATAATAATTCTAATAATTTTCTACAGGATTTTGATTAATATTTATGATATTAATTATTCGGGCGGAATTATTTTAAGGAATAATCGGTGAAATTTTGCGTTGGAAACCCGGAAATTATCGGGTACCCGTGAAATTTTGCCGCCGTCCGCGATGACTTTTACGAGCGGACGGTGGACGGTGATGACGATGTTCTGAGTCCTAAATTTTATAAATAAATAAAAAGGAGTACGTAAAATATTTTCGGACTTAAATAATTAATTATGATTGGTGTTGGGATGTAAGTTGTATAAAAGGATGAAGTAATATTGTGAATTGTGTGATTGATGACGTCAATTGTAGTCGACGGGTAGTCTTATAAATAAATAAGATGCTTCCAAAATTTCTTAAAAATATATTCGAAAATGTACGTATTTATATTATACGTGTTACCCCTATCAATATTCTGACTACGTGACTATGTGATTCCGAGTTTATGTGAATAATAATACGAGTCGGGTTATCGGATTGAGTTGTTAAGATTTGAGGATATCAAGCATGTCGGTGTAACTAATTAGGGTACTCTGTATTTGTAGATACCAGTCGAGTTTTCCCAGGATCGAAGTCAGTGTGAAAGCTACTTAGGATTTTGTAAAGCGTTGCAAGCCAAGTACCCCTGACCATTCTTTTATGGTTCAGTGCATATGAATAGCTAAATGTTTTATTCTCGTAATGGAACATAAACGTTTTAAGTTACGTATCCCCTGTAGTTATAATTCACTGTTTTCAAATTGTTTTGGGGGAAAAGTAACTTCAAAAGGTACCTATCTCGAATGGAATGATTTGCGAAACGGATTTTATATGTGTGCTGGTTAACTAATTGATTTTGAAAATGAGATAGGTACAAGTGTTTTGAAAACTGGATAAAACGGTCAGATATGGGATACATTGGGGCCAGAGTAGGCCTATTGAGGAGGCGTAAGAGGGTTATTCGGTTGCACGCACTATAAAACTGATTAGTCCAGCAGGTCAGAGACCTAGCTAGTCTCTGAGTTCCGGAACAGGTAAATGGGATGGCAGTTAGAGCCGTCTGGTGTTGATAGCCTGATCAGCTGTCTTCACATATCCGCTATATATCTTATTGGGATTTGTGAATTATATAAGAGCATAATTGGTTGATACAACGGTTTTATAAAATGATTAGCATGCTAAAATTGGACTCTGGTATTACACAGCACACTGCTATGATGTTTTAACAAAGCATGCTAAATAGTGATATCCAGTTACCTTTGATTTTTATTATGAAATGTTGATATCATGGTTACAGTACTGTTCCTTTTATTGTTACATTCCAGTTTTTATTCTGTTATTCATATCTTGGTACTGCTGAGCGATTATGCTCACCCTTGCAAACTGTTATGTATATTTCGCAGATGCCTAGAAGTTCAGTCAGACCGACCCATGTTCCCGCCCCTAATGGACCCGGCTCCTCTGAGTAGTTTTTATCAGGCCATGAGGTCTGAGGAGTTGATGAATAAAGTTAGAATGTGTTAGATGTTGAATAAAGAGATTGTAGTATTGAGAACTTGAATTATACTTGAACCTGGATCAGATCTTGGTTTGGGGTCAAGTTATTATATTTTAATAATAATTCTGTTGTTTATATTTTTGGTAATTGTGTTTAGTGACGTCAACTCCTGACCCCGGGGTTGAGGCCGTCACAGTTGGTATCAGAGCTACAGGTTCAAGTCCCTGATTCAGGTTATAGATTGTGTCAAGTAGGTGATAACGTGAGTCTTTAAGTGTGAGTCAGCAACTCATATAGAGGAGCAAACCTTTAGAGTCAGTCGAGGGTTCCGACGGCGTTACCCTGGCATCTATTAAATGTTTTGATAGAATTGCCTTGACTTAGTTGTGTCTTGTCTGTATATTTATTATGTTGACAGTGGCCTATTGCGATTTCAAGTTCTCCATCTCGGGAGAATTCTTCTGATTCGAATAGCTCAGATTCTGAGAGACCCCTGGATGCTGTTACTGAGGAGACCCTTATGCCTCCTCCACTAGTCCCCTCTTTTGTGCCTCGAGACATCCCTGGATCTGGTCCTCAACCCCGTTGGGTACGTAGGTCTGTGTCTGCTGTCAGAGATTTCCCTCCCGGCTGCGGTCCCAGTTCTTCCATGATGAGACCTCCTGTGGCCCCTAGTGGTACTTCTTCACCGATCCCTTACCATGTTCATAGGGCGGTGAATACTTCCTTTATCAGAGATCAGAGTCCGGAGTTTGCTGCTTAGTTGGACCAGGTACCTATTGCACCATTTCAGGGTATTTCTGCCCCTTCCCCTGAGGTGCGAGCCCGTGTCAGAGCATTGACCCAGATGGCTGTAGAGAGGGCTAGATCTGCTGACCGTTTCATTAGTTCAGAGTTCAGAGCTGTGCAGTATCAGGACCTAGTGAACTAGCTAGTCTTTGAGCTAGGTTCCATTGGTGGCAGTGGTAGTGGCTAGACAGAGCTGCGGTAGAGGGATGCAGAGCTCCGAGTTGACCTCTAGGAGATCTGTAGTTGTTTACTCTGTATATGTATATTATGTTGTGGTAGGTCGTAGTAGGCGAGGCTGTTATGACGGCCAATTTTGGTGTGTATTCGGATGGTTCTTTTCAGTTGGATTGTCAGTTGTACTAGTGGATTCTGTTGGTTACTGTATTTCAGCTGCTTTATCTTATTGTTCAGTTTTTATATATTGTGCGTTGCTATTATTGTTGTTATTATTATTGTTGTTTCTGTTGATGGCATTTTTAGATTATAATCATTCACTCAGGACGGATCCAATTATAATGGGATGAGAATATTGTCTTAGTGGCAACGCTCTCTTGATGCATAAATATAAACTGCCGGAGCAATCCATTTTCTTATATATGACTGTTATGTTTCAGGAGATGCCACCAAAGAGAAATTCTCAGCCCAATAACGGATTTGCTGGGGATCCTTCCATGAGTGACTTGATGAATTTGTTACGTCAGCAGACTGTACAGCTGGCCCAACAGCGACAACAATTCCAGCAGCAACAGCAATAATTGCAACAACAACAACAACAACAACAGCAACAGCAGCAGCTCATACAGCAACAACAACAGCAAATCCAACAGCAACAACTACAAATCCAACAGTAGCACGAGATGATAGGGGCAAATCAAGGTGTTAGTTTTAAGTCTTTTCAAGCAGTCAAGCCCCCAGAGTTTAAAGGAGAAGTAGATCCTGTCGCTGCCAGGATATGGTTAAAGGAAATGGAAAAGGCGTTTGCACTCACCAAGGTGAGTGAGGATTTAAAAACTGATTATGCTAGTTATTTTCTGAGGAATGATTCGAATTATTGGTGGGAATCTACGCGAGCCCTAGAAGGAGAAGGTCCAGTTCCCTGGGCCAGATTTACAGAATTGTTTTTGGAAAAATACTTTCCAGCCTGTCTCCAAAGTCAAATGGAGATGGAATTTTTGGAACTGAAACAAGGAGATAGGAGTGTCACGGAATATGAAGCGAAGTTTATGGAGTTGGCCCCTATAGCACCGGAATATGTGAGTTTAGAAGCTTAACGAGCGAAGCGGTTTCAACAAGGGTTGAAGCCAGAAATAAGGAGTGGAGTTGTAGCCTTACAGCTTAAGACTTATACTTCGGTAGTTCAGGCTGCCCTAGTGATAGAAAGTGATCAGAAGTTAGCTGCAAAGGAGCAGGGTGAGAAGAAGAGGAAATTTGAAAGTGGACCTGCTAAGTCAGAATCAGGAATAACAAGTCGG
Organism: Apium graveolens; assembly: GCF_009905375.1. Lineage (NCBI taxonomy): Eukaryota > Viridiplantae > Streptophyta > Magnoliopsida > Apiales > Apiaceae > Apium > Apium graveolens. The sequence continues at coordinate 84,693,603 of NC_133653.1, read as the reverse complement.
AAGTTCCAGCGTTGGTTTGGAAAGAATAAAAATAAGAAGTTTAGAAGGCAGAACTTTCCCCAAGCTAAACCCGGTACAATATAAGTTAACTCTGCCCCGACGAGGATGAGTAAGCCAGTGGCTGATTGTAAGATATGTGGGAAAAAGCACAGTGGACAGTGCCGAGAGAATGTTAATTGTTTTAAGTGTGGACAGAAAGGTCACTATTCCACAGAGTGTAAGTCTGAGATTCAAGGAATTACTTGTTTTAGTTGCGGCAAAGTAGGACAGATAGCTAGGAATTCCAAGTCAGTGACTCAAGGTAATGTCGGAAGGAGTGTGTCCCAAGGACCAGCAACCAGTACTGCGAGAGCTTGGACTTTTAAGATGACTCAGAAGTCTCCAGTTCATGATTCTGATGTGGTTGCAGGTACACTTACTCTTAATTCCGTACCTGTTAACGTTTTGTTTGATTCGGGAGCGTCCAAATCTTTTATATCTGTGAATTGTGTGAATAAAATGCAATTGATGATAGAATACTTAGACGAACCTCTAACCATAGAAGTGGCTAATAAAGATAAAGTACTTGTAAAATAATTTTGTCCTAGTTGTACCCTAGAGATTTCAGGGTATATGTTCCCTGTTAATTTAATACCCTTCGAGTTGGGAGACTTTGATGTTATTTTAGGTATGGATTGGTTGTCTCGATATAGGGCAAATATTGATTGTAAGAAAAAGAGAGTTTTTATGTACACCCCAGATAATAAAAGGATCAGTTACCAAGGGCAGAGGCAAGATAGGAAGTTCCTCTCAGTGATACAAGCAAGAAGATTGCCGAGACAAGGATGTGAAGCGTATTTGGCTCATGTAGTGGATACGAAGAAAGAGACCCCTATTTTGGATGAGATCCCTATAGTAAGAGAATTCCCTGACGTTTTCCCAGAAGAATTACCAGGATTGCCACCTGATCGTGAGATAGAGTTTTCCATTGATTTGATACCTGGAGCTGAACCAGTTTCTAAGGCTCCATACAGAATGGCCCCGATAGAAATGAAAGAATTGGCTAAGCAACTTCAGGAATTATTGGATAAAGGAGTTATTCGACCTAGTGTTTCCCCGTGGGGTGCTCCAGTGCTATTTGTGAAGAAAAAGGATGGAAGCATGAGATTGTGCATTGATTATAGAGAGTTGAACAAGTTGACAATAAAGAATAAGTATCCCTTGCCACGAATCGATGATTTGTTCGATCAGCTTAAGGGAGCATGTTACTTCTCAAAGATTGACTTAAGATCTGGCTACCACCAACTGAAGATAAAGCCTAAACATATCCCCAAAACCGTATTTAGAACAAGGTATGGCCATTACGAGTTTCTAGTAATGTTGTTTGGATTGACGAATGCGCCAGCGGCTTTCATGGATTTGATGAATAGGGTATATAAGGAGTATTTGGATAAGTTTATTATTGTATTTATTGATGACATCCTCATATATTCGAAGAATCCAGAAGATCACGCAGTGCATCTGCAGATTGCCCTTCAAAAGTTAAGAGATTAGCAATTGTATGCTAAGTTTTCTAAGTGTGAGTTTTGGCTGACGGAAGTACAGTTTCTTGGACATGTGGTGAGTAAGGAAGGTATCAAAGTAGACCCGGTAAAGATTGAAGCCGTATCAAAATGGGAGCAATCGAAGACACCAACGGAAATAAGGAGTTTTCTTGGATTAGCAGGATATTATCGAAGGTTTGTGAAAAATTTCTCGAAGATTGCATCCCCATTAATTAAGTTGACCAGGAAGAATGAGAAGTTTGTTTGGACGGAAAAGTGTGAAGAGAGTTTCCAGGAGTTAAAACGAAGACTAGTGACGACTCCAGTGTTAGCATTGCCAGATGAGACGGGAAACTTTGTAATTTATAGTGATGCTTCTTTGAAAGGATTGGGATGTGTGTTAATGCAACATGATAAAGTGATTGCGTATGCCTCCAGACAGCTAAAGCCTCACGAGCAGAAATATCCAGTTCATGACCTTGAATTGGCGGCTATAGTATTTGCTTTAAAATTATGGCGTCACTACTTGTATAGAGAGAAATGCGATATTTACACGGATCATAAGAGCCTGAAGTACATATTCACGCAGAAAGATCTGAACATGAGACCAAGAAAGTGGTTGGAGTTGATTAAGGATTATGATTGTTCGATTAATTATCACCCAGGTAAAGCCAATATAGTGGCTGATGCCTTAAGTAGGAAGGAAAGGCTGAATATGGTTAAGATTGCAGAGGAATTGGCATGAGACTTGGAAAGAATGGAAATTGAAGTTCGAGTATCTAACGGAAGTCAGGAGCAACTATATGAAATTACTTTCCAGCCGGCATTGATGGAAAAGATCAAAAGATGTCAGGAAGGAGTTAGGGAACAAGAGTTGGATACTTTGACAGGAGAAGAGTTGTGTACTCAAAAATATAGTCAAGGTTTATATAGATTTTTGTCCAGAATTTGGATGCCTAATGTAACAGAGTTGAAGAACGAAGTATTGCAGGAAGCACATAATTCTAGGTTTTCTATCCACCCTGGTAGTACCAAGATGTACCAGGATTTGAAGAGAAATTTTTTGTGGCTAGGAATGAAGAAGGATATTGCCAATTGGGTAAGTAAGTGTCACGTGTGTCAAACGGTGAAAGCAGAGCATCAACGACCGAGTGGATTGTTACAACCTTTGGAGTTTCCCCAGTGGAAATGGGAAGAGATTGCTATGGATTTTGTAGTGGGATTGCCAAAGACGAGAGCGAATCATGATGCTATTTGGGTAATCATTGATAGGTTGACTAAGTCGGCGCATTTCCTTCCGATTAATGAAAGGTATTCGTTGGAAAGGCTAGTTAAGTTATACTTGGATGAGATAGTTACCAAACATGGAGTTCCTGTTTCTATAGTGTCGGATCGAGACCCGAGATTTAATTCCAGGTTCTGGACTAAATTCCAAGAGTGCCTAGGAACGAAATTAAATATGAGCACCGCTTATCATCCTCAGATGGATGGCCAAAGTGAGAGGACGATTCAAACCATAGAGGATATGTTGAGAGTCTGTGTTCTAGATTTTAAAGATAATTGGGATGAGCACCTACCTTTGATTGAGTTCTCGTACAATAACAGCTACCATGCCAGTATAGGGATGCCACCTTACGAAGCTTTGTATGGATGAAAGTGTAGGTCCCCGTTGTACTGGGATGAGGTAGGAGAAAAGAAAGTGTTAGGTCCTGAGTTGGTTCAGCAGACCAAAGATGCCATAGTGTTGATTCAGAAAAGGTTGGAAGCAGCTCAAGATAGACAAAGAAAATATGCATATTTGCATAGGAAATGTATGGACTTTGAAATAGGGGCTCTGGTGTTACTAAAAGTATCACCTTGGAAAGGGTTAGTACGATTTGGTCAGAAGGGTAAACTTAGCCCTAGATTCATAGGACCCTTTGAGGTTTTGAAGAAAGTGGCAGCACATTCATAATGTGTTCCACGTGTCTATGTTGAAGCCCTATATCCCTAATTCAAATCAAGTCATAGAATACGAACCGATTGAGCTTCAACCAGATTTGTCCTATGTGGAACAACCGGTCCAAATCCTAGATCGTAAGGAACGAGTCCTTAGGAATAAATCGATTCCTATAGTAAAAGTTTTGTGGAGAAATCCTCGAGTAAAAGAGTCTACTTGGGAATTAGAGTCAGACATGCTTGATAAATATCCTCATATGTTTAATTAAGTCAGATTCTGGGGACAGAATCTTTTTAAGGGGGAAAGGATATAACAACTCGTGTATTTTTATTTTATTTCTAATATTTGGAAGTGTAATAAAAGTTTAAGTAAATAAATAAAAGGTGTGTATTGATTTTGGCAGCGGTTACTGATTGTTATTTAATTATTTATGATTTGTTGATATGTGGGATTGGAATTATGTGATTTATTGGTGAGTTATATGATTTTATTTCACTTGTAAAAGTGATTTTATTGTAATTTTAATTCCATAAATATTTGGTTTGTCTTTAAAATTGGTTTTCTAATTTTATAATTTCAATAATTATTTTTAGGACTTTATAAGATTGAGAAATCAATATTTCGTTAATTATTCATTTTTAAATGATTTTCTGAGTGTGTTAAATGCTAAAATCTATATTTAATTATGGGAATCTTTAAAAATTATGAAACTTATATTTTATTAAGTTCGTATTATTCTGAGAATTTTAAAATTATTTTGGAAATTTCGGAAATCGGTTTACCCGCGCGTTGTTTCGTTATTCGTTAAAAAGCGGGTATAAAGCGTACCTTAAAAATTGTTTAAAATTTTTGAAATTTACGTTTTTATTTACTTCGGGATATTTATAATATTTTAACGCTATTTTCGTAATTTTCGGAGGTTGTTTTATTCGCACCTCATTCCGTTAATTTCGAGTTTCGGGGCAAAACAGACTATCAAACCTTCATATTTATCCCAAACTCTACGTGTCAGCAATCAGTAAAACTAGTGCTACGTGTTGCATTTCAGGGTCATCAGTTAATACGTGGCAGAATTGTATATTTTTGTTTTTATTTTTCATTCCCTTCTTTTTCTTTCCGGTCGCAGCATCAATCTCTTGCTCCTTCTCTCTCTATATCGATCTCTCTCTACAGTCTCCTCTCTCTCTCTCCCCTTCTTTATTCTGTCATCTTCTATTTTCTTCTCCGTTTCCTTCTTTTCTCCCTTTTTCCCGTTGATTCCAGCCGTTTTGCTCTCGGTTTATTCCGGTGAGTTCTCCGGCCGAATTTCCGGCGATTCCTTTGTTCCCTGTTTGGCTTGTTATATATACTCCTGTATATATCTGTGTGTATGTTGTGTGTATGTTTAGGTGTGTGTGTGTTTAAGCATGGTTGTGTGAGTGGTGGTGGAAGGCGGCACCGCCGCCTGTGTTGCTGCCCTGTCCGTTTCTGTGGTGCGTTTGCGCGTGTTGAATGTTGGGTTCTTGTTCTATTTTTTTTACAGATTGTAAATTGGACTATTATAATAATTCTAATAATTTTCTGCAGGATTTTGATTAATATTTATGATATTAATTATTCGGGCGGAATTATTTTAAGGAATAAACGGTGAAATTTTGCGTTGGAAACCCGGAAATTATTGGGTACCCGTGAAATTTTGTCGCCGTCCGCGATGACTTTTACGAGCGGACGGTGGACGGTGATGACGATATTCTGAGTCCTAAATTTTATAAATAAATAAAAAGTATTACATAAAATATTTATCGGACTTAAATAATTAATTGTGATTGGTGTTGGGATGTAAGTTATATAAAAGGATGAAGTAATATTGTGAATTGTGTGATTGATGACGTCGATTGTAGTCGACGGGTAGTCTTATAAATAAATATGATGCTGCCAAAATTTCCTAAAAATATATTCGAAAATGTACGTATTTATATTATACGTGTTACCCCTATTAATATTCTTACTATTTGACTATGTGATTCCGAGTTTATGTGAATAATAATACGAGTCGGGTTATCGGATTGAGTTGTTAGGATTTGGGATATCAAGCATGTCGGTGTAACTAATTAGGGTACTCTGTATTTGTAGATACCGGTCGAGTTTTCCCAGGATCGAAGTCAGTGTGAAAGCTACTTAGGATTTTGTAAAGCGTTGCAAGGCAAGTACCCCTGACCATTCTTTTATGGTTCAGTGCATATGAATAGCTAAATATTTTATTCTCGTAATGGAACAAAAATGTTTTAAGTTACGTATCCCCTGTAGTTATAATTCACTGTTTTCAAATTATTTTGGGGGAAAAGTAACTTCAAAAGGTACCTATCTCAAATGGAATGATTTGCGAAACGGATTTTATATGTGTGCTGGTTAACTAAATGATTTTGAAAATGAGATAGGTACAAGTGTTTTGAAAACTGGATGAAACGGTCAGATATGGGATACATTGGGGCCAGAGTAGGCCTATTAAGGTGGAGTAAGAGGCTAATTCGGTTGTGCGCACTATAAAACCGATTAGTCCAGCAGGTCAGAGACCTAGCTAGTCTCTGAGTTCCAGAACAGGTAAATGGGATGGCATTTAGAGCCATCTGGTGTTGATAGCCTGATCAGCTGTCTTCACATATCCGCTATGTATCTGATTGGGATTTGTGAATTATATAAGAGCATAATTGGTTGATACAGTGGTTTTATAAAATGATTAGCATGCTAAAATTGGACTCTGGTATTACACAGCACACTGCTATGATGTTTTAACAAAGCATGCTAAATAGTGATATCCAATTACCTTTGATTTTCATTATGAAATGTTGATATCGTGGGTACAGTACTGTTCCTTTTATTGTTACATTCCAGTTTTTATTCTGTTATTCATATCTTGTTACTACTGAGCGATTATGCTCACCCTTGCAAACTGTTATATATATTTCGCAGATGCCTAGAAGATCAGTCAGACCGACCCATGTTTCCGCCCCTACTGGACCCGTCTCCTCTGAGGTAGTTTATATCAGACCATGAGGTCTGAGGAGTTACTGAATAAAGTTAGAATGTGTTAGATGTTGAATAAAGAGTTTGTACTATTGAGAACCTGAATTATATTTGAACCTGGATCGGATCTTGGTTTGGGGTCAAGTTATTATATTTTAATAATAATTCTGTTGTTTATATTTTTGGTAATTGTGTTTAGTGACGTCAACTCCTGACCCCGGGGTTGAGGCCATCACATTATGTCCAAGGTCCAAAACCCCTACTAGCTGGTTTTACGAGTACTGCTGATAGGTGTATTTTCTGGGATACCATCAGGGCAGGTATCAGGTTCCCCTTTCACCCTTTCATCCCCGTTCTACTCGTTAATCTTGAGATCAATCCCTGTCAGCTTCCTCCAAACGCTTGGAGATTAATGCTTTGCTTTTTGTCACAATGCGCTAAGCACAATATGTCCCCAACGGTTGCTGATTTCAAAAAAAATTCAGTTTAAAAAAAGCCCTCATAAGAATCCACGATGGGTTACTTTGAATCAACGCCCTACAATCCCCCACATAGTCAATGGGAAGTCTATCCTGGAAAACAAACTAGGTCGGAAGAAGGAGTTTGTTTACTTGGTCTGGGAAGGAGGTGATTGGGGCACGCTCATCCGTTCATCTTTCGAGCATGTGGTCGATGTGAGCCGCAACGACATTTTGTGGTCCGAAGAAGAGACGAAGGTATTCGATGCAATAACCCCAATTTTTGGAAATTTTTAAAACCCTGATGAATAGTAACTTTTGCTGACTTTGCTGATTAATAAAAATTATCAGACCACCCTATATAGGGATTCCATTATGGATATTCTTAGATCATATTAGTACTTCATAATGTAAATGAGTGTATGTAAAGGTCGTCAAAATTCGAATTCGAACACTTTAGTTTTTCTCGAAAATCCACCAGATACCGAAAGAATTAAGTATAAGGTAACATGATTAAAATGAATTCTATTTAAGGATTTTAATAGAGGATCATTAAAAGAATATAAAATATTAAGAAAGGTTCAGGGAAGCCCAAGTAATAAGATCCCATATATGATCCCTCAAACGATTAACGAGAGTTAAGCGTACCGAAAAACAAATAAACAACCAAAGATCAAGCTTATGCAAATAACAAGGAGATTAACCAAACTTAAGTACTAATCAAGAGTATTAGAGAAAGATGATGTTATCAAGCCACAAGGAATTAACAAATGGCAAAAGATGATGCAAGGATGATGATGTAAGCAAAGGAGAAGATATTTATGCAAGGATTGATTGAAGCCAAGTGTTTGAACTCTTAATTAAACCAAGGTTAATATAATCAAGCCCTTAATCACTACAAAATTGTCAAAGCAAAAGCAAAAATCATTTCTCTTCCTCCCATCTTCACCAAGCTCTCGGCTTCTCATGGTAATACAAGGAAGTAAATTTCAAAGTTCAAGCTCCACTCCATCTTAAATTATAAGGTAATTTTTATAGCTTCTTGGTTATTAGATATAGTTATCTTAGGAATCTTAGCATCAAATTATCTTTCTAGATAACCTAAATAATTCATCAAAAGAGATGATGGATAGTGTTTTGAAAGTTATAACTTTGTGTTCTATATTTCATTTGCAAGATCAAGGTAGTATAATGTTAGATCAAGGTTCTTTGAGGAATCCTAGCAACTTTCCACCCTCCAAAAAAGGTATAAAGCTTCTAAACCTTTAGTACTAAGTTTCTTTACTTGAATTCTGTGATGGTTTGGATAGATGAGTAGTAACTTGAATGATAAGCATGATTTGGAGTTTTGATTGTTATGTACTTTAGTTGTTTTATGAAGATGGTATAATAGGTGGTTGGATTGCGATTCTTGAGCTTATTATGACTGAAATCAGTAGCATAGATGTGGATCTTGATTTTTTGTTGATTGGTAGTTGGATTGGTGTATTTTGGAATGGTAAAATTTGGGAATCGCTAAAAGTATAGGTGTCATACTGCCCATTTTCCTAGAAGCTGTTTTTGTGCTTAGATTTTGGACCTGAGCACCCACTGTTATGAACTCACCATTGTCATTCTTAGATAGGTTATGTTATGAGCTTCGTTTTGATATGTGGTTCACTTAGATCCGATTTACGGTTTAGGAGAAACGACCATTTTAAGTAACGACATTTTGCGAACAAACCCTTACCCCTCACGTAACTTTGAGACCATTTTTAAGGCCCTTAAAAGATGAATCGGATCACGAAATAATTTTTTAAAGTGAATTAGACAGTTGGTAAATTCCACGCAAAAGACTCGCCTTAAAATGTTAAACGGTTAATTTTATAAAAATGGTGGAGCCGAGGATAGGCGAGCGATTAATGTAAACCTTTTAACGTAGAAGCAAGCGTTATTGTATGAATGAGCAAAGCTTAGTTTCTTAAGCGACAGAGGATTAATTCCGGCTTATGTTGTTGTTTATAGGTTGTCGGACCCACTCTAAGCTTAAGTCTACCCCGAAACACTCATGCAAGTTTTCTACCCGTATAATAGTTGTTTTGATGATATATATATATACATTATCTTGAGCTAAGTGCATGTGTATTGTTAGCAAATCTTGCGATATATTATTGTATGTATATTTTGGGAATCATGTTGATATATATATATATATATGCATGCATGTTTTGAAGTCTTGATATTTCCTTGTCAATATAATTGCTTATAAGCTGCATAATACCCATGCTAGAGATAAGCAGCAGTTGCGTATTCCCTTAGTATAAGGGACCCAAAGTTGAACATGTTTCTAAACCGGGAGACGATGTTCCCGAGTATATTATACATATAGTTTTCTATAAATATTAATCGAATAAGGTATATTCGATATTTTTGAATAATAATCAAACATTATTTTCGATTATTTAAATAAAGATTTTACTTTCGTATAAGTATATATTTTGCTAATTATTATTCGTTTCAAGTGTTAGTTTTAAAAAATTTTACTTTATTTATTTTATAAAAGTTTTTCTCTATTGGAATATTATTTAAAGAATAATATTCAGATATTCTTCTAATATTTTTGAACTGATTTATTCTATTAAATCATCCAAATCCCAAACATTTACGAAAATGTTTCCAAGTCTTCAAAATGAATTTAAAAGGTAGAGCGGATCCCAAAACTTGTTTTAAAATTTTAAATCTTCCTTTCGAAGGGGATTTAAATACTCACTTAAAAATCTGAGGGATCCGGCTCCGTGATGTATTTTTATATTCACAACGAGGTTGCTGTCTTGATAAAAGAGTTTTTAATTACTTTCCCAACATTCGTGAAATACCTCCATCTAAATGTGTCGGCATAGGCGACATAGACCGGAGTACGGTTTATCAAAGTGTAAGAGGCTGGGTGACAGTCCATCAACACGTAAGAGGCCGAGTGATGGTCCAGCATAAGGTCCTAATGCGGCCAGGGGGATGACCGGCGGGAAATTCATCCATCTACTAGTAGAGAAATGACTTGATCAATATCTTTTCCTGATCAGCAAGGTATCGGGTTTATGCCAAAGATTTCCTCCTTCCAAAATTATTGGGTATTACAACTCTATTTATACATTTTATAACAGAGGTTTTCAAGGAGTGTATGGAAGATATATATATATATATATATATATATATATACGGACATAATGAAATATCTCGTAACTTCATTTCTTTTAAATGACATTTCAAAGATTGATTTTATACAAGTTTTGTCTTGTAGCTTCATCTATATGATGAACTTTTGAAACTAGTATACTTTGAATAGTGGTAGTTCAAGTAGTTTTCGGAAAAGATATATGTATATTGGAGTACTTTGTAACTTCATCTTTTAAACTTATATCTACTAAATGATTATCTTATGCATAAATAGATTATCATAAAGTTATCGATAAAGATACTTTGCACTATTAAACAAACTATATATATTTTGAAAGTATATATATATATTAAATATTTTGCTACTTCGTCGCGTTAAGATATCAAACTTGGTTCATTGTTTTGCTTGACCAAGACTTTCATAAATACTATGAGATTGCTCATATATTATTAATCATAATATACATGTTATTTTGGTGAGCTATTTTGCTCACCCTTACTTCATTTTTTCATCACATACCAACAGCTAGACAAGATGAACAAGACCAAGCTCTCAATTCACGAACGGATAGAAAACGTTCCGCAGTTTCCGGTAGGCGTTGATGCCGCTATGGCCAAGGTAAGAGCTACTAATATGCTAGGCTTTCAACTTTTGATGTACCGGACTTATGTATATCTATCAATTGTTATAATGGCAAAGAACATATAATTTTATTCAGAAACACTTTTGAGGTGTAATAACTTATAATTTGTTCATAATATGACTTGTACTATTTTCGATTTCATCTTTGAGACTATAACGTGTGGTGTGTGTGTGTGTATTGTGGGGTCTATATGCAGTAGTTAGTCATTGATTCAAGATTAAGGATTGATTAATGGAAATGGAACTCGTGAAAAACTGGATCCCTAACCCCGGATTTGGGGTGTAATAGAAATGGTATCAGAGCTAAGCATTATGAACCTCAGAGATGATGTCATTAAAATAATAAGTTCACTAAGATAATAAGAACTCTTTCCAAGTTCATAGTCGAACTACCTAACGTAGTACTGATATTTAAAACCCTTAAGGGAACCCTTATAAATATCATAATAGTTACATAATTCGTTATCGAATAGGGTAGTGGTGCGCCGAACCCTGAGGTTGGGGAGCAACAACGCGATGATGTTTTATTATATATTGGAGATCAGATTGTGAATCCGATAGAGTACCCTAATAAGGGACCGGATAATGTTCACATTGAAAATATAGCGGTTGAGGATGTTATCCAAAAGGGATTGTTGCTGAGGAGGATCCCGTGGAAGATCCTGATGAGACTAAAGAGATGATCGATGAGGAATTGATGACCGTAGTTAGGGCGAATACCAGAGCTAGGATGGCCGCAAGGGCAGCTCTAGAGGATGGAGAGTTACCGAGGGCACAACCGCTAATGAAGGCAGATGGAGTGGGCCCTTCCATGGCACCAATTATGCCAGTGTCAGACCATCTTTAGAAAATTCCATTAGACATCCATGAGGTTCCACCAATTCCTGTTCTCTCCCCTGTGCAGAGCCCAACACGTACTGAAGAGATGCCTCCTTTATCTCCTGCACCGTCGTCATCTGATATTGTGCTCGATTATCCTATTGAATCACCTGGGTCTGCACCACCTGCACCCCATGGACTGCTAGATGCAACCATTCAGGCTTCTCTTATTGTAAATTATCACATGACTTTGGGGGGCCTATCTGAGGCACGTAATGTTAGAAGTGAGTTGTTGGAACGACTTACTGCACCGAAGAGTGAGGGAGGGATACTTCTGGCAAGCTTAGTTTAGAACATAGATAGGATTGAGGCTACCACCCGAATTACATCTAGAGGCCATCTTAAGGGTCAGATTGATCCAACTCTAATGGAGACTATCCTAGACCTCATCACCTCTTTGATGGAGCAGGTTATGAATGTCGTTTGTGCCCGCATTCCTTGATCCAGAGTAGTGTGCAAAGTCAAAGCGATCAGACACAGATTTTCATTCAGCACCACTTTTGGAGGATTAGCCTAGTTATGAATGATTAGTCTAGATTGACTAGATGACTACCTACAGTAGTACTTTTGGGATAGATCGGATTTGATGATGTAATTCTCTTCCCTCTTTTTAGTTGTACTTTCGAACGAATGGTTATGTATATATTCGTTCCTTTCAGTTCAGATTAGTTCTTTGTGATACTATCGCAAGTTTGTTCACAGTGTTATTTGCATTTTAACACTTAAGAGTGTCATGATATGTATAGAAACTGGGAATTCAAATTTTCCGACCATGTAAGGACTGTACGAGGGAAAGACTCAAGCAAAGTAAGCAAAACCAATATGAAGAGTTTCTCAAAAAAAATCCAAGCATTATGCCCCCACAAGGAATAAGATTAGGGTAACCCCGAGTGTGATAATCAGGGAGATCACAGTCAAGATATAAGGAACCTAGAACATTATAAAGTGAAAAATTAAAAACATATAGGATGACCCCAATTATGAGGAGAAGGATGGAACATTTCATACTAAGAAAACATGAGTCGAATAAGGAAAGGAGATCCAGGATGGTACTCCTATAGGGAAATTCATGGACCTGCCTAAACATAACTTAGATTATAATCCCGAACCACCACCCCGAGGAATCTGTAATAACCCCAATTTTTGAGAAATTTTGAAACCCTTATGAATAGTGTTTTTGCTGAACGAGAAAACTTTTCATGCCACGCTATGTAGGGGTTCTGTTATTGATCTTATGGGATATTATTAGTACTCTATGTGGTATATAAGTGTATGTAAAGATCGTCAGAATCCAATTCCGAACACTTTGATTTTTCCCGGAAATCCACAAGATACGGAGAGAATTGAGTATAAGGTAACAGGATAAAAAGGATTGAAATTAAAGGATTATAGGAGAGGATCATAAAAGGAATATAATATATTGGGAAAGGTTAAGGGAACCTAAGTAATAAGATCCCGGGTATGATCCCTCAAATGATAAACGAGAACGAAAGATAAGCGAACCGTAAAACAAATAAGTGACCAAGAGACAAGCTTGTACAAGAAGCCAGGGATTGTGACATCATCAAACCACAAGGTGTGGACAAGTGGGAGCATAATGACATGTGCAAGGTGACACAAGCATGACATAGAAGGGAAGGAAGTGTGGTTGAATTATAACCACACAAAATCAAGGTTAATTAAGTCATTAACCAAAAACAACACAAAAATCAACCAACCAAGCAAATCATTTCATTTTCATCAAACAAAACACAAAAATATCTTTCTTCCCAAGCTAGCTCTCGGCCCATTTCTTAAAATTTGAAGATCCAAGCTCCACCACTTACTATTTAGCAAGGTAATTATCTAAGCTTCCCCATGGATAGTTAAATACTTCCTATAAGTTTAAGCTTCTAATTCCAAGCCAATCTTTTTCTATAAATCAAGGAAGAAGATGGTGAATAGTAACCTTCAAGAAATAACTTTAGTTTTCTTGAATTTTTATGAAAGATTAAGGTTATACAAGCAAGGATCAAGGTTCTTTTAGGCATTCAAAGCTCTTGGGTTGTGTTAGGAAGCTTCAAGGAGGTATAAACAACTTTCACCTTTAACTTATAGTTTGAACTTTGAGTTTTGATGAGTTTATGGATGGATTAATGTATATATAGAAATATCCATGTATGTATAGCAAGATCCATGTATGATAGATGGTTTGGTTGGATTTGTGGTGATTTTGGATATGAATCTTGGTTAATGGTTAATGAATCTTAAGTTATGGTTAGTAGATCATGTTTGTGGTTGAATAAGTTGGAAAACCTTGAGATTATGGACTGACTTTGCCTTGATATAAGTTGTGTTTGAGGTATTGATGATGGTTGGGTGGTTTGTAGTGAATTGGTAAAGAATTGGAGTGGTATAAATATTGGTAATCGCGTAAACATAGCCGTCGTAACGTCCGATTTTCTTTAGACTGTTTTGTGCATAACATTAGGACCCGAGGACCCCCTGCTAGATTGTGACCACTGCCATGTTTAGGTAGCTCATGTTACGAGCTTCGTTTTGATATGTAGTTCGTTCGATTCCGATGCACGGTTTAGGAGAAACGACCGTTTCAAGTAACGGCGTTTCGCGAACGAAACTTTTTCCCTCGCCTTACTTTGAAACATAGGTTAAAGACCAAAAAGGACTAATTGAAGTATGAAACATTTTTGGTAAGTGTGTTAGGCAGTTGGTAAGACACTCGCGAAGGAATCGCCTTAAAACTCGTAAAGGTTAAATTATTGAAAATGGTGGAGCCGAGGGTACCCGAGTGACTTAAGCGAATCAGTGAGCGCAAAACGAGCGTTAGAGTCTAAGTTAGTTAAAGTATAGATTTACAAGTGACTTTGGTTTAATTCCAACTTACTTGTTGCTTATAGGTTACCAGACTCGTCCCGAGCCATTCGTAACCCCCAGTCGCTCATGCAAGTTTTCTACCCGATATACTGTTGTTGTGATGTAAATATATGTATATGCAATATCTTGTGATAGTGCATGATTGTTATTAGCAAATTTTGCGATATATTGGAGCATGCTGATATGGTATATATGCATGTCTGTTTCGTAATCTGGTTATCTATCTGTTGATTTCAATGCTTATAGTTGCATAATACCTATGCTAGAAATAAGCAAGTAGTTGCGTATACCCTTAGTATAGGGGATAAAAGGTGAACATATTTCTAAACCGGGAGTCGATGTTCCCGAGTATATTATATATATATATATTTATATATATATATGGATATAGTTTTTAAAACTATGGATCGAATAAGGTTTATTCGATACCTTTATTCTATTATTTGAATATTATTTGAATATTCATTCGAGGGCTTATGACTCAGTTTATTTTATTATTTGAATATTATTTGAATATTCATTCGAGGGCTTATGACTCAGTTTATTTTATTATTTGAATATTATTTGAATATTCATTCGAGGGCTTATGACTCCTTTTATATTATTTATTGAATATTATTTGAATATTCATTCGAGGACTTATGACTCCTTTTATATTATTTATTGAATATTATTTGAATATTCATTCGAGGACTTATGACTCCTTTTATATTATTTATTGAATATTATTTGAATATTCATTCGAAGGCTTATGACTCTTTTATATTATTTATGAATATTATTTGAATATTCATTTGAGGATCTATGACTCCGATTATGTGCTGTAATATATTCTTTATTTTATTAAAGAGTAAGGTGTTAATAATCAAACTTATTTTCGATTATTCAAATAAAGATAATACTTTCATATAAGTATTTCTTTGGTTATTTAATGTTTATTTCAAGTATAAGTTTTAATACTTCTACTTCAATTATTTTTATAAAGATTATTCTTTATGGGAATATTATTTAATTAATAATATTCAGATATTTTCTAATATTCTGGGGACTGATTTACTTCATTAAATCAGCCTTACTCCAAACACTCTTTAAAGTGTTTTCGAGTCTTCAAAATGATTTTTAAAAGTCAGAGCGGATCCCAAAACTCATTTTTATATTTAAGATCTTCCTTTTTAAAGGGGATTTAAATACTCGCTCAAAAACCTGGGGAATCCGGCTCTGTGGTGTATTTTATATTCGCAACGAGGTTGCAGATTTGGTAAATGAATTGATTACTTGCCCAACGTTCGGGAAGTAAGCCCATCTCATTGAGTCGGCATAAGCGACAGGCCGGGGTACGGTCTATTATTGTGTAAGTGGCTGGGTGGCAGTCCATCAACGCGTGAGGGGCCGGGGTACGGTCTAGCGCGAGGTCCTAATGCGGCCAGGGTGATGACCGGTGAGGAATTCATCCATCTACAGTAGAAAAGGTTACTTATTGGTATCTTTGCCTGATCAGCGAGATATCGGGTTTATGCCAAAATTCTTTTCCTTTCCAAAATTCATTGGATGTTTCAAACTCTGTTCATACTTTACATAACAGAGGTTCCAGGAAATGTTTAAGAGATATATATATGTGGATATATATATATCGGGACTAAATAAAGTATCTCGTAACTTTATTTCATTCAATAATATTTCAAAGATTGAATCTATTCAAATCTTGTCTTGTAGTCTCATCTATGTGATGAACTTTTGAAACTGATTATAACTGAACGGTGGTAGTTCAAGTAGTATTGGGAAAGATATAAGTATATTGGGGTATTTGGTAACCTCATCTTTTAAACTTATATCTAATTAATAATTGTCTTATGAATGACAAAGATTTTCAGAAAAACGTTGAGACAAGGTTAGATATATGAGATCACCTTGCAACGATATTTTTTTTATACAGTTATACACTGGGACTTTGTGTATATTATGCATGGAAGAGGACTTCCAATATTTTGAAAAGTATATATGTATATATACTGAATATTTTGCGACTTCATCGCATTAAGATATCAAACTTGGTTCATTTCTTTTGACCAAGACTTTCATGAGTATTATGAGTAGGCTCATATATTGTAAATCATTATACATATTATTTTGGTGGGCTTGCTGCTCACCCTTGCTTTATTTCTTCATCACACAACAACAGTTAGGAAAGATGGCCAGACTCCAGCAGACCCAGCGCAAGCGCGTGGGAAGCATCCCGCGTCTTCCCGTTGATGTTGTAGCTGCTATAGCTGCAGAGGTAGATCTATTGTAGATCAGACCATCTACTTTTGAGAATCAATTATGTATAATTATAACTTGTGGCAGATAATGGCAATTAACTGTAAATTTATCAAGTAATCATTTTGGGTTGTAATAACTTTTAAATTGTGGATTCAAAGACTTGTACTTATTTAAATTTCATCTCTGAGACTATAACGGGTTGTAGTGTGTGTTAGTGTGGGGTCACAACATAAGGTTATTTATTATTAATTAAGTGAAGTGATATTGTGGAAAGAAAGACCGTGACGACCCGGATCCCCGACCCCGGATCTGGGGGTGTTACAGAAATGGTATCAGAGCTAAGCGTTATAAACCTCAGAGATGATGGGACGTTAAGATAATAAGTTCACTAAGATAATAAGAACTCTTGCCAAGTTCATAGTCGGACTACCTAACGTAGTACTGACAGTTAAAACCCTTATGGGAACCCTTATAAATGTAGCGATAGAAGCGTAGTTCGTTATCGTATAGAGTAGCGGGACTCCGAACCCTGAGGTTGAGGAGCAACAGCGCGATGATGTTTTATTACTAATTGGAGATCGGATTGTGGATCCGATAGAGTGTCCTAATGCAGGACCAGATGATGTTGATATTGAGGATGTAGCGGTTGAGGATGTTGTCCTAGAAGGGATAGTTGTTGAGGAGGATCCCATGGAGGATCCTGACAAGATTGGATAAAGGACCACTGATGAATTGATGACCATGATTAGGTCGACTACCGGAGGTTCGTTCAAGTTTGTAAAGATAGTAGCCCTTTTAACGCGGCTTACTCATAAGACTGAGAAGTTCGAATAGACAGAGAAATGCGAGAATAGCTTTTAAGAACTGAAGCAAAGGTTGGTGACGGCCCCTATGCTGGCGTTGCCGGATGGAAAAGGAGATTTTGTGAAGTGTAGTGACGCTTCGCACAAGGGCTTAGGGTGCGTGCTTATGCAGCACGGTAAGGTAATCGCGTACATGTCAAGACAATTAAGGTAATATGAAATTCGATATCCCCGCCCATGAGCTTAGGCTCGTGGCAATAGTTTTACCCTAAAGATTGGAGGCACTACTTGTATGGAGAGAAGTGCGAGAATTACCTAATCCATAAGTGCTCTAGTACATTTTCACGTAGAAAGAGCTCAACATATGCCATAGGAGGCAGTTAGAGCTAATCAAGAATAATGATTGGGAGATTCTTTATCATTCGGGGAAAACCAATATGGTGGCTGATGCCCTTAGTAAAAAGGAGAGACTCAAGATGATAATGTCTTTGGGAGAGTTTATAAGAGATTTTGAGAAAATGGAAATAGTAGTGAAGGTAACCGGAGCCGGTACCGAAAAGCTGTTTGAGATAGCAATACAGCTCGAATTATTGGAAAAGATCATATTGTGCCAGAAAAAGTTATGAATGAAGGCAGAGAGCCAACAAATAGATAAGAGGTTAATACCGAGAAGAATGAGAAGGGAATAATGAGGTATTCCTACAGAATTTGGGTTCCAAATGTTCAAGAGCTTAAAGATGGGATCTTAGATGAAAGCTAGTTTGAGGAATAAGATTTAGAGCAAACCCTGAACGTGATAGTCAGGGAGGTCGCCATCAAGATAGAAGGAACCCATGATATAATGGAGTGGAAAATGAGGATTTTAAATTAAAAGATGACCCCAATTATGGGGAGTAGGATGAAACATTTCATACTAAGGAAACAAAAAGTCGAGTAAGGAAAGGAGACCCGAGATGGTACCCCTATACGGCAATTCATGGACCTGTCTAGACAGAACTTAGACTATTATCCCCAACCACCACCCTGAGGAGACAGTGCGGTGGGAAATTCTTTCATGACCTTTAAGTCGCTAAGCTCTCAGAGTTCCAAGGAACAAGCTGACCCAGTCGAGGCAAGAGCCTGGCTAAAGGAAATAGATGAATCATTTGAGATTCTAAATGATTGACGAACCACAAAAGACTGTTTTGTCACTTACCCTCCCAAGAGAGAGACCACCCGCTGGTGAAAGGCCAAGGAAGGCACGGAGCAAGAGATTATAATAAACTGATTAAAGTTCAGCCAATTGTTTTCGGGATCGTAATTCCCAAGGTTATGGAATAGTGTAAAAGCTTTAGAGCCAGAACAAAGGCAGACGAGTATGATGAATTATGAATCTAAGCTGTAAAAGTTGTTAAGATTCGTTCTGAAGACGCGAATCCAGAATGACGGGATATTTGAAATCAACGCTTATGTTGTGTTGGTTCATGAAATAATGATAAGAGAAAGGAAAATAAAAAGGAATTGAAGTGGAAAGGAATAAAAAGGCAACAGAGTTTGAGGAATGATAAGGGAGTTGGGTATGAGGAAACCCTAAAGACTCCTATTAATAGAAATAGAAAAGTATATGATCGTCAGGATGAGGGTGATTCACCATGAGTTAAAGTTGACGGTTGAAGGCATAAGAGATGCATATAGTTTATCCCCTGTAAGTTGGGAGGATTCGAGGAAACCTTGAGATAATTCGAAGGATAAATAATGAGACGCGGATAGACTAAGGGGATAAGAAAGTAAGAAATTAAGAAAATTGGATGAAGGAAGTGACCTTCAAGAAGGTGAAGTGTAAGACCGGTGGCATGATACCCAGAAAGGGAGACGCCAGATATGAAAGATATCCCAACATTGAGGTGACTGTTGAGATAAACAACAAAAGTAAATAAGGAATTATTAAGAAGAAGTTCACGTTGAACACGACCAATATCTTCCAGAACATCCATGTTATCGTTACCAGATTAGGCAAGAAAAGCGGATAACCGTTGTTATCTTTTGGAGGCCATTTTGATTAACCTCATTTTGTATACAGATGTTATTGTGAAATTAGGCATTTACTATCGAGGTGGGAATGATGAATATGATAATCTATCAAGGAAATATGACTTGATTTATTCGTGGAAGGATGCAGGTACCTTTTAAAGGTGGAATTAAGGATAGAACATTGGTAACTTAAAATGAATCCTAGGGGACTGCATAAAGGTTGGCATGTCACCCTTAATAGGGATAGTATGAGTTTTGACAGTATGATTGGGAAAGGGTTAAGGTAACAACAACCTTTAAGAATCAGTGGAGAAATTTTGCAGAAGTATATAGACAATGGTTCTACTATTAGTAAATGGTATTGTGATATGCCCTGTATCTAGGGAATACAGGAGGAACGATTGAAGGATAACCTTAGAGGTTTTATAAGGAAAAAGGTAATATTCAAAATTCTCAAGAATGGAAATGGGGATAAAGGAAATATGACGTAATTATAATGATGCCAAGTGGGGCACGTGTTAAACCACGAGAAAGTATGGATCAAACCAGTAAAGGTTGAAATTGTTCTAGGCAATTAGGACTTAAGATAAAAGATGTTCTAAGTATAGTTGAGAGTCAGTCGTGACAGTGATTAACCTCTAAAGACTGAGGCAATAACTTATGGAAAAATGGTGATTTTTTTTTTTACTCATCAGATTTTAAGGAAAACATCTTCACATAAGCTGTGATTGAAATGAGGTAGAAAATTATTTGGAGGTGGTTAAAATGACATTGACTGTAAGGAAATTGTACTATCAGGAAAGGCCAAAGAGGTGGCCGACACTTTAAAGGTAAGAGGATAATTATAGGCACTTGTGCCAAAGGAATACAGTGATGATGGTTAAAACTGTGAAGGTTGTATTATGGTTTGGAAGATTGACATTCCTTCTGATGACTGTGCAATACCCAACCGTAATAGTAGTTAGTAAAGGTTTAATTCGTGTAATCGCCATGAGCGGGCTATCTATCTCAGAAGATACTATCTTGAGATAAGCCAGGACCATAGTTCAAAAAGGACTAAACAAACCTTTGAGTTAAGTCTTCTATTGAAGGCATATGATTAAGAATGGTATTAACCTGCTATCGTTGCTTTGAGCGAAACTCTTCTGCAAATTTTATCTGCTTCATGTCATGAAAGTACGTCAGAGTTTGGAGTGTTCTTCATGAATTGTGATTGGTGGTTATGTTAACTCCTTAGGAGAATTAGATACGAGATGTATGGACTCCGTATGGTTAGTTATTAAGACTTCATGGAAAATGAATGACTACAGTAGGTCAGTGGTGGACCATAGTAAGGCAGTAATGATTCTGCGATTAATGAGCTGATTACAACCGTGAGAGTTGTATTGGAATGGGTGTTGAGATTGAGTACCACTAATCGGGTAGTGGTAGTGTATAAGTTATCATTGATAGACTAATTAAGTAGAGTATCTACCTAGTGAATAATTATTCTTTCTTATCAATAGAGAGTCGTATTATTATACGAGGAAGGTTGCGGTGCAAGCATAGAATTCAAGTAACGATGATGTCTAGAATGAGATCCCAGATTCGATTTTCGATGTCGAGGGAGTTTCAAAGGTGATTATGTATAAGCTCAAGGAAGAGTGTGGGTCCATAGAATGATGGACGGGATAGCGAAAATATTTAGGCATGGGAAATACGAGGCTATAATGCTTGATGCTGATATAAATACGTATATGTTTTGTTCTCCTATGACAAACCTCTATAGTTCAGAGGTAGGTTCCAAGCCAGATATTTTGTGGCAGTATATTTTTTCATATATACAATTCTCTTCAGTTCGTTCTTTTCTCTTCTTTTCATTTCATGTAAGCTGAGAAGAACAACCCTTCCAAAAGGGGAGGTATTGCCGAATGACTATCTATCTGTGTGATAGAAGCCGAGTAGGATACCAGCTATTGTTTAATTGCTTGTCAAGTACTAAAGGCTGGCCACCTTCTGTACTAACTATGCAATATAATAAGTGTTCATGATCATAGTGATCTCTCAACAAATTCCTTTACTTCTATTTGATTGATCAAATTTTGGAAAATAGAAACAACTGAAAAAGGAGTAATAAAGTGGTGGTAGTATGCGGAATGGGAACACATTCGTGATACTAAGGTTGACGTGGTTATTAAAAGGTTATAGAATGCTAACGAGCAAAAGTATAACCAGTATAATATTAGGAACGGAAGGTAGTAGCGATTACGAACTGGAAAAGAATGGGTATTGAGAAGCAGAAGCTCTAATGATAAAAGCTATAATGAGAGTCTGTGCAATAGACTTGAAAGAATTTGGAATGATCACTTAATTCGGATTGAGTTATCTTACGACAATAGATCATATGTCATTATCGAGATGTCGCCTTATGAGATCCTTGAGGGAAGATAATGTCGATCTCCCTTATGTTAGGATGAAGTTGTAGAGCGCAAGATGCTCGGACCCGCAGTAGTCCAAAGGACCAAGGATATGATAGATCTAATCAGAGGACGGCTGGTAGTAGCCCAAGATGGACATGATAAGTATGTTGATTTGACACGAAAGGATAAAGAGTATGAAATAGGGGACCTAGTAATGTTATAGGTATCCCTTGGAAAGGATTGATGAGGTTCGAAAAGAAAGGAAAGCTAAGTCTACAATTTGTTGGACCCTTGGATATATTAAGACGTTTGGGAAGTTAGCATATAAGCTAGCCCTAACCCCGAATATGTAGCAAGTTCATAACGTGTTCCACGTATCAATGTTAAGGAAGTGTAATTCGGATGCCAGTCAAATAGGGGCATATGAGCGCATAGATATGCAACCCGACGTAACCTATATGGAGCAACCAGGAAGGGTTATAGAGTGAAAAGGAACAAGTGCTTAGGAGAAGGGTTATCAAACTAGGCAGAGTTTGGTGGTAGAACCACAATGTGGAAAATTGACTCGAGAGTTAGAAAGTGTAATGCTAAGAAAGTATCCCCATTTGTTTTCTATCTGATTCCGGGACGGAATCCTTTTAAGGAGGGGAGACTGTAATAACCCCAATTTTTGAGAAATTTTGAAACCCTTATGAATAGTGTTTTTGCTGAACGAGAAAACTTTTCATGCCACGCTATGTAGGGGTTTTGTTATTGATCTTATGGGATATTATTAGTACTCTATGTGGTATATAAGTATATGTAAAGATCGTCAGAATCCAATTCCGAACACTTTGATTTTTCCCGGAAATCCACAAGATACGGAGAGAATTGAGTATAAGGTAACAGGATAAAAAGGATTGAAATTAAAGGATTATAGGAGAGGATCATAAAAGGAATATAATATATTGAGAAAGGTTAAGGGAACCTAAGTAATAAGATCCCGGGTATGATCCCTCAAACGATAAACGAGAACGAAAGATAAGCGAACCGTAAAACAAATAAGTGACCAAGAGACAAGCTTGTACAAGAAGCCAGGGATTGTGACATCATCAAACCACAAGGTGTGGACAAGTGGGAGCATAATGACATGTGCAAGGTGACACAAGCATGACATAGAAGGGAAGGAAGTGTGGTTGAATTATAACCACACAAAATCAAGGTTAATTAAGTCATTAACCAAAAACAACACAAAAATCAACCAACCAAGCAAATCATTTCATTTTCATCAAACAAAACACAAAAATATCTTTCTTCCCAAGCTAGCTCTCGGCCCATTTCTTAAAATTTGAAGATTCAAGCTCCACCACTTACTATTTAGCAAGGTAATTATCTAAGCTTCCCCATGGATAGTTACATACTTCCTATAAGTTTAAGCTTCTAATTCCAAGCCAATCTTTTTCTATAAATCAAGGAAGAAGATGGTGAATAGTAACCTTCAAGAAATAACTTTAGTTTTCTTGAATTTTTATGAAAGATTAAGGTTATACAAGCAAGGATCAAGGTTCTTTTAGGCATTCAAAGCTCTTGGGTTGTGTTAGGAAGCTTCAAGGAGGTATAAACAACTTTCACCTTTAACTTATAGTTTGAACTTTGAGTTTTGATGAGTTTATGGATGGATTAATGTATATATAGAAATATCCATGTATGTATAGCAAGATCCATGTATGATAGATGGTTTGGTTGGATTTGTGGTGATTTTGGATATGAATCTTGGTTAATGGTTAATGAATCTTAAGTTATGGTTAGTAGATCATGTTTGTGGTTGAATAAGTTGGAAAACCTTGAGATTATGGACTGACTTTGCCTTGATATAAGTTGTGTTTGAGGTATTGATGATGGTTGGGTGGTTTGTAGTGAATTGGTAAAGAATTGGAGTGGTATAAATATTGGTAATCGCGTAAACATAGCCGTCGTAACGTCCGATTTTCTTTAGACTGTTTTGTGCATAACATTAGGACCCGAGGACCCCCTGCTAGATTGTGACCACTGCCATGTTTAGGTAGCTCATGTTACGAGCTTCGTTTTGATATGTAGTTCGTTCGATTCCGATGCACGGTTTAGGAGAAACGACCGTTTCAAGTAACGGCGTTTCGCGAACGAAACTTTTTCCCTCGCCTTACTTTGAAACATAGGTTAAAGACCAAAAAGGACTAATTGAAGTATGAAACATTTTTGGTAAGTGTGTTAGGCAGTTGGTAAGACACTCGCGAAGGAATCGCCTTAAAACTCGTAAAGGTTAAATTATTAAAAATGGTGGAGCCGAGGGTACCCGAGTGACTTAAGCGAATCAGTGAGCGCAAAACGAGCGTTAGAGTCTAAGTTAGTTAAAGTATAGATTTACAAGTGACTTTGGTTTAATTCCAACTTACTTGTTGCTTATAGGTTACCAGACTCGTCCCGAGCCATTCGTAACCCCCAGTCGCTCAGGCAAGTTTTCTACCCGATATACTGTTGTTGTGATGTAAATATATGTATATGCAATATCTTGTGATAGTGCATGATTGTTATTAGCAAATTTTGCGATATATTGGAGCATGCTGATATGGTATATATGCATGTCTGTTTCGTAATCTGGTTATCTATCTGTTGATTTCAATGCTTATAGTTGCATAATACCTATGCTAGAAATAAGCAAGTAGTTGCGTATACCCTTAGTATAGGGGATAAAAGGTGAACATATTTCTAAACCGGGAGTCGATGTTCCCGAGTATATTATATATATATATTTATATATATATATATATATGGATATAGTTTTTAAAACTATGGATCGAATAAGGTTTATTCGATACCTTTATTCTATTATTTGAATATTATTTGAATATTCATTCGAGGGCTTATGACTCAGTTTATTTTATTATTTGAATATTATTTGAATATTCATTCGAGGGCTTATGACTCAGTTTATTTTATTATTTGAATATTATTTGAATATTCATTCGAGGGCTTATGACTCCTTTTATATTATTTATTGAATATTATTTGAATATTCATTCGAGGACTTATGACTCCTTTTATATTATTTATTGAATATTATTTGAATATTCATTCGAGGACTTATGACTCCTTTTATATTATTTATTGAATATTATTTGAATATTCATTCGAAGGCTTATGACTCTTTTATATTATTTATGAATATTATTTGAATATTCATTTGAGGATCTATGACTCCGATTATGTGCTGTAATATATTCTTTATTTTATTAAAGAGTAAGGTGTTAATAATCAAACTTATTTTCGATTATTCAAATAAAGATAATACTTTCATATAAGTATTTCTTTGGTTATTTAATGTTTATTTCAAGTATAAGTTTTAATACTTCTACTTCAATTATTTTTATAAAGATTATTCTTTATGGGAATATTATTTAATTAATAATATTCAGATATTTTCTAATATTCTGGGGACTGATTTACTTCATTAAATCAGCCTTACTCCAAACACTCTTTAAAGTGTTTTCGAGTCTTCAAAATGATTTTTAAAAGTCAGAGCGGATCCCAAAACTCATTTTTATATTTAAGATCTTCCTTTTTAAAGGGGATTTAAATACTCGCTCAAAAACCTGGGGAATCCGGCTCTGTGGTGTATTTTATATTCGCAACGAGGTTGCAGATTTGGTAAATGAATTGATTACTTGCCCAACGTTCGGGAAGTAAGCCCATCTCATTGAGTCGGCATAAGCGACAGGCCGGGGTACGGTCTATTATTGTGTAAGTGGCTGGGTGGCAGTCCATCAACGCGTGAGGGGCCGGGGTACGGTCTAGCGCGAGGTCCTAATGCGGCCAGGGTGATGACCGGTGAGGAATTCATCCATCTACAGTAGAAAAGGTTACTTATTGGTATCTTTGCCTGATCAGCGAGATATCGGGTTTATGCCAAAATTCTTTTCCTTTCCAAAATTCATTGGATGTTTCAAACTCTGTTCATACTTTACATAACAGAGGTTGCAGGAAATGTTTAAGAGATATATATATGTGGATATATATATATCGGGACTAAATAAAGTATCTCGTAACTTTATTTCATTCAATAATATTTCAAAGATTGAATCTATTCAAATCTTGTCTTGTAGTCTCATCTATGTGATGAACTTTTGAAACTGATTATAACTGAACGGTGGTAGTTCAAGTAGTATTGGGAAAGATATAAGTATATTGGGGTATTTGGTAACCTCATCTTTTAAACTTATATCTAATTAATAATTGTCTTATGAATGACAAAGATTTTCAGAAAAACGTTGAGACAAGGTTAGATATATGAGATCACCTTGCAACGATATTTTTTTATACAGTTATACACTGGGACTTTGTGTATATTATGCATGGAAGAGGACTTCCAATATTTTGAAAAGTATATATGTATATATACTGAATATTTTGCGACTTCATCGCATTAAGATATCAAACTTGGTTCATTTCTTTTGACCAAGACTTTCATGAGTATTATGAGTGGGCTCATATATTGTAAATCTTTATACATATTATTTTGGTGGGCTTGCTGCTCACCCTTGCTTTATTTCTTCATCACACAACAACAGTTAGGAAAGATGGCCAGACTCCAGCAGACCCAGCGCAAGCGCGTGGGAAGCGTCCCGCGTCTTCCCGTTGATGTTGTAGCTGCTATAGCTGCAGAGGTAGATCTATTGTAGATCAGACCATCTACTTTTGAGAATCAATTATGTATAATTATAACTTGTGGTAGATAATGGCAATTAACTGTAAATTTATCAAGTAATCATTTTGGGTTGTAATAACTTTTAAATTGTGGATTCAAAGACTTGTACTTATTTAAATTTCATCTCTGAGACTATAACGGGTTGTGGTGTGTGTTAGTGTGGGGTCACAGCATAAGGTTATTTATTATTAATTAAGTGAAGTGATATTGTGGAAAGAAAGACCGTGACGACCCGGATCCCCGACCCCGGATCTGGGGGTGTTACAGAATCAATATGGTAGGAAATTTCTTCAAGACCTTTTAGTTGCTTAAGCTCTCAGAGTTCCACAGAATAGCTGACCCAGCCAAGGCAAGAACCTGGCCAAAGTAAATAGAGGAATCATTTTAGATTTTACATAATTGATGAAGTGCAAAAGACTATTTTGCCACTTACCTTCCAAAAAGGGAGAGGCCAGCCACTGGTGGGAGGCCAAGTAAGATATAGAGAAAGATGTTTTAATAAACTGGTTAAGGTCCGGTCAATTATTTTAGGGAAATTACTTCCCAAGGTATAAGAGAGAAATATGAGAAAAACTTCCAAGAACTGAAGAAAAGATTGGCGACGACCCCTATGTCGGTGTTGCCAGATGGAAAAGGAGATTTTATGATTTATAGTGACACCTCACATAAGGGATTAGGGTGCGTGCTTATGCAGCACATCAAGATAATCACGTACGCGTCCAAACAATTAAAGAAATACAAAATTCGATATTCTACCCATGATCTTGAGCTCGCGGAAATAGTTTTTGCCTTAAGGATTTGAAGGCACTACTTGTAGGGAGAAAAGTGCGAGAATTACGCTGACCATAAGAGCCTCAAGTACATTTTCACGCCGAAGGAGCTTAACATGTGCCAGAGGAGATGGTTAGAGCTAATCAAGGATTATGATTGTGAGATTTTTTATCATCTAGGGAAGGCCAATATGGTGGCTGATTCCCCTAGTAGGAATGAGAGGCTCAAGATGATAATGACTTCAGAAGAGCTGATAAGATATTTTAAGAAGATAGAGAAGTGTGTCATTATCAGGGTGATGGTGACTAATCATGAGATAAAATCGAGGTTTGAAAGCATAAGCGATACATATAATTAATCCCCTTTTAGTTGGGAGTATTCGATGAAACTTCGAGATAAATCAATGGATTAAAAAGGAAACACGGATGGACTGAGGAGATAGGAAAGCGAGAAATTAGTAAATTCGATAAAGGAAGTGACCTTCAAGAATGTGAAGTGTATGTAACACCTGTGACTTGATACCCAAAAGGGAGACGCCAGGTATAAAAGATATCCTAACTTTGAGATGACCGTTGAGATAAATAACAGAGGTAAATGATTAATTAGAACTAAAAAGTTCATGTTGAACACTACCAATATCTTCCAGAATATCCCTTCTATCATTACAAAATTAGGCAAGAAAAGCGGATAACCGTTGTTATCTTTTGGAGGCCATATGGATTGACCTCAGTTGGAATAAGAATGCTATTGTGAAACTAGATATAGACTACCGAGGTGAGAATGACTGAATAGGATACCCTTATCAGGGATATATGACTTGATTTATCCATGGAAGGATGAAAGTACCTTTTTAAAGGTGGAATTAAGGATATAACCTCTATAACTTGAGATGAACCCTAGGGGAATGCATAAAGGTTGGAATTTCACCCTTAATAGGGACAATATGAGTTTTGACAGTACGAATTGGAAGGAATTAGGTAACAACAACCTTTAAAGATTAGTGGAGAAAGTTTTCAGAACTATATAGACAATGGTTCTAGTATTATTAAATGGTATCTTGATATGCCCTGTACCTAGGAAGTACAGGATGAAGGATTTAAGGATAACCTTAGAGGTTTTCCAAGGAGAAAGGTAATATTCAAAGTTCTCAAGAATAGAAATTTTGACAAGGGAAATATGACGTAATTATAATAGTGCCAGGTGGGCCACGTGTTGAATCATAAGAAAGTATAGATCGACCTAATAAAGGTCGAGATTGGTGAAAATAAGAAGGACCAAAGATAAGGGATGTCCTAACTCAATCGTGATGATGTTCACATTTAAAGACTAAGGAAATAACTTATGAAAAAATGATGATATTTTTTTTACTCACCAAAACATAAGAAGAGCATTTTCACATAAGCGGTGATTGGAAATGGGGTAGAAAATTTAGTTGAAGATGGTTCAAAAGACATTCATTGTAAGGAACTATTATTATCGGGAGAGGCCAATGAGGTGCCCGACACTTTACGTGTAAGAGAGAAATTATAGGCGCTCGTGCCAAAGGAATACAGTATTTCTGGTTAAAGCCGTGAAGGTTGTATTATGGTGTGGAAGATTTACTTTCCTTTCTAATGACTATGCAATACTCAACCATAATAGCAGGATGGTAGAGATTTAATTCGTGTTAATCGCTCTGAGCGGGCTACCCATCTTGGAAAGTCCGACCTTGAGATAAGTCAGGACCATGTTCCAAAAAGGACTAAATGAACCCTTGAGTTTCCAGTCTCCTATTGAGGACATATGATTAATAATTTTATTACTTGCTATCGTTGCATAGATTTAAGCTCTTCTGCAATTTTATCAGCTTCATATCTTATCTATGTCAAGTTCAAGAAATGTTCTTCACGAATCACGAATCGTGATTAGGTTACTTTTTTTAGAAGACTTCGATACGACAGGTATGGACTCTGTATTAGTAGCTATTAAGATTCCGAGGAAAATTAATGAATACAGTAGGTCAGCGGTGGACCACAGTAATGCAACAATGATTCTTTGAATAATGAGACAATAACAACTGTGAGAGTTGTATTGTAATGGATGTTGAGATTGAGTACCACTAATTCGGTCGTGGTAATGTATAAGTTATCATTGATAGGCTAGCTAAGTCGATTATTTACCTATTAAATATTTATTTCTTCTTATCGACAGAGAGTCGTATTACTATACGAGGAAGGTGGTAGTGCAAGCGTAGGATTCTAGTAACGATGACGTCTAGAATGAAATCTCAGATTCGATTTTCAATGTCGAGGGAGTTTCAAAGGTGATTGCTTATAAGCTCGAGCAAGAGCATAAGTCCATGCAATGATGGACGTAATAGCAAAAATATTCAGGCACGTGAAATACGATGCTATAATACTTGATGTTGATATATATATATATATATATGTTTTATTCTCCGGTGATAAGCCTCTATAGTTTAGGGGTAGATTCCAAGCCAGATATTTTGTGGCAATATTTTTATATAATTCTCTTAAATTCTTTCTTTTTCTCTCCTTTTCATTTCATGTAAACCGAGAATAACAACCCTTCCAGAAGAGGGTATTGCTGAATGACTATCTATCTGTGTGATAGAAGTCTAGTAGGATACCATATGCTGTTAAATTGCTTGTCAAGTACTAAAGGCTGGCCCCCTTCTGTACTAACTATGCGATGTAATAAGTGTTCATGATCATAGTGATCTCTTAATAAATTATTTTATTTCTATATGATTGATCAAGCTTTCGAAGATAGAAGCAGCTAGAAAAGAATGAGTATTGAGAAGCGAAAGCTGTAGCGCTAGAATGTATAATGAGAGTCTGTGCGATAGACTTGAACGAAATTTGAAATGATCCCTTAGCACGGATTGAGTTTCCTTTCGACGATAGCTGATATGTCGGTATTGGAATGCCACTTTATGAGGCTATTAAGGGAAGACAATGCCGATATCCCTTGTGATAGGATGAAGTTGGAGAGCGCAAGATGCTCGAGCCTAAAGTGGTCCAAAGAACCAAGGATATAGTAGATCTAATCAGAGGACGACTGATAGCTGTAACACCCCCAAATCCGGGGTCGGGGATCCGGGTTGTCACCAGTTCCATTTCCCTCAATAACACCCAATCTTAATAAATAATCTACTACTCTGTACTGTGACCCCACAATAAACACACACACCATAAGTTATAGTCTCAGAGATGAATATCCAAAAATAATCACAAGTCATTTTATTCCACAATTATATGCCAATACACCTTAAACGGGTTTCTGAATAAATTTACATTTCTTTGCCATTATTACAATTCATAAATATACATAAATCTGGTATATCAAAAGTTGAAGCCTAGCCTATTGGTAGTTCCTACCTCAGCTACATCGACATCAATGCCTATAGAAAACTGCGGAACGTTTCCTATCTGCTCGCGAATTGGGAGCTTGGTCCTGTTCATCTTTTCTATCTGTTGTTGTGTGATGAAAGAAGAAAGCAAGGGTGAGCAACAAGCCCACCAAAATAATATGTATAATGATTTACAGTATATGAGCCTTCTCATAGTACTCATGAAAGTCTTGGTCAAAAGAAATGAACCAAGTTTGATATCTTAATGCGATGAAGTCGCAAAATATTCAGTATATATACATATATACTTTTCAAAATCTTGGAAGTCCTTCCATGCATAATATACACAGAGTTCCAGTTTATAACTGTATAAAACTATCGTTGCAAGGTGATCTCATATATCTAACCTTGTCTCAATGTTTTTCTGAAAATCTTTGACATGCATAAGATAATCATTTACTAGATATAAGTTTAAAAGATGAAGTTACAAGATACTCCAATATACTTATATCTTTTTTTTTTCAAATACTACTTGAACTACCACCGTTCAAGTTATAATTAGTTCAAAAGTTCATCACATAGATGAGACTACAAGATAATACTTGAATAGATTCAATCTTTAAAATATCATCAAAATAAAATGAAGTTATAAGATACTTCATTTGATGCAAACATCATTTTGAAAACTTGACCCTGCCAACACTCAACAATCGCCCAACCGTAGCCTTTCTATCGAAGTGCTCTGGGTAGTGTTGCAGAAATATCCAATTGGATGATGAACTCATTACGGGAGTTTGCCGCGCCAGGAAGACCACTTACGATGATCAGTCATAGTAGTACAACCCCACCATTTTCTACATGTAGAGGAGAACCTGTCGGATTTACTTGTCAACCGAACACTGAACTCCTAAGGAATGGACCGCCTTAGCGGAACTTCCGGGCCATTTGGGCCAATATAATAAGGCTGGGCCGGTGCTACTCGACCACTTACGCCACTCCTAGTTCAGATGAAATCCATGACTCTGAAACGTAAAGCTCGTCCCCCCTTTCCCCAAGTAGAAACTTGTTGGTACGGCTCCACCAAGAAGTCGTATCTAGTTGGAAAGGAAAACTCACCAATATTTCCCAGGCGATGCCTGTTAATGGATTAACTTATTCCAAGAATTTTACTTCCGGAGTGTTGAGTAAGTAATCAAAAACTCTTTTATCAGAATAGCAACCTTGTTGCGAATATAAAATACACCACAGAGCCGGATCCCTCAGGTTTTGAGCGAGTATTTAAATCCCCTTCGAAAGGAGGATCTTAAATATAAAAATGAGTTTTGGGATCCGCTCTAACTTTTAAAAATCATTTTGAAGACTCGAAAATATTTTTAAGAATGTTTGCAGTGATGCTGATTTAATAAAATAAATCAGTCCCAATATATAAAAATATTTGAATATTATTATTTAAATAATATTCCCATAAAGAATAATCTTTATAAAAATAATTGAAGTAGATGTTGTAAAACTTATACTTGAAATGACTCTTAAATAACCAAAGATATACTTATACGAAAGTAATATCTTTATTTGAATAATCAAAAGTAAGTTTGATTATCGACACATTATTCTTTAATAAAATAAAGAATATTATTAAATAATAAGCGGAGTCATAATACCTCGAATGAATATTATAAATAATATTCATTAAATAAAATAACGGAGTCATACATCCTCAAATGAATATTTAAATAATATTTATCAAATAATATGAACTGAGTCATAGACCCTCGAATGAATATTCAAATAATATTCAATAAATAATATAAATGAGTCATAAGTCCTCGAATGAATATTCAAGTAATATTCAATAAATAATATAAAGTTATCGAATAAACCTTATTCGATTAATAGTTTTGAAAACTATAACCATACATATATATAAATATATATATATATATATATAAAATCTACTCGGGATCCTCGACTCCCGGTTTTAGAAAATGTTTTCACCTTTGGGTCCCTATACTAAGGGTATATGCAAATTACCGCTATTCTCTAGCATAGGTATTATCAACTGAACCAACATATATATATGGAAAGAATACGAAACAGGCATGCATATGTACCATATCACATGCTACAATATATCGCAAGAATTTGCTAATTTAACCATCATGCATCTATCACAAGATTATTCATATACAGGTGTATACATCACAACAACAGTATAACGAATAGAAAACTTGCCTGAGCGACTAGGGGGTTACGAATGGCTCGGGACGAGTCTGGTAACCTATAAACAACAAGTAAGTAGGAATTAAACCAAAGTCACTTGTAAATTTATACTCTAACCAACTCAGACTCTAACGCTCATTTTGCGCTTACTGATTCTCTTAAGTCACTCGAGTACCCTCGGCTCCACCATTTTTAATAATTTAACCATTACGAGTTTTAAGGAGATTCCTTTGCGAGTGTCTTACCAACTGCCTAACACACTTAACATAATTGTTTCATACATTAATTAACCCTTTAAGGTCTTTAACCTATGTTTCAAAGTAAGGCGAGGGGTAATGGTTTTTTCGCGAAACGTCGTTACTTAAAACAGCCGTTTCTCCTAAACCGTACATCGGAATCAAACGAACCACATATCAAAACGAAGCTCGTAACATGAACTATCTAAACATGGCAATGGTCAAAACCTAGCAGGGAGTTCTCGGGTCCTAATGTTATGAACAAAAGCAGTCTAAAGGAAATCGGACATTACGACGGCTATGTTTACGCGATTTCCCAAATTTAAACCAATTCAAAACAACCACAATTCAACCCCAATTCACAACCCAATCAAAACTCCATCCAAACTACATCATAACAGCCCCAACACTCAATATTAACAATTTATACTTATTCTTAACTTGAATTTAAACTATACTACATTCTTTAACCAAATCATAAGATTTCAACAATCCATTCACCACCATTCCAATCCAACTCTAAACCAACAATCACTAAGCTACTCTAATACCATATCAACCAAAATCATCCTAATATACAAAGTAAACCTAGGGTTTGGAGATGATATACCTTCCTTGAAGTGGTGTGAGTAGCTAGGAAGCCTTAGGAAGCCTTGAGGAGTCTTAGGAATGCTTGGATCTTAAAGGAAAAGCAAGAAAAATCAAGTTAAAAACCTTGAAATCACTATTCATTATCTTCTTCATTGATTTATTGGAGAAGATAGAGAATGAATGGGTTGCTTAAACTCATAATATAGCCATAACTATGCATAAGGAATACTAAGGAATTATCTTACCAATTTAGGAAGCTTGGATCTTGGATTTTGAAAATTTTCCCTTTAAAAATGCAAAAAGCCGAGAGCAATGTTCTTGGTGATGAGAAATAGAATTTTGTTTTGGTGAAAAATGATTTGTTTTGGCTTGGTGGATGTAGTTTTATTTTTTTGTTTTGGTTAATTACCTTTTTAGCCTTAAACTTTGTGTAGTTCTAATTCAACCACATTTCCTTCCTCCCTTTGTCATGCTTATGTCATCATGTGGTGTCATCCTTCCCTCTTTTTCCTCTTCTCATTGGTTGGATGACATCATCCCCTCTAATCTCTTTGATTAACTTCCTAATTGCTTGCCTAATGACCGCTGATCTGTTATACGGTTCGCTTAACTTTCGTTTTCGTTTATCGTTTGAGGGATCATACCTGGGATCTTATTACTTAGGTTTCCTTAACCTTTCTCAATATATTAAATTCCTTTTATGATCCTCTCTTATACTCCTTTAATTTAAATCCTTTTTATCCTGTTACCTTATACTCAATTCTTTCCGTATCTAGTGGATTTCCGGGAAAAATCAAAGTGTTCGGAAATTGGATTCTGACGGTCTTTACATACACTTATATACCATAAAGAGTACTAATAAAATCTCAGAAAATCCATAACAGAACCCCTACATAGTGTGGCATGAAAAGTTTTCTCATTCAGCAAAAACACTATTCATAAGGGTTTCAAAAATTTTCCAAAATTGGGGTTATTACAGTCTCCCCTCCTTAAAAGGATTCCGTCCCGGAATCAGATAGAAAATGAATAGGGATACTCTCTTAGCATTACACTTTCTAACTCTCAAGTAAATTTTCCCACATTGTGGTCCTACCACCAAACTCCGCCTAGTTTGATAACCCTTCTCTTAAGCACTTGTTCCTTTTCACTCTATAACCCTTCCTGGTTGCTCCATATAGGTTACGTCTGGTTGCATGTCTATGCGCTCATATGCCCCTATTTATCTGGCATCCGAATTACACTTCCTTAACATTGATACGTGAAACACGTTATGACTTGCTACATGTTCTGGGGTAAGGCTAGCTCATATGCTAACTTCCCAATACGTCTTAATACCTCAAAGGGTCCAACAATTCGTCGGCTTAGCTTTCCTTTCTTTCCGAATCTCATCAATCCTTTCCAAGGGAATACCTATAACAACACTAGGTCCCCTACTTCCTATTCCTTGTCCTTTCGTGTCAAATCATCATAGTTATCATGTCCATCTTGGGCTACTACCAGCCGTCCTCTGATTAGATCTATCATATCCTTGGTCCTTTGGACCACTGCTGGTCCGAGCATCTTGTGCTCTACAACTTCATCATAACATAAGGGAGATCGACATTGTCTTCCCTCAAGGATCTCATAAGGCGATACCTCAATACTGACATATGATCTATTGTCGTAAGAAAACTCAATCCGTGTTAAGTGATCATTCCAATTTCTTTCAAGTCTATTGCACAGACTCTCATTATAGCTTTTAGCATTAGAGCTTTTGCTTCTCAATACCCATTCTTTTTGAGTTCGTAATCTCTACTACCTTCCGTTCCTAATATTATACTGGTTATACTTTTGCTCGTTAGCGTTCTATAACCTTTTAATAACCACGTCAACCTTAGTATCACGAATGTGTTTCTATTCTGAATACCACCACAACTTTATTACTCCTTTTTCAGCTGTTTCCATTTTCCAAGGTTTGATCAATCATATAGAAGTAAAAGAACTTATTGAGAGATCACTATGATCATGAACACTTGTTATATCGCATAGTTAGTACAGAAGGTGGCCAGCCTTTAGTACTTGACAAGCAATTAAATAATAGCTGGTATCCTACTAGGCTTCTATCACAAAGATAGATAGTCATTCGGCAATACATCCCCTTCTGGAAGGGTTGTTCTTCTCAGATAACATGAAATGAAAAGAAGAGAAAAGAACGAACTGAAGAGAATTGTATATATGTAAAAAAAAAATATTGCCATAAAATATCTGGCTTGGAATCTACCTCTGAACTATAGAGGTTTGTCATAGGAGAACAAAACATATATGTATTTATATCAACATCAAGTATTATAGCATTGTATTTCACATGCCTAAATATTTTTGCTATTCCGTCCATCATTCTATGGACCCATGCTCTTCCTCGAGCTTATACATAATCACCTTTGAAACTCCCTCGACATTGAAAATCGAATCTGGTATCTCATTCTAGACATCATCGTTACTAGAATTCTATGCTTGCATCGCACCTTCCTCGTATAGTAATACGACTCTCTATTGATAAGAAGGAATAAATATTCAATAGGTAGATAATCTACTTAACCAGTCTATTCAACGATAACTTATACATCACCACAACCCGATTAAGGGTACGCAATCTCAACATCCATTACACTACAACTCTCGCGGTTGTAATCGGCTCATTATTCAAAGAATCGTTGCTGCATTACTATGGTCCACCACTGACCTACTGTCGTCATTCATTTTCCTTGGAATCTTAATAGCTAACCATACGGAGTCCATAACTGTCGTATCAAATTCTTCTAAGGAGTTAACATAATCACCTTTCATGATTCATGAAGAACACTCCAAACTCTGACGTACTTTCATGACATGAAGCATATAAAATTGCAGAAGAGTTTCAATCAAAGCAACGATAGCAGGTTAATACCATTCTTAATCGTATACCTTAAATAGAAGACTTAACTCAAGGGTTCGTCTAGTCCTTTTTGAAACATGGTCCTGACTTATCTCAAGATAGTATCTTCTGAGATAGATAGCCCGCTCATGGCGATTACACGAATTAAACCTTTACCAACTACTATTACGGTTGGGTATTGCACAGTCATCAGAAGGAATGTCAATCTTCCAAACCATAATACAATCTGCATAGCTTTAACCATCATCACTGTATTCCTTTGGCACAAGCGCCTATAATTATCCTCTTACCTTTAAAGTGTCGGCAACCTCTTTGGCCTTTCCTGATAGTAAAATTTCCTTACATTCAATGTCATTTTAACCACTCCAAATAAATTTTCTATCTTATTTCAATCACAGCTTATGTGAAGATGTTTTCCTTAAAATCTGATGAGTAAAAAAAAAATCACCATTTTTCCATAAGTTATTGCCTCAGTCTTTAGAGGTTAATCACTGCCATGACTGACTCTCAATCGTAATTAGAACATCTTTTATCTTAAGTCTTAATTGCCCTGAACAATTTTGACCATTACTGGTTCGATCCATACCTTCTCGTGGTTTAACACGTGCCCCACTTGGCATCATTATAATTACATCATATTTCCTTTATCATAATTTCTATTCTTGAGAATTTTGAATATTACCTTTCTCCTTGTAAAACCTCTAAGGTTATCCTTGAATCGTTCATCATGAATTCCCTAGATACAGGGCATATCAAGATACCATTTATTAATACCAGAATCATTGTCTACATACTTCTGAAAAATTTCTCCACTGGTCCTTAAAGGTTGTTATTACCTTAATCCTTTCCAATTCATACTGTCAAAACTCATGATGTCCCTATTAAGGGTGAAATGCCAACCTTTATGCATTCCCCTAGGATTCATTTTTAAGTTACCGATGTTCTATCCTTAATTCCACCTTTAAAAAGGTACATGCATCCTTCCATGGATAAATCAAGTCATATATCCCTGATAAGGGTATCTTATTCAATCATTTCCACCTCGATAGTCTATACCGAATTTCATAATAGCATCCTTATTCAAGTTAAGGTCAATCCACATGGCCTCCAAAAGATAAAAAATGGTTATCCGCTTTTCTTGCCTAATTTGGTAATGATAACAAGGATGTTCTGGAATATATTGGTCGTGTTCAATGTGAACCTCTTCTTAATAATTCCTTATTTACT
The DNA here is from genome assembly GCF_009905375.1 of Apium graveolens. NCBI lineage: Eukaryota > Viridiplantae > Streptophyta > Magnoliopsida > Apiales > Apiaceae > Apium > Apium graveolens. The sequence goes on along the minus strand of NC_133653.1, from coordinate 84,655,629 downwards.
TTTGTTGTTTATCTCAACAGTCACCTCAATGTTGGGATATCTTTCATATCTGGCGTCTCCCTTTCTGGGTATCATGCCACCGGTCTTACACTTCACCTTCTTGAAGGTCACTTCCTTCATCCAATTTTCTTAATTTCTTACTTTCTTGTCTCCTCAGTCTATCCGCGTCTCATTATTTATCCTTCGAATTATCTCAAGGTTTCCTCGAATCCTCCCAACTTACAGGGGATAAAATATATGTATCTCTTATGCCTTCAACCATCAATTTTAACTCATGGTGAATCACCCTCATCCTGACGATTACATACTTTTCTATTGCTACGAGTCTTTAGGGTTTCCTTAAACCCAACTCCCTTATCATTCCTCAAACTCTATTGCCTTTATATTCCTTTCCACTTCAATTTCTTTTTATTTTCCTTTCTCTTATCATTATTTCATGAACCAACACAACATAAGCATTGATTTCAAACATCCCGTCATTCTGGATTCGTGTCCTCAGAATGAATCTTGACAACTTTTACAACTTAGATTCATAATTCATCATACTTATCCGCTTTTGTTCTAGCTCCAAAGCTTTTACATTATCTCCATAACCTTGGGAAGTACTTTCCTGAAAACAATTGACTGAACTTAAATCAGTTTATTATAATCTCTTGCTCCGTGCCTTCCTTGGCCTTTCACCAGCGGGTGGTCTCTCTCTTAGGAGGGTAAGTGACAAAAAAAGTCTTTTGTGATTCGTCAATCATTCAGAATCTCAAATAATTCCTCTATTTCCTTTAGCCAGGCTCTTGCCTCGACTAGGTCAATCTGTTCCTTGGAACTCTGAGAGCTTAGAGACTTAAAGGTCCTGAAAGAATTTCCTACCGCATTGTTTCCTCAAGGTGGTGGTTGGGGATAATAGTCTAAGTTCTGTCTAGACAGGTCCATAAATTGCCGTATAGGAGTACCGTCTCGGGTCTCCTTTCCTTACTCGACTTTCTGTTTCCTTAGTATGAAATGTTTCAACCTTCTCCCATAATCGGGGTTATCTTATACATTAAAAACCTTGTTTTCCACTCTATTATGTTATGGGTTCTTTCTTTCTTGATGGCAACCTCCCTGACTATCACATTCAGGGTTTACCCTAAATCTTATTCCTCAAACTATGGCTCTCATCTAAGTTCTCATCCTTAAGCTCTTGAACTTTTGGAACCCAATTTCTGTAGGAACACCTCACTATCCCCTTATCATCTTTCTCGGTATGGATCTCTTCTCCAGTCATTGACTCTCTGCCTTCATTCATCACTTTTTCTGGCACAATATGTTATTTTCCAAAAATTCGGTCTGTATTGCAATCTCAAACAGCTTTTTGGTACCGGCTCCGGTTACCTTCACTTCTATTTCCATTTTCTCAAAATCTCTTATAAACTCTCCCAAAGACATTATTATCTTGAGTCTCTCCTTTTTACTAAGGGCATCAGCCACCACATTGGCTTTCCCTGAATGATAAAGAATCTCCCAATCATAATTCTTGATTAGCTCTAACCACCTCATTTGGCGCATGTTGAGCTCTTTCTGCGTGAAAATTTACTAGAGCACTTATGGCTTGTGTAAATCTCGCACTTTTCTCCATACAAGTAGTGCCTCCCATCTTTAGGGCAAAACTATTGCCACGAGCCCAAGCTCATGGGTGGGGATATCGAATTTTATATTCCCTTAATTGTCTTGATGCGTACTCGATTACCTTGCGGTGCTGTATAAGAAGCACCCTAATTCCTTATGCGAAGCGTCACTACACTTCACCAAATCTCATTTTCCATCCGGCAACGCCAACATAGGGAACGTCACCAACCTTTGCTTCGGTTCTTAAAAGTTGTTCTCGCATTTCTCTGTCCATTCGAACTTCTCAGTCTTACGAGTAAGCCGCGTTAAAGGGGCTACTATCTTTACAAACTTGAACGAACCTCTGGTAGTGACCGGCCAATCCTACCTCTGGGAGTTGCCCTAACCATGGTCATCGATTCCTCAGTGGTCCTTTATTCATTCTTGTCAGGATCCTCATGGGATCCTCCTCAGCAACAATCCCTTCTAGGACAACATCCTCAACCGCTACATCCTCAATATCAACATCATCCGGTCCTGCGTTAGGACGCTCTATCGGATCCACAATCCGATCTCCAATTAGTAATAAAACATCATCGCGCTGTGGCTCCTCAACCTCAGGGTTCGGAGTCCCGCTACCATCTACGATAACGAACTACGCTTCTATCACGATATTTATAAGGGTTCCCATAAGGGTTTTAACTGTCAGTACTACATTAGGTAGTCCGACTATGAACTTGGCAAGAGTTCTTATTTATCTTAGTGAACTTATTATCTTAACGTCACTTCATCTCTGAGGTTTATAACGCTTAGCTCTGATACCACTTCTGTAACACCCCCAAATCCGGGGTCGGGGATCCGGGTTGTCACGAGTTCCATTTCCCTTAATAACACCCAATCTTAATAAATAATCAACTACTCTGTACTGTGACCCCACAATAAACACACACACCACAAGTTATAGTCTCAGAGATGAATATCCAAAAATAATCACAAGTCGTTTTATTCCACAATTATATGCCAATACACCTTAAACGGGTTTCTGAATAAATTTACATTTCTTTGCCATTATTACAATTCATAAATATACATAAATCTGGTACATCAAAAGTTGAAGCCTAGCCTATTGGTAGTTCCTACCTCAGCTACAGCGACATCAATGCCTATAGGAAACTGTGGAACGTTTCCTATCTGCTCGCGAATTGGGAGCTTGGTCCTGTTCATCTTTTCTATCTGTTGTTGTGTGATGAAAGAAGAAAGCAAGGGTGAGCAACAAGCCCACCAAAATAATATGTATAATGATTTACAGTATATGAGCCTTCTCATAGTACTCATGAAAGTCTTGGTCAAAAGAAATGAACCAAGTTTGATATCTTAATGCGATGAAGTCCCAAAATATTCAGTATATATACATATATACTTTTCAAAATCTTGGAAGTCCTCTTCCATGCATAATATACACAGAGTTCCAGTTTATAACTGTATAAAACTACCGTTGCAAGGTGATCTCATATATCTAACCTTGTCTCAACGTTTTTCTGAAAATCTTTGACATGTATAAGATAATCATTTACTAGATATAAGTTTAAAAGATGAAGTTACAAGATACTCCAATATACTTATATCTTTTTTTTCCAAATACTACTTGAACTACCACCGTTCAAGTTATAATTAGTTTAAAAGTTCATCACATAGATGAGACTACAAGATAATACTTGAATAGATTCAATCTTTAAAATATCATCAAAATAAAATGAAGTTATAAGATACTTCATTTGATGCAAACATCATTTTGAAAACTTGACCCTGCCAACACTCAACAATCGCCCAACTGTAGCCTTTCTATCGAAGTGCTCTGGGTAGTGTTGCAGAAATATCCAATTGGATGATGAACTCATTACGGGAGTTTGCCGCGCCAGGAAGACCACTTACGATGATCAGTCGTAGTAGTACAACCCCGCCATTTTCTACATGTAGAGGAGAACCTGTCGGATTTACTTGTCAACCGAACACTGAACTCCTAAGGAATGGACCGCCTTAGCGGAACTTTCAGGCCATTTGGGCCAATATAATAAGGCTGGGCTGGCGCTACTCGACCACTTACGCCACTCCTAGTTCAGATGAAATCCATGACTCTGAAACGTAAAGCTCGTCCCCCCTTTCCCCAAGTAGAAACTTGTTGGTACGGCTCCACCAAGAAGTCGTATCTAGTTGGAAAGGAAAACTCACCAATATTTCCCAGGCGATGCCTGTTAATGGATTAACTTGTTCCAAGAATTTTACTTCCGTAGTGTTGGGTAAGTAATCAAAAACTCTTTTATCAGAATAGCAACCTTGTTGCGAATATAAAATACACCACAGAGCCGGATCCCTCAGGTTTTGAGCGAGTATTTAAATCCCCTTGAAAGGAGGATCTTAAATATAAAAATGAGTTTTGGGATCCGCTCTAACTTTTAAAAATCATTTTGAAGACTCGAAAACATTTTAAGAATGTTTGGAGTGATGCTGATTTAATAAAATAAATCAGTCCCAATATATAAAAATATCTGAATATTATTATTTAAATAATATTCCCATAAAGAATAATCTTTATAAAAATAATTGTAGTAGATGTTGTAAAACTTATACTTGAAATGACTCTTAAATAACCAAAGATATACTTATACGAAAGTAATATCTTTATTTGAATAATCAAAAGTAAGTTTGATTATCGACACATTATTCTTTAATAAAATAAAGAATATTATTAAATAATAAGCGGAGTCATAATACCTCGAATGAATATTATAAATAATATTCATTAAATAAAATAAAAGAGTCATACATCCTCAAATGAATATTTAAATAATATTTATCAAATAATATGAACTGAGTCATAAACCCTCGAATGAATATTCAAATAATATTCAATAAATAATATAAAGGAGTCATAAGTCCTCGAATGAATATTCAAGTAATATTCAATAAATAATATAAAGTTATCGAATAAACCTTATTCGATTAATAGTTTTGAAAACTATAACCATACATGTATATAAATATATATATATATATATATATATAAAATCTACTCGGGATCCTCGACTCCCGGTTTTAGAAAATGTTTTCACCTTTGGGTCCCTATACTAAGGGTATATGCAAATTACCGCTATTCTCTAGCATAGGTATTATCAACTGAACCAACAGATATATATGGCAAGAATACGAAACAGGCATGCATATGTACCATATCACATGCTACAATATATCGCAAGAATTTGCTAATTTAACCATCATGCATCTATCACAAGATAATGCATATACAGGTGTATACATCACAACAACAGTATAACGGATAGAAAACTTGCCTGAGCGACTGGGGGCTACGAATGGCTCGGGACGAGTCTGGTAACCTATAAACAACAAGTAAGTAGGAATTAAACCAAAGTCACTTGTAAATCTATACTCTAACCAACTCAGACTCTAACGCTCGTTTTGCGCTTACTGATTCTCTTAAGTCACTCGAGTACCCTCGGCTCCACCATTTTTAATAATTTAACCATTACGAGTTTTAAGGCGATTCCTTCGCGAGTGTCTTACCAACTGCCTAACACACTTAACATAATTGTTTCATACATTAATTAACCATTTAAGGTCTTTAACCTATGTTTCAAAATAAGGCGAGGGGTAATGGTTCGTTCGCGAAACGTCGTTACTTAAAACGGCCGTTTCTCCTAAACCGTACATCGGAATCAAACGAACCACATATCAAAATGAAGCTCGTAACATGAACTATCTAAACATGGCAATGGTCAAAACCTCGCAGGGAGTTCTCGGGTCCTAATGTTATGAACAAAAGCAGTCTAAAGGAAATCGGACATTACGATGGCTATGTTTACGCGATTTCCCAAATTTAAACCAAATCAAAACAACCACAATTCAACCCCAATTCACAACCCAATCAAAACTCCATCCAAACTACATCATAACAGCCCCAACACTCAACATTAACAATTTATACTTATTCTTAACTTGAATTTAAACTATACTACATTCTTTAACCAAATCATAAGATTTCAACAATCCATTCACCACCATTCCAACCCAACTCTAAACCAACAATCACTAAGCTACTCTAATACCATATCAACCAAAATCATCCTAATATACAAAGTAAACCTAGGGTTTGGAGATGATATACCTTCCTTGAAGTGGTGTGAGTAGCTAGGAAGCCTTAGGAAGCCTTGAGGAGTCTTAGGAATGCTTGGATCTTAAAGGAAAAGCAAGAAAAAACAAGTTAAAAACCTTGAAATCTCTATTCATTGTCTTCTTCATTGATTTATTGGAGAATATAGAGAATGAATGGGATGCTTAAACTCATAATATAGCCATAACTATGCATAAGGAATACTAGGGAATTATCTTACCAATTTAGGAAGCTTGGATCTTGGATTTTGAAAATTTTCCCTTTGAAAATGCAAAAAGCCGAGAGCAATGTTCTTGGTGATGAGAAATAGAATTTTGTTTTGGTGAAAAATGATTTGTTTTGGCTTGGTGGATGTAGTTTTGTTTTTTTGTTTTGGTTAATTACCTTTTTAGCCTTAAACTTTGTGTGGTTCTAATTCAACCACATTTCCTTCCTCCATTTGTCAGGCTTATGTCATCATGTGGTGTCATCCTTCCCTCTTTGTCCTCTTCTCATTGGTTGGATGACATCATCCCCTCTAATCTCTTTGATTAACTTCCTAATTGCTTGCCTAATGACCGCTGATCTGTTATACGGTTCGCTTAACTTTCGTTTTCGTTTATCGTTTGAGGGATCATACCCGGGATCTTATTACTTAGGTTTCCTTAACCTTTCTCAATATATTAAATTCCTTTTATGATCCTCTCTTATACTCCTTTAATTTAAATCCTTTTTATCCTGTTACCTTATACTCAATTCTTTCCGTATCTAGTGGATTTCCGGGAAAAATCAAAGTGTTCGGAAATTGGATTCTGACGGTGTTTACATACACTTATATACCATAAAGAGTACAAATAAAATCTCAGAATATCCATAACAGAACCCCTACATAGTGTGGCATGAAAAGTTTTCTCATTCAGCAAAAACACTATTCATAAGGGTTTCAAAAATTTTCCAAAATTGGGGTTATTACAATAGCAGCCCAAGATTGACTAGAGAAGTAAGCCGGTTTGGCCTGAAAAGAAAACGAGTATGAAGTGGGGAACCTAGTATTGTTAAAGGTATTCCCTTGGAAAAAGGATTGATGAGGTTCAGAAAGAAAGGGAAGCTAAGTCTAAGATTCATTGGACCCTTTGAGATTTGAACACGTATTGAGAAGTTAACTTACGAGCTAGACGTACCCCCGAACCTGTAGCAAGTTCATAATGAGTTCCATGTGTCAATGTTAAGTAAGTATAATCCGGATATCGGGCATATAGTGGTATATAAACACGTAGGCATGCATCCAGGCATTACCTATATGGAGAAACCAGTAGGGGTTATGGATCAAAAGGAGCAAGTTCTTAGGAACAGGGTTATCAAGCTAGTCAAAATCTGTTGAAGAATCATAATATGGAGGAATCAACTTGGGAACTAGAGCGGAAATTATATTAAATTATCCCCAACTATTTTATATCTGATTCCGGGACGGAATCCTTTTAAGGAGGGGGGACTCTAATAACCCCAATTTTTGAAACTCTGGTGAATAGTAACTTTTGCTGATTATGATGATTAATAAAAACTATTAGACCACCCTATATAGGGATTCTGTTATGGATATTCTGAGATCATATTAGTACTCCATAATGTAAATGAATATATGTAAAGGTCGTCAGAATTCGAATCCGAACACTTTGTTTTTTCCTGAAAATCCACCAGATAACGAAAGAATTAAGTATAAGGTAACATGATTAAAAGGAATTCAATTCAAGGATTTTAATAAAGGATCATTAAAGTAATATAAAATATTAAGAAAGGTTTAGGGAAGTCCAAGTAATAAGATCCTGGATATGATCCCTCAAACGATTAACGAGAACGAAAGTTAAGCGAACCGTAAAACAAATAAGCGACCAATGATCAAGCTTATAAAAAAACAAGGAAATTAACCAAACAATTAAGTACTAATCAAGAGGATAAGAGCAAGATGATGTCATCAAGCCACAAGGATTTGACAAATGGCAAAAAGATGATGCAAAGATGATGACGTAAGCAAAGGAGAAGATATTTATGCAAGAACTGATTGTTGCCAAGTGTTTGAACCCTTGATTAAACCAAGGTTAATCTAACCAAACCCTTAATCACCACACAATTGTCAAAGAAAAAGTAAAAATAATTTCTCTTCCTCCCACCTTCATCTAGCTCTCGGCTTTTCATGGTAATACAAGGAAGTAAATTTCAAAGTTCAAGCTCCACTTCATCTTAAATCAAAAGGTAATTTCTATAGCTTCTTGGTTATTAGATATAGATATACTAGGAATCTTAGCATCAAATTCTCTTCCTAGATAACCTAAATAATTCATCAAAAGAGATGATGAATAGTGTTTTCAAAGTTATAACTTTGTGTTCTTGATTTCATTTGCAAGATCAAGGTAGTGTAAGGTTAGATCAAGGTTCTTTGAGGATCCCTAGCAACTTTTCACCATCCAAGAAATGTATAATGCTTTTAAACCTTTAGTACTAAGCTTGTTTCCTTGAATTTTGTGATGGTTTGGATGGATGTGTAGTAACTTGAATGAGAATCATGATTTGGAGTTTTGATTGTTAAGTAGTTTAGTTGTTTTATGAAGATGGAATAATATATGGTTGGATTGCGATTCTTGAGCTTATTATGACTAAAATCAGTAGCATAGATGTGGATCTTGAGTTTTTTTTGATTGGTAGTTGGACTGGTGTATTTTGGAATGGTAAAATTTGGGAATCGCTAAAAGTATAGGCTTCGTAATGCCCGTTTTATCTGGAAGCTGTTTTTGTACTTAGCTTTTGGACTCGAGAACCCACTGTTATGAACTCACCATTTTCATGCTTAGATAGTTTATGTTCTGAGCTTTTTTTGATATGTGGTTCGGTTAGATCCGATTTACAGATTAGGAGAAACTACCGTTTTAGGTAACGGCATTTCGCGAACAAACCCTTACCCCTCCCGTAACTTTAAGACCATTTTTAAGGCCCTTAAATGACTACTAGGAACACGAAACAATTATTCAAAATGGATTAGACAGTTGGTAAAGTCCTCGCGAAAGAGTCTCCTTAAAAAAATAAATGGTTAATTTTATAAAAATGGTGGAGCCAAGGGTACGCAAGCGACTAATGTAAATCTTTAAGCGTAGAAGCGAGCGTTAGGGTATGAATGAGTAAAGCTTAGTTTTTTAAGTGACTGGTGATTAATTCCGGCTTATGTTGTTGGTCATAGGTTACCGGACCCACTCTATGCTTAAATCTACCCCGAAACACTCAGGCAAGTTTTCTACCCGTATAACTGTTGTTGTGATGATATATATATTCACTATCTTGAGATAAGTGCATGAGTATTGTTAGCAAATCTTGCGATATATTGTTGCATGTATATTTTGGGAAGCATGTTGATATGATATATATATATATATGCATGCATGCATATTTTGAAATCGTGATATTTCATTGTCAATACAATTGCTTATAAGCTGCATAATACATATGCTAGAAATAAGCAGTAATTGCGTATACCCTAAGTATAGGGGACCCAAAGTTGAACATTTTTCTAAACCGGGAGACGATGTTCCTGATTATATTATACATATATTTTTCTATAACTATTAATTGAATAAGGTACATTCGATAGTTTTGAATAATAATCAAACATTATTTTTGATTATTTAAATAAATATTTTACTTTCGTATAAGTAATCTTTTGCTAATTATTATTCGTTTCAAGTATTAGTTTTAAAAACTTTCATTTCATTTATTTTATAAAAGTTATTCTTTATTGGAATATTATTTAAAGAATAATATTCAGATATTCTTCTAATATTTTGGAACTGGTTCATTCAATTAAATCATCCATATCCCAAACATTTTCAAAAATATTTCCAAAAATGTTTCCAAGTCTTCAAAATAATTTTAAACGTTAGAGCGGATCCCAAAACTTGTTATTAAATTTTAGATCTTCCTTTCAAAGGGGATTTACATACCCACTTAAAAATCAGAGGGATCCGGCTCCGTGATGTATTTTTATATTCGCAAAGAGGTTTTTATCTTGATAAAAGAGTCTTTGATTAATTGCCTAACATTCGGGACGTAAGTCCATCTAAATTTGTCGGCATAGGCGAAATAGACCGGGGTACGGTTTATCAAATTGTACGAGGCTGGGTGACAGTCCATCAACGCATAAGAGGCCGAGTGACGGTCCAGCATAAGGTCCTAATACGGCTAGGGTGATGGCAGGAGAGGAATTCATCCATTTAGTAGTAGAGAAGTGACCTTATTGATATCTTTTCCTGATCTGCAAGGTATCGGGATTATGCCAAAGCTTTCCTCCTTCCAATATCATTGGGTATTACAACTCTGTTTATACTTTTCATAAAAGAGGTTTTAAAGGAGTGTATGAAAGAGATATATATACACACACATATATGGACATAAAGAAATATCTTGTAAATTTATTTCTTTTAAATGATATTTCAATGATTGATTCTATACAAGTTTTGTCTTGTAGCTTCATCTATGTGATGAACTTTTAAAACTAGTATACTTTGAACAGTGGTAGTTCAAGTAGTTTTCGAAAAAGATATAAGTATATTGGAGTATTTTGTAAATTCATATTTTAAACTTATATCTAGTAAATGATTATCTTAGGCATAAAAATATTTTCAGAAATTTATCGATAAAGATACTTTGGACTATTGAACAAACTATATATATTATTTGAAAGTATATATATATTGAATATTTTGTGACTTCGTCGCGTTAAGATATCTAGTAAGCTATTTTTCTCACCCTTGCTTCATTTCTTCATCACACAACAATAGCTAGACAAGATGAACATGACCAAGCTCCCAATTCACGAACGGATAGGAAATGTTCTGCAGTTTCCGGTAGGCGTTGATGCCGCTATGGCCGAGGTATGGGCTACCAATAGGCTAGGCTTTCAACTTTTGATATACCAGAGTTATGTATATCTATGAATTTTTATAATGGAAAAGAACATCTAAATTTATTCAGAAACCCTTTTGAGGTGTAATATCTAATAATTTGTGGATAATATGACTTGTACTATTTTCGGTTTCATCTCCGAGACTATAACATTTGGTGTGTGTGTGTGTATATTGTCGGGTCAGTATGCAGTAGTTAGTCGTTGATTCAAAATTAAGTATTAATTGATTGAAATGGAACTCGTGACAACCTGGATCCCCGACCCCGGATTTGGGGGTGTTATATTTGATCTCCTTATTCAGGATAACATGACGTATCACTCATGTGACTTTATTAAGGAGACGATTCTCTTCGAGCGAGGGCTTTCTCCCGTCTTTATGAAAAGTAAATTCTAACTTTAGTCTTGTTTCCTTTACATAATTAGCTTAGCCTACTTTTCCTATTTTAACTGCTATTTAACCCTTCATGCAGCGGCTGCAAAAATAGTTAAGGTGACCAAGCCCAAAGACTTGGAAACCACTAGGATGAAGCGGGCGGGGAAGCATTTCAAAGACCCAGGCCTAGGAGATCGATTCCCTAAATTTCTCTTTCAGGCGGGAAAAGGGGATGAGGAATGCCCCATTCCGCCTCGTTAGACAAAACAGAAGCCAGGGGCCTTCTTTCAGCTGACATGGGGAATCCGGAAAAAAAACACTATAGTCGGAAACACGAAGCACACCAAGGAGTGGTCACTTCAGTCTATTTTCTCCATGGATTACAAAGATTTTGTCCTTCAACAAGACTTGGCAGCTACTAAGTTGTTTAGCGCTCAAGCCTCGGCGATGGTAACTTGTCTTTTCCAAACTTCCCTACTTATTTACTTACCTTTTCTTGGGCCAAACCTATTTTTCTATCTTTCATTTCCTATCCTTTCAGGAAAATGCCCATTTTCAAGAGGCGCTTCACCAGGCTGAGGCTTAGAAGGTTTCTTATAACGATACCACCAAGAAGCTTGAGGAGGCCAATCAATAGATCGTGAGCCTCAAGGCCCAGCTTGCCTCCTCAACTTCTGATTTAGAAACTGCTCGGGAAAAGATCATCATTTTGAATGATGAAAAAGAAAAAAGGCTCGACGCCTGGATGGATACCCAGAAGTTCAAAGAATTGATGGAGGATCATGACTCCCTCACTCATCCCATGAGCTATAAGGAGGGCTGGGATGCCGCGATTGAGGCTATTCAAGCTGAATACCCAGAGATGCTCGAGGCAGAATCCTTCCCTTGCCCCCTAAAAATTCCCAAACTTCGGGGTGTTATTGAAAGGGTCTTGGATCTTATTCGTGAAGAAGATCAATCCATCCCTTCTCCTGATCCAAGGGCCTCTGGGTCTAAAGTGTCGGTTGAGAGCCAAGGCCAAAAGAGGAAGGAGGTTGAATCTAGTTCCAGCGAAGAAGAATCCTCTTCCGAAGCAGAAGCTAAGTCTGCCATGAAGAAAACCAGAGTTCAAGAGCCTCCAAGTCAAGCACCTCAAAGGGAGTCCAAAGATACTTCCGAGGGGACTTCGGCGGAGACCTCCGCGGAGACTTCCGAGGAAACCTCCGAGGGGCCAACTTAGGAAACTTCTGAGGAAACCTCAAAGAGTGGCTCCAAGGATGGCTCTGGGAGTAGCTCTTGGGAGGAGTCTGAGCCTTCTAAGTCAAATTCTTAGTTTCTTTCCTTTATATTTATTTCCTTTGTAAAGTACTTTTGAAGTTTTATGAAGTATTCCTTAATTTTTGTTTCGGTTACTCGCTATTTCATTTAAGTTTATGAATTTAGCCTTTCGAAGCTTAGCAAAACATAACTTAAAGAACATAACTTGATCTTTTAAAATCGAGAAAATCATAACATATAGAACATAACTTGGTCTTTTAAAATCGAGAAAATTATAACTTATAGAACATAACTTGGTCTTTCAAAACCTTACATAAGATGGGTCCAACCCTTATAATCATAAATTGAAATATAAATCCTAAAGAACTGGAATAACTTAATAAACTGGGATATAGATCCTATTACTCGCAATATCTTTCTTGATTGTAGTAACTATATATAGTAAACTTTCAAGTTTTAGGCATGCCAAGTCCTTGGCACTTCTTCTCCTTCCATTGTCTCTAACTAATATAATCCTCGCCCTTGAACACTTTTAACTTTGTACGGCCCCTCCCAGTTTGGGGCTAGTTTTCCTTTCTTTCCTACTCCAGAGTCTTCCACATTCCTTAAGACCAAATCACCTTGCTTGAAGAACCTTTCTTTCACCCTTAGGTTGTAATAAAAAGAAGTTTTCTTTAGATATTCCATAATCTTTGCATGTGCTTCATCTCGTATTTTTTTTATTAAATCCAAAGCCAACCTTTGCCCTTCCTCATTCTCCTCAGCATAGTATGCTTGGATTCTCGGATAAGAATGTGATATCTCCACTGGAACAACCGCTTCTGCCCCATATGCCAACATAAATAGCGTCTCTCCCGTTGTGACTCTACAAGTGGTCCTGTAAGCCCAAACTATTGGAAGTATCTCATCCACCCAGTTGTTCCTAGGCTTCTCAATCCTCATCTTTAGTCCATTTAAGATAATGTGATTTTCCACCTTCGCTTTCCCATTGGCTTGAGTGTGGGCTACAGAAGTCAACCATAGTTCAGTCTCATTCCCCTCACAGTACTTTTTGAATTGCTCATTATTAAATTATGTTTCATTATCGGTTACCAAGATGAGAGAAATCCCATATCTGTACATGATATTTTCCCACATAATTTGTGCAACTTGTTCGGTCGTAATTTTAGCCAAAGTCTTGGTTTCGATCCACTTAGTGAAGTAGTCGATAGCCAAAATCAAGAACTTCCTTTGTGTTGTGGCCATGGGAAAGGTCCCAAGAATATCCATTCCCAACATGGCGAAGGGAATGGGAGAACTTATGGAAGTTAGCATCTCGGGAAGCTGTCGAACAACCGGTGCATGCTTCTAACAACGATCACACTTCTTAACATAGTTTTTGGCATCATCCATCATATCTGGCTAGTAGAAAACTAAACGAGTTAACTTGTGCGCAAGGACCCTGCCCCCTAAGTGTTGTTTGTAAATAACTTCATGTACTTTTTCAAGGGCCAGTCGCGTCTTGTCGGGCCTAAGACATCTAATATAAGGAACAACATAAGATCTCTTGTATAGGATTCTATCGATCAAAGAGTATCTCAGTGCTCGCACAACCAACTTTCACGCTTCCATCACATCATTTGGAAGCCAACCAGTTTGGATATGGGCCTTAATGGGATCTATATATGATCCCCCAAGCCCTATAGGGGAAACAAGCTTAACATCTATGCTCCGCATTTTCATGACATGAAAGTATACACTCCCGGAACTTTCTTCCACTTCTGAGGAGGCAAATTTGGACAACGCATCCTCCGTAGCATTTTCTTCTCTTGGAATGTGCTCGATATGGCACTCATCAGATTGATTCATCACCGCTCTCACTAGGCGTATATACTTTTACATGGTCTCATCCCTTGATTCGAATTCCCCTTTGACCAGGGATACTACAAGCTTCGAATCCCCACAAACTTTCAAATTTTTGACTCTCAATCGCCCGACTATTCCTAGTCCAGCGATAAGAGTTTCATACTCATCCTCATTATTAGTGGTGGGAAAATCTAACTTCATAGCATATTCAATTAGGAAACCATCGGGGCTTTATAAAACTAGTTCTGCTCCACTTGAATTTGTTTTTGATGCTCCATTAAAATAGAGTACCCAAAATTCCTTGTTCTTAACCTGTTCTCCTTCATTCTCCTCTTTTCCCTCCATGCCTGACTTCTTGGCCCCCGACTTCTTAGTTGGGGATGGTACACTCGACCATGAAGTCATCCAAGGCCTGGGCTTTTATTGCCGTTCGTGGCTTATACTTGATATCAAATTTCCCCAGCTCTGTGGCCCATTTGATCAGCCTTCCACTGGATTTAGGACTGTAAATGATGTTTTTCAAATAATGATTTGTTATGAGCTTGGAAGTAAGGACATAACTTTTTTGAGGCTATCACCAAGGCCAATGAAAAATTTTCTATAGTCGAATAATTCAACTCAGCCCCATGCAGAATCTTACTGATGTAATATATGGGTTTATGAACTTTAAGTTCTTCCTTCACCAATACGACGCTCAGTGCATTTTCAGAGACAACCAAGTATAAGTACAGAGTCTCACCAAAAACTGGATTAGCCAATAAAGGGGCTTCAACCATGTATTTCTTCAACTTTTCGAATTCCTTCTTGCTTTTATCGGTCCATACGAAGTCTTTCACCTTCTTCAATGCTTTGAAAAATGGCAAGCACTTATCCCCGGACGTAGAGATGAAACGTCCCAAAGATGCAACCCTTCTAGTAAGTTTTTGAACATCCTTTACGGAACGTGGAGATTTCATGTCCAAGATGGCCCTTATCTTGTCTGTATTGGCCTCAATTCCCCTCTTAGAAACCATAAATCCTAAGAATTTTCCAGAACCTATTCCGAAAGCACACTTAGAAGGATTTAACATCATTTTATGATATCTTAAGACCTGAAAAGCTTCCCTTAAGTGGGTTACATGGTCTTCCTTCTCGAGGCTTTTGACTAGCATTTCGTCTACATAAACCTCCATGGATTTCCCAATAAGGTCCTTAAAAAATCTTTTTCACCGACCTTTGTTACATGGCACCTGCATTTTTGAGACCAAATGCCGTAACGAGGTAATAGAAAACACCAAAGTCAGTGATAAATGATACCTTGAGAATGTCATATTTATGCATCTTGATCTAATTGTATCCGCTAAACCCATCCATGAAACTCAGCATCTCGTGCCCTGGAGTAGCTTCTATCAGGGTGTCTATTCTCGGAAAGGAAAACAATCCTTCAGACATGCATTATTTTATCGGTGAATTCATGCACATTCTCTATTTTCCGTTAGCCTTCTTTACCATTACAAGATTCTCCAACCATTCCAGGAACTGTATCACTTCAATGAAACCACACTCTAAGAGCTTCTCAAATTCGTGCTTGATAGCTTCCTGCCTTTCAGGGGAAAAAGTCCTTTTCTTTTACTTTACGGTCTTTCGATTCGGATTCACGTTCAACTTATGGGTGATCAACTCCGGGTCTATACCGGGCATATATGCTGCCGATCATGCAAACACATCGTTATTCTCTTGTAAGAACCTTATTAACTTTCCTCTAAGCGGCTCCTCCAGCGATGCTCCAACGAAAGTTACTTTTTCGGGATCCCCGGGAGCCAAAGGGATCGGGATCAAATCTTCGGCCGGTTTTCCTCGCTTCTCACCATTCTCACAAATATCCAGATCTTCGATGGGCAAGACCTTTCCCCGGCTCCATCTGCCCTCAACGAGGCTACATAACAGCTTTTGGCCATCTTTTGGTCTCCTATTTCTTTTCCTATCCCGTCTCTAGTTGGAAACTTGATTACGGAATGGTAGGATGAAAGGACTGCCTTGAAGGCATGTATACCTTTCATCCCCATGATCGCATTATATGTTGATCCAACCTTAACCACCATAAAATTCAACATCTGCGTGGTTTTCCTTGGCTCCTGCCCCATTGTTAGAGGTACTTTAATTATGCCTTCAATCTGACATTCGACTCCAGTGAAATCATATATCGGCTTATCGGTCAGGGTTAGTTGAGAATTATTGTATCCCATCCTTCTAAAGGTATCATAGAGTAAGATGTCTATCGGTGCTCCATTGTCTACAAGGACTCTCTCTACCGGGCTGTTTCCTATGATAGGTGTTATGACTAGGGGATCATCATGGGAAAACTTGACTCCTTCCAAGTCGAAATCCTCGAATGTCATTGATAATCCTGTCTTGCCCTTTTCGGAGCTTATCCAACAATGTGCATGACTTCTCTAGCATAGGCTTTTCTCGAGTTTTTAGACGGTCCTTGGGGTTGGGGGTTTCACCCCTGATCATCTTGATCTCTTCTAAGGTCATTGAAATTCCTTCTTCCATTATTACTTCTTTCTCCTCTTTCCACTTCTCCAGTATACTTACTCAATCTCCCTTTTCAGATAAGGACTTCAATTTCATCCTTCAGTTATCGGCACTCGTCGGTGTCATGACCAACATCTTTGTGAAATCTACAATATTTTCTTTTATCTAGCTTTGCAGGATTAACCTTCAGGGGTTTAGGCCAATGAACATCCCTATCTTTCTCAATTTTCATCAAGATCTAGCTCCTAGGAGCATTCAACCTATCATACTCGGTAAACTTTTGTCCAGGCTATACCTTCTTCGGGGTTGAGTCAACGTCTTTCTCAACTCTAGGATACTTGTAATTGACATTGTATTCTTGATCTGTTTTCCTCTTCTTACCACCAACGGGCTCATTATTTATCACCGTCTTTCTCATGCTCTCCTCCACCTGGATATATTTTCATGCTCTATTCTGGGGCTGTAGCATATTTTATGGTGGCCGCTTGGCCAAAGACATCTTGAAGAACTCATCCTTGGTTCCTTGTTGTAATGCTATCATAACTACCTTATCATCAAGATCTGGGACTTTTAAGGCCTTCTTTGTGAATCGATTCAAGTAGTTCCTAAGAGACTCATTTTCCCCTTGTACTATACTCATGAGAGAAGCAGAGTTTTTTTCATACACCTTCTCGCTGATGAATTGCTTGATGAAATCTTGACTTAAATCTCTGAAGGACCCAATTGAGTTTGGAGGTAAACGGTTGTACCACCTTTGAGCCATACCTGATAAGTTTTGAGGGAAAGCCTGACATTTGATTGCATCACTCGCGGGCTGCAGCAACAATACATTAGAGAAGGTCGTGACGTGATTATCTGGATCTCCTGTTCCATCATAGGTCTTTATAGTCGGCATCTTGAACTTCCTTGTGATATGGGTGTTCATGATTTCTGTCGTGAAAGGCGGGGTTGGATCGTCTGGGTCTCCCAGGGGGAGCAATTCAAAAGGGTCTCCTCAAGGGGAATCCACTGATTTTATCCTAGGAGCTTCCTCGAAATCGATGACCTAGGTAGTTCTCCTAGTTTCTCTAGCTCGGTTTGGCTGCCTAGCCTGACTCCTTTCCATGTACCTCCTTAGCCTTAGGATTTCTGCCTCATTGGCACGTATCCTTTCCTAGAATGTCTGGGATGCCATTCCCTGAACTTCCTGAAAACCAAGTTGCCTGCCCCCCACGGGGTCAATGCGCCTACCTTCAATGGGCTCTTTATCCCGTCTCCTCCTCCTATGATGAGCATTTTCATCAGTTGATTCTCCACTTTCCTCAGTTGTATAGGGGCCTGATACGTCTATTTCATTGTTTAGTGGTTGTAGACCTCTAAGATAATTATGGTCATCCAAGGCTTGGATCGAGGCGGTAGGGATGGCCTACCCCCTCCAGCCTCTGAGTAGATCGGTGTAATAACCCCCAAAATTTTGAACTTTTGTAACCCTTGTGAATAGTGTTTTAGCTGAATGAGAAAACTTTTCATGCCACACTATGTAGGGGTTCTGTTATGGATATTCTGAGATTTTATTAGTACTCTATATGGTATATGAGTGTATGTAAAGATCGTCAGAATCCAATTCCGAACACTTTGGTTTTTCCCGGAAATACACTAGATACGGAGAGAATTGAGTATAAGGTAACAGGATAAAAAGGATTTAAATTAAAGGATTATAATAGAGGATCATAAAAAGGAATATAATGTATTGAGAAAGGTTAAGGGAACCTAAGTAATAAGATCCCGGGTATGATCCTTCAAACGATAAACGAAAACGAAAGTTAAGCGAACCGTATAACAGATCAGCGGTCATTAGGCAAACAATTAGGAAGTTAATCAAAGGGATTAGAGAGAGTGATGTCACCCAACCAATGAGAAGAGGACAAGGAGGGAAAGATGACATCACAACATGACATAGGCATGACATGGGAAGGAAGGAGATGTGGTGGATTATTAACCACACAAAATCAAGGTTAAATTGGTAATTAACCAAAAACAAAACAAAACCAAATCAACCAAGCCAAATAATTCATTCTTCATCAAAATAAAAAGAAACCAAGGCATTATTTTCTTCTTTAGCTCTCGGCTTTTTACTATTCCAAAGGCAAGAAAATTCAAAATCCAAGATCAAGGCTTCCTAAATTGGTGAGTTAATTCCCTAATCATCCTTAAGCATAGTTAGGGCTATATCATGAGTTTAAGCCATCAATTCTTTCTCAATCTTCTTCGTTAAATCAATGAAGAAGACAATGAATAGTGTTTTCAAGGTTTTTAACTTGAATTTTTCTTGTTTTCCTTTAAGATCCAAGCATTCCTAAGACTTCTCAAAGCTTCTTAAGGCTTCCTAGCTACTCCCACCACTTCAAGGAAGGTATATCATCTCCAAAACCTAGATTCCTATGTTTAATAAGATGATTTTGATTATTATGGTGATATTGTAGCTTAATGTTTGTGGTTTAGAGTTTGGGTTGAAGTGGTATTGAAATGGAATGGTAAATCTTGTTGTTTTGGTTAAAAGAATGTAGTATAGTTAAATTCAAGCTTAGGCATAAGTATAAATGTTAATATTGAGTTGATTTGGGGCCGTTGTAATGTATTTTAGATGGAGGTTGATTGGGTTGTGAATTGGAGTTGAAATTGTGGTTGTTTGAATTGGTTTAAATTTGGGAAATCGCGTAAACATAGCCGTCGTAACGTCCGATTTTCTTTAGACTATTTTTGTGCATAACATTAGGACCCGAGATCCCCCTGCTAGATTATGACCATTTCCATGTCTAGATAGCTCGTGTTACGAGCTTCGTTTTGATATGTAGTTCGTTCGATTTCGATGCACGGTTTAGGAGAAACGACCGTTTCAAGTAACGGCGTTTCGCGAACGAAACATTTCCCCTCGCCTTACTTTGAAACCTTGGTTAAGGACCTTAAATGACTAATTGGGATAAGAAACATTTATGGTAAGTGTGTTAGGCAGTTGGTAAGACACTCGCGAAGGAATCGCCTTAAAACTCGTAAAGGTTAAATTATTAAAAATGGTGGAGCCGAGGGTACTCGAGTGACTTAAGAGAATCAATAAGCGCAAAACACGCGTTAGAGTCTAAGTTAGTTAAAGTATAGATTTACAAGTGACTTTGGTTTAATTCTAACTTACTTGTTGTTTATAGGTTACCAGACTCGTCCCGAGCCTTTTATCACCCCAAGTCGCTCAGGCAAGTTTTCTACCCGTTATACTGTTGTTGTGATGTATATATGTATATGCATTATCTTGCGGTAGATGCATGTTGGTTAATTAGCAAATGTTGCGATATATTGTAGCATGTTATATGGTACATATGCATGCCTGTTTCGTATTCTTGCCATATATATCTGTTGGTTCAATTGATAATACCTATGCTAGAGGATAGCAGTATTTTGCATATACCCTTATTATAAGGACCCAAAAGGTGAAAACATTTTCTAAAATCGGGAGTCGAGGATCCCGAGTAGATTTTGTATATATGTATATATATATATATATAATTATATATATATATGGTTATAGTTTTCAAAACTATTAATCGAATAAGGGTTATTCGATAACTTTATATTATTTATTGAATATTATTTCGAATATTATTCGAAGGCTTATGACTCCTTTAGAGTATTATTGAATATTACTTGGATATTCATTTGAGGATGTATGACTCCTTTATTTTATGAATATTATTTATAGTATTCATTCGAGATATTATGACTCCGCTTATTACTTAATAATATTCTTTATTGTATTAAAGAATAAGGTGTCGATAATCAAACTTATTTTTGATTATTCAAATAAAGATATTACTTTCGTATAATTATATCTTTGATTATTTGCTATTCATTTCAAGTATAAGTTTTCCAACTTCTACCTCAATTATTCTTTATGGGAATATTATTTAAATAATAATATTCAGATATTTCTTTCATATCGGGACTGATTTATTTTAATAAATCAGTATTACTCCAAACATTCTTAAAAATGTTTTCGAGTCATCAAAATGAATTTAAAAAGGGTAGAGCGGATCCCAAAACTTGTTTTCAAATTCAAGATCATCCATTTTAAGGGGACTTGAATACTCGCTCAAAAATCTAGGGGATCCGGCTCTATGGTATATTTTATATTCGCAACAAGGTTGCAGTTTTGGTAAATGAATTGATTACTTACCCAACGTTCGGGAAGTAAGTCCATTTATTGAGTCGGCATAAGCAACATGGGCTCAGTGGGCGTTCATGATAGTGTAAGTGGCTCAGTGGAAGTCCATCAAATGCATAAGTGGCTGAGTGGCAGTCCAGCATAAGGTCCTATTGTGGCCAGGGTGATGACCAGTGGGGAATTCGTCCATCTACTAGTAGAAAAGGTTACTTATTGGTATCTTTGCCTGATCAGCGAGATATCTGGTTTATGCCAAAATTCTTTTCCTTTCCAAAATTCATTGGATGTTCCAAACTCTGTTCATACTTTACATGACAGAGGTTTTCTGGAAATGTATAAAGAAGATGTATATGTGGATATATATATACATATATCAGAACTTAATGAAGTATATCATAACTTCATTTCCTTTAATAATATTTCAAAGATTTAATCTATTCAAATCTTGTCTTGTAGTCTCATCTATGTGATGAACTGTTGAAAGCTCATTATACTTTGAACAGTGGTAATTCAAGTAGCTTTATAAATGATATAAGTGTAGTGAAGTATTTGGTAACTTCATCCCTTGTTCTTACTTATATCTAGTAAGTAATTATCTTACACATGATAAAAGATTCTAGTAAGTATCCATTTAGATACTTATATTATTGTTATCACTATATATTATCTTGCGAGCTGTAAGGCTCACTCTTGCTTTATTTCTTCATCACACAACAACAGTTAGGAAAGATGGCCAGACTCCAGCAGTGCCAGCGCAAGCGCGTGGGAAGCGTCCCGCGTCTTCCCGATGATGTTGTGGCTGTTATAGCTGCAGAGGTAGATCTATTGGTAGATCAGGCATTCTATTTTTGAGAATCAAATTATGTATAATTATAACTTGTGACAGATAATGGCAATTAACTGTAAATTCATCAAGTAATCATTTTGGGTTGTAATAACTTTTAAATTATGGATTCAAAGACTTGTACTTATTTCAATTTCATCTCTGAGACTATAACGGGTTGTGGTGTGTGTTAGTGTGGGGTCACATCATAAGGTTATTTATTATTAATTAAGTGAAATGATATTGTGGAAAGAAAGACCGTGACGACCCGGATCCCCGACCCCGGATCTGGGGGTGTTACAGAAATGGTATCAGAGCTAAGCGTTATAAACCTCAGAGATGATGCGACGATATAATAATAAACTCACAAAGATAATAAGAACTCTTGCCAAGTTCATGGTCGGACTACTTAAAGTAGCACTGACAGTTAAAACCCTTACGGGAACCCTTATAAGTATCATGATAGTAACTTAGCTCGTTTAACGTGTAGGCGCCTGAGATAGAGGACCCTGAGATGTTCGAGCGTGAGCATGATGAGGCACTGCTAGATGTTGAGGATCAGGAGGAGCCTGAGATGGAGGAGGATGAGGAGGACCCCTCAGAGGAGTCAGAGACGGAGGTCATTGCTATTTCAGATGAGGAGGACCCCTCAGAGGAGTCAGAGACAGAGGTTATTGCTATTCCAGATGAGGAGGACCCGGATGAGGTCCCAGTAGCTGAGGAGCGTGTTGGACCTATGGTAGTGTATACTGGTACCCCTTTACCCACACTTCCGGTGGTCAGAGCCCCTACCCCTCCACCACTATCTTGGATTCCCTATGATGACAGCTCAGAGACCCATACTTCCGAGCCCAGGCAGACCGAGGAGGCACCCTCAGCGGCTCCAGATTCACCACCTCTTGACCCTGCCCACAGGCAGTCTTCGTTAGCTCATGGATATGTTCAGGATGTTCTGAGGACCCGAGTGGCTGTTGCCGAGGCCCGACTGGATGAGGCCAGGAAGGAGTTGGATGCGGAGAGGGCGGGTAGGCGTACCCGAGCTTATGAGACTAGGGCTTCTATACCCCGATCCTTGAGGAGGGAGCTTACGGGGATAGAGCTCACGTCCCGAGCGAGACTCAGATCTCTCCAGGGAGACAGGCATGGTAGGATCTCCAGGCGGCAGGCCGACTATATTTTCCGTCGTGCGATGGAAAGGGTATGGGAGCTGACCCGCTCCGGTGTGTGATTCAGGATTGACGATGGAATAGTCTAGTTGTCTAGTTAGCCGAGGCCTTAGTAAGAGCCAATTTTCCGGGATAGTTGACTTGTATATAGCATCCCTTTTTCTGACTAGACAGATAGACTCTTGTGTATCACTTTTGGGACAGATGGCGGTAGCACTGTTGTACTTTTGACCAGATCAAACTATGTATTTCTCGCATTATGTATATATTTGTTTCCTTTCGGTTCAGTTCCATAGTGACGAGATCACTGTTTTATCATTATTATTACTGCACTTCGTATTAGAACTGTCATAAAATAATAGAATTACGATATACGTTCTCCCCATTATAAGAGCTGTGCAAGGCACAATGTTGTATATGATTGTGACCTAACGTTGAATTTCCCAATAATTTTTTTTATTATCAGAATCATGCCGCCAAGAAAGATTGGAACTAGGGCGAACCCTGGATCTGAGGACCAGGGAAGCCATAACCAGGATGATAGGAACCAGGAACACAGTGAAGAGGAAGATGAGGATTATGTGGAACAGGATGACTCCCTGTATGAAGAGGAAGAGGAAACATATGATGTTGAGGGATTTGAGATAGAGGCTGAAGAAGGAGAAACTGAGGTTGAGCAACCAGTACCAAACCCAGGCATGGATCCCATGGGCCAGTTCATGCAACTCCTAAGGCAGAATTTGGAACGTCAACCCAACCCACCCCCTCAAGGAAATAACAATACTGTGGCAAACTCTTTCAGGGCTTTTAAGTCCCTTAAGCCCCCTGAGTTCCACGGATCAGCCGACCCAGTTGAGGCAAGGGCATGGTTAAAGGAAATGGAGAAATCCTTTGAGATTTTGAGTACCGATGAGGCACAGAAGACTGTATTTGCTACCTACCTTCTGAAAGGAGAAGCTAAATACTGGTGGGAGGCCAAGAAAAATATGGAGACAGATGCTATTATAACCTGGGAGAGATTTAGTCAGTTGTTTCTGGGAAAGTATTTCCCGAGGTTTATGGAAAACCAGATGGAGCTCAAGTTCTTGGAGCTAAAGCAGAATAACTTGTCTGTAGCAGAGTACGAAGCGAAATTTACTGAGTTATCAAGGGTTGTGCCAGAATTTGTGAGCACCGAGGAAAAGAAAGCTAGGAGGTTTCAGCAGGGACTGAAACCGTGGATTCAGAATAGGGTGGCAATCCTTGAGCTTACGGACTATGCCACTCTGGTGCAAAAGGCAACGATTGTAGAAGTCGGAAGTGAACAGATGCAGAAGGAAAGAGAGAAGAAAGGAATAAAGAGGAAAAGTATGAGCATGGGTGGAGGTTCCGCAGGAAGGAGCTTCCCAACTAGATTTAATCGAGGAACAGTGTCCCTACCAGGAAGGAACACTGGGTTTAAGCGGCCAATGAGCGTGAGTGTGAGCCAGAGCGGCCAGAAGTCAAGAATGTCCTATTCCAACCAGTCTCGACCCCCATTGCCAGACTGTAACATATGTGGAAGGAATCACGCTGGGGAGTGTAAAGGAAAGCCAGTAACCTGCTTTAAGTGCGGTCGGGAAGGTCACTATTCAACTAAGTGCCCTTCATCAACCCCTGCCGTCATTCCAACCACCACTTGTCATCAGTGTGGACGCCCGGGTCATTGGAAGAGGGAATGCCCAATGAACAAACCAGTAGCTTCGGGAGCAAGCAGGGCTGCTTCTAATAAGCCACCTACTGCAAGGACTTTCAACATGACAGTCCAGGATGCTATGAAAGATTCAGATGTGATAGCAGGTACCCTTTCTCTAAATTCAGTCAGTGCAAACGTTTTATTTGATTCGGGAGCAACTAAATCTTTTATATCAAAGGACCTTGCGCGTAAGTTAAGACTTAAGGCTGAACCCTTGATAGAACCCTTACAAGTAGAAATAGCCAATCATGAAATTATTCCTGTTAACCAGATTTACCCCGCCTATGAGATAGGCATAGGGGAGCAATCTTTTAGTGTTGATCTGATCCCTTTTAAATTAGGGGAGTTTGATGTAATTTTGGGAATGGACTGGCTATCTAGCAATGATGCTTAGATAGACTGTAAAGGGAAGAAGGTTAAGCTAAATGTCCCAGGGAAGAAAGAAGTTATATTTAGAGGAAAGAGGCAGACGCAGAGATTTTTGACCATGGCCCAGGCCAAAAGGATGCTACGAAAAGGAAGCGAGGCTTACCTAGCCTATGTGGTGGACACGCAGAAGGAGGTGCCCAACTTACAAGATATTCCAGTAGTCAACGAATTTGAAGATGTATTCCCACAAGACCTTCCGGGATTACCACCCGATAGAGTGATTGAATTTGCTATTGAGTTGGCCCCAGGGACGGCGCCAGTTTCAAAAGCACCTTACCGGTTAGCCCCGTTAGAAATGAAGGAATTAGCTATCCAATTGCAGGAACTCTTGGATAAGGGTATGATAAGACCCAGTGTGTCTCTGTGGGGAGCACCAGTTTTATTTGTTAAGAAGAAAGATGGGAGCATGAGGCTGTGCATCGACTATCGAGAGTTGAACAAGCTAACCATAAAGAACAGGTACCCATTACCTAGAATAGACGATCTATTCGACCAGCTAAAGGATGCTGTTTATTTTTCCAAGATTGACCTGAGAACTGAATATCACCAACTGAAGATTAAACCCGAAGATATTCCCAAGACAGCGTTCCGTACCAGGTATGGGCATTATGAGTTCTTGGTAATGTCCTTTGGATTAACCAACGCCCCAGCGGCTTTCATGGATTTAATGAATAGAGTATTTAAGAAGTACTTGGATAAGTGTGTGATAGTTTTTATCGATGATATTTTGATCTACTCAAGAACTGAGGCAGAACATGCAGAGCATTTGAGGATAGCTCTAGGAATACTCAGAGAGGAACAGTTATATGCCAAATTCTCGAAGTGTGAATTCTGGCGGAATGAAGTACAGTTTTTAGGACATGTGATTAATAAAGAAGGAGTATTGGTCGACCCCTCCAAGATAAAGGCGGTCTCAAATTGGGAAAGGCCAACCACACCCACAGAGGTAAGGAGTTTCATAGGATTGGCCGGCTACTATCGTAGATTTGTACAGGACTTTGCGAAGATCGCAGCCCCTTTGACACGACTTACTCGTAAGACAGAGAAGTTTGAATGGATGGAGAAATGCGAGAACAGTTTTCAAGAATTAAAGAAAAGGTTGATAACGGCTCCGGTGTTGGCATTGCCGGACGGAAAAGGGGATTTTGTGATATATAGTGACGCGTCGCACAAAGGACTAGGGTGTGTGCTTATGCAGCACGATAAAGTGATTGCGTATGCGTCGAGACAACTGAAGGAATACGAGGTTAGATATCCTACTCATGACCTTGAACTCGCGGCAATAGTATTTGCCTTAAAAATTTGGAGGCACTACTTGTATGGAGAGAAGTGCGAGATTTTCACAGACCATAAAAGCCTCAAGTACACATTTACGCAGAAAGAGCTCAACATGCGCCAGAGGAGATGGTTAGAACTAATCAAGGACTATGATGGTGAGATTCTCTATCATCCAGGGAAAGCCAATGTGGTGGCTGATGCCCTTAGTAAAAAGGAAAGACTCAGAATGATAACGACTTCGGAAGAATTGATAAGGGATTTTGAGAGAATGGAAATAGAAGTAAAGGTAACCGGAACCGGAACTGAAAAGCTCTTTGAGATCTCAATGCAGCCAGAGTTATTGGAAAAGATCAGATTGTGCCAAGAGAAAATAATGAATGAAGGCAGAGAGTCGATGACTGGAGAGGAGATCCATACTGAGAAAGATGATAAAGGGATAATGAGGTACTCCTACCGGATTTGGGTTCCGAATGTTCAAGAGCTTAAAGATGAGATATTGGATGAAAGCCATAGTTCAAGGTATTCCATTCACCCGGGAAGTACCAAGATGTATAGGGATTTGAAGGAATATTACTGGTGGCCCAACATGAAGAGGGACGTAGCAGAATGGGTAAACAAATGTTTGACTTGCCAAAGGGTAAAGGCAGAGCACCAGAGACCCAGTGGACTCTTACGACCCCTGGAGATTCCCGAATGGAAATGGGAACAGATAGCGATGGATTTTGTTGTAGGCTTGCCAAGGACGAAAGCCAATCACGACGCCATTTGGGTAATTATAGACCGACTGACAAAGTCAGCTCATTTCATTCCTATCAATGAGAGATACACAGTCGATAGACTGGTGGACATTTACCTTAAGGAAATAGTGACGCGACATGGAGTCCCAGCGTCCATTGTCGCAGACCGAGACCCCAGGTTCAACTCCAGATTTTGGAGGAGCTTTCAGGAATGTGCGGGGACCAAGTTAAATATGAGTACCGCGTACCACCCCCAGACGGATGGGCAGAGTGAAAGGACCATCCAGACACTAGAGGATATGTTGAGAGTCTGTGCAATAGACTTTAAAGGGAGTTGGGATGATCACTTGCCGTTGATCGAGTTTTCTTATAACAATAGCTTTCATGCTAGCATCGGAATGCCGCCTTATGAGGCCCTGTACGGAAGAAGGTGTCGATCTCCCTTATACTGGGATGAAGTAGGAGAGCGGAAGATGCTCGGACCCGAAGTGGTTCAAAGGACCAAAGACATAGTGGATCTTATCAGAGGACGGCTTGTAGCAGCCCAAGACAGACAGAAGAAATATGCAGAGCTAGCCCGAAAGGACAAGGAATATGAAGTCGGGGACTTAGTACTGCTAAAGGTATCCCCTTGGAAGGGATTAATGAGGTTCGGAAGGAAAGGAAAACTAAGCCCAAGATACATTGGACCTTTTGAGATATTAAGACGGATTGGAAAGTTAGCTTACGAGCTAGCCTTACCCCCTAACTTGCAACAAGTTCATAATGTGTTCCATGTGTCAATGCTAAGGAAGTATCATCGGGATGCCAGACACATAGTGGAGTACGAGCAGGTGGATATGCAGCCAGATCTAACTTACATGGAGAAGCCAGTAAGGATTATAGATAAGAAGGAGCAGGTGCTTCGGAACAAAGTGATCAAGCTAGTCAGAGTGCTATGGCAGAATCATAATGTGGAAGAATCAACTTGGGAACTAGAGAGCGCAATGCTAGAAAAGTACCCCCATTTAGTTTCTATTTGATTCCGGGACGGAATCCTTTTAAGGAGGGGAGACTATAATAACCCCCAAAATTTTGAACTTTTTGTAACCCTTGTGAATAGTGTTTTAGCTGAATGAGAAAACTTTTCATGCCACACTATGTAGGGGTTCTGTTATGGATATTCTGAGATTTTATTAGTACTGTATATGGTATATGAGTGTATGTAAAGATCGTCAGAATCCAATTCCGAACACTTTGGTTTTTCCCGGAAATACACTAGATACGGAGAGAATTGAGTATAAGGTAATAGTTTAAAAAGGATTTAAATTAAAGGATTATAATAGAGGATCATAAAAAGGAATATAATGTATTGAGAAAGGTTAAGGGAACCTAAGTAATAAGATCCCGGGTATGATCCTTCAAACGATAAACGAAAATGAAAGTTAAGCGAACCGTATAACAGATCAGCGGTCATTAGGCAAACAATTAGGAAGTTAATCAAAGGGATTAGAGAGAGTGATGTCACCCAACCAATGAGAAGAGGACAAGGAGGGAAAGATGACATCACAACATGACATAGGCATGACATGGGAAGGAAGGAGATGTGGTGGATTATTAACCATACAAAATCAAGGTTAAATTGGTAATTAACCAAAAACAAAACAAAACCAAATCAACCAAGCCAAATAATTCATTCTTCATCAAAACAAAAAGAAACCAAGGCATTATTTTCTTCTTTAGCTCTCGGCTTTTTACTATTCCAAAGGCAAGAAAATTCAAAATCCAAGATCAAGGCTTCCTAAATTGGTGAGTTAATTCCCTAATCATCCTTATGCATAGTTAGGGCTATATCATGAGTTTAAGACATCAATTCTTTCTCAATCTTCTTCATTAAATCAATGAAGAAGACAATGAATAGTGTTTTCAAGGTTTTTAACTTGAATTTTTCTTGTTTTCCTTTAAGATCCAAGCATTCCTAAGACTTCTCAAAGCTTCTTAAGGCTTCCTAGCTACTCCCACCACTTCAAGGAAGGTATATCATCTCCAAACCCTAGATTCCTATGTTTAATAAGATGATTTTGATTATTATGGTGATATTGTAGCTTAATGTTTGTGGTTTAGAGTTTGGGTTGAAGTGGTATTGAAATGGAATGGTAAATGTTGTTGTTTTGGTTAAAAGAATGTAGTATAGTTAAATTCAAGCTTAGGCATAAGTATAAATGTTAATATTGAGTTGATTTGGGGCCGTTGTAATTTAGTTTAGATGGAGATTGATTGGGTTGTGAATTGGAGTTGAAATTGTGGTTGTTTGAATTGGTTTAAATTTGGGAAATCGCGTAAACATAGCCGTCGTAACGTCCGATTTTCTTTAGACTGTTTTTGTGCATAACAATAGGACCCGAGAACGCCCTGCTAGATTATGACCATTTCCATGTCTAGATAGCTCGTGTTACGAGCTTCGTTTTGATATGTAGTTCGTTCGATTCCGATGCACGGTTTAGGAGAAACAACCGTTTCAAGTAACGGCGTTTCGCGAACGAAACATTTCCCCTCGCCTTACTTTGAAACCTTGGTTAAGGACCTTAAATGACTAATTGGGGTAAGAAACATTTATGGTAAGTGTGTTAGGCAGTTGGTAAGACACTCGCAAAGGAATCGCCTTAAAACTCGTAAAGGTTAAATTATTTAAAATGGTGGAGCCGAGGGTACTCGAGTGACTTAAGAGAATCAATAAGCGCAAAACAAGCGTTAGAGTCTAAGTTAGTTAAAGTATAGATTTACAAGTGACTTTGGTTTAATTCCAACTTACTTGTTGTTTATAGGTTACCAGACTCGTCCCGAGCCTTTTATCACCCCAAGTCGCTCAGGCAAGTTTTCTACCCGTTATACTGTTGTTGTGATGTATATATGTATATGCATTATCTTGCGGTAGATGCATGTTGGTTAATTAGCAAATGTTGCGATATATTGTAGCATGTTATATGGTACATATGCATGCCTGTTTCGTATTCTTGCCATATATATCTGTTGGTTCAGTTGATAATACCTATGCTAGAGGATAGCAGTATTTTGCATATACCCTTATTATAAGGACCCAAAAGGTGAAAACATTTTCTAAAACCGGGAGTCGAGGATCCCGAGTAGATTTTGTATATATGTATATATATATAATTATATATATATATGGTTATAGTTTTCAAAACTATTAATCGAATAAGGGTTATTCGATAACTTTATATTATTTATTGAATATTATTTCGAATATTATTCGAAGGCTTATGACTCCTTTAGAGTATTATTGAATATTACTTGGATATTCATTTGAGGATGTATGACTCCTTTATTTTATGAATATTATTTATAGTATTCATTCGAGGTATTATGACTCCGCTTATTACTTAATAATATTCTTTATTGTATTAAAGAATAAGGTGTCGATAATCAAACTTATTTTTGATTATTCAAATAAAGATATTACTTTCGTATAAGTATATCTTTGATTATTTGCTATTCATTTCAAGTATAAGTTTTCCAACTTCTACCTCAATTATTCTTTATGGGAATATTATTTAAATAATAATATTCAGATATTTCTTTCATATCGGGACTGATTTATCTTAATAAATCAGTATTACTCCAAACATTCTTAAAAATGTTTTCGAGTCATCAAAATGAATTTAAAAAGGGTAGAGCGGATCCCGAAACTTGTTTTCAAATTCAAGATCTTCCATTTTAAGGGGACTTGAATACTCACTCAAAAATCTAGGGGATCCGGCTCTATGGTGTATTTTATATTCGCAACAAGGTTGCAGTTTTGGTAAATGAATTGATTACTTACCCAACGTTCGGGAAGTAAGTCCATCTATTGAGTCGGCATAAGCAACATGGGCTTAGTGGGCGTTCATGATAGTGTAAGTGGCTCACTGGGAGTCCATCAAATGCATAAGTGGCTGAGTGGCAGTCCAGCATAAGGTCCTATTGTGGCCAGGGTGATGACCAGTGGGGAATTCGTCTATCTACTAGTAGAAAAGGTTACTTATTGGTATCTTTGCCTGATCAGCGAGATATCTGGTTTATGCCAAAATTCTTTTCCTTTCCAAAATTCATTGGATGTTCCAAACTCTGTTCATACTTTACATGACAGAGATTTTCAGGAAATGTATAAAGAAGATGTATATGTGGATATATATATACATATATCATAACTTAATGAAGTATATCATAACTTCATTTCCTTTAATAATATTTCAAAGATTTAATCTATTCAAATCTTGTCTTGTAGTCTCATCTATGTGATGAACTGTTGAAAGCTCATTATACTTTGAACAGTGGTAGTTCAAGTAGCTTTATAAATGATATAAGTGTAGTGAAGTATTTGGTAACTTCATCCCTTGTTCTTACTTATATCTAGTAAGTAATTATCTTACACATGATAAAAGATTCTAGTAAGTATCCATTTAGATACTTATATTATTGTTATCACTATATATTATCTTGCGAGCTGTAAGGCTCACTCTTGCTTTATTTCTTCATCACACAACAACAGTTAGGAAAGATGGCCAGACTCCAGCAGACCCAGCGCAAGCGCGTGGGAAGCGTCCCGCGTCTTCCCGATGATGTTGTGGTTGCTATAGCTGCAGAGGTAGATCTATTGGTAGATCAGGCATTCTATTTTTGAGAATCAAATTATGTATAATTATAACTTGTGACAGATAATGGCAATTAACTGTAAATTCATCAAGTAATCATTTTGGGTTGTAATAACTTTTAAATTGTGGATTCAAAAACTTGTACTTATTTCAATTTCATCTCTGAGACTATAACGGGTTGTGGTGTGTGTTAGTGTGGGGTCACAGCATAAGGTTATTTATTATTAATTAAGTGAAGTGATATTGTGGAAAGAAAGACCGTGACGACCCGGATCCCCGACCCCGGATCTGGGGGTGTTACAATCGGCATCCCATAGGTGGGATTCAAGGGCGTGTAATACGCTATAGTTGACATCTCAAAGCCGGCGGATTGAGTTCCCAAAGGTGCATTCAGATTCAAATTTTGAGGATTCGCCCCTAAGACTAGGGGTGGCTGTGATTCAGATCGGGGATTCAAAGGATCCGTTGTCAATTGAGAGTAAGTCGAGTGCAGAGGAATCTCAATGGCGGATGAAATTATTTGGGTTGTCCCAGCCGGTGTTCCTTCAGGGACGTTGTTTCTGCTACGTGTATTCACCATGGTTGTTGTTGTTTTTCCCACAAACGGCGCCAAATGTTATGAGTAAAAACTTTGGGTGTATTTAAAGTTGTATTTATTTTTAGGATTCGTGAGCTTCAAGGCTCTAATTATTAATTGTTCTCGAGTTTCGTGACTCAATCGGTCTTCACAGGATGCTTACGTAAGTTACTGTGTGCTAAGGATCAAATCAAAAAACGTAGTTCTGATTTGTGGGGTGAGACCCCTTATATAGGCATAGGATGCCTTGAATTGGATTAGGGTTAGGAGATTTTGTTGACAAGTTTCAGGTTTAGAATAGAATTTGAAGTCCTAAAACGTAGGGATTTGCCTCCTTATAGGATTGCGTGGCTTGAGGAACACTCTTTGGAGAGTTTGATTTTGATTTTGATCTTATTTTATCAATCATAAGTTGGGTTGATACAAAGCCTACGAATTTAATAATAAATCCTTGGTTTGCGGGCTTCGAGCCTAATTAATGACATATTAATTGTTGGATCTTAATAAATGGACTTGGGCTTGGGACCAAATCAGTCATAATTAATGCGCTTATTTATTACGCAGTTAGGATTATTTTTATGCAGCTCCTTTCAAATTCCTTTATTATTTTTGTTATAAATCAATAATTATATATATATATATATTAAAAATAATATATAATTTGATAATAAAATTTAAAATTTATTTAAATATTAATGAAACCCGTGAATTTAAGATAGTATGATTAATACTTAAATTGTTATACAGACAAAACTTATGAATAAAATAACACATAAAAAGTGTCAAATTATTCAAATTAGTGCGGATTTCTCCACACATTGTGTGCAGTAATCGGCCAAACTTTCTATTCCTTTCAAGTTTTTGAATTATTCAATCAAACATCGTAATGGACAAATTTTGTTAAAGGAGCAATGACGGAAATTATTAGAAAAAGTGTAAGGATTGTGTAGTACATAATAGTTTTATTGGTGGTTTGGCCAAGAAAATTAAATAATTTATAAAAGAAATAAAAAAAATAAATGTAAATCAGACCTGCAATCACTCCGGATAAAGCTGTTTAAGTATTGAAAAACAGTCTTCGGATTAGATTGAAACTTTAAGAAAGAGTACATGCTCTTAGTCAAAAATCAATGAAAAACATCTGATATTTCTGTACCCTGTCAAAATATATACTTTCAAGTACTTATATATTATTATGTTAAATTTTATTTAATGATATTTGGTTTCTAGGCCGATCATCCTGAAATCTGTACTAACGGATGATTATTTGAAAGGCATATTAGTCTAATTATTTTTAAAAAAAAATTAACATATTTTTTAGAGTAAGATAATTGTTTTCCCAAATTAAACTATGGTGGGTAGCAAGGTTGCATTGCAGAACAACGTAAATTGTTATGCAGTGTAAGAGACAATGTATAATACAAAGATGTAATTAAAAGGACAGATTGACTATGTTAATTTTGGCCAGCTGTGGAGGTGTATATAACTTACACTTTTCCAGTTCAATCACTCCACTCTTCATTTCACATACTTCCCCTGCTCCTTGTCTTTTAGATTCTCGGCAGGCATTGTCGTCACCTGCATAGAACATGAAAAGGTATGAATTCGTGAAGGGGTTTGCAGGGACTTATATGAAGATACCATGTATCTTTTGAGTTGTGGGTTCCTGTAAACCCTTTTAGGAGGAGCCCTTACCAGAATCTTATAATTTCTCATAACATTATCACATGTGCTGATGAGTATAATAACTACAGAAGTAGTGTGTGCGCGCGCGCTCCGCTTGTATATATGCCTGGCTCCCTGTATGCCACACGTAGAATCAGTCTCTTACGGACTGACTTCTCTGGGTGGCGTGCCGGGAGTTAAGCATATTCATAGTACAAGTAAATGTACACATTACTAGATCGTAATCAGCTATCTTCCTTGGAACTGAAATACTGTAATATACATTATTTTGGTGTTCTTACTCGTAGCTAGGTAGCTTTATGGTTCTTGATTTCATCTTCTCTTATGTTTATGTTTCTTCTTTACTTGCTTCTATATGTTGCTTGGGCATTTTTTTCTTTCATATTTTTCAGTACTTTTATTATGTTAATTAACAACATCATTTATTAGCTCTATCCATCTGTTTTGAACATACTGAAAATTCTTTCCTTCTTTTTTGCCAGAAAAGAAAAACAGTTTTCATCAAACATAAAATAACACAACCCATATAAAGACCAACCTTCGATACAACCATATCGGAAGGCTCGTGTCTTATAACAAGAGTTGGAAGATTTAAGACAATAAACGTGCAAATAATTTGAATTTACTCGCGGTGGTTGCAGATTGTCCAAATAATTTGAAAAGCGGATTATTGATCAAGACTCTCTACTCCAATCTCTTAGTTTTCTTCCTCGATTTTATAACTGATGGCAAATAAAACATGTGATTAAATAATTTAAATTTACTCGCGGTGGTCGCAGATTGTCCAAATAATTTGGAAAGCGCACTATTGATCAAGGCTCTCTGCTCCAATCTCTTAGTTTTCTTCCTCGATTTTATAACTGATGGCAAATAAAACATGTAATCGGTAAAAGCCACACTTGTTTAAAACCCACATCCCCTTTTGTTGGCCCCATCACTTGCCACCTCAAATTAAGTGAGTTTGTAAAAAAAGTGGTCAATTTCACCCAATAACAAACCCACTTACCACATTTTGTATGACCTTTTATATTTATTTTATAATATACTTTTGATTATAATATTTTAGATTAATTTAATAACAATATCTTTAAAAAATATTAAAAAAATATTAAAGCAATTATTAAAAATACATGTCACGCATATAAAATGCATTATATTATTAAAAAACAATTCATGAAAAATAGTATATTAAAAATATCACACGAGAAAATATTAAATTAGAAAAATACAATTTAAAAAATTAATGATTATTGTCTGATAAAATGTTTATATTGTATAAGATTAAGGTAATATTTTAATTAGTTCGTACGTTATTTTCTTCTTTTATGCTTGGTTTTGCGGTGTTTCTGATTGTGCATGTATCAAAGAAATTTTTACGAGATTTTCCATTAAATGGAATGAATTAGATAGTGTGATATGTCATCACGAGTCAACAAAATCTTGGTGGATCGAGCGGAAATCTTTTTATAAGGGAAAACTTTACAAACATTTGGTCACGAAGATCGTTGTAAATCAATTAGGAGACCTTTGTAATTAATGCTAATTTGTAGGTTTTTAGTATAAATAGACCCCCTAACCTCGTTGTAAAATCATCTCATCTCACACATCTCTTACTTCTCTCTCGTATCTCTTTTATTTTTCACTGTTGTATCCAAGATTTTATTATTAATAAAAACTTCAAGTTCGTCTCGATTTTAGGTATGCATTATTTATTTTCTTATATCATGATGGTCTCGATGATGTGCAACTAAGCCCTCTCTAAGGGGCGAATATAGTTGGCTAAAGAGACCCGATATCATGGTGTATGCGCTTTAATTGCTAAATATTTATTTATTGATTATCTCCAATATCATGTCTATGTGAGTATTTTCATGCGAGCCACACATGTAGAGTTGGGAATTCGTATAGTTAAGATCCATATAATTTTGAGAGTTGATTTAATTGGTAAAATAAATGTGAAATATTTTTATGATTTTGAATGAAACTTGATTTGAAGTCATTGGATGTCTTTACTCTAAATACTTGTGAGTTTATTTGCTCATAAAAATACATGTTTATGCCATGATATTCGTGTTTAGCCGAGGAAACTTGTTCCTTAAATCTATTAAAAGTGATATTTCAGAGTGATAGTTAATTATTTTTATTAGTTTATAAAAACTTGATTCGCGTTCTTTGTGGTTCGACCTATACTTGCCCCCATACTCGCGTACGCCCATGTACTTGCGGTTTTTATTAATTTCAATTTTTTTCCCAACAAGTTTTTGGCGCCGCTGCTGGGGAACCCATCATTGAGTTTTTAGTTTTAAAGAAAAATAAAAAAATATTTTTCTGTTTTAGTAAAAGCAGACCTGAAAAAACATCGGTTTCATTTGTTCAGTCACGATAACCCGCGATTACAACCTGACTGTTTCTTTTTGTTGATTGTCGTGTTCCTGACCCACGTAGGTGTTATCAATAGCAGTCTCCGGTCGGTGACATGTTAACTTAGATAGGGGTTTTTTCCTTTTTTTTTATTTTTTTGCTGATCGTGATTCAAATGAGCATTCAACAGTAGTAGAGTATACCCTGACTTGTTTTGTATATCTTTAATTTAACTTTTAATTGTTTTACTTAAATTCTTTTAATTTAATTTTTTTGTTATTTTTTGTTATTTTTTATTCTTTTACATGCAAATGTAATAGAAGAGAGAATAAAATAAAAATATTTCGGTAATTTAACTTTTTCGTTTAGAATTTGCAAGTAACAAATTATTGCCCAGTAAAGTAATTATTTAAGGGGGGTTGGATACAATTATTAAAAAAAATCGATGTTTTATGAAAGTAAAGTAAGAACAGATGAATCAAATAACAATTTATATTGATCTTTAATAAATTGTTACAAAACTCTCTGAATAACAATATTCTTAAGAGCTTCTAGGTTATACGAATACTCGAGTTGTGCACCACATATTATGATAACATATTTTGTATTTATATACTACACAGCTACAAATCAGTCCTGTATCAATTACAAGATATGTTATAATATAACTATAACACTTTACATATCTAAATCAACTACGATCCTATTAATCAGCACCTTCTGATTTATCTCACAGTCATGACTTATCATCCAAGTCATTCTCAATGGATAGCTTTGATCAATGGATAAATGCTTTAGCTTCAACGGATAATCATTTATATATATCAACGAATGATATCAAAGCTTTCAACGGATAATCATATTACAACAATTGATCATATCCTAATTGTGACATAGATCATGATCTTCAACTTAGCTAATTCTCAACAATCTCCCCCAATTTATACTTTGCATAATAAGCATGAATTCCAATAGAATTGTCTAGTGCCAAAAACCAGATTAGACAAAATAAGTAGTGTAAAGCTTACTTTATTTCAGAATTTGATCTTTATATTTCTTGATAAACTCTACAGTATCTCTGAGCAAAAGCTTTAACTCAATCATCAATCTTTTTCAACAGAATATCTTCTAACTTGATCTTCAAATTCTCTTCATACTCTGTTTTGTCAGATAATTGATAGATAGCAGCTTTTAGATTTCTGATTTAAGCTTTTCTGTCATCATGTCTTCCAGTGAAACATAGCAAGTTTTTCTTCCATCAGGATTCATAGTTATACGTCTCTGAGTAAGAACATTTTCAATGACAGCTTCACCTTTCTTCATGTTAACTCCTTTCCCTCTAAAATTTATGTATTTAGGAACATATGATCCGAAATAATATCTACTATCATCCAGTATCCTTCTT
Organism: Apium graveolens; assembly: GCF_009905375.1. NCBI lineage: Eukaryota > Viridiplantae > Streptophyta > Magnoliopsida > Apiales > Apiaceae > Apium > Apium graveolens. The sequence continues at coordinate 84,617,944 of NC_133653.1, read as the reverse complement.
CTGATATTGGCAAGAATCATGTTTGACCATAGCCTAGAAGTTTCATCTTCAACTCTTAGCAAATAGTGAATGTACTTCAATTCTTTTATTGACATGATCATTAGTTCATCAAGTGGAAGAACTTGAACTTATTCATTTTGCAATAAAAGTAAGATCTTCTGTTTAGATTCAGAACCATCATGTTTGTCAAGAATAATCTTCACAGCTTCAAGTCTATCCAGATGATCAGCAGTTATATCCTGATCTGGACTATCAGCAAGTGTGAAGTTCAACAAATTTAAGTTGATAAGTTTAGCTTCATGATGTCCTATTCCAGCTCTTGTGAATGGTTCAATCAACTTAAGATTCTTAGCTTATTCTAACCAAGACTTCTTATCTTTCATGATATTAGAACTAAGTAAACCATCCTTCCTTATTTCTCCAGGAGTAAAACTCAATTTATCATTACAATTAAGATCAACAATTTTTCTCCATTTGTATTTGTTCTTGATCTTTGGAAATACTTGAGCTCTCCTTTCTGCGCTTTCCTGCAATATCTTCTTATTTGTACTCCTCCATCTATTCCTCTAAAATATTTTAAATATATTCTTGTATTCTTGATCTGCTTATCAACACCTATTCTGATTTTTTCTTCCTGAGCCCTTTTTTCTCTGTCAAAAATCATTTCTTCTTCCTTGATGTTTTCAGCATTAACAGCTTCAATATAGGCAGAGAGAATCTGTAAGTCCATTCAAAATAGAATATCTTCTTCTTCAGTCTTCACAGAAACAGGAATCATTATCACTCTTTCAGTGTCAGGAAAATTATCAGAATTTGTAACTTTGTCATCAGGAATTAAACTAGGAGTAACAAGAGCAGCTTCCATGTTAGATCTATGTGATCTATCCTTAGAGACTTGAGTTGACTGTGTTTTCTTTCGAATTTGAATTCTAATTATAGATTGAACTTTCACAATATCAACTTTCTAAGCATCAGATGTCTCATTTTCTTGTTCATCACCATCATCATCAGAATTGGTATTTTTTCTCAAAACTGATTCAGGTTCATTTTGTCTTTGATACAATCTCCCCATTTTTGGCATCTAGACTTTGTAGAAGAGAGAAAATAGCATCCAACTTGGAATTTGTAGCAATCTGACCAGCCTCCAAAGCTATCAGTTTTTCAGACATTCCATCTAGTTTTGCTTCCAAGCTTAACATTCTCTTTAGCAAACCACTATTTTTTTGTACCTTGAAGAGTCACAGAAAGATCAGCAAGCGCTTCTCTGATTTTAACAGTTTCTTCCTTGAATGCAGAGACAGAAGAATGCAGTCCTTTGACTAAAACAATATTGGATTTGATATATGCTTTCATAGCAGTATGTGAAACCAATTGAACAACATGATCAACTAAAGTTTGAGCAGATTTCATAGATATCTTTTCACTAGGTAATCTCCAAGAATGATTCCATTCATAAACCCTATGAGGATGTAGAATAGCAACATGACCAGATGATGAACCAAAAGTAGAAAATTTAGATGCTTCAATACCAGCTTTCAAAACAGCATCATCAGGATTATCATCATCAGAGTCATCAGAATCATCTTGATCACCAGAATATCTCTTTAGAATATCATAATCAACATCAGAATCAGGAACTACGCCTTTGAGCTTTAAATCAAGATTTGACTTAGAAGGTTTAGTTACCTGTGTAGATCTTATAAGAAAAGAACCATGAGCACCTAAATCTCTCTGTTCTTTTATAGTGATCTCATCACTTCTCACACCACTCATCTCATAACTTTTAATATTCAGAGCTTCCTCACAAGGATTAACTAAATCATGTCTCTCATCTACCTCTCCTTTTTCTAGGTAAGGATCCTGCCTTTCTTAAATTCTATTTTTGACTAAATCTTTTCTCTCAGTCTCACATGAAAAGCTCAGAGAAGTTTGTCCTATAGAAATAAGAGGTGGCTGAGAAGAGTTTCCTGTGATTATATGACTAGAGGTATTCCTTTATAAAAGTCTAATCATAGTCATATCATCAGATACGATAGAGTTTAAAAGATTTGTACCATAAGGAGTATCAACCATTGGTATAGCCTTGAGTGGTTATACCAAGATTGCTTCAAGCTTATCTTGAGAAGTGATCATTACATCTGTAGAATTAGGAACAGTTGCATCAGGAATTGTCCTTGTGTCAGGAATATGCTACTTGACAAGAGTCGACCCCGTAGTAGAATTTGATATTAAGCCTGCAACAGTACTTTGAACTGTTGGTTCTTGTGTGACTTGAGGTATAGAAGCTTTTTCAACCCTTTGAACTGAAGATTCTTGTGTGCTTCCCTCAAAGATAGGATCATTAATAGCAACATCCAATTCAACAATTTGCTTTTGATGAGCTTCATTATCTTGTACTGTCTTCAGAATGTTATCAACCACAGAAATTTGACTTCCTTGAGCAATGTCAGGAATAGTCAGATGTGATAATATGCTTGCACCTACACTTTGAGCAGGTGGTTCTGGTGTAGCTGGGGCTTTAACAAGTGCATCTTCACGTTGAGAATATGGTTCTTGTGTATTGTACCCCTTATGTGGTGATTGAAGTTTGATCTTCTTGCTTTGAGAAATAGATGAAGTCTGTGCTTTCCTTTTGATAGACTTCTGCAGATCAACTTCCTTAGCAATTTCAACTATTTTGACTGAGTGAGATGTAGAAATTGTCTGATCAGGAATTGTCACAATCTTGTCGGGAATTGCTTGAGACCTGTCAGGATTTGGCAATGATTTGTCAGGATTTGTAGATTTCTGATCCAGAGCAATATCAACCAACACTAGACCATCTGGTTTCTTGTGAACCTTTTCTGCTAACTTTATTAGTCTTCTTTTCTTAGGTTTAGCAGCTACAACCAAACTTTGGTCTTCTCCTTGTTAGTCCCAAAGTATCGTAGAAGGGGGGGGGGGTTGGATACGATACCTACAATATTTTTGATTCGTTTACAAGTTCTTCATTAAAAGTACGGAATCAAATAAGACACAAAACAATTCGAGGAATATATTGTTTTATTAATATAATCCTTGAGGTTGCTACAATCTAATCAATAAATTGATTAGCTACAATAAATTCAACAACATAACAATATATTTACAAGCTTAATAAATGAGGGGATTTAATGGAGCTCTCGTAAACTAAACTATATTGCTGAAGAAGATGACTAAAATAAATTCAATTCATTTAGCTGCTAATGTAGTCTTTTAAATTCATTGGACATGTGGCATTACCGTGTTCACACAATCCTTTGTTTTTGCTGCAATTGATTCATTTAATATCACAACTCTTCTATAGCGACTTGAAAATCCTCTGAATATTCTTCTATGGCGACCAGTGGCTTTATATTGCTCTATGGCGACTAGTTAAGCTCTATGGCGACTTGGTGAAGCCCTATGGCGACTGGTGAAGCTCTATGGCGACCAGTACACATTGTGTCCTCTTCTATGGCGACCAAGCTCTATGGTGACCAGTACATATTGTGTCTTCTTCTATGGCGACCACTGGTGCCTTAGAGATTCTTTATGGTGACCAATGTGGTGCCTTAAAGTAATTCTCTATGGCGACCAGTTCTGTGGCGACCATTAAGTCTACTTGTAGTAGTATAAACTTCTATGGCGACCAGAGTGAAGAATATTATGCCTTAGAATGTTCTTGCTTTTGTTTAGCCATTCTTCACTGTATCAACATTTTCTTTTGTAACTGAATCATAATTCCTTCTTGAATACTGATGTTTGGTGTACTGGTCTGGTTCACAAACAACTAGCATTGAGAGAACCTAATTCAATTTGTCTTGTGTTCTAGAGCTGATACAGATTGGTGATTATCCATTGCTTCTTTCACTGAAGCCTTGATCTGTAACACTTGAAATCAATTCATGTAACTGATGCTTAAAGTCCCTTAATATCTTATTCTTCATGGTTGCTTGAACATGACAAGAAATTCTTCCCATGATCTGTTAGAGGACTTAAAAAGTCAATTGCATATTTTGGTTCTTTGTGTTTATCCTGTCTTCATCTGTAGGGTTCTCGTGCTTCACAGTTTAATATTATTTATATGTTTCTATTTTCATATTGTGTTATAATTCCTCGATTACATGTTACATTATATTATGCTTTATAATATCCCCCTATTTGATTGTTAGAGTTCGACAAGCAAATCCCTAAGGATAACTCAACTGATAATAAGAAAAAGTACAATCTAAAAATAGATAAAGATAGTAAATACATTCTGGATTACATATTCAATTCCAGATTTCTTTAGTTACAAATTATAAAGAAGTATTCCTCTAGCCTGAACATATATTTCATGTCTTCTTTGTCTTTGTTCTTTTCTGCTTCCTGCTTCCTTCTCCTTCTTGAGTCTGATCAGATTTTCTCTTAGTGACTTTCTTCTTAGGATCTGAAGGTTTTGGAGGGGACTCTTTCCGCTCATTCAATCTAGCTTGCATACAATCACGAGCTTCTATTTCAAGTGCATTGACTGGAGGTGGATTTTTCAGCTCATGAAGCATTATCTCAAGATATTTGACTTCTGTGCATTTAGGAACAAGATCAAGCAATAGTGATAATTTTATGGACTTTACGAAGACTGTTATCCTTTTTAGATGTCCTCTTACTCTTTTAGTGTCATTGATTGATTCTTCTTCCATCACTTCATTAAGAATCTTAATGAGAGGAATTAAAAAAACCTTGCCCTCCTTGCATGTGGATAGTTTGACATCCATCAAGGCTTGTTGTATTGAGTCTGATTCACTTATCTTGAAGTCTTTGATCCTAATCTTGCTCTTGTTGATTTTGAAGACTAGCTCCCCATCATTGTCAGTGTTGATTATGGGTTCATTGTCTTTCAGAAGATTAATTTCTGGTTCTCCATTAATAAATATCATCTCATGATACACTCTTGTAACCTTCTTCATGTCCTTCTCTGTATCTCTGATCATTTTATCATTGAGCCTATAAGCATATAGAACTTCAGCAGCTTTATAATCTGCTTTTGATCTTTTAACACCTGGAGCTTCCAGTTTAGCTCTTTTGCTCCTGAGTTGACTTTCTAGGAAAGTAAGTTGTAGAAAACGAACCAATGGTTCTTATGTGTTGGTCAGACATGGTGATGTTTTGCATCCTTCCACCCGCAAATACTTTGATCATGAATGGATACATAAAGGCTTGAGGGGATACATCCATCATCATTCTCCAAAGTTTGTCTCTGAAATATTCGTTCTCATTTGATTTCAACCATGGGATTTTTGAGGCTAAGACAAAAAGTTCAACAATGTTCAACTTCTTCAGCATACTGGTAGACGCCTTCATCTGTAGACCATCTCTGTGATTGATAGTGATCTTCCATCCATTCTTTAAAATTTTCACAGTAGTTCCCATAATTATTTTGCTGAACTGATCATAGAACTCATGGATGTTTCCATATTCTTTTCTGCAATGCTCCACAGTTCTTAACAGATTAGAGTTACCAGGGTCTGAATAGTGATATATTTCTGGTTGGTCCATTTTCTTCTTTATTTCTTCCCATTTGCTTCCCTTCCTATTAGCTCGAAGATATACTTCTCTTGCTTCTCTGTTCTCCCTTCTTTGAATGGCTATCTGAATTGTTTCTCTTGATTTTTCCATTTCTTCTTGAATCTCTATATAAGAGCGATTGATTTTCTCTGGCAATCCATAGAATAAACAGTCGTCTAAGAAGGCATCTTCATCTTAAAACTCTTCGTCCTCAGTAATGATCTTTCTTTCTTCCGTAGTCACTTTTTCAAATCTTGGCTCACACCTCATTGGAACACCACTTTCATCTATTTCACCTTCCTCTAGTTCCTCTGGAAATAATAGATTTTTCTGAGTTGTAATTATTTGGCTCAGATGTCCTGATTGCTCCCTTGAGATGTTACACTTTCCTTAATGAATCTTTCTTTGAGGAGCACCCTTTCATCAATTCTCTCTTATACATCTTCCTGTATCTCATCTCTAAACTCATCATAGGCAGCTCTAGTAGCCTGAAAGGCATCTTGAAGTAGATTTACAGCAATATCTACTTTTTCTTGTTCTTCTACCCTTTTTCCCCCTCAGTTGGGTTATCCTTCAGAGCTGGTGTTGATTGAGCATGTAAGGTCGAGACAGGGATCTCAAGAGAAACAGGAAGTTGCTTGCTGACTGAGGTCATTGGCCCAGTACTGGCAAGAGCTGCTTCAGAAGAGACCGGGATCGGCGCTTGCTTGCTAACTGAGAGCTTTGGCTCAGTATTGGCAATTGCCTTTCCTTTTCGTGTGTGAGATAGAGATCGCTCAACGAATTCCCGTAAACTGGCAAATGCTGCTTGCTGATGTTCAAGTTGATCGGAAAGACTGGCGATTTGATGATCTCTGAGAGATAATTCTTCTTGGAAATGTTAGTCTTTAAGAGCCAGTTGTTCTTTGAGATAAATGTCTTTGAAAGCCAGCTGCTCTTCAAGATAGGATTCGGTGACATATTTGATAGATCTATGGGTGTATTTTGGATGGTGGGTGTCTCACAGGCTTCTCGCAGTATATTACTCATCACTCTAGCACTCGGTTTGGGGTGATGTGTTTCACTCGTTCTCACATGTTCACTCCGCTCAGAGCTCCAAGTTCCAAATGTACCTGCAGAAGACACTAGAGCCATCCTTAAGGAGGTCAGTAGTGGTGCAATGGGAGTTCGCAATTCCCGAACCTTGTCTGAGACAAGTTTCCTGTCATCATTAGATGACTCATCCAGAGTTAGAATCTCTGGAAGGAGCACTGGGGCCGTCATATTTGGCATCTGATCCCTAGGTTCCCCTTGTATTTGTGATAATACATTCCCCTTAGGCTCACTAGTTAAATCTAGTTCATTGCCACTGGGTTGCCGATCCGCGCCTATGTTGGATCCCTTATCCGAAGATGCATTCAGGGTTATCAGTCCAGGGGAGGTAAGTGTTGTGCTAGATTTGGCAGCGATTACAACACTCTCTCCTAACACCTGTGAAGGCAGTTGATCCATTGAAGGACCTTGAACATAATATTTTAACCGTAAAATGGTTGAATGCCCAGTTTCCGTCAATACTTCCTCACCAAAAAGAACTCTTCTAATCGACTTATTTAAAGCTTCAAGAGATTGAAAATTGAAAAGTATATTTGACTCATTACAGGATGCCGTGGCCGATGGGCGAATTTCAATAGATCTACCTTGTTGAGAAGATAGATCTAGTAACTGTTTAGTTGCCTTTTTAGCCAGAGAATCCTGTTGAGAAGATACCTGGAGGTTTACAGTTGTCTCAGGAGATATACTTCTTTGCTTTAAAGGAGACAGAGCTGTGGGTTCTCTCAAAGTATCTTCCTTATTGGCGGCATCTAGTGCAGTTTCTCCCTGTATATGCATTGGGTCCTTATACTCCAGGGTTTAGGCTAAGAGAGTTGAAGGTGTTTGATTTGGCTCTAGAGGGTGGTTATGAATTTTTGGTATTCCAAACTCACTACCTCTCCTATCTACTTGTTCAATAAGTAGCTGTGTGTGATGTGTGTCAAGTTGTAATTGATATATACTAATGAAATCAGAGCATTCTTCATAAAGATCACTCATAGCAGATGTACCCATACCTGAGAAAGCTGGTCTGTAGACAGATGTATTAGAGTGGGTAGACTCAGCAACTTCAGGAGGTTGTCCAGCAGCTTCAGGTTGAGCTTGTTGAGCATTGTCAGGTACAGCTTCTTGCTGTGGTTCAACTTTAATCTCTGCTTGATCAACATCCTCAGGCTCAGGTTGATCTGCTTCTTTATTTGCAATCTCTTCAGGTGCATGAGCAATGTTCTCCTGTTGAGCAGCATCAGCTTGAGGCTCACCTTCATTTTCTTCATCTTCATGTTGAACATTGATAATGTCAAAGATAACTGTCATGTATTCCGTTAGGGAAGCAACATTTGCATTTGGATAGTTTCCTTTTCTATACAACTTAGTCACTATCAACGGAGACATGATAGGGGAATCTTCCAGGATGTCACTGTGAGTTACTTCCTTTTGTGCTTCTGATAATTTACCATTGAGCACAATATGAAGAAACCTTGTATATAAGATAAAGTTTTGATGCTGAGATTGGTTCTCCAAAATGTGCTTCATGAAGATATGCCCAATGTTGATGCGAAGATTATTTGCAACAGCAACACCAACAATTTGATTGAAATGAGTCAGTCCATGGAATCCACCAGTCTTGGGAGCCAAGCAGTGAGATAATATGTTGAAACAGATTCCATTCCTTGGGAAGATGACTCTTGTTGAAGTGTTTCAGAAAATCGTCATTCCCTATTAGTATGCTTCTTATACCTCTGAAGAAACTGAGTATTTTCCAATCAGGTGGAATGGCATCAAAGTTATCACGAGGTAGCTGAAGGTGTTCATTTAAATCATCTTCCATGGTTTTGATGGTCTCATTTTTAATTACAAAATAAAAATTCAGTTGTTCGTCATTAGAGGAATTTATTGTTGTTCTGTGCACGTGCCTGAGAAGCTCAATATTTAATTTGACATTAGTAGTTAATGTGAAGCACATAATTGAGTGTTTATTTAGAAAACAGATCCATGTCTCAAAATAGCCATTTTAACTGGATCACGTTCAATAATTGAAACAAAATTTGTTTTTAGAATCTGAATATTATCAACCATTTAATTAAATATGAGAATAAAATTTGGATTTAAAACAAACAGATTTGTGCCCTTCGAATTATAAAATAAAACAAATTGACCAAACTTTTAACACACTTTAAAAATTAACCAAACGAAGCCTTAAGAAGAAATTAAATTAAAATTAACCCAATTAACAAGTTATGCCAAACAAAGCCTTAAACCAAAAGCTAGGGTAATTCGATCTCCACAAATCTCCGGTGAAATTTGTTAATTTTGGTATCAAAATAATCCTTGTGATCTAGGCTTTCAAAAACTTCAAAAATTATAATTTTTGGCAGCAGTTTGTTATAGTGTTGATCGAAATAAAAAAATTTCTTCTCCCTTGCGACTCGGTGATGTATGTATATGAATGAATAAAAATCGACTTGTATGCATATATACTCACAGACAGCAAATCACAAAATGATCAAGTGGTGTGTGGCGACCAGTGTGGTATAGATTTCTATGGAGACCAGGGAACCATCCTGTGGCGGCTACAGAGGAATCACTTAGAATTTTCTAAGTAACTTCCCTCTGCGGCGACCAGGGATCCTAGTATAGTCCTTTGGCGACTACAGAGGAATCACTTAGAATTTTCTAAGTATTTTCTCTATGGCGACCAAGGATCCTAGTATAATCCTATAGCGACTACATAGGAATCTCTTAGTATTTTCTAAGTATTCTCTCTGTGGCGACCAAGGATCCTAGTATGCCCTTAGAATTTCCTCAGTTTTCTGTGGCTATCACACCATCCACTTGAAAATTCATTCCACAAAATTACAATTTTAACAAAATAGAATTTTGTGCTGCTAATATTACAAATTTAACATATTCTTTTAAATATCTGTAAATTTAAAAGATGTTAAATTGATAAATCATAATTATTTTTCACCACTTATATAATTATTATCATTAAATTGATAATACCATATTTTTGTGAAAAATGATTATGCTGCAAATTTTAAATTAATTTCAATGAACCCCTTTAAATATTAATTATTTAAAGTCCACTGAAATTAAATTTCATAGCTTTATCAATATGAAACTGCTAAAACATATATATATATTATTGGATGCAAGCACATAAATGATTGAATTACGATAAATAATTAATGGCATGTAAATTCAGATGTCCTGGAAATATTGAAATTTAATAACAAGTGAATTCAACCAAAACAAATTGCAGTTTCTGACTTCTAATATATTAATTAGAAAGATTTAACATCCCAAGTTCACTAACCAACTTAGAGAAAGTGTTTTCATCATGCGGTTTTGTGAAGATGTCTGCAATTTGATCCTTTATGGGTACAAAATGTAACTCCACGGTGCCATTTGTGACATGCTCTCTGATAAAGTGATACCAGATATCAATGTGCTTTGTTCTTGAGTGTTGAACTGGGTTGTTTAAGATTGCTATTGCACTTGTATTGTCACAAAATATTGGAATCTTCGATACCAACAGACCGTAATCCCGGAGTTGCTTCCTCATCCACAAGATTTGGGCACAACAGCTTCTAGCAGCTATATATTCAGCTTCAACAGTTGATGTAGATACTGAGTGCTGCTTCTTGCTATGCCAGGATACCAATATTCTCCTAAGAAACTGGCAGCTTCCTGATGTACTTTTTTGGTCAATCTTTCAACCTGCAAAATCTGAATCTGTATAGCCAACTAGGTCAAAACCTGTACCTTTAGAGTACCAAATACCAAGATTTGGAGTTCCCTTAAGATACCTAAATATTCTTTTAACAGCTATGAGATGAGACTCTTTTGGTTCAGCTTGAAATCTAGCACATAAGCATGTTGTAAACATAATATCTGGCCTACTTGCTGTGAGATAAAGTAATGAGCCTATCATACCTCTATAGCTTATGATGTCAACTTTCTTACCAGTTTTGTCCTGATCAAGCTTAGAGGCTGGTGGCATGGGAGTCTTTGCTGGAGTTGAATATACTTCTTGAGAAGTTCTCTGATATACTTGGATTGACAAATGAATATACCATCTTTCCTTTGACTCACTTGTAATCCAAGAAAGTAGTTCAACTCTCCCATCATACTCATTTCATACTTACTCTGCATTAGCTTAGAGAATCTCTTGCAAAGATCATCATTAGTAGAACAAAATATAATATCGTCAACATATACTTGAACTAATATCATATCATATTTATGCATTTTATGAAACAGAGTTTTATCTATGACACCTCTAGTAAAACCATTTTCACGTAAAAACTCAGAGAGAGTGTCATACCATGTCCTTGGAGCTTGCTTAAGACCATAGAGAGCTTTGAATAGGAAGTATACAAAATTAGCCAAATTTGGATCTTCAAAACCTGGAGGTTGTTCTACATACACTTCTTCTTCTAGCTCCCCACTCAGGAATGCACTCTTCACATCCATTTGATAAACTTTGAATTCTGAATATGCTGCGAATGCTGGAAACATCTTGATTGCCTCAAGTCTAGCCACTGGTGCATAGGTTTCATCATAATCTATACCCTCTTCTTGAAAGTAACCTTTAGCTACCAGTCTAGCCTTGTTTCTCGTTACAATGCCATCTTCATCTAACTTGTTCCTGAATACCCATTTAGTGCCTATCACTGACTTGTTCTTTGGTCGAGGTACCAGCTTCCACACCTTCTGCCTCTCAAACTGATTGAGTTCTTCTTGCATAGAAATAACCCGATCTGGATCTTCAAGTGCCTCATCCACTTTCTTAGGTTCCATTTCTGAAAGAAACCCTGAAAAGTGACATTCATTCTGAGTGGCATGTCTAATTCTCACTCCTGTGTCAGGATCACCAATGATGAACTCAAAGGGATGGTCTCTGTTCCATACTCGTTGTCGAGGCAGATAAGATCTTGATGTTTACCCTTGTTCAGCCTGATATTGAGTGTGAACTGTAGATCCTCTTCCTGCTCCCCTGAGTTGTTGTCACCATGACTAGATGATTCTGATCTTTGTACAGTAGTTCTTGAAGGTGTTCATGTATGATTGTCATAATCATTGTTTCCACCATTACCACCACTTGATCCTAAATCAGTATTTCCATGTACTGTATTTATAGCTCTAACAATCTCAGGTTCTATTATATCCAAAGGATCATCTAATAGATTTTTAAATTCCAGAGATTCAAAATCTTTTTTTCTTTGCAGGCTTGCTAACTTGGTGTCTTTAAATGTTACATTAAGGCTTTCAATCACCTTCTGATCAGTAATCATATAAACCCTGTAAGCTTTAGATTCCAGAGAATAGCCAAGAAATATGCCTTCTTTTGCTTTAAAATCAAACTTTCCTAGATGTTCATTTCCTTCCTTCAGCACAAAGCATTTAGCACCAAACACATGAAAGTATTTCAGTGTTGGTTTCTTGTCCGCCATTATCTCATAAGGAGTCTTGTCATGATCTTTATTAATCAGGGTACGATTTTGAGTATAACACGCTGTGTTGACAGCTTCAGCCCAAAAGTAAGTGGGAAGTCTTGATTCACTTAGCATAGTCCTTGCTGCTTCAACCAAGGTACGATTCTTCCTTTCTACCACTCCGTTTTGTTGTGGAGTTCTTGGAGCTGAATACTGTCTCGAAATACCTTTCTCTGTACAAAATTCATTTAGAAATGCATTCTTGAATTCTGTCCCATTATCTGATCTGATCTTTCTGACAGGTAATTTCGCTTCCAACTCAATCTTCTTTATATGATCCACTATCAGCTGAGGTGCTTCATCCTTGGATTGCAAAAACAACACCCATGTGTATTTGGAGAAGTCATTGACTATCACTAAAGCATATCATTTCTTTGATAGTGACAACACATTCACTGGACCAAATAAGTCCATGTGAATTAACTGAAGAGGTTCAGTTATGCTTGTCATTTCCTTGCTTCTGTGTGATGCTTTCTTTGATTTCCCCTTTTCACATGCTTCACAGAGTCCTTCTTGACAAAATTCCATCTGTGGTAGTCCTCTCACTAATTCTCTCTTGACCAGAGAGTTCATTATCTTGAAGTTCAAGTGTGAGAGCTTCTTGTGCCATAACCAACTTTGTTCTGATGAAGCTTTGTTGTAGAAACATCTTATTACTCCATCACAGGAAGACATCAAGTCAGCTACGTACAAATTACCTTTCCTCGCTCCCTGTAAAGCAAGCTTCTCATCTTTCCTGTGAGTGATCAAACATCTTTCTGGCCTGAAATCAACATTGTATCCTTTGTCACAAAACTGATTGATGCTGTCACACCCCAACTTTAACAAAGGAAAACTATACGAATAATTACAATAGTTAACAACATGAAATATATACACCGAAACCAAGATCTTACAGTTTAGGGTTTGGAACTGCCCAATACTAATAACTATTACAACCTGATTTCAATATCGAGTCCTCACACAAAACGATCACTAATCTTCCTGAGCTCGAACATACGAATCGGCATTACAAGTCTTACGTGCTATCTGCTGGAATCTAACCATATCTACTAGCTGAAATATTAGGGTGAAAGCAAGTAGTGAGCTAAATGCTCAACAAGTGCTATAATATACATAAACAAAATAAAATAACAATGGAAATGAAAGATTCAACCATATAGTGACAAGAGATAAACTTTCAGGGTGATGGCATCTTTTATTTGTAACAAAATAATTAGAAACCATTTCTTTATCAAAACCATTTTATGACGCTACGGATTACAGCCGGTGATCATCCGCGAAGTAATCCCGAACCTCGCTGGGTTCTAGAACATTAATGGGATCCCTAGGCAACCTTTAAGCCTATAATTTATAAGTGGAAAGGACTTGCGTCTCAGTCCAGATCCACTATCTAAAGAAAACATTTGTCCCCCTTTGGGACTGAAAAACCACTTTTAACTTTTTATTTTAAAAACCGATGCCAAGTGACGGTTAATTTCTTAAACAGTGAACGTCTTTATCAAGGGTTCTAGATCAACTTCGAAGCACATGGAATAGGTTCAATAAACTTTAAGGCCATAATTAATTAGACTGATAACTTATCGAATGGAATTGCAAAGTTTCTATTCACAAGGGATTTGGTATTGCGGTTTAACAGGGTTATTGGATAGTATAAAGGAACTAAGTCAAACTAGGTTCAATGTAGTGGTTCCAGATAAGACATAGGTATTAAAATATAAAGAAGGTAAGCATCAGTTCGAAGTATAACAGGGTATCATGTTTTAGGGGTAAGAATAGAGTTATCAAGCAATCATGAACAACTTTAAGGAATAACTGACTTTTAGGTGCTAAGATAAGGTTACTGAGTATAACTCATACGGGGTTCAACATCACAATTACTTTGGTGTACTATCATGGTATGACTTTTGGATTACTCGCATATAATACGGAACATAGATTTGACACCACTTGGATCATATATACATGTATATCAAGGTGAATTAGAATACTCGCATTATATATAAAATCTAGGTTTACACACACTTGCAGTGTAAACACAAAAAGATAGGTTGAAACACTTGCCTTGAGAATGCCTGGACTTGACTGGAAGGTGGGAGCAAGTGGGAGCTTTACTCGACTTTAATGGCAAGTTTACCCTCGTCTCGAGAGCCTACACAAAATAATAATAACCTCATTATAATATATTCTCACCAACTAAACCTATTTATAAACCGAAAGTAAGCACATTGGCACTTAGGCCTATATACACATACATGCTTACAATTATCTTATAAGCATACTAGATCACATAGCCACATATGCTCACATAACACCTTTAAATATATAATAATACATCAACATACTATATTGCATTACTAAGCTTGGATGATCTTACTCCACTTACTCAAGTCACTTAGTTATGCTAAATTAGTCAAAACTCCTAATATTGACCTCGAAACTCGAAATACCTTTTCTAAACCATCAAGTTCCTATTGACCCTGACCTAGGCCATACACTCTAATTACCTTATACTATCTTAAAACTATGATGGTCAACCTAGGCCTCACTCATAAGTGCTCTAAAACTAAATGTTAAGTGAATGTGCTCATTATAGTGATTTCAGCATGACACCAATGGGTTTATGAGAATAATTGACACCCTTACTCCTTAAGTTTACCTCCCAAACTTCTAAACTAGACTCTTCTGATCATAAGGTAACTCACAAACTTGGTGTGACTCAAAGTCCTAGCTTGGGCCTACCTAGGCCTAAGATTAAAGTCCAAGGTTCCCCTGTTTTTTAGACAAAAAAGTGTCCTGATTTGCACTAACTTGCGATACATGATTCTAACTCAATTCCTATGAACTATGGCTGGAAAAACACCTCTGACACTCCCTCTAACTAAGGCCAATCAAGGCCTAGTGAGGGCCTACCCATGACATTGTCAAAACTCCTCGTTTCTAGGTTGTAGCAAAACTGTTCCCTGCTGGACAGATTTAGTATTTCCACTCGTGCACATAGCCAAACAACCTACAAACCTCTAACAAACATCTGGAAACTGAAGTATACCCCTAATAATAGCTTCTGGTGACTTGGGCCTCAAAGTGCATTATAATGACAAGGTCAAATCTCACCCTAAACCTCATGTTACCAAACTGAAAATCTGGAGAATTTAATATACCCTTTCCACTATGATTTCCCACTTGACAAACCAAACCAAATATCAACCAAAACCCAAACTAACCCTCAACCAAGGTAACCTACTGAACTAAATCTCCCACACACAATATTGGCTTAGTGGAGATCATCCTTACCTAGAGTGCAATATAGAAAAACAAGAGTCAAAGTAATATACTACTCACAAGTCATCTCAATTTCGAAAATAACAACATAAATCCTCCATATATATACGAATCAAAAAAAATAACAAGGAGCACATATCATAATTAATATCCTAACTTAACTGAAATTAGATATTATTAACAAAAATAAATCAAAATAATCAAGAACTTTCGAAAATCATGAGTTGAACCTATGCATGCTTTCGAACTTACAAGCCAAAAACAATATGATTTCCATATAAATTTCATCATATAATCCACATGCAATCCTAGAATTAACTATAAATAATGTGATCACTTAGCATGCAAAGAGTTTTATCAAGTTTTTATTTCCAAAACCAAGCTATTATCACATAAACACACAAAAATCAACAAGGCAACAAGAACACCATCCATTCGGATCCTAACAAGTCATGGCCGAATGGATTAGTGTGAAAACAACATTTACATGAGTGTGACACACTCATGTCTAGCCATTCTCAACCCTATGATAATATATCTCATGGTGAAAGCCTTAGATTCACAAGAATCAAGGGTGTTCACTTTGAGTTTAACAAAACACTACCATGCATGATTAAACCATAGATTTTTCACCCTAAACTCTTTGGATTATTAAAGAACAAGATATGGGAAGTAAGATTACTTAAATGGAAGATGGATGTTTGAATGAAAAATAAAGAAAAAAGGGGGGTGGGGGCTTCGGCCGAGAGTGAAGGCCGAGAGAGAGAGAGGGCCGAGAGAGGGAGAGGAGGAAGGTGAGAGTGGAGTGGAGTGAAGTGAGAGTGAGGTGAGAATTATGACAACTTGTCCTTAGTTTTATGGTTTTAATTTGATTAAAATATGAGTGGAATTGAGAATTGACAAAAGTAACCCTCAAGCAAGCTTGTGACAATTTTGCATGCAAGGGTAAAGAAGTAACTTGGCTAGTGAAGTAGCAGTTAATGGGGTTGGAATTTCCGAATTTGCCCTTATCTTGAATATGGAGCAAAATATATGCATGTGCAACTAAGTAAATTGCAAATTAAAAATTAACTAATCTATGTAAAACAATTTCTATAAATATAAATACACTTTCATAAATCACAAAATATATATATTATAAAATAGCTTATGATTTTAGAAATTTAATGATATAAGATTTGAAAATTTGTTGTTAAAAGATTTTAAAAATCGATTTTTCATATAGAATGAAATACTTTTGATTATCATTTAAAAATACTAAATAATAAGATTTTCCTTTCAAATTTTTTTATATAAACTAATACATTAAACACTTAATTTATACGCACTCAACATATAGATCACCCACATTTATAATTCCACATAATTTAAATCTCAATTATAAACACACAATTATATATAGATAAGGTTTAGAAATAGCGGTCGTAACAGATGCTCAGAATATTATGCTTCAATCCTTCCGCAAGAGAGATGTTTTCAATGATGACATTGCCAATTTCAAAATTACCATATCCCTTAGTAAATCCTTTGTTGTCATCTCCAAAGGTAACAATAGGGCCAGCTTTCTCAACCACACCTCTGAGCAGGGACTTTTCTCCGGTCATGTGTCTAGAACAACCACTATCCAGAATCCACATGATCTTTTCTTTTCTTGCCTTACCCTATAAACACAGATTGATTAGGAAGACTTTGGTACCCAAGATTTCTTGGGTCCTGAAGGTTTAGGGTAGAAACAGGATCAACAAATGAAACCTTGACAGGCTTAGCTTTCACTTTGACTGACTCCTTATCAGTGCTAGTCTCATCAGAGATGTTAGACTTAGGGATACGAGTACTACAGTCTTAGCTTGTGTATGCTCATTACCCATGCTTGTCTTAGTGTCAGTGCAAGTGCTAGCAATTGCATGAAAATCTTTGAAATATTCAGACATGGTAACAAATGCACATGGCATACATCAAACTACACCACAAGGCTCATGAAAACTAGGCATGTTAGGCATGAAAGGCATACTAGAACTTGCAATAGATTCTACTTTAGCTTTAGTGCACGCATGTGTAAGGTGTGCAGCAGAATTGCAATTATTACATAACTTCCTAGATGTAGATGAGGAAGATGAAAAATCAGATTTCTTATTTACACCTACCTTGCCATTTCTGTTCTTCTTAGTCTTAACCTTAGCACCCTCACCAGTCTTAGAGTTAACTAAAGGGTCTGGTTTCTTAAGATTTTCAAGTTCCTTACTATTCACCTTATTACCTAGGTCAGCTATGGATTTGGCTTTACTAGTTGGAGCCTTAGGAGTCTTAGGGGATTGCTCTACCTTCTCTCTATTTTCAGCAATCAATTCCTCATTGATTAGCAAACTTACTTCATCCAAAGGTTCTGAAACAGACTCAGTGAACAAAGGAGATACAACATCTTTAATAACATATAGAACCTTTTCTGAAATAAACATGTTTATTTCAGATGTACCACTATATTTCTTACTGTTCAGCTTAGAATAGTCAAGTCCTATTGAAGTCTTAGATTTAAATCTTTGACTATCTATTATCTCTTTCTGAGTCAAAGCTGCATTCTTAAACGCCTGTAACTTCTTTTCTAAGTCAGCAATTTGGGTTCTAAGAATGGCTTCTACGTCTGCATTGCACTTAACCTTATTCTCTAGATATTCATTCTTTTGTTGAATGTCTTCTAGTCCAACTACAGGCAATTCTAGTTCTTCATTCCTAGAGATTAAACTTTCAGATTTAAGAACTAACTTATCATTTTCAAATTTATATGCATGCATGCTTGTATGAACATTATACAATTCTAGAGTAAGTTCATGCACAGTAGATTTGTATTCAGACACAGACATATCTATAGTTGTAAGTTCATGAACCTGAGATGATTGTGATGATTCCTCTGCAGAGTCTGCCATAAGTTCCAGATTTACATACTCTTCCTCTTCATCCGAATTAGTATCATCCCAGCTTTTTCCTTCATCAATGTACGCTCTTCCCTTTTCCTTTACCACATAAGCATTCAGCTTCTGTTTCAGCTTCTCATTCTTCCTCTTCAAATCTTCATTAGTTTCCTTCTTTTCATAGGAGTCATTTGCTTTTGCTACCTTGGGCTTTCTGTAATCAGATACAACGTGCCCTAACTCATTGCAGTTGTAACATCTTGTTTTGCTCTTATCTACCCAACTTGACTTGTAGCCTCCTCTAGAGCTTGACCCTGATGAGTAGCTTCCTTTCTAAAATCTCCCTGATGAACCCCTTGATTTATAGTTGGGCTTCCTTCTGAATCTAACATGACTAAATTTTACAGCCATGTATGCCATAGATTTGTCCTCCAACTGTTCAAGTTCTTCCTGAGTCATTTTCATCCTCTGGCTCACCATGAGCAATTTCAGCTACGATAATTTCCTTGATTGTTGAGGAGGATGCAACCTCGTCTTCTTGAGCTTCAGGTTCATGAACTACAAGTGTAGTGGTTTTTGCAAGTGTCGTACTCTTACTGTCAATAGAACCAGGTCCATAGATAATAGCTCTCTTCTCTTGCTCCAACTCATGTGTTCTTACCTTTCCATATATCACATCCGGGGATATAGTAATAAAAATCTGCTCTTTTCCTGATTGATGTGTTCTTTTGTTCCAGGTGAACTAGGAGCGTCAGCATAAACTTTCTGTTAGACTCTCGTATAGGGTAAACTTTTCCTTGCAGCTTTAATTCACTTAACAGTCTTGTATATCTCTCAAAGAGTGAAGACAGTGCTTCTTCGGGTTGAAGTTTGAATGCCTCATACTGAGTTATCAGAATATCCATCATGTTTTCTTTGACTTCTTATGTACCTTCCATTAAAAGCTCAATGGTATCCCACATATCTTTTACACTGTTACATCCTAGAAGTTGATGACTCATATCATTATCGGTCGATTCCACAATTATGAGTTGAAGGCTTGTGTCCAGATTTATCAAGTTCTTGTCAGTTTCTGTATATTTAAACGGATCCTTGGGAGTGGATGAGGAAGGAATTCTCACACCAGCTGTGGTTATGGATTCAACAACTACTTCCATCAGAACATAAGGGCCATTCAGTAATATCCCAATGTAAAGTGGATTCGAAGCTTTCATAAGCAGCATCATCTTTTTCTTCCATAGGTTGTAATTATCTCTATCGAATGGGGGAACCTTTATACTTCCAATTCTTTGGTTGTTCATCATCTTGGCGGAATTAAATTATTAAAAGTTCAAAAATTTCAAGAATGAGAATTTTTGAAAATTAAAAAATTCAAGAAATTTTTAAGAACTTGTTTCTTTCTCCGGATTTTGATTTGTATGTCAATCAACAAGCTCTGATACCAATTGTTAGTCCCAAAGTATCGTAGAAGGGGGGGTTAAATACAATACCTAAAATCTTTTCGATTCATTTACAAGTTCTTTGTTAAAAGTATGGAAACAAATAAGACACAAAACAATTCGAGAAATATATTTTTTTATTAATATAATCCTTGAGGTTGCTACAATCTAATCAAATTGATTAACTATAATAAATTCAACAGCATAACAATATGTTTACAAGCTTAATAAATGAGGGGCTTTAATGGAGCTCTCGTAAACTAAACTGTATTGCTGAAGAAAATGACTAAAATGAATTTAATACATTTAGCTGCTAATGTAGTCTTTTAAATTCATTGGACAGGTGGCATTACTGTGTCCACAAAATCCTTTGTTTTTGCTGCAATTGATTCACTGAATATCACAACTCTTCTATGGCGACTTGAACATCCTCTGAATATTCTTCTATGGCGACCAGTGGCTTTATATTGCTCTATGGCGACTGGTTAAGCTCTATGGCAACTGGTGAAGCTCTATGGAGACTAGTACACACTGTGTCCTCTCCTATGGCGATCAAGCTCTATGGCGACCAGTACATAATGTCTTCTTCTATGGCGACCAAGCTCTATGGCGACCACTGGTGCCTTAGATATTCTCTATGGCAACTGTTAGTTCTTAACAATACAACAAGAATTATAGAAGGGGGGTTGAATGTAATTCTGGATACTTTTTGAGATTAATTAAAAGTGGTTCTAACTTAACAATATATAAGTGTTTGATTTGCAAAATGCGGAATGAAGAGTTAGATAAATCAAAACACAAATAATTAAAAACACAAGTCTTTAAAAACTTTCTAGTGGATTTGAATGTATCCACCAGATATATATACATATATATATATATATATATCAAGAGAACCCTGTGAAGCTTGAATAGCTCACAGCTGCTTACAAATATGAACAACTAAACTTACAGAGAAATGCTACAGGACACATAGCTTACAATTGTTTCTCTGAGAATGTATTTGCTTAGTCTTCTAGTTGTTCTACTTGCTACTCTTGGTTTATATATCACCAAGATTACATAGTAATTAGACAAGATAATAAAACAAAATATATCAAGTCAAATACCATGCTGCTTCACTACTCTATTCCAGCATCTTTGAATATCTTCATAATAGCATGAAAATGGTAATGCTTCTTTGTTCTCGAAAACCCAGTTGAATAGGCTGCCACATTCCTTTTACAAACACTCGACGCATGTGATTTTGTTGTCACAGTCAACAGATGTTTGAATTGATCATCCGTCGGGTTGCCTTGTTGATCTTCCGTCAGGAGCTTAGCTGATCATCCGTCGGTGGCTTTGTTGATCATCCGTCGGGTAGCTATTTGACACTTGACTTTATTTCACTTATGCAAAATTACAAGACATCTTATATTTACAATTAATCAACCTATTATTCATATATAATTAAAGTGAACATGACTTATATGCTACTACATAATCTATACAAAGGTGTTTACAGAAATGTGCTACATGACTTATTGTTACATAAACTACTCTCTCGATTGATGTCAAATCATCATCCGTCGGGACTATATTGAGTCATCCATCGGGACTATACATGATCATCCGTCGAGTGCTACATTTTTCACTAAGTTGAATCTACTAAGGTGTTTTGTTAATGTAATCATCAAGTTCATAACATATTCCCAACAATCTCCCCCAATTTATGTCTACTAGAATTGTAGCCATAAATTAAGAGAAACTTGATGATAACAAAACACTCTAAAATACAGATTTAAAAAGTAGTAGATAAAACTGAAAAGTGCTGCATAATTTACTGAAAAATTTACCAGAAAAATTGTACAAAGATTTGCTCACAATCATTTTCAAGGTGCTCCTCTAGTCTGAGCAGATTGATCTATTTCCTTGATTGTCTGGATTTCTTCCCAAGCTTCCTGTTGTTTTCTTCTATCTGATTTTAGAGCTGTCTATGGAATTCAAGTTCATCAGATTCTGAAGGATCTAGCATTTCTTGCATTTCCAGAAGAGTCTCATTGGTAGAGATGCTCAACTGGTCCTCTAATCTGAAGAATCTTCTAACTCCCTTATCATCCATGAATTCCATCAGCCAGTAGGGCCTTAGATGCACTCTACTCCATGTGTAAGGAATAGTTAAGGTCTTTGGGAGTGCATCTTTGGCTCTAATACTCCTTAGTTCTTCAATCTTCTCTAGAACTAGTCTTCTAGCTGTCATATTGAATCCAAAGTTCTTCTTGAAGGATGAATAAACTTTTATCAGTACAGATTGGCTCTCTTGAAGAATCCTATGAAGTGGCCATGATATCTCTTTTCCTCCTTTGTACTTGAATACTAACCTTTCAGGTAGATTCCTGTAAGCATCAATCCCTCTCACTTCTTCCAATTCATCTAGGTAAAGGTTTAGTTTAGAGAATTCCTTGATGTCACAGATGTACATGATATCTCCCTTGTTGACCTTGGTTTGAGCTTTGGTTAGGGACTTGGATCTGAGAGTTGAGGGCTTCACTTCTTTGGCTTCATGAAATGAGGTAGATTGAGTTCAGGAATTGGTAGACTATCCCAGTCTATTGGCTCATCCTTTGGAATGATAGGTTCACCATGGAAATTCTTGGATGGATCTATCTTGAATTCTTCATGTGCCACCAAGGGCATGGATGTTTGAGTTATTGCAGAAGTAGACTTTTTGGGAAACTGATCTTCCAATTCATTTTCATCAAAGTTCACTTTTCTCTCTGCATGAAGTTTGTATCTAAACCTTTTTGTCTGCTGTGATTCTTCTTGCATTTTCAGATCCAGTGGTTTCAGATGATTATTCAGGAATTTGTTGTGTAGGTTTCACTGCTTGCAGCTTGGCCAAGATAGCAGCTGGCTCCTTCTTTTGTTTAAGCTTTTTAGCATCTAGAGCAGCTTGCTTCTTTTCTTGCTTTAATCTTTCCTTTTCTTACCTTTTTGCTTCAGCAAATTGAGGGTGTCCAGCCACCACACAAATTTCCTTACCATTTCTGAAGACCTTGGCAATTCTCCTTTTCAATGCTGAATCAGCTGGATCCTTGTAGAATGCAATAGATCTTGATAATAGTTTCTTCTCATCAGGCTTTGGTGTCTCATATACTGTGTCCAAAGGATTATTTAGTGAAGATTTTGGATAGTTCACCTTTGGCTTCATGATTAGATCTGCCTTTAGAGATTTGATGCTGGATGTCTGGCCTCTTTCCAGATTGTTCATGCTCATATCATTCACAAAAATTTTCCTAATTTGAGAATGATGAATGGTTGATTTTTCTGGCTCCTTTACTAGACCAAACTTCTTTTGAATATCCTCATCAATTTTATCCCAGTTTATTGGACTAAACTGCTTCTTCTCAGCTGCTCTCAAAGTGGCTGCTACTTCATTGATCAGATCAATGCTATTCTTAGCTGGTGGCTTTGTGAAAGCAATTGTAGGCACAATTACTTTGCTAACTTGAATGTTGAGCTGTTTCTCCCCTTTACTTGAGCCTTTCTCCCCCTTTTTGTTATCATCAAGTTGTATGGGAGGGAGTTGAGCAGCCGCCAACTGTTGGACTAGAGTAGTCTGAGTTTCTTGATTGGTAAGTATCTTGGCCATTGACTTCTCTACAGCAGATAATCTTGAGTCCATGGCCTCAACTTTCCTATTAAGATCAGCCTCCTTCCTTAGCTTTTGAACTATTATAGTCATGGTGGTTGCAGGAAGTCTAGCATCCAGCCTTGCTATGACATCTTGTTTTACTTCAGAAATTTCTTGCTTGATTTTATCCACACTCTGACTGTGTTGGAGAGCTTGAATTTTATACAGCTGGAGTGCATCAAGGTGTGCTTTAAGTAGCTTGTTTGTGCTGGTATTAGAAGATGTCTGAATGGCTGTTTGGGTGTCATAAATTAGCTTGAATAGTGTTGATTGGAGATGTGAGTAGGAACATTCTTTTGTTAGCATCCAGGCATGAAAATTTGCATCTCACCCTATGCTCATGCTATCTTCCTCATCATCCCCACCAGCATCCCCAAAAGAATTTTCATCCAGTTCAAAATCACTGCCAATGGTAGAAGGCATAGTAGTGATTGCATCATTTGCTCTCTGTAAAAATTGTGTAGTATGCATCAAGTTTAGTATTCTTTCAGCCTCCTCATTATCCTGTACAGCTAGAGTTTGGTAAGCTATAACAGGGTGAGTAAATGTCTCAGCATCTAGGGAAATATAATTTATAACAGCTTGATATTCTTGCTAAAATAGCCTTTTCCTTTCTGCATCATTGACATTCATTGACTCACTTGCAATGGTTTCCATCCTTATCACTCCTGTACCTGCATTTCTCTCATGATCTCTCTTTTCTTGCATCAAGGTCTCACCTTGGCTCCCCACCCTCATACCCTCACCTTCAACATCTAAGGTCGGACTCCTTACACTCACTTTTGCCAACCCTGAAGAAATGGACTACATTGGATCACTCTTTTTCTCTCCTTTTCCTGGGAGCAACCCAAACTCTCACTCATGTCACTACCTTCCCTCAATCCTAATAGTGATTGCACAATTACTAAGTCATCTGTACTAGTGACTATAGTTGAACTTTGGAGTTGTGCAGAGACACCCGATGGATGAGAAATATCCATCATGGTAGTAATTTGACTATCCGACAGATGACT
Source organism: Apium graveolens (assembly GCF_009905375.1). Taxonomy (NCBI): domain Eukaryota; kingdom Viridiplantae; phylum Streptophyta; class Magnoliopsida; order Apiales; family Apiaceae; genus Apium; species Apium graveolens. The sequence continues at coordinate 84,593,518 of NC_133653.1, read as the reverse complement.
GCTGTTAGGCATATCCGTCAGGATACAATCACTACTCGACGGATGAATAATATCCATCGAGTGAGTAGAAATGAATGAGTTTGGAGTGGAAACTATTGTGGACTCTGTGCAGATTGATGAAAATGTTGGCACAGATGTCTCAACAGTCTCAGGAAGAAATGGCAAGTAAGCTAACAAATCATCTAGAAGATGATGCTCACTTGCATGGATTTTTGGCTTCTCCAACAGAGTCAAAGATGGAGAATATGGTTGTGATGTTTGAATCATGTCAATATCCAAAGAGTGTGTGGGAGAATTTGGTGTTTGAGGTGTTTCAATTTGTACAGATTTTGGCTGTGACTCCACATTTATAGAATCCACATCAATTTGCTTTGAGAAGGTGCAGTGACTAGGTCTTTAGCTCTAATTTGCACTGTGTGTGTACCCTGTACATCCCCAAGGGTTTTGGATTTCTTCTTTCTTGTGTAGGTTTGTGGTGAACTTGTGTCCCTACCCCTCTTGACCTATGCTCTTGGCTGAGAGCTTGTTTCAATAATAACAGCCTTTTGGGAGGATGAAACCAGTAATGAGCTAATGTCCTTATTAAGCACTGCAGTTTGTTGAGAAACTGCAGTGTGGCTAGGCTGGGAAACACTCTCCTCTCCAACCTTATCCTTAGGGCTTCTTTGATTTTCACCATGTCCCTAACCAGTCTTTCCCACCTTCACACGCCCCTCTTTCTGTTTAGTGGAATTTACAACTGGCATTTTTTGAGAGACACCAGAGGGGGCTTTCTTTGTCTTTAGTTTTGAAACTTTGGATTTGTTAGCTTGGGTGGGCATCTGTCTGGTCATTGACACCAATGCCACTGCTACACTAGAAGGCAAAGAAATGGTTGAGGTTGGAAGAGTAGTGACAGTTGATATTACCTCACTTACCTGAGGTGCCTCAATTACTGGAAAGTAGAAGAGTGGCACCTCTTTGTGGTGGTTTGCTCTGTTTAAATCTGCAGTAATTCTTCTTTCTTGAACCCAACAATCTAACTTGTTGGTTGGGTTCTCAAGCACAGTGTCCTCAGAGAGGTGGTTAGGAAGCATCATGAAAAAAATAGCATAATAAATATTCTTACCCCTCTTATTAAGCTCCCCTAACTTAAACCCCAACTCAAATAAGACTAGATCACTAAAGTTGAATAATTTATTAGTTACTAGCATGTAAAGCATATTAGGCATGGAGATATTAACTGAATCAAAATTGCTAATTTTACTAGAAAATACTTTAGTAACTACATCACACAGATAACTCCATTTCTTCCTAAGACTCAACCTCCTAATTTCACTTAATTTAGAAGTAGAGAGTGCATAGCCCATGAAATTAAGCATATTAACAATGTCAGTGTCTGTGTGTGGAGAAGTTACAGTATTATTAGGAAACTTGAAGCATGCTTTAACAATATCACTATTAACACGGAATTCCTTACCTTTAATCGTGAAAGTGATGGTCTTGTCGGTTGAGTTGTACACTGCAGTTGTCCACATTTCTTCAACAACCTCACAGTAAATGGTGGGTGATTCCAGCATGGCATAGTTGAGTTTGCAGTTCTTCACAAAATCCATCATTTTGTGGTAGTCGCCAGATTGTTGAATCCCCTTGTTCACTAGAGCCGTGAAATTATTCTTCTCATAGATTAAACCAGTTTGAGACCTGATTTTGATGACTGGTGCCATTGTTAGAGAGTAAGAACTTGCAGAGAGAGAGAGAGAGTAATTGCTTTTGAGAAAGAGAGAAGTTAGAGCAGACGAATTGAGAGTGATAAAAGAAAAGAAATGAAAATGAATTTTGCTTTTATACTCTCTCAAAAAATAACTGTCAAAAATATTAAAGTAAAATAAAGTGACCAATAAAAATTGCCCAAAATAGCCGTTTAAAAATTAATTGTAAAAATTCCATCACTTATCCGTCGTGTTATGCTTACAAACTATAAGTATACCCGGTGGATAATGTTCAGAAAATCAACGGCTAAGAATGAGACAATTCGACGGATGAAGATAAATCAGTTATCCGTCGAGATATAAAATATTCCAGAAAAATAATTAATTTTATTGACAAATATTATATCGACGGATGATCGAACTCGATGGATAATGATCATCCGTCGGGATGTAAATTTTGACTTAGCCAAAATTTCATCCAAGACTGAAAAATCAATTAAATTTCTGGTTGCATTACAACTTGCAAAATATCTAAAAAGATTCAAGAGTAATTAAGCATACCTAACTCACTTACCAACCTTGAAAAGGTGGATTCATCCAGTGGCTTGGTAAATATATCTGCAAGCTGTTTTTCACTTAAAACAAAATGTAGTTCCACAGTACCATTCGTCACAAGTTCCCTTATGAAGTGGTACTTGATGACTATATGCTTTGTTCTTGAATGCTGTACTGGATTTTCAGTGATGGCAATTGCACTTGTGTTATCACAGAAAATAGGAATTCTTTTCACTTGCAGACCATAGTCTAGCAATTGGTTTTTCATCCATAAAACACAGCAACTGCCAGCAGTCTTATATTCAGCTTCAGCTGTAGATAAAGAAACTTAATTTTGCTTTTTACTGAACTAGGACACAAGCTTGTTTCCTAGAAATTGACAGGTTCATGTTGTACTTTTTCTATCAATTCTGCAACCTGCATAATCTGCATCTGAATAACCAGTTAGATCAAAACCAGAATCTCTAGGGTACCAAATGCCAAGTTTTGGTGTTCCCTTGAGATATCTGAAAATTCTCTTAATATCTACTAAGTGAGATTCTCTAGGATCAGCCTGAAATCTAGCACAAAGACAGGTAGCAAACATTATATCAGGCCTACTAGCTGTTAAGTACAGAAGTGAGCCAACCATGCCCCTATAACTTGAAATATCCACAGACTTTTCAGTAGTGTTTAATTCAAGCTTAGTTACAGTGGCCATGGGAGTTTTTGCAGATGTGCAATCCATTAGATCAAACTTTCTTAAAAGATCATGAATTTATTTAGTTTGACTAATGAATATTCCATCACTAACTTGCTTAACTTGTAAATCAAGAAAGTAAGTCAGTTCTCCCATCATGCTCATTTCATACTTACTTTGCATCAATTTAGCAAACTTTTTGCAAAGTTTTTCATCTGTAGAGCCAAAAATAATGTCATCTACATAAATTTGAACAAGTATGCTGGAGCCATTAACATTTCTAAAAAATAAAGTTTTGTCTACAGTACCTCTAGTGAAGTGATTCCCTATAGAAACTTTGACAAAGTGTCATACCATGCTCTAGGTGATTGCTTCAATCCATAGAGTGCTTTCAAAAGATAGTATACATGATTAGGTAGATTTGGATCTTCAAAACCAGGAGGCTGACTTATATAGACTTCCTCCTCTAAATCTCCATTTAGAAAAGCACTCTTGACATCCATTTGATAGACCTTGAAATTGGCATGGGCTGCATAGGCTAAGAAAATTCTGATGGCTTCAAGTCTTGCAACAGGAGCAAAGGTTTCATCAAAATCTATTCATTCTTGTTGACAGTAGCCTTTAGTAACCAATCTAGCTTTGTTCCTCACTAATATGCCATTTTCATCCATCTTGCATCTGAATACCCATTTGGTGTCTATAGGATTCTTCCCTTTAGGCTTGGGTACCAGCTTCCAAACATTGTTCCTTTTAAATTGGTTTAGCTCCTCCCGCATAGCTAAAATCCAATCAGGATCCAACAAAGCTTCTTCTACCTTCTTTGGCTCTTCCTTAGAGAGGAAGCTGCTATATAGACATTCTTCTTGAGTTGCTCTCCTTATTTGAACTCTAGAAGATACATCACCAATGATGAGCTCAAAGGGGTGATCCTTTGTCCATTTCCTTTATTGAGGTAGATTAGCTCTAGATGAAGAGGCCTCATTGTTGCCTTGATGTGTGATTGAGTTTTGATTATTGGAAACTCCCCCTGAGTTTGTGAATCTATGATTCGAGATAGGGGAATTTTCTGCAAGTGATCTATTTTGACTTTCAGCTTTTTTTGATGACCCGACTGATAGTGAATTTTGAGTTCCGATAGATGAAGCTGATTGTCTCTCGATAGATGGTGCAGATTGTCTACCGACGGATGAGGCATTTTGTAACTCGATGGATGGTGAGTTGTTAGCTTCATTGGTTGTAGATTTTTCTACACTATCCTTATTAGTAGTTTCTTGATCACTTTCATCATCACTGTCATCACTAACCATCTCCACATTGTCAAAATTGAGGCTCTCATGGTAATCTCCATCTTGCAGTCCTTCAATCTTTTTATCATCAAACACAACATGTATTGATTCCATAACAATGTTGGTTCTCATATTGTAGACTTTGTATGCTTTACCAACAGCATATCCAACAAAAATTCCTTCATCTACTTTAGCATCAAACTTCCCATTCTGATCAGTTTCATTTCTCAAGATATAACATTTGCAGCCAAAGACATGAAGAAAGTTTAGAGTTGGCTTCTTGTTCTTGAACAATTGGTAGGGAGTCATGCATTTTACCTGATTAACCAAAGAAATATTCTGAGTGTATCATGCGGTATTTACAACTTTAGCCCAGAAATATGTAGTAACTTTGATTCTTCAAGCATTGTCCTTGCAGCTTCAATAAGTGATCTGTTCTTCCTTTCTACTACTCCATTTTCTTGTGGAGTTCTTACTGCTGAAAACTCATGCATAATCCCATTCTCTTCACAAAATAATCTCATAACAGAATTCTTGGACTCAGTTCTATTGTCACTCCTGATTCTTCTAACTTTGAAATCAGGATGATTGTTGACTTTCCTTATGTGATTGATGATGATTTCACTAGCCTCATCTTTAGACTTTAGGAAATATGTCCAAGAGAACTTTGAGAAATCATCTACAATTACTAGGCAAAATCTTTTCCTTGAGATAGAGAAGACATTGACTGGTCTAAATAAATCCATGTGTAGCAGTTGCAAAGGTTCTTCAATTGTTGAATCAAGCTTCTTTCTGAATGATACTTTGATTTGTTTTCCCTTTTGGCAAGCATCACACAGTTCATCCTTAGAAAACTCCACTTGAGGAATACCTCTAACCAGTTCTTTCTTTACAAGCTCATTCATGGTCTTGAAGTTTAGATGTGATAGTTTCTTGTGCCATAGCCAACTTTCATCTTGACTTGCTTTATTGAGAAGACAAGTAACAGATTCTGTATTTGATGAGTTAAAGTCAGCTAGGTACACATTTCCTTTTCTCACTCCAGTGAGAACCACTTTATTGCTCCTCTTGTTTGTCACAACATAGGCTCCTTTAGTGAAGGTTACTGAATTGCCTTTCTCACAAAGTTGGCTGATACTCAACAAATTGTGCTTGAGATCATCCACTAAGGCAACCTCCTCAAAGATGACATTGTCTTTTGAAATCAAGCCATATCCCACAGTATAACCCTTGCTGCCATCTCCAAAAGTAATACTTGGGCCAGCTCTTTCCTTGAACTCTGTGAGCAGGGTAGAATCTCTAGTCATGTGTCTTGAACAACCACTATCCAAGTACCACAGATTCTTTCTTTTTCCCTGCACACATTAAAATCAAATCAAGTTGATTTTGGTACCCAAGTCTCTTTGGGTCCTTCCTTGTTAGCTTTCTTCTTTTGTTTCTTAGGTTTGATCTCATTCGACTTCGGGATATCAGATTCATTCTTAGTCATCTGAGTTGGACCTTTAAAACCATTCATTAAAACAGAATTATCATGCACATTTTGATTAACAGGAAATGGCATGCTATTTGCAAACATGTTATTCCAGTAGGGCATGCTAAATGGCATTTGAGGCATATTAAATGCAACAAAATAAGGATTAGGTGCAAATGGCATATTAGAAAATTGTGCATTCATATTCTGTGTAGACATAGTATTCAAAGGCATAGAAGGCATAATACTCATGTTGGGAAAAGAAGGTGGCACAGTCATGGAAGTAGGCATGGCAAGTTTGCAATTAACAGACAAATGATTAACACTACCACACTTAATACAGATTTTTCTAGGAGCATACTTATCAGGTGTATAGTTATTGTGTTTGTTAATCCCTACTTTCCCATTTCTATTGTTTTTCTTTTTAGCCTCTGTTTTAACCTCAATCTTTTATAGTCTGTCATTCAATTGCTTGATGGACAGATGACCAACATTCACTTTCTTCTCCTTCTTCACTTGACTAGATTCTCCTGAAATAAAGTTTTTAAAAACTGATCCATATTTTTCATTTAACTTGGCAAGTTTGGCTTTTCTCACAGGTTTGCTGACAGCCGGTGGATGATGATTTATGTCACTCGCGGATAAACTTTTTGATTATCCGACGGATGACCCTCATCATCCGTCGATTCTACACCTGTTAGCAATCCTTCAACCAAATTGGATTCTAGCTTCTCTTTACTCTTTTTCCAGGCTGCATCACAGAAGGACTCAATACCTTGAACTTTGGTGATTTGAGCATGAACATCTCTAGATGATTTCCATGCCTTAATCACCTCCTGTTCACGATCAAGCTGCTTCTTCAAAATTTCTTCTTTCTTCAAGGACTCGGTTAATTCATCCTTAGCAATCTTACATTCTATTCTCAATTTTTCAAATTCAATAAACTGAGACTCTAGCACATTATTCCTCTCACTTAAAAATAAATTGTGTTATTTGATTTTAGCATTTTCCTTAGTGAGGGACTTAATGTAACACGCTAATGATATAATTCTGTAGACATGTCATTTATTGCATCATTACACTCAGCTTTAGATAAATGTGCAAGGTTAGTGGTGATTACCTGATTACTTGAAGAACTTGTCTTTGTTTCATCAGACTTGGCCATTAGGGCTAGATTTACATAGCTGACATCTTCATCCTCATCCAAACCATCTGCCGCCCAGTCATTTTCTTGTGTAATAAAAGCCCTTTCCTTTTGTTTGAGCAAGTCAATGTACTTCTGTTTATATTCCACAGGCTCAAACTTCTCTACACTCACTAGAAAAGTGCCCTACCAAGCCACATTTGAAATACTTGAATTTTGATTTATCAACCATGTTTCTATTTGGCTTAGCTGCTCCAAAGTTCTTCTTGAACTTGAGCTTGGAAAATCTTCTGGAAAGAAATGTGAGATGTTCATCAATGTCATCCATATCATCTTGGCTCAAAGAATCTTCATTTTCTGCTACCAGCCCCTTGCCCTTGTTTTCACAGCCCTTTGAGGTAGACTCAACAGCTTCTATCTTCATCTCCTTCTCTTTCTCTAACTCAGCAACCAGTGCAATGGATCCTCCTTTCTTTCTCCCTTTCTCCATTCTTTCATCTTGCTCTATTTCAAGCTCATAAGTCTTTAGAATGCCATACAGTCTCTCTAGTGTAAACTCCTTGTATTCTTGTGAATTTCTCAAGGAGACTGTCATTGTTTTCCATTCTTTTGGAAGGGATCTTAGAAATTTGAGGTTAGAATCCTTGGTTTGGTAGACTCTTCCATGCAGCTTCAGAGAATTTATTAGCTTTTGAAATCTACTAAAGATATTAGTGAGAGTTTCACCTTCTTCAAAGTGGAAGTGCTCATATTGCTGAATTAGTAACTGCATCTTGTTTTCTCTAACTTGTTCAGTGCCATCACAAATTATTTGAATGGTGTCCCAAACCTCCTTGGCTATCTTGCAATTGATGATGTTGTCAAACATGTCATAATCAACTCCATTAAACAGAATATTCATGGCCTTCTTGTCTTTCCTGACTTGTTCAATATCAGGATCTGACCATTCATGCCTTGGCTTGGGAACTGATGGCTCATTTCCAGTTACAGCTCTCATTGGTACATGAGGACCTCTCTCTATGCAATCCATATAGGCCTCATCTTGAGAAATAAATGAAGATGCATCTTTACCTTCCAGTGATGGTAATTATCCTTCTCCAGAAAAGGAATCTTGACTCCAACATCCTTCTTGTTCATCTTGCTATTTGTTGTGATCTTTAAACTCTTTGTGCTTCAAGAGTTGGCTCTGATACCAATTGTTTGTCCCTAACAATACAACAAGAATTAGAGAATGGGGGGTTGAATGTAATTCTAGCTTCTTTTTTAGATTAATTAAAAGTGGTTCTAACTTAACAATATATAAGTGTTTGATTTGCAAAATGCGGAATGAAGAGTTAGATAAATCAAAACACAAGTAAATAAAAACACAAGTCTTTAAAAACTTTCTGATGGATTTGAATGTATCCACCAGAGATATATATATATCAAGAGAACCCTGTGAAGCTTGAATAGCTCACAGCTGCTTACAAATATGAACAACTAAACTTATAGAGAAATGCTACAAGATACAGCTTATAATTCTTTCTCTGAGAATGTATTTGATTAGTCTTCTAATTGTTCTACTTGCTACTCTTGGTTTATATATCACCAAGATTACATAGTAATAAGACAAGATAATAAAACAAAACCTATCAAGTCTAATACCATACTGCTTCACAACTCTATTCCAGCATCTTTGAATATCTTCATAATAGCATGGAAATTGTAATGCTTCTTTATTCTCAAAATCCCATTTGAATAGGCTGCCACATTCCTTTTGCAAACACTCGACGCATGTGACTGTGTTGTCATTATCAACAGATGTTTGAATTGATCATCCGTCGGGTACATGATTATCATCCGTCGGGTTGCCTTATTGATCATCTGTCAGGAGCTTAGTTGATCACGGTGGCTTTGTTGATCATCCGTCGGGTAGCTATTTGACACTTGACTTCATTTCACTTATGCAGAATTACAAGACATCTTATATTTACAATTAATCAACCTATTCTGCATATCTAATTAAAGTCAACATGACTTATATGCTACTACAGAATCTATACAAAGGTGTTTACAGAAATGTGCTACATGACTTATTGTTATATAAGCTACTCACTCGATGGATGTCAAATCATCATCCGTCAGAACTATATTGAGTCATCCGTCGGGACTATATCTGATCATCCGTTGAGTGCTACATTTTTCACTAAGTTGAATCTACCAAGGTGTTTTATTAATGTAATCATCAAGTTCACACCACATTCCCAACAACGACCACTATGGTGCCTTAGAGTAATTCTCTATGGCGACCAGTTTTGTGGCGACCATAGAGTCTACTTGTAGTAGTATACACTTCTATGGCGACCAGAGTGAAGAATATTATGCCTCAGAATGTTCTTGCTTCGGTTTAGCCATTCTTCACTGTATCAACATTTTCTTCTGTAACTCAATCATAATTCCTTCTTGAATACTGATGTTTGATGCACTGGTCTGGTTTACAAACAACTAGCACTGAGAGAACCTAATTTAATTTATCTTGTGTTTCTGAGCTGATACAGATAGGTGATTATCCATTGCTTCTTTCACTGAACCCTTGATCTGTAACACTTAAAATCAATTCATGTAATTGATGCTTAAAGTCCCTTGATGTCTTATTTTTCATGGATGCTTGGACATGACAATGAACTTCTTCCCATAATCTGTTAGAGGACTTAAAGAGTCAATTGCATCTTTTGTTTCTTTGTGTTTATCCTGTCTTCATCTGTAGGGTTCCTGTGCTTCAAAGTTTAATATTGTTTATCTATTTTTGTTTTCCTGTTGAGTTATAATTCCTCAATTACATGTTATATTATATTATGCTTTACACTCCTGCACTAGCAGTGGGCTTCTTGAATACAATTGGACCATCACTGTCACTTTCAGTGTTTGATGATTCGTCAACCAGCTTAATATCGGATCGAATTTTCCTTTGCTTCCTTTCTTCAATTACCTTGATGTGTGTTACTGATGAAACACTTTTCTTCCTTACTCCACCTTCTTGCTCCAAAGATATTGGTGAGAGTGAAACAACCTTTAGACCTGATTTTCTCCGAGACAAATCAGACTTAGTTACTGTCTTTGATTTTGAAACTGATTCCTTTTGAGAAGAATCAGAGGTGATATTGTGCTTCGATTTAAGTGAAGAAAATGGAAACTTTGGTCAGGAACAGGGTTGGTTGTGCCCTGTCCCACAGCGTCAGGATTCGAAAAATTATATTTGTTAGGCATTTTGTTGGACAAAATACCCACAATTGCATAATTCACAACGGCTTAGAATTAAACCTCTCATCAATGATCATCTGGTATTTCTTGAAATTTTGGTATATTAACTTTTCTTGTTTGGACATAAAACATTCAAGTCAGTTTCACACATGCATTATCAAGATAACAAATTTTAAACATGCAGTGCAAAAAGAAACATGAACAGTCACATTATACAACACATAAAAAAAAGTTTTCTAACATGCAAAAAACTGAAATATATCAAACAAAATATTTCATTGATATTAAATAAGATGGTTACAAGATTTAAAATTACAAAAGATTCCTAACTTCTAAAAGCTAGAACCTATTCTATCTTCATCTTCTTTGTGGCCTCCTAACTCTTCAGAGCTCTGTGACGCTAAAGACGTGAGATTGAAGTTGCAAGAGAAATAATGTTCTCTTGCAGCGTAAGAGCCTCAATCCGACGCCTCTCAGCTTCTTTGGCTCGGTGTTCCTCTTCAACAATAGCCTCCAGTTGGAAAAACTGAAGATCAGTCCGCTGTTCAAAGGACAACTCCTCATAAACTAACGATGGAACGTCATGAGGACTATAGATTTGGTGATTAATCTTAACTCTAAGTCCCCACGGGTCATAATAGATACGACCATCATCCAACTTGAAAGCGAGAAAATAAACCCCACCCTCAGTGCGGGTGAAAAATTTGTCTTGGTTCATGGTGAAGGGTTTGAGAAGACGAAGAGTTGTGTTTGGAGAGAGAGAGAATGAAACTCTTGAACAAGATGTGGGATTTCTAAGAGATAATAAGGATGATTTTATAGTCAAAACCTACTTGGAATCTAAAGAGACACTTTGATTAACCGCGTAATAATAAATACTGCATGCAAAATATTACGCATATCTAGGCAAATAAAACATAAGTCTCTTTTCATGCACTTATTCCCAATATAAAATGAATAATGATGACAAGTATAATATGATTATTCAAAATAGAATAAAACAAATTTCTAACACTTAAAAATCACGAAAGAAATAGTGTTACTGTCCTTTTCAAGAAAAGTCATGTCTTTTCCATCACTTGCTGAGATAAAATTTGTAATCCAAAACCATAAATTTAATCATGATTTCTTCCCCTTAGCATTTGCATTGTTGAATTTATTAGAAAAATCAAGAATCTCTTCTCCACTGACCACTCTGTCAAAAATTGACAAATCATCAGCAATAAAAAATTACAGGATTATTCCATGCAAAACTCCCCCGTAACTGTGCTGTCAGTTCTTGATAGTTTTATGTCTCTCCCCCTCAACATGTGTATTTTCATCAGGATTTGCCTTCTTTCCTGATTTGAGACTTTTTTCCACAAGCAGACCTTTTACCAAATCTTTCTTCACCAGTTCATTGAGATTATTGAAGTTGAGGTGAGAAAGCTTCATGTGCCAATTCCAACTTTCATCTACTGATGCCTTGGTTACTAGACAAGTTTCTGGACCATCGGTATTTGCATAAAGTTTGGCTTGAGATTATTGAAGTTGAGGTGAGAAAGCTTCATGTGCCAATTCCAACTTTCATCTACTGATGCCTTGGTTACTAGACAAGTTTCTGGACCATCGGTATTTGCATAAAGTTTGGCAAGTTTCTGGACCATCGGTATTTGCATAAAGTTTGGCTTCGTAAATGTTTCCATGTCTACAAGCTTTGAAAACAGTTTTCCTTGTGATCTTATGAATTACTTCACAGTGCGTATCATAGAACACGACATAGAAACATCTGTCAGTGATTTGACTAATGCTCAACAAATTGTGCTTCAGTCCATCTACCAGAGCTATGCTTGAGATGATGACATTTCCAATGATAATATCGCCATATCCTAGTGTTTTTCCTACATTACTATCTCCATAGGAAACCATTGAGCCAGCTTTCTCCTCATATTCTGACAACAGGGATTTAGTTCCAGTCATATGTGTTGAACAACCAATGTCCAAGACAAGCACATTCTTCTTGTTTCCCTGTGATCAGAATTATGGAAATCAGTCAGAATTTTTGAGAACCCACACTTGTTGGGTTCTTTTTGACATCTTATACATTTTTACATTAGCAAACCTCTTGTCAGGATTTGGTCCATCAAGATTTACTCCATCAGGATTTGTCTTGACATTTTTGACTCTATAAGATGTATGCACATTCAGTTTAGCAATTCTGTTTAAAATAACAATTTTATTGAATTTTAGCAAAGGATCATAATTGTTGTGATACAAACTATGATAATATTTACAAGTGTAAATAGAATGGCAACTGCTACCACAGTGAGAACAAGGATTTTGTGGTTTGTATAATACTGATCTACCACTAATGTCAGATTCAAGAATTTTAGAAACTTTCTTATTAGGCTTCCTGCAATCAATCGCAATATAATTAGTATTACCACAGTTAAAATAAGCTTTTTAAGGAGCATTAGGAATGTACTTATAGTTGTTTGCCTTGTTTATTACTTGTTTTCCATTTCTACCTCTCTTAGACCTAGGTGTGGGAGCCTTAAAAGTTACCTCACATATCTTCTTGTCTAACTGACTCTTAGAGAGAAGTCCTATGTTTTTACCTTTATTTTCTTGCATTTTAAGATCTTCGTTCTTCTTAGTAGGGACTCTAAGTTCAACTTTTTCTTCAGCATTGTTCTTAGAGGTAAAATCAAATTCATAGACAGACTCAACTCCTCTTTCATCAATTCCAACAAACTTAACTGGAGTAGTGTTATTAATAGATTTATTGATATTCCTATCAGCAAATTTGTTATAACCTAGACATTCTTTCTAATTTTTATCACTGATGAAATCACGAACCTTCTTTCCTGAGGTCATCCAAGTTTTAAAAACTTTTCGTTCCTGTTTTAGAACTTTCTCTAGTTTGGCATACCTGATGTTTATCTAAGTTTCATTATGTTGTGCTTTCTTACATACCTTTTCATGTTCATTCATGCAAACTAACTCAGCTTCTAAGAAATCATTTCTTTCTTTAAGCCTCTTATTATCAACAATCAAACAATCACATTCAATAGTCTTACTTTTATAAGTAACATGAAAAGAGTATAAGAAAGTTTTTAGTTGAGAAAAGCTACCAATATCAATAGTAAATACAACTGAAGGTACCTTATCAGTTCCTGAGGCATTCTCTCCATGAGCTGCCATGAGTGCATATCATTCATCATCATTGTCAGTTCCTGATGAATCTATCCAGTCTTTTTTGGAGTTTGTTGTGACCAAATCTTTTCCAGTTGTCTTGGGGCACTCACTAGCCAGATGTCCCCTTTCATTAAAGTTGTAACATGTCACCTTGGTCTTGTCAAACTTCCTTTCCTTGTTGTTATGACCATCACTCTTTCTGAACTTGTCTTTGCCTTGACCAGAGAACCTTCGGTTAAAACCACCTTTTCTGTATGATTTTCCAAACCTCATTCTTCTGAAACCTTTCACCAGCATTGCAACCATTTCAACCACTTTAGGATCATCCATATCAATTTCAGAATCCTCATCAGTATCTATGTGAGGATCTGATACATCATCAGTATCTGACTCTTCTACAATGTTCCTTCTCCTTGACCTCTCACTGATCTTTTCTTTTCCTTTGTGGGTCTCAATATTGAGATCCACATCCTTCATCTTCTGACCTTTTCTATTCTTTCTTTGTTGGATCTCTAAGTCATGAGTCTTTAGCATCCCATACACTTCACCCAGAGTCAGAGAATCAAGATCATATTGATGCTTGATTATTGAGGCCTGAGTATCCCAATCTTCTGGAAGAGCTCTCAAAAACTTGATATTTGAGTCTTCCCTTTCATATTCTTTTCCAACCAATGATAGATCATTCAACAGTGTCAGAAATCTATCATACATGTCAGTAATTGACTCATCAGCCTTGGCATCAAATTGCTCATATTCTTGCACAAGAATAACTCTTCTATTTTTTATTATCATCGTACGTTGGCACTGTGTCTCCAAGACATCCCATATCTCCTTTGAAGTCTTGCAGGGAATAACTCTGTTTGATATCACATTGTCCAAACTGTTGTGCAGAATATTCCTGACTTTGGCATCTTTAAGCACCGCAACCTTTTCAGGATCTGACCACTTTGATTTTTCCTTTTTGGCATAGTGTTTAAGAGCATCTGCAGACATAGCCACAGTTTCTATAGGATATATAGGTCCTATTTTGATGATATCAATATATGAATCATCAATGGCTTCAAGGAACATCAACTTCTTTACTCTCCATGTAGAGTAATCGGCTTTCTTCAGGATGGGAATTTTTATGCTTTCATACTTACTTCTAGACATCTTAACCTTTGCAAATTAACAGTTAATTTAACCGCTCTGATACCACTTGTTGCCCAGTAAAGTAAATTTTAAGGGGGGTCTGGATACAATTACTAAACAAATCAATGTATTATGAATGTAAAGTAAGAATAGATGAATCAAATAATATTTAATATTGATCTTTAATAAACTGTTACAAAACTCTCTTAAGAATAATATTCTTAAGAGCTTCTAGGTTATACGAATACTGGAGTTATGCACCACACATTGTGATAACTTATTCTGTGTTTATATACTACACAGCTACAAATCAGTCCTCTATCAATTACAAGATATGTTACAATATAACTCCAACACTTTACATATCTAAATCAACTACGATCCTATAAATCAGCACCTTCTGATTTATCTCGCAGTCATTACTTATCATCCAAGTCATTCTCAACGGATAGCTTTGATCAACAGATAAATGCTTTAACTTCAATGGATAAACATTTATATATATATCAACCGATAATATCGAAGCTTTCAACGGATAATCATATTACAGCAGTTGATCATATCCTGATTGTGACATAGATCCTGATCTTTGACTTAGCCAATTCTCAACAGAAATTACTCCTTGAGTTAGTTTTTCGAGGAGTTTATTTTGAGTTATTTCGGGTACACTTTTTATTCCCCTAATTTTTAACATAAAAATATTAAAAATATTAGTTTAGATTATTTCTAGATAAAAATTTTGTGCCCATCATGCATTTTATGTACACTTAGAGCACATCTTACTTAGGATTTTGTTGTTTTTTATATTTTTTTAAATATAAATTGTGGTGATTTCTAAAGGACCCAAAGGTACGTACCACATGTAAGCATTCACATTAGTGTAAGCATTTTTTGTGTTTAGTTGTTAACTCTTGGGTGTGCATTCCCAGTTAATTAATTTTAAGGGCAAAACCACAATGTCAAGATAAGGTGAGGGACTTCATCACCCTTTACTTGGCCTACAAACCATTAATTTATCATATTGCATTCTCTTCCACTCCCTTAAAATTTAATTAGACGTTGGCCCCTAGGAATTTCGAGCTCACTTAGGAAGGTACCTAAAAGAGAAAATAAATTTGGAATTATTCAAACTTTTGGTGATAAAGCAAGTGTTTCACTTACCTGGCCAATTTGGATTGGTGACTAGGCTAGCGGTTCTCTATTTCAGCGCCTTGTTTACAAGAAAGTTCCCCCGCTAATCTGGCCAATCGGTTTGAATAAATCTAGATTTATGCACTTTTTGGTGGTCCAAAAGTTTGGAGCTGTCTAGAATTTTTTTAGGTTAATTAAGGATTAGATTTTTTTTGATTTTTTTTCTTTAGTGTTTTTCTCTCCTCTTACATGCTAATTGTTAGTTAACTTAGATATTTTCCTAGTATATGCACACTTAGGAAGGGAAGTATTAGCGGTCATTTAACTTGTCCAACCGCTGGACTTTAACACACACTTTCATACACCGTCATGGAAGAGGCTTAACCTCCTCCTTCTACCACTCTCCATGTAACTTTATATCTCAAACAACTCAAAATTGATGTTGGAGCAAATATTAACTCTTTTTACGAAGATGAGTTAATTAATGAACAAGGTACTAATGAATAATTTAGGGAGTTGTTTAGGGATATGTCATCAATAGAAATGCTTGAGGAACTAAACGCCATTACTACAAAGTGGGAAACCCACTATGAGGAGAGTTATCATGAGCTTAGGATCATTAAAAAGGCTTTCATTGTAAAGCCTCGTGGAATTTCACTTTTTCCTCCTACTTATAATTTAGTTTCCTTACGGCCCATGACACCGATTCTTTCTTTATTGTTCACGACCATGAAACACATTGTAGTAATCAGTTTCAACAACATGAGGAAACACTTACTTGGTTTAGAATATCTAACCAGGGAGAATGTCTTTTTGAGGTTTACAACCTTGAATTAGACAATCAAGGTCAAGATTTTGATGACTACGTACCTAATCTAGAACACTTTTTTGGTTAGGTGTAAGCATAAATTTTGGGAGAGACTTCATGGCCTAGTTAGACAAGTTATTGGATAGTAGACAAAACTTGATAAGGGGGAGACATGTACATTTTGTATAATTTGTTTTTTACAGTTGTTTTCCTTATTTTTAAATAGGATTGATGTTGGTGAGACTGCGTAGCTTTATGAACACTTACGTGATAACTTAACACGACAACAACACTAGAACAAGACTGGTTAATAATACTACGACTACACAAGAAATTAGAAGAAATGAAAACAAGGCAAATAAAAAGAATCAAAACATTAGAAGAAATCTTGATGTCTATTTACAGGTCACTGAAAGAAGCTCATTAATATGTTCATGCCTCAGTGAAGAATAAAGGTTAAAGACTTTCAGGGTTTCATAAATGATGAAGATTCAGTGTATAAGTGCTACTAGAAGATTTTAGTGTATTTGCATTGATTGAAGATACACAGTGTTTGAAGCATAGGAATCTGAAGAATTGAAGACATGGTATAGACAGAGGTTAAAGAAGACAGATGTAGTCTTGAAATTATACTCACTAACAGGAGTTCATTTATATGTTCAAGCGTCGGTGAAGAACAATGAATGAAGTATTCAATATTGTAGTAACAATGAAGACGTTATTTAAAGTACCATAAAGGATTCCAGTGAAAGTACATTTGTTTATTGACAATCAGTGTTTGAGGTGATAAAGTTGTTGCAAGCTTAACAATGTAATCAAGGCTATAATACGAAGACCTGAATCGAGGTTAGTTGTCAGTGAACCAGACTAGTTGCACTAGGCGTCAACAGCTAATGAAAGGAATCTGGGTATTATTTTTAGAAGAATTGTTAAGTTGAGGAACGTACTTGGATTAAACGTTTATCTGTTAAAGTACGAGAAGAGGTGCGCGAGATATACAGCTAAACTACTCGAGCTACTCGAGGGATTGGCAAAACTCAAAGTTTAATTGTTAAATTAAATAAATTTATTTAATGGACTTTAATATAATTTATTTAATAAACTTAAAATGATTTATTTTATAAACTTTAAATAAGTTTATTTTATAAATCTAAATTAGTTTATTTATATAAGTTACATTTAAGTTTATTTTATAAATTAATTTAGTTACAATTTAAACTTAAATAAAAGAAAAACAAAAAAATCAAAAAAAATACAAAAAAAGATAAAAAGATAAACAAGAAAAAGAAAAAAACAATAACAAAAGAAAGGTAAATGAAAAAGGAAAACAACAGGGTGATGGTTTTTGTTAGTCGCCAGTTGACTAATAAAAGGAAATCAAGAGCAACCATTGGTCGCAAGTTAGATCAGAAGCTTGTTTTTGTTACTAGTCGCAAGTTAATGAGGTGCCAATAAAAAGCTAAGTAAAACACACTGCTTCCCTCTGGTCACAAGTTACAGAAGTGTACCTGGTCGCAAGTTACTCCTCAACCACATCTTTATTGTACAATCAATTATTTGTGTGATTCATTTTTAGCCACACATTTTAATTGAATATAAAGACTACACTACAGCAGCAGAAGGATTCAGCAATCAGAATTATTCAGTTCATCTTCTCTTCCAAGAGATTTGAAGAATTGAAGTAAAGGGAGACATGGGAGATATACACCCAAATCTATATCCGTTAATTTTCTCACCGGAGTAACGTTATAATGCCCGATTTAACTCTTGTATATTCATAGGAGCATTATAATCATTACCCGGTAATTAAATCCTTAGACAAATAAAAGCTAGAACATTTTATAGGATTTAATTTGTTGATCTTTGTAGAAGCTAGGAACTTTGTTGTTCTTAGATTTTAGCCGGTTAATTTATTTACCGGAGTGTAGAAACACCCCTCGTGGATTTATATACGAATATATATATCCCTGACTATCTTGTATTCCTCATTTTACTGTTCCAAACATTATTCAGCTCAAAAACACAGAACCACTAATCGGACACTATATTTTATATCCGCGAAAGATTCGAAAGAATTTTTTAATTTAGTGAGTATCGTATTCAACCCCCCTTCTACGATACTTCGGGACCTAACAATTGGTATCAGAGCTGACTGATTGATACACAAATCAGAATCCTTAAAAATAATTTTTTTATTAATTTTTCATTTACATAAATTTATTTTATAAATTTGATTTAGAAAATTTATTTTATAAATTTAATTTAAATAAGTTTATTATGAACTTAATTTAAATAAATTTATTTTATATATTTAACAAATAAATTTACTACTTAATTTTAGTAAATAAAAGTTTTTAATTTAAATTTATTTTCGGGTGAATTTAGTTGCCAAATTTGTTTTTCTTCTCTTCAGTTTTGGTTAACCAGGTGCGAAACTAAGTGCCATTTTCTTGTTTTGGTGTTTGGTTCACTTCGAACTCAAACGAAAACAAAACAAACATTTGTTTTGTGGCTGCCACTTTGTAATTTTGGAAAAGAATTTGGCAGCCCATGTACTTGTTTCACACGTGCATCAAAAGAAGCTCAACTTGGCAGTGAAATGTTCTCGTCGCAAGTTGGTACACCTGGAATTGTACGCGCAAAAATCTTCAGTCACCTGGCATGTATGGTCACAACTTGGGACTTCAACACACGGGACAAACAAACAGGTCGCAAGTTAAACTAAGGGTCGCAAGTTAGATACAAGTCGTAGGTTAGGACTTGTACAATTTCTGTAGCCCCAATTTCTATTTTTGACTTATTCATTTTTTCCAGAAAATTTAAAATTCTTAAATTTATATTTTTCTTAGATAATAATTTACCTTTTATTTAAATTTTAAGAAAATTCAAAATTCTTGAAAATCAATTATTTCGTAAATATTTATTTTTGATTAATTTATTTTCTTAAGAAAATTATAAAATTTGGAAATTTAAATTTCTCTTAAATATTAAATAAGGGTACTGAAAGGATTGGTAGACTCGAGATTCCTCCGGGCTTTAAAGTTGATTTTAATCTTTCGAAGAAAACGAAGACCATGTGCTATTTAGACAGAAAATTCCCTAACACGGATTTTGAAGATAATGGTTTTTTATTCCAAGAAACTAATTTCAAGACCTACAGAAGAAAATTGTGATATTTCCTTAAAGGCTTACTCCAAAGGATACCACTGGGTTTTCAGACGCAAGAAAGGAATGAAATTTCTACGGGTACAATTTTTCTCAAAGATTTTAAGACAACTCTATGATTTCAGATTATACAGTCACATAGTGGTTTGTACCAATGCTACATTTATCCGAGAATCATAGAGATCAGAAAGTCAGGAATTGTGGAGGTCAGAGAGAATAGTGGGGACATACAAACATCTCAGTTATATGCAGTATAGTTGGAACCTAAGGACAAAATGTAAGAGTTACTGATAGTTGAACCAGAGGAAGATCGGGTAGAAACACTTGAGGGACTGGACGCCAGGGCAGTGTTTCACATGTCAGGGAAGTTTAGTCACATCAGATTCAGATGGATTAAAGAAGCTATATCCAAGGATCAAGCCTATATATTCCAAAGTAGAGACTTTTTGTTAGTCCCTTAACAATTCAACAAGAATTACAGAAGGGGGGTTGAATGGAATTCTTGAAACTTTTTCTTAAATAAAATTGTTCTTACTTAAATATATATATATATATATATATATATATATATATTAGTGTGAATTGATTTGCAGAGTGCGGAAAAATAACTTCAAATGAATTAACACAAAAGTAATTAAAAACACAAGTCTTTAAAAACTTTCTGGTGGATTTGATGTATCCACAAGAGATATATAATATATATCGAGAGAACTCTATGTAGCAGAAAGCTCACAGCTGCTTACAAAATGTTGAACAACTAAGAATGCAGAGAAATGCTAAGAATACAGATTACAAAAATTTCTCTCTTGGTTGCTTAGTTAGTTATTCTATTTGCTGCTTCTTGGTTTATATATCACCAAGATTACAAAGTAATAAGACAAGATAATAAAACAAAAAATATCAAGTCTAATACTATGGTACTTCATTACTCTATTCAAGCATCTTTGGATAACTTCATAATAGCATGGAAATGGCAATGCTTCTTTGTTCTAGAAAACCCAGTTGAATAGGCTTCCACATTCCATTTACATACACTCGACGCATGTGACTGTGTTGTCACTGTCAACAGATGTTTGAATTCTTTATCCGTCGGGTTCATGATCATCCGTCGAGTTCATGATCATCCGTCGGGTTGTCTAGTTGATCATCCGTCGAATGGCATTGTTGTTTATCCGTTGGGTAGCAATCTGGCACTTAACTTGATTTCATTTATGCAGGATTACAAGATATCATCTATGTACAATTAATCAACCTATTCTGCATATCTAGATAAAGTCAACATGACTTGAGTACTACTTACAGAATCTAAACAATGTGTATGCGGAAATGTGCTACAGACTTATTGTTACATAAGTTACTCACTCGATGGATAATAAATTATCATCCGCCGGGACTATATTGAGTCAACCGTCGGGACTATAATCCTTATCCGTCGAGTGCTACATTTTTCACTAAGTAAGATCTACCAAGGTATTTTGTTAATGAAATCATCAAGTACACAACATATACACAACAATCTCCCCCAATTTATGTCTACTGGAATTGTATCCATAAATTAAGAGAAACTTGATGATAACAAAACACCCTAAAAATACAATTTTAAAAGAAAGTAGATAATACTGAAAAGTGCTTCAATTAACAAAATGCACAAAGTTTAGCTCACAGTCATTTTCAAGGTGCTCCTCTAGCCTGAGCAGATTTATCTAGTTCCTTCAAGGTCTGGATCTATTTCCAAGCTTTCTGTTGTTTTCATCTATCTGATTTTGGAGCTGTCTGTGGAATTCCAGTTCATCAGATTCTGAGAGATTTAGTTTTTCTTGCATCTCCAAGAGAGTCTCATTGCTAGAGATGCTCAATTGGTCTTCTAATATGAAAAATCTTTTAACCACTTTGTCATCCATGAACTCCATCAGCTAGTAGGGCCTTAGATGTACTTTTTTCCCTGTGTAAGAAATAATTAGAGTCTTTGGGAGTACATCTTTAGCTCTAAAACTCCTCAGTTCTTCAATCTTTTTTAGAACCAGTCTTCTTGCAGTTACATTGAACCCAAAGTTCTTCTTGAAAGATGAATAAACCTTAATCAGTACAGCTTGGCTTTCTTGAAGGATCCTGTGAAGTGGCCATTAAATCTCCTTTCTTCCCTTGTACTTGAAAACTAACCTTTCAGGTAGATTTCTGTATGCATCAATTCCTCTCACTTCTTCTAGTTCATCCAGATAGAGATTTAGATCAGAGAATTCCTTGATATCACACAAGTACATATAATCTCCCTTGTTGACTTTAGATTGAGCTTGGACTAGAGATTTAGATTTGAGAGGTGACAACTTCACTTTATTGACTGCCCTTGACTTTGTTCTCTTTGGCTTGTTAAGGATTGGAAAATGGAAGTCAGGAATTGGTAGGCTCTCCCAGTCTATTGGTTCATCCTTAGGCACAATAGGTTCACCATGAATGTTCCTGTAAGGATCCACCACCTTGATATCTTCAAATACCACAGAGGGTTTTGATGCTTGAGTTGTAGTTGGAGTGGATTCCTTAGGCAACTAATCCTTCAATTCCTTACCAACAAAGTTCAATTTCCTTTTGGTTCTTTTGGCCAATTTCTTGTGTCTCTGAGATTTCTTCTGTTCTGATTCAACCTGCTTCTTTGGATCTTGAGATTCAGTGATTCCAGATGGCTGAGAAGGAATCTGTTGTGTTGGTTTCACAGCTTGTAGCTTGGCCAAGATAGCAGCTTGCTCTTTCTTTTGCTTAGCCTTTTTGGCATCTAGAATAGCTTGCTTCTTTTCCTGCTTCAATCATGCCTTTTCTTCTCTCTTTGCTTGAGCAAATTGAGGATGTCCAGCCACCACACAAATTTCTTTCCCATTACTGAAAACTTTAGCAATTCTTCTCTTTAAAGCTGAATCAGCTGGATCCTTGTAGAAGGTAATTGACCTTGAAAAAAGCATCTTCTCATCAGGTTTAGGTGTTTCATACACTATATCCAAAGGGTTCTTTAATGATGATTTTGGATAGTTCACCCTTGGCTTCGGAATAATTTCAGCTTTTGGAGATTTGATGCAGGATGGCTGTCCTCTTTCCAGATAGTTCATGCTCATTTCATTCACAGAGATCTTTTTGACTTCAGAGTGATGAATGGTTGTCTTTACTGGCTCCTTTACTAGCCCAAATTTCCTTTGTATGCCCTCATCAATTTTCTCCCAGTTGATTGGCTTCAACTGCTCCTTTTCAGCTGCTCTTATGTTGGCTGCTGCTGCATTGATTAGATCTATACTATCTGTTACTGGTGGCTTGGTGAAAGTAATTGTGGGCACAATTACTTTACTGATTTGAATTTGAAGCTTCTCCCCCTCACTTGGTCCTTTCTCCCCCTTTTTGTTATCATCAAGTTGAGTAGAGGAAGAGGTTTGAGCAGCCACCAGTTTTTGAAGTAAATCTATCTGTTGGGCTTGATGAAGATGAATGGCTGTTAGAGATGCTTCCATAGCTGACATTCTTGTATCCAAAACATATATCTTTGTTGCAAGATCAGAATTTTTCCTTAGTTGCCTCTTGATGTCAAGCATTGTAGCTTCTGGAAGCTTAGAATCCATTTTGTCTGAAATGGCCTTCTTCATCTCATTAATATCACCCTTGATGGTGTTAACATCTCTAGCATGTTGGAAGCCTTGAATCTGTTGTGGTTGCAGAGAAGCAAGATGTGCTTGAAGGAGCTTCTTGGTGTTGGCATTTGTAGTGGTTTGAAGTACAAAATTTGTCTGATTGATTAGTTGAATTAGAGTTGTCTTGAAGTATAACGACTCGTATATTTTTAAATTATTTAAATATGTAATTATGGAAGTATTAATTAAATAAAATATGTGTTTTGGTTTTGGCAGCAGTGTGTTGATATATACCATTTGTCTGAGATTTATTGGTGTAAAAGATTGGAATGTGTAGTTAAAAACTGAGTTATATTGTTCTGTTTATTTCTAAAGGTAATTTTTATTACAATTTTAAATCCGTAAATATTTGGATTGTCTCTAAAATTAGTTTTATGATTTTATAATTTCAATAATTATTCTTGGGATTTTACAAAATTTAGAAATCATTATTTTATCAATTATTTAACCCTGTATGATTTTCTGATTACATTTATTTGTAAAATCTTTATTTATTCCAGAGTTCTTCAAAAATTATGAAACTCATATTTATTTAAGTTTGGAATATTTTGAGAATTTTAAGATTATTTCGGAAATTTTCGGGATTTATTTCACCCGCGCATTGATTCGTTTATTTGTTAAAAGTGGGTATAAATTGCGTTTCAGAAATTATTATAAAATTCATGTTTTTATAAACTTTGGGATATTTGTAATATTTTAAGACTATTTTCGTAATTTTCTGAATTTGTTTTAAGTGTAGCTCAGATCGTTAATTGATAAATACGGGTACGAGTTACGTTTCAAATATACTTTTAAAATTATGGAAAATTTATTTTTAGTAACTTTGAATTATTTGTGATATTTTAAAATTAATTTGGAATTTTTCGGGATTATTTTTATTCGCGCAATGGTTCGTTAAATTGCAAAAACGGGATCAAACCAGAAAAGAAATGAAACCAAGACACGTGTTTAGCTGTGGTTTTATATGTTGATACGTGCCAATGGTTTTGTGAGGTAGCTGCAACTCCTAATATCAATTTTACACTTTAATTGTTCCTAATCTAATCTAATCTCTCTACTCTCCTCTCATCTCTCTCAATCTCTCACGCGTCTCTCTCCTCTCTTATCTCTCCCTCTCTGTTTCATTTCCTTCCTCCTTGTTCTCTGTGTTCGTGGTTCCGTTTTCTTTTGTTTCCCGATGGTAATTGCCGCCTTGTGCCGATCTTTCCGGCGTGTATGTGTGTGTGCTGCTGGTATATGTATTAATCGTATGAATATACGCTGTCTATTGTGTGTTTAACATGCGTTTAATTCGTTTGTGTGGGAAGATTGTGTTCTGTGCTTGTGTTTTTCCGGCTTGTTTTCGACTGTTGCTGTGGTTCCGGTTCCTGGGTGTGTTATGCGTGCAAAGCACGCGCCTGTGTGGGAATTATTTAATTATTTAAATTGTTGGTTTTCTGCAGGAATTATTGATTGGTTTCGTGAAATTAGATAATTATTCGGTGCAAAATTATTGAATAATCGGAGGAATCGGCCTGGACACCTGAATTATTCGGGCACCGACTGATTCCGCCGCCGTCAGCGATGAACATCGGTGAGCTGATGGTGGACCGTGATGAATTATTCTGAGTCCTAATATTTTGAAAATAAATAAATGAAAATAAAATATGAGTAACAATTAATAATTGTGATTGAGTTGGAATTTAAAAATGTGTGGATTTTAATTGATATTGTTGTTTTGAAGCAGTGATTGGATAATTGTTGCGATTGTTGTGTTTGAGATTTGACGTCGATTGATGTTTCGACGGGTAGTTCGATAAACAAAGGAGACGCTGCCCGATTTCCGGGAAACTGAATTATGTAAATATGGGAACGTATCCAATGATTATCGGGACATCGATTGACTATATGTATATGTGTATGTTTTATATACGAAACTTGGTTGTACGCTGTAATGAAATATTTTTGCCAAATCGATAACCCTGATTTCGTAAAATAAAGAGTATATATATTCCGAAAATGAACGCCGAACCGATCTTCGAGATTGTGAACCCCATTTGTTGCGTGTGTTATTATAATATTCATAATTACGAGTCGGGTTTGAATGTCGTTGGGTAAGAATTAGTATCAAGGATATGTCAAGCATACCAAGACGTCTAACGTAGGGTATTTCGACCCTGTAAGTTATAATCGGGAACCTGGAAGTGGATGATAGACTAGAGATGACCTAGTAGTCAGTCGACGAGCTCAATAGAGTTTCAACAGAAAAACTTGAGTATCAAAGTCGAATCCACTGGGATCTAGTGATTGGACATTAAAGCCTGAGGGATAGAGTCAGCTCAGAATTAATCAGTAATAGTTGTAAAGCTCTGTAAGGCAAGTATTTCTAAACCTTTTTCGAGATATAATGCAAATATTTCTAAATTTCTCATAACATATTGTTAAGTATTCAAAATAGCTCTGTTTTATATTGTAAATGCTTTGAAACCTTCAGCCTTGAACCTGAGCCACATCATTTGATCTTTGAACCGTAAGCCTTATTCTTTGTGAACCATTTCTTGTTGATTTACCAGATACTAAACCACACAAATATGATACTACTCCACAAATATATACCCATCATATACCAAACGCCAGAAGAGAATTGTTTAAACATATATAAACTTTTATACTTAACCATACCTTGTGACATCACATAACTAAAACCTTGTAAAAACATTGTTCATCTAATACCCGATTCTCCTACAGGCTGGAGGCCATTTCCTTCATATACTCTGACATACCCTTGTGGTACCCATGAATTTCCAACATGCTCTTATACAAATGTTTTTTTGTTATTGATTATGATCCGGTTTCATTGAATTATATTGTTTATCATATTGAACTGCTTTAGAATTGGATAATTTTCTTTATGTGGACCAGATTCGTGGTCAGACCATATTAATGGTCAAGTTAGGCCAGTGTGTGCCTTGGATCCAGTAGTTAGAGCAGTGTTGTGTTCTTTGCTCGGGGTTAGTGCGTGATTGATCAGCAGCCTAACCTTGGTTTTAAAAACTTAAAATGAATATCCAATTATATTGGTTGCTTAACAAGAAACTTGATTCCTTTGAATCATCTCGTTTGATCGTTGTTTAACCTCAGTTATTGCTATTGCGACTTGTTGAGCTAGTTAGCTCACTCTTGCGAATCTTTTTATATACTTTACAATTAAGAAGGATATGGATGATAGTGAAGTTCATCATCCAAAGTGCGAGCTAGGATTCCAGTTTGAGTTGGATCGAGCTAGCAGAAGCTTCATATGGTAGTGTGATAATAAGATTATAAGAATAATTTCATTATCAGTTGTAAGTTAAATTAGTTGGGATTTGGTACGTTGTAATAAAAGTTAAGGTTGTGGCTTGTTTTTATACTTTAACCTGTTGCGGTCTGTGGTTATGTAAAGCAGGGTCATTACAAATAATATTTCATATACAGGTTTATATATTGTGTATGTATTATGGACCCCAAACTTCTGACCCGGGTCTGGAGGGCGTCACAGGTTGGTATCAGAGCTACAGGTTATAAGTCACTGAAACAAGCCTAGATTGTCGGGATTGGGTAGAGGGTTAGGATTAGGAATAGGAAATAGAAAGATAAGACATTGTGAGGTTGAGTGCGATTGTATAGTAGGTCTCCGGCACGGTTCGTATTGCGACTCGGGATTCTTAACTTGCGACGTGATCTCCGGACAATGGCAACGGTAGATCCTGACTTCCCTGTATCATCTGATCGTTTGGAGTTTTTCGTTCGAGGATCGTCATCTTCTATCAGATTTGATTTGCACCTTGTTCTTCCATCAGTATTAATGGTACTACCCTCCGTTATGACAGTTGCACCTCTTCAAGCTATTCTACGCTATTTTACCACCTTTTGATACGAGACTACCTATTTAAGAACCTCCATCTGTTTATTCTTGGTTTACTGGACATTCGATTGTGAGTGTATCTCTTTAGTTTACCCTACACCCTGTTTTATACCCCCAGTTTAGAACTTGTCCTATGAAGCAATTGTACCTATTGGGATGGATTCGGGAGTTGCAGTAAATGGTGAGTATTGAGATAAAAAAAAAGGTGAGAAGAAGTTTATAAAGAAGATTCAAGTGTTCTGGAGGATAGCTGTTACCAGGTTAAAAGAACCCTTAGTGATTAGGCCACCCATGACTAGCTTGTGGAATGGATTAGATAAGTATTGAAAAGAGAGTTAGAGGAGATTATGGTTCTGGAGCTTTCTTGAAGATAATTAATGGTCTTATGACAATGTGATATATTTATAGTAATAAGGTGATGTGATATCAGCCGATTTGTTGTCTATTGGATAGCCTGTTCTATTTAACTACTGCAACGGTAATGTCGGGAGTATTACCAGTATGGAAGCTTTATGTGAGGCTACGAATAAGATCACATGCAACGAAAATTGAAGTTTTCGTCGATTAAGGAAGACAAATGGGCTCGATAAAGGAGAAAAGGTAGATTGAAGTGAACGGACTTTTATGTGATTGTTTCTCTAATTTGGTACCTTGTTAGAGGTAAGAAGGACAACAACCAACTCATATAGTAAGGACAACCAAGTGTGCGATTTTCAAAATTTTCTTAAACAAACTCTCGAAAGAGACTTTTCTTAACAAATTTTCAAGGGCTGTTTTAATAAAATAAGTTTTAAACCTTGGTTGTCAAGTTACTACTTGAGTTTCTTGTTTGTTAAAAAGACCCGGATTACCTAGAAGGATGTTTATTTTAGACTTAGTATTGTTAATTCAGAGAACAAAGTAACCTGTGATGATGAAGAAGTTGATTATTCCTAACAGTTTGATAAGGTTAACAACAGAATTCGCGTACGGAGTAATTATTCATCCAGTGACAGAAACCATTAAAGTTTAAAGAATTCATTGATGTAAAAGGAGCCTGGGCGTGATTGAAGAAGATTGGGAAGATTTCCAGACCTCTCTAAAAGAAGAATATTATTAATAAAAGGATCGTTATGTTGAATGGTTCGTAGTTATTCTAAATTAAAAAGAGGAAGCTCGAAATAATTTGGTAAGAACGCCATTATGATCGAATTGTTAAAGTGTTATATGTGTAGGTGCGATGTTAAAAATGCAAAACTTAACAAGTAAGAATCTACCATAATACTTAATTTGCGAAGGCATTCCAGCGTACTTTTTAAAGTTATTATATGACACAATTGGGATATGATCGAACAAGCTCGGAAGATGAATACGAGTGAAATGTGGATGGTGACCAATGGTATCATTCTTGTCCTTAATACTACAACGTATATTCCTTTTAATTCCTCAAAATGTATGAACTTCTTTTCTTAATAAACTCTTTATGATGATATCAAAAAGGAGGATATTACATTCCTTTCAAATTTAATTATTCCCCCCAAGTTTTGTTATCTGATTGGGACAAACAGTGTTATGGTAAGACACTTTGTCAGAATGACGAAGAGTCGGGTGGGACGCCACCTAATCATGTGTTGTATGCCATATGGTATGAAAGACTAGCCATCTTAAGTACCAATGTGGTTGTCTCATTCATATTTAAATCATTATTTCTTCTTTCTTTTCAACTTCAAGTTTATTGAATTATGAATCCTTCTAGTTACTTCGCTATACCGTCATTCTTTGCAAAAGTCTTTCAAACAAATCAACGCATTATGAACCAAGCGAACAAAGTTTTAGCTACCTCTTATGTAACACCCCCAAATCCAGGGTCGGGGATCTGGGTTGTCACGAGTTCCATTTTCCTTAATAACACCCAATCTTAATAATTAATCAACTACTCTGTACTGTGACCCCACAATAAACACACACACACCACACGTTATAGTCTCAAAGATGAACATCCAAAAATAATCACAAGTCATTTTATTCCACAATTATCTGCCAATACACCTTAAAAGGTTTTCTGAATAAATTTACATTTCTTTGCCATTATTACAATTCATAAATATACATAATCTGATACATCAAAAGTTGAAAGCCTAGCCTATTGGTAGTTCCTACCTCAGCTACAGCGACATCAACGCCTATAGGAAACTGCGGAACGTTTCCTATCCGCTCGCGAATTGGGAGCTAGGTCCTGTTCATCTTGCCTATCTGATGTTGTGTGATGAAAGAAGAAAGCAAGGGTGAGCAGCAAGCCCACCAAAATAATATTTATAATAACTTACAATATATGAGCATTCTCATAGTACTCAAGAAAGTCTTGGTTAAGAAGAAATGAACCAAGTTGATATCTTAATGCGATGAAGTCACAAAATATTTAGTATATATATATATATATATACTTTTCAAAATATTGGAAGTCCTCTTCCATGCATAATACACACAGAGTTCCAGTGTATAACTGTATAAAAATACCGTTGCAAGGTGATCTCATATATCTAACCTTGTCTCAACGTTTTTCTGAAAATCTTTGTCATGCATAAGATAATCATTTACTAGATATAAGTTTAAAAGATGAAGTTACAAGATACTCCAATATACTTATATCTTTTCCAAATACTACTTGAACTACCACCGTTCAAGTTATAATTAGTTCAAAAGTTCATCACATAGATGAGACTACAAGACCAGATTTGAATAGATTAAATCTTTTAAAATATCATCAAAATAAAATGAAGTTACGAGATACTTCATTTGATGCAAACATCATTTTGAAAACTTGACCCTGCCAACACTCAACAATCGCCCAACAGTAGCCTTTCTATCGAAGTGCTCTGGGTAGTGTTGCAGAAATATCCAATTGGATGATGAACTCATTACGGGAGTTTGCCGCGCCAGGAAGACCACTTACGATGATCAGTCGTAGTAGTGCAACCCCACCATTTTCTTGTCGGATTTACTTGTCAACCGAACATTGAACTCCTAAGGAATGGACCGCCTTAGCGGAACTTCCAGGCCATTTGGGCCAATATAATAAGGCTGGGCCGGCGCTACTCGGCCACTTACGCCACTCCTAGTTCAGATGAAATCCATGGCTCTGAAACGTAAAGCTCGTCCCCACTTTCCCCAAGTAGAAACTTGTTGATACGGCTCTACCAAGAAGTCGTATCTAGTTGGAAAGGAAAACTCACCGATATTTCCCAGGCGATGCCTGTTAATGGATTAACTTGTTCCAAGAATTTTACTTCCTGAGTGTTGGGTAAGTAATCAAAAACTCTTTTATCAAGACAACAACCTTGTTGCGACTATAAAATACACCACCGAGCCGGATCCCTCCGGTTTTGAGCGAGTATTTAAATCCCCTTTTTAAAAGGAAGATCTTAAATATAAAAATGAGTTTTGGGATCCGCTCTAACCTTTGAAAATCATTTTAAAGACTTGAAAATACTTTAAAGAGTGTTTGGAATAATGCTGATTTAATAAAGTAAATCAGTCTCAATATAAAGAAATATCTGAATATTATTATTTAAATAATATTCCCATAAAGATTAATTGAGGTAGAAGTTGGAAAACTTATACTTGAAATGAATAGTAAATAATCAAAGATATACTTATACGAAAGTAATATCTTTATTTGAATATCAAAAGTAAGTTTGATTATCGAACATTATTCTTTAATAAATAAAGAATATTAATAAATAATAAGCGGAGTCATAATACCTCGAATGAATATTATAAATAATATTCATTAGATAAAATAAAGGAGTCATACATCCTCAAATGAATATCCAAGTAATATTCAATAAATAATATAAAGGAGTCATAAGTCCTCGAATGAATATTCAAGATAATATTCATTAATAAAATAAAGTTATCGAATAAACCTTATTCGATTAATAGCTTTGAAAACTATAACCATATATATATATATATAATATATATATATATATAAAATCTACTCGGGATCCTCGACTCCCGGTTTTAGAAAATGTTTTCCCCTTTGGGTCCCTATACTAAGGGTATATGCAAATTACCGATATTCTCTAGCATAGGTATTATCAACTGAACCAACAGATATATATGGCAAGAATACGAAACAGGCATGCATATGTACCATATCACATGCTACAATATATCGCAAGAATTTGCTAATATAACCATCATGCATCTATTACAAGATAATGCATATACAAGTGTATACATCACAACAACAGTATAACGGGTAGAAAACTTGCCTGAGCGACTGGGGGTTACGAATGGCTCGGGACGAGTCTGGTAACCTATAAGCAACAAGTAAGTTGGAATTAAACCAAAGTCACTTGTAAATCTATACTCTAACCAACTCAGACTCTAACGCTCGTTTTGCGCTTACTGATTCTCTTAAGTCACTCGAGTACCCTCGGCTCCACCATTTTTAATAATTTAACCATTACGAGTTTTAAGGCGATTCCTTCGCGGGTGTCTTACCAACTGCCTATTACACCTTAAATAAATGTTTCATACTTCAATTAGTCATTTAAGGTCTTTAACCTATGTTTCAAAGTAAGGCGAGGGGTAAGGGTTCGTTCGCGAAACGTCGTTACTTAAAACGGCCGTTTCTCCTAAACCGTTCATCGGAATCAAACGAACCACATATCAAAACGAATCTCGTAACATGAACTATCTAAACATGGAAATGGTCAAAACCTAGCATTGAGTTCAAGGGTTCTGATGTTAAGAACAAAAAACAGTCTACGGTAAATCGGGCATTACGACGGCTATGTTTACGCGATTTCCCAAATTTAAACCATTCCAAAACAACCACCAACCAATCCCAATCAAAACTACATCCATCCTATATCATAACAGCCCCAACAACTCCACATTAACAATTTATACTTATTCCCCGCATGAACTAAAAGCTTTACTTAGGTTCCTTAACTAATTATCAAGATTTACAACCCCAAAAATACCACAAAACCAACTAATCTCTACAAACTCAACCAAACTTTAAACAATCAAGCATCATGCTTCACATATACTATATTAATCATATTCATTCCTAATTACTCAAAACTAAAGCTAGGGTTTGGAGTTTATACCTTCCTTGGAGAGTGGAGAATCAAGAGAATGGCTTGGAATCACCCTTAAAGTCCTTATCCAAGCTTAATCTAAACAAAACTTCAAGAACACAAATTTTAGTTCTTGAAAAACACTATTCACCATCTTCTTCCATGATTTATAGAAAAAGATTGGCTTGGAATTAGAAGCTTAAACTTATAGGAAGTATGTAACTATCCATGGGGAAGCTTAGATAAATACCTTGCTAAATAGTAAGTGGTGGAGCTTGGATCTTCATTTTGTTAAGAAAGAAGCCGAGAGCTTCATGAAGAAATGAAATATCTTTGTGTTTTGTGAGTTGTTTGCTTGGTTACTAGCTTTTGATTTTGGTAAATTACCTTTTTAACCATGAAATTTGTGTGGTTATTAATCAACCACACCTCCTTCCCTTATGTCATGCTTAGGTCATCCTCATGATGTCATCCTCCCCTCCTTGTCCTCTTCTCATTGGTTGGGTGACATCATCCTCTCTAATCCCTTTGATTAACTTCCTAATTGTTTGCCTAATGACCGCTGATCTGTTATACGGTTCGCTTAACTTTCATTTTCGTTTATCGTTTGAGGGATCATACCCGGGATCTTATTACTTAGGTTCCCTTAACCTTTCTCAATATATTGTATTCCTTTTATGATCCTCTCTTATAATCCTTTAATTTAAATCCTTTTTATCCTGTTACCTTATACTCAATTATTTCCATATCTAGTGGATTTCCGGGAAAAATCAAAGTGTTCGGAATTGGATTCTGTCGATCTTTACATACACTTATATACCACATAGAGTACTAATAATATCCCAGAAGATCAATAACAGAACCCCTACATAGTGTGACATGAAAAGTTTTCTCATTCAGCATAATCTGCAAAATCACTATTCATAAGGGTTTCAAAATTTCCAAAAATTGGGGTTATTACAGTCTCCCCTCCTTAAAAGGATTACGTCCCGGAATCAGATAGAAAATGAATAGGGATACTCTCTTAGCATTGCACTTTCTAACTCTCGAGTAAATTTTCCCATATTGTGGTCCTACCACCACACTCTGCCTAGTTTGATAACCCTTCTCCTAAGCACTTGTTCCTTTTCACTCTATAACCCTTCCTGGTTGCTCCATATAGGTTACGTCGGGTTGCATGTCTATGCGCTCATATGCCCCTATTTATCTGGCATCCGAATTACACTTCCTTAACATTGATACGTGGAACACGTTATGAACTTGCTACAGGTTCGGGGGTAGGGCTAGCTCATATACTAACTTCCCAAAACGTCTTAATATATCCAAGGGTCCAACAAATTGTAGACTTAGCTTTCCTTTCTTTCTGAACCTCATCAATCCTTTCCAAGGGATGCCTATAACATTATTAGCTCCCCTATTTCATACTCTGTCCTTTTTGAGTCAAATCAGCATACTTCTTATGTCCATGTAATAACCCCAATTTTTGGGAAATTTTGAAACCCTTATGAATAGTGTTTTTGCTGAATGAGAAAACTTTTCATGCCACACTATATAGGGGTTCTGATATGGATATTCTGAGATTTTATTAGTACTTTATATGGGATATAAGTGTATGTAAAGATCGTCAGAATCCAAATCCGAACACTTTGATTTTTCCCGGAAATCCAATAGATACGGAAAGAATTGAGTATAAGGTAACAGGATAAAAGGATTTAAATTAAAGGATTATAATAGAGGATCATAAAAAGGAATATAATGTATTGAGAAAGGTTAAGGGAACCTAAGTAATAAGATCCCGGGTATGATCCCTCAAACGATAAACGAAAACGAAAGTTAAGCGAACAGTATAACAGATCAGCGGTCATTAGGCAAACAATTAGGAAGTTAATCAAAGGGATTAGAGAGGATGATGTCACCCAACCAATGAGAAGAGGACAAGGAGGGGAGGATGACATCATGAGGATGACACAAGCATGACATGGGAAGGAAGGAGATGTGGTGGCTTTTTCACCACACAAAATCAAGGGCAACTAGGTAATTTACTAAAACAAACACAAAAATCAAACCAACCAAGCCAAGCAAATCATTTTTCATCAAAATCAAAAAGAAACCAAGGCATTGTTCTTCATGCTCTCGGCCAAAACAGAACCAGCACACTAAAACTGCTGTATCTCCTTCATTTCTCACTCAAATATTGTGTTCTATAGCTCATTGGAAAGGTATTGAGATGACCTACAACTCTTGTTCACAAGTCTCGTCCAAATAATCATGGTAAGACCCTCATTTTTACAGTTCTTTAAATCGGACTTTTAGAAACTTCAAAGCCTAACTTTGTGTTCTTGATTTCTTTGGAAAGATCAAGCTTGTAGGAGGCTCCCTAAGGCTTTCTAGCAACTTAACACCTCCCAAGGAAGGTATAAACTTCAAACCCTAGCCTTTACTTTATTTGTTAGTAAGTTTAATGGTTGGTTTTGTGAAATGAGAAGCATGGATTGTGATTATTAGTAGTTTTGTTTGATTTGGAAGTGTTTTGGTAATTGAAGCTTGATTATAGTTCATAGGTCTTGATTGTGGTTGTTTGAGTTGAAAACCTTGGAGATTATGGACTGATGTGGTATGGTTTCGGTGAAGTTTTGTTGTATTGATGGTTATGAGTTGGTTGGTGGTTAATTGGAGTAGTTTAAACATTGGTAATCGCGTAAACATAGCCGTCGTAATGTCCGATTTACTTTAGACTGCTTTTGTTCATAACATTTGGACCCGAGAACTCCCTGATAGATTATGACCATTGGCATGTTTAGATAGTTCATGTTACGAGCTTCGTTTTGATATGTAGTTCGTTTGATTCCGATGTACGGTTTCGGAGAAACGACCGTTTCAAGTAACGGCATTTCGCGAACGAATCATTTCCCCTCGCCTTACTTTGAAACATAGGTTAAAGACCAAAAAGGGTTAATTAATGTATGAAATAATTATGGTAAGAGTGTTAGGCAGTTGGTAAGACACTCGTGAAGGAATCGCTTTAAAACTCGTAATGGTTAATTTATTAAAAATGGTGGAGCCGAGGGTACTCGAGTGACTTAAGAGAATCAATAAGCGCAAAATAAGCGTTAGAGTCTAAGTTAGTTAAAGTATAGATTTACAAGTGACTTTGGTTTAATTCCAACTTACTTATTGTTTATAGGTTACCAGACTCGTCCCGAGCCTTTTATCACCCCAAGTCGCTCAGGCAAGTTTTCTACCCGTTATAACTGTTGTTGTGATGAATATATGTATTTGCATTATCTTGCGATAGATGCATGTTGGTTAATTAGCAAATGATGCAATATATTGAAGCATGCTGCTATGGTATATATATATGCATGCCTGTTTCGCATTCTTTCCATATATATCTGTTGATTCAGTTGATAATACCTATGCTAGAGGATAGCGGTAATTTGCATATACCCTTAGTACAGGGACCCAAAGGTGAAAATATTTTCTAAAACCGGGAGTCGAGGATCCCGAGTAGATTTTGTATATATGGATATAAATATATATATATATATATATACTTATATATATATATATGGTCCTAGTTTTCAAAACTATTAATCGAATAAGGTTTATTCGATAACTTTAACTTTATTTTATTATTGAATATTATTTTGAATATTATTCGAAGACGTATGACTCCTTTATATTAAATGAATATTATTTTGAATATTCATTCGAGGACTTATGACTCCTTTTATTTTATTAATGAATATTATTTTGAATATTCATTCGGGGACTTATGACTCCTTTTATTTATTTTATTAATGAATATTATTTTGAATATTCATTCGGGGACTTATGACTCCTTTTATTTATTTATCTGAATATTATTTGAATATTCATTCGAGGGCTTATGACTTTTTTATATTATTTATTGAATATTATTTTGAATATTCATTCGGGGACTTATGACTCCTTTTATTTATATATCTGAATATTATTTGAATATTCATTCGAGGGCTTATGACCCTTTTATTTATTTATCTGAATATTATTTGAATATTCATTCGAGGGCTTATGACCCTTTTATTTATTTATCTGAATATTATTTGAATATTCATTCGAGGGCTTATGACTCTTTTATATTATTTATTGAATATTATTTGAATATTCATTCGAGGGCTTATGACTCAGTTTATATTATTTAATGAATATTATTTGAATATTCATTTGAGGATCTATGACTCCGATTATTTGCTGAGGTATGTTCTTTATTTTATTAAAGAATAAGGTGTCAATAATCAAACTTATTTTCGATTATTCAAATAAAGATAGTACTTTCATATAAGTATATCTTTGGTTATTTAATACTCATTTCAAGTATAAGTTTTAATACTTCTACTTCAATTATTTTTATAAAGATTATTCTTTATGGGAATATTATTTAAATAATAATATTCAGTCATTTTCTAAATATTCTGGGGACTGATTTACTTCATTAAATCAGCTTTACTCCAAACACTCTATAAAGTGTTTTCGAGTCTTCAAAATGATTTTTAAAAGTTAGAGCGGATCCCAAAACTCATTTTTATATTTAAGATCTTCCTTTTTAAGGGGATTTAAATACTCGCTCAAAACCTGAGGGATGCGGCTCTATGGTGTATTTTATATTCGCAACAAGGTTGCAGTTTTGGTAAATGAATTGATTACTTACCCAATGTTCGGGAAGTAAGTCCATCTATTGAGTCGGCATAAGCAACATGGGCTCAGTGGGCGTCCATGATAGTGTAAGTGGCTCAGTGGGAGTCCATCAAATGCATAAGTGGCTGAGTGGCTGTCCAGCATAAGGTCCTATTACGACCAGGGTGATGACCAGTGGGGAATTCGTCCATCTACTAGTAGAAAAGGTTACTTATGGGTATCTTTGCCTGATCAGCAAGATATCTGGTTTATGCCAAATTCTTTTCCTTTCCAAATTTATTGGATATTGTAATTCTGTTCATACTTTACATGACAGAGGTTTTCAGGAAATGTATAAAGAAGATGTATATGTGGATATATATATATATATATATCAGAACTAAATGAAGTATATCATAACTTCATTTCCTTTAATAATATTTCAAAGATTTAATCTATTCAAATCTTGTCTGGTAGTCTCATCTATGTGATGAACTGTTGAAAGCTCATTATACTTTGAACAGTGGTAGTTCAAGTAGCTTTATAAATGATATAAGTATAGTGAAGTATTTGGTAACTTCATCCCTTGTTTTTACTTATATCTAGTAAGTAATTATCTTACTCATGATAAAAGATTCTAGTAAGTATCCATTTAGATACTTATATTATTGTTATCACTATATATTATCTTGCGAGCTGTAAGGCTCACTCTTGCTTTATTTCTTCATCACACAACAACAGTTAGGAAAGATGGCCAGACTCCACAGACCCAGCGCAAGCGCGTGGGAAGCATCCCGCGTCTTCCCGATGATGTTGTGGCTGCTATAGCTGCAGAGGTAGATCTATTGGTAGATCAGGCATTCTATTTTTGAGAATCAAATTATGTATAATTATAACTTGTGGCAGATAATGGCAATTAACTGTAAATTTATCAAGTAATCATTTTGGGTTGTAATAACTTTTAAATTGTGGATTCAAAGACTTGTACTTATTTAAATTTCATCTCTGAGACTATAACGGGTTGTGGTGTGTGTTAGTGTGGGGTCACAGCATAAGGTTATTATTATTAATTAAGTGAAGTGATATTGTGGAAAGAAAGACCGTGACGACCCGGATCCCCGACCCCGGATCTGGGGGTGTTACAGAAGTGGTATCAGAGCTAAGCGTTATAAACCTCAGAGATGATGTGACGTTAAGATAATAAGTTCACAAAGATAATAAGAACTCTTGCCAAGTTCATAGTCGGGATACCTAACGTAGTACTGACAGTTAAAACCCTTATGGGAACCCTTATAAATATCGTAATAGGAGCGTAGTTCGTTATCGTATATGGTAGCGGGACTCCGAACCCTGAGGTTGAGGAGCAACAGCGCGATGATGTTTTATTACTAATTGGAGATCGGATTGTGGATCCGATAGAGTGTCCTAATGCAGGACCGAATGATGTTGATATTGAGGATGTAGCGGTTGAGGATGTTGTCCTAGAAGGGATAGTTGTTGAGGAGGATCCCATGGAGGATCCTGACAAGATTGGATAAAGGACCACTGATGAATTGATGACCATGGTTAGGTCGACTACCAGAGGTAGGATTGGCCGGTCACTACCGGAGGTTCGTTCAAGTTTGTAAAGAGAGTAACCCCTTTAACACGGCTTACTCGTAAGACTGAGAAGTTCGAATGGATAGAGAAATATGAGAACAGCTTTCAAGAACTGAAGCAGAGGTTGGTCATGGCCCCTATGCTGGCATTGCCGGATAGAAAAGGAGATTTTGTGAAGTGTAGTGACGCTTCGCACAAGGGCTTAGGGTGCGTGCTTATGCAGCACGGTAAGGTAATCGCGTACATGTCAAGACAATTAAGGTAATATGAAATTCGATATCCCCACCCATGAGCTTAGGCTCGTGGCAATAGTTTTACCCTAAAGATTGGAGGCACTACTTGTATGGAGAGAAGTGCGAGAATTACCTAAGCCATAAGTGCTCTAGTACATTTTCACGTAGAAAGAGCTCAACATATGCCAGAGGAGGCAGTTAGAGCTAATCAAGAATAATGATTGGGAGATTCTTTATCATTCGGGGAAAGCCAATGTGGTGGCTGATGCCCTTAGTAAAAAGGAGAGACTCAAGATGATAATGTCTTTGGGAGAGTTTATAAGAGATTTTGGAAATAGTAGTGAAGGTAACCGGAGCCGGTACCAAAAAGCTGTTTGAGATTGCAATAGAGACTGAATTATTGGAAAAGAGCATACGGTGCCAGAGAAAGATGATAAGGGAATAATGAGGTATTCCTATAGAATTTGGGTTCCGAAAGTTCAAGAGCGTAAGGATGAGAACTTAGATGAGAGCCATAGTTTGAGGAATAAGATTTAGAGCAAACCCTGAACGTGATAGTCAGGGAGGTCGCCATCAAGATAGAAGGAACCCATGACATAATGGAGTGGAAAATGAGGATTTTAAATTAAAAGATGACCCCAATTATGGGGAGTAGGATGAAACATTTCATACTAAGGAAACCGAAAGTCGAGTAAGGAAAGGAGACCCGAGACGGTACTCCTATACGGCAATTCATGGACCTGTCTAGACAGAACTTAGACTATTATCCCCAACCACCACCTTGAGGAAACAATGCGATAGGAAATTCTTTCAGGACCTTTAAGTCTCTAAGCTCTCAGAGTTCCAAGGAACAGGTTGACCTAGTCGAGGCAAGAGCCTGGCTAAAGGAAATAGAGGAATCATTTGAGATTCTGAATGATTGACGAACCACAAAAGACTATTTTTATCACTTACCCTCCTAAGAGAGAGACCACCCGTTGGTGAAAGACCAAGAAAGGCACGGAGCCAGAGGTTAGAATAAACTGATTTAAGTTCAATCAATTGTTTTCGGGAAAGTAATTCCCAAAGATAAGGAGATAGTGTAAAAGCTTTGGAGCTAGAACAAAAGTGGATGAGTATGATGAATTATGAATCTAAGTTGTAAAAGTTATCAAGATTCGTTCTGAGGACACGAATCCAGAATGACGGGATGTTTGGAATCAATACTTATGTTGTGTTAGTTCATGAAATAATGATAAGAGAAAGGAAAATAAAAAGAAACTGAAGTGGAAAGGAATATAAAGGCAATAGAGTTTGAGGTATGATAAGGGAGTTGGGTATGAGGAAACCCTAAAGACTCGTAGCAATAGACATAGAAAAGTATGTAATCGTCAGGATGAGGGTGATTCACCATGAGTTAAAGTTGATGGTTGAAGGCATACGAGTTATGTACATTTTATCCCCTTTAAGTTGGGAGGATTCAAGGAAACCTTTAGATAGTTCGAAGGATAAATAATAAGACGCGGATAGACTAAGGAGACAAGAAAGTAAGAAAGTAGGAAAATTGGATGAAGGAAGTGACCTTCAATAATGTGAAATGTAAGACCGGTGGCTCGATACTCAGAAAGGGAGACGCCAGGTATGAGAGGTATCCCAACATTGAGGTGACTGTTGAGATAAACAACAAAAGTAAATAAGGAATTATTAAGAAGAAGTTCACGTTGAACATGACCAATATCTTCCAGAACATCCATGTTATCATTACCAAATCAGGAAAGAAAAGCGGATGACCATTGTTATCTTTTGGAGGCCATATGGATTGACCTCAATTTGAATAAGGATGCTATTATGAAGTTAGGTATAGACTATCGAGGTGGGAATGATGAAGAAGATAATCTGTCAAGGATATATGACTTGGTTTATCCATGGATGGATGCATGTACCTTTTCAAAGATGGAATTAAGGATAGAACATCGGTAACTTAAAATGAATCCTAGGGGAATGCATAAAGGTTGGCATTTCACCCTTAATAGGGATAGTATGAAATTTGACAGTATGAATTGGAAAGGATTAAGGTAATAACAACCTTTAAAGAATTAGTGGAGAATTTTTTTTTCAAAAGTATATAGACAATGATTCTAGTATTAGTATATGGTATTTTGATATGCCCTGTATCTAGGGAATACAGGAGGAACGATTCAAGGATAACCTTAGAGGTTTTACAAGGAGAAAGGTAACATTCAAAATTCTCAAGAATAGAAATGTGGATAAAGGAAATATGACGTAATTATAGTGTTGCCAAGTGGGGCACGTGTTAAACCACGAGAAAGTATGGATCAAACCAGTAATGGTCAAAATTATTCAGGGCAATTAGGACTTAAGATAAAAGATGTTCTAATTATGATTGAGAGTCAGTCATGACAGTGATTAACCTCTAAAGACTGAGGCAATAACTTATGGAAAAATTGTGATTTTTTTTTACTTATCAGATTTTAAGGAAAACATCTTCACTCAAGCAGTGATCGGAAATAGGGTAGAAAATTTGTGAAAGTGGTTAAAATGAAATTGACTGTAAGGAAATTTTACTATCAGGAAAGGCCAAAGAGGTGGCCGACACTTTAAAGGTAAGAGGATAATTATAGGCGCTTGTGCCAAAATAATACAGTGAGGATGGTTAAAACTGTGAAGGTTGTATTATGGTTTGGAAGATTGACATTCCTTCTGATGACTATGCAATACCCAACCGTAATAGTAGTTGGTAAAGGTTTAATTCGTGTAATCGCCATGAGCGGGCTATCTATCTTAGGAGGTCCTATCTTGAGATAAGCCAGGACCATGTTTCAAAAAGGACTAGACGAACCTTTGAGTTAAGTCTTCTATTTAAGGCATATGATTAAGAATGGTATTAACCTGCTATTGTTGCTTTGATTGAAACTCTTCTGCAATTTTATCTACTTCATGTCATGAAAGTACGTCAGAGTTTGGAGTGTTCTTCATGAATTGTGATTGGTGGTTATGTTAACTCCTTAGGAGAATTAGATACGAGATGTATGGACTCCGTATGGTTAGCTATTAAGACTTCATGGAAAATGAATGACTACAGTAGGTCAATGGTGGACCATAGTAAGGCAGCAATGATTCTGCGAGTAATGAGCTGATTACAACCGTGAGAGTTGTATTGGAATGGGTGTTGAGATTGAGTACCACTAATCGGGTCGTGGTAGTGTATAAGTTATCATTGATAGACTAATTAAGTAGAGTATCTACCTAGTGAATTATTATTCTT
Organism: Apium graveolens; assembly: GCF_009905375.1. Taxonomy (NCBI): domain Eukaryota; kingdom Viridiplantae; phylum Streptophyta; class Magnoliopsida; order Apiales; family Apiaceae; genus Apium; species Apium graveolens. The sequence goes on along the minus strand of NC_133653.1, from coordinate 84,551,667 downwards.
TCTTATCAATAGAGAGTCGTATTATTATACGAGGAAGGTTGCGGTGCAAGCATAGAATTCTAGTAACGATGATGTATAGAATGAGATCCCAGATTCGATTTTCGATGTCGAGGGAGTTTCAAAGGTGATTGTGTATAAGCTCGAGGAAGAGCATGGGTCCATAGAATGATGGACGGAATAGCAAAAATATTTAGGCATGTGAAATAGGATGCTATAATACTTGATGTTGATATAAATACATATATATTTTGTTCTCCTATGACAAACCTCTATAGTTCAGAGGTAGGTTCCAAGCCAGATATTTTGTGACAGTATATTTTTTTTTATATATACAATTCTCTTCAGTTCGTTCTTTTCTCTTCTTTTCATTTTATGTAAGTTGAGAAGAACAACCCTTCCAGAAGGGGAGGTATTGCCGAATGACTGTCTATCTGTGTGATAGAAGCCTAGTAGGATACCAACTATTGTTTAATTGCTTGTCAAGTACTAAAGGCTGGCCACCTTCTGTACTAACTATGCGAGATAACAAGTGTTCATGATCATAGTGATCTCTCAACAAATTCCTTTACTTCTATATGATTGATCAAACTTTGGGAAATAGAAACAGCTGAAAAAGGAGTAATAAAGTTGTGGTAGTATTCGGAATGGAAACACATTCGTGATACTAAGGTTGACGTGGTTATTAAAAGGTTATAGAACGCTAACGAGCAAAAGTATAACTAGTATAATATTAGGAACGGAAGATAGTAGCGACTACGAACTGGGAAAAAGGATGGGTAGTGAGAAGCAAAAGCTCTAATGCTAAAAGCTATAATGAGAGTCTGTGCAATAGACTTGAAAGAAATTGGAATGATCACTTAATACGGGTTGAGTTTTCTTACGATAATAGATCATATGTCAGTATTGAGGTATCGCCTTATGAGATCCTTGAGGGAAGACAATGTCGATCTCCCTTATGTTAGGATGAAGTTGTAGAGCGCAAGATGCTCAGACCCGCAGTAGTCCAAAGGACCAAGGATATGATAGATCTAATCAGAGGACGGCTGGTAGTAGCCCAAGATGGACATGATAAGTATGTTGATTTGACACGAAAGGAAAAAGAGTATGAAATAGGGGACCTAGTGTTGTTATAGGTATTTCCTTGGAAAGGAAGGATGAGGTTCGGAAAGAAATGAAAGCTAAGTCCACGAATTGTTGGACCCTTGGATATATTAAGACGTATTGGGAGGATAGCATAGGAGCTAGCCCTAACCCCGAACATGTAGCAGGTCGTAACGTGTCTCACGTATCAGTGTTAAGGAAGTGTAATTCAGATGCCAGATAAATAGGGGCATATGAGCGCATAGATATGCAACCCGACGTAACCTATATGGAGCAACCAGGAAGGGTTGTAGAGTGAAAAGGGAACAAGTGCTTAGGAGAAGGGTTATCAAACTATTCAGAGTTTGATGGAAGAACCACAATGTGGGAAAATTTATTTGAGAGTTAGAAAGTGTAATGCTAAGAAAGTATCCCAATTCATTTTCTATCTGATTCCGGGACGGAATCCTTTTAAGGAGGGGAGACTGTAATAACCCCAATTTTTGGGAAATTTTGAAACCCTTATGAATAGTGTTTTTGCTGAATGAGAAAACTTTTCATGCCACACTATATAGGGGTTCTGATATGGATATTCTGAGATTTTATTAGTACTTTATATGGGATATAAGTGTATGTAAAGATCGTCAGAATCCAAATCCGAACACTTTGATTTTTCCCAGAAATCCAATAGATACGGAAAGAATTGAGTATAAGGTAACAGGATAAAAGGATTTAAATTAAAGGATTATAATAGAGGATCATAAAAAGGAATATAATGTATTGAGAAAGGTTAAGGGAACCTAAGTAATAAGATCCCGGGTATGATCCCTCAAACGATAAACGAAAACGAAAGTTAAGCGAACAGTATAACAGATCAGCGGTCATTAGGCAAACAATTAGGAAGTTAATCAAAGGGATTAGAGAGGATGATGTCACCCAACCAATGAGAAGAGGACAAGGAGGGGAGGATGACATCATGAGGATGACACAAGCATGACATGGGAAGGAAGGAGATGTGGTGGCTTTTTAACCACACAAAATCAAGGGCAACTAGGTAATTTACTAAACCAAACACAAAAATCAAACCAACCAAGCCAAGCAAATCATTTTTCATCAAAATCAAAAAGAAACCAAGGCATTGTTCTTCATGCTCTCGGCCAAAACAGAACCAGCACACTAAAACTGCTGTATCTCCTTCATTTCTCACTCAAATATTGTGTTCTATAGCTCATTGGAAAGGTATTGAGATGAACGACAACTCTTGTTCACAAGTCTCGTCCAAATAATCATGGTAAGACCCTCATTTTTACAGTTCTTTAAATCGGACTTTTAAAAACTTCAAAGCCTAACTTTGTGTTCTTGATTTCTTTGGAAAGATCAAGCTTGTAGGAGGCTCCCTAAGGCTTCCTAGCAACTTAACACCTCCCAAGGAAGGTATAAACTTCAAACCCTAGCCTTTACTTTATTTGTTAGTAAGTTTAATGGTTGGGTTTGTGAAATGAGAAGCATGGATTGTGATTATTAGTAGTTTGGTTTGATTTGGAAGTGTTTTGGTAATTGAAGCTTGATTATAGTTCATAGGTCTTGATTGTGGTTGTTTGAGTTGAAAACCTTGGAGATTATGGACTGATGTGGTATGGTTTCGGTGAAGTTTTGTTGTATTGATGGTTATGAGTTGGTTGGTGGTTAATTGGAGTAGTTTAAACATTGGTAATCGCGTAAACATAGTCGTCGTAATGTCCGATTTACTTTAGACTGCTTTTGTTCATAACATTTAGACCCGAGAACTCCCTGCTAGATTATGACCATTGCCATGTTTAGATAGTTCATGTTACGAGCTTCGTTTTGATATGTAGTTCGTTTGATTCCGATGTACGGTTTCGGAGAAACGACCGTTTCAAGTAACGGCGTTTCGCGAACGAATCATTTCCCCTCGCCTTACTTTGAAACATAGGTTAAAGACCAAAAAGGGTTAATTAATGTATGAAACAATTATGGTAAGAGTGTTAGGCAGTTGGTAAGACACTCGTGAAGGAATCGCTTTAAAACTCGTAATGGTTAATTTATTAAAAATGGTGGAGCCGAGGGTACTCGAGTGACTTAAGAGAATCAATAAGCGCAAAACAAGCGTTAGAGTCTAAGTTAGTTAAAGTATAGATTTGCATGTTGGTTAATTAGCAAATGATGCAATATATTGAAGCATGCTGCTATGGTATATATATATGCATGCCTGTTTCGCATTCTTTCCATATATATCTGTTGATTCAGTTGATAATACCTATGCTAGAGGATAGCGGTAATTTGCATATACCCTTAGTACAGGGACCCAAAGGTGAAAATATTTTCTAAAACCGGGAGTCGAGGATCCCGAGTAGATTTTGTATATATGGATATAAATATATATATATATATACTTATATATATATATATGGTCCTAGTTTTCAAAACTATTAATCGAATAAGGTTTATTCGATAACTTTAACTTTATTTTATTATTGAATATTATTTTGAATATTATTCGAAGGCGTATGACTCCTTTATATTAAATGAATATTATTTTGAATATTCATTCGAGGACTTATGACTCCTTTTATTTTATTAATGAATATTATTTTGAATATTCATTCGGGGACTTATGACTCCTTTTATTTTTTTTATTAATGAATATTATTTTGAAAATTCATTCGGGGACTTATGACTCCTTTTATTTATTTATCTGAATATTATTTGAATATTCATTCGAGGGCTTATGACTTTTTTATATTATTTATTGAATATTATTTTGAATATTCATTCGGGGACTTATGACTCCTTTTATTTATTTATCTGAATATTATTTGAATATTCATTCGAGGGCTTATGACCCTTTTATTTATTTATCTGAATATTATTTGAATATTCATTCGAGGGCTTATGACCCTTTTATTTATTTATCTGAATATTATTTGAATATTCATTCGAGGGCTTATGACTCTTTTATATTATTTATTGAATATTATTTGAATATTCATTCGAGGGCTTATGACTCAGTTTATATTATTTAATGAATATTATTTGAATATTCATTTGAGGATCTATGACTCCGATTATTTGCTGAGGTATGTTCTTTATTTTATTAAAGAATAAGGTGTCAATAATCAAACTTATTTTCGATTATTCAAATAAAGATAGTACTTTCATATCAGTATATCTTTGGTTATTTAATACTCGTTTCAAGTATAAGTTTTAATACTTCTACTTCAATTATTTTTATAAAGATTATTCTTTATGGGAATATTATTTAAATAATAATATTCAGTCATTTTCTAAATATTCTGGGGACTGATTTACTTCATTAAATCAGCTTTACTCCAAACACTCTATAAAGTGTTTTCGAGTCTTCAAAATGATTTTTAAAAGTTAGAGCGGATCCCAAAACTCATTTTTATATTTAAGATCTTCCTTTTTAAGGGGATTTAAATACTCGCTCAAAACCTGAGGGATCCGGCTCTATGGTGTATTTTATATTCGCAACAAGGTTGCAGTTTTGGTAAATGAATTGATTACTTACCCAATGTTCGGGAAGTAAGTCCATCTATTGAGTCGGCATAAGCAACATGGGCTCAGTGGGCGTCCATGATAGTGTAAGTGGCTCAGTGGGAGTCCATCAAATGCATAAGTGGCTGAGTGGCAGTCCAGCATAAGGTCCTATTGCGACCAGGGTGATGACCAGTGGGGAATTCGTCCATCTACTAGTAGAAAAGGTTACTTATGGGTATCTTTGCCTGATCAGCAAGATATCTGGTTTATGCCAAATTCTTTTCCTTTCCAAATTTATTGGATATTGCAATTCTGTTCATACTTTACATGACAGAGGTTTTCAGGAAATGTATAAAGAAGATGTATATGTGGATATATATATATCAGAACTAAATGAAGTATATCATAACTTCATTTCCTTTAATAATATTTCAAAGATTTAATCTATTCAAATCTTGTCTGGTAGTCTCATCTATGTGATGAACTGTTGAAAGCTCATTATACTTTGAACAGTGGTAGTTCAAGTAGCTTTATAAATGATATAAGTATAGTGAAGTATTTGGTAACTTCATCCCTTGTTTTTACTTATATCTAGTAAGTAATTATCTTACTCATGATAAAAGATTCTAGTAAGTATCCATTTAGATACTTATATTATTGTTATCACTATATATTATCTTGCGAGCTGTAAGGCTCACTCTTACTTTATTTCTTCATCACACAACAACAGTTAGGAAAGATGGCCAGACTCCAGCAGACCCAGCGCAAGCGCGTGGGAAGCATCCCGCGTCTTTCCGATGATGTTGTGGCTGCTATAGCTGCAGAGGTAGATCTATTGGTAGATTAGGCATTCTATTTTTGAGAATCAAATTATGTATAATTATAACTTGTGGCAGATAATGGCAATTAACTGTAAATTTATCAAGTAATCATTTTGGGTTGTAATAACTTTTAAATTGTGGATTCAAAGACTTGTACTTATTTAAATTTCATCTCTGAGACTATAACGGGTTGTGGTGTGTGTTAGTGTGGGGTCACATCATAAGGTTATTATTATTAATTAAGTGAAGTGATATTGTGGAAAGAAAGACCGTGATGACCCGGATCCCCGACCCCGGATCTGGGGGTGTTACAGTCCATCTTGGGCTACCACCAGTCGTCCTCTGATTAGATCTATTATATCCTTGGTCCTTTGGACTACTGCGGGTCCGAGCATCTTGCGCTCTACAACTTCATCCTAACATAAGGGAGATCGACATTGTCTTCCCCCAAGGATCTCATAAGGAGACATCTCGATAATGACATACGATCGATTATCGTGAGATAACTTAATCCGCGTTAAGTGATCATTCCAAATTCTTTCAAGTCTATTGCACCGGCTCTCATCATAGTTTCTAGCATTATAGCTTTTGCTTCTCACTACCAATTCTTTTCTAGTTCGTAATCGCTACTACCTTCTGTTCCTAATATTATACTGGTTATACTTCTGCTCGTTAGCGTTCTATAACCTTTTAATAACCACGTCAACCTTAGTATCACGAATGTGTTTCCATTCTGAATACTACCACAACTTTATTACTCCTTTTTCAGCTGTTTCTATTTTCCAAGGTTTGATTAATCATATAGAAGTAAAAGAACTTATTGAGAGATCACTATAATCATGAACACTTGTTATATCGCATAGTTAGTACAGAAGGTGGCCAGCCTTTAGTACTTGACAAGTAATTAAACAATAGCTGGTATCCTACTAGGCTTCTATCACAAAGATAGATAGTCATTCGGCAATACCTCCCCTTCTGGAAGGGTTGTTCTTCTCAGTTTATATGAAATAAAAAGAAGAGAAAAGAACGAATTGAAGAGAATTGTATATATGAAAAAATATACTGCCACAAAATATCTGGCTTGGAACCTACCTCTGAATTATAGAGGTTTGTTATAGGAGAACAAAACATATGTGTATATATATTAACATCAAGTATTATAGCATCGTATTTCACATGCCTAAATATTTTTGCTATTCCATCCATCATTCTATGGACCCATGCTCTTCCTCGAGCTTATACACAATCACCTTTGAAACTCCCTCGATATCGAAAATCGAATCTGGGATCTCATTCTAGACATCATCGTTACTAGAATTCTATGCTTGCATCGCAACCTTCCTCATATAGTAATACGACTCTCTTTTCATAAGAAGGAATAAATATTCAATAGGTAGATACTCTACTTAATTAGTCTATCAATGATAACTTATACATTACCACGACCCGATTAGTGGTACTCAATCTCAACATCCATTCCAATACAACTCTCACGGTTGTAATCAGCTCATTACTCGCAGAATCATTGCTGCATTACTATGGTCCACTACTGACCTACTGTCATCATTCACGTTCCATGAAATCTTAATATCTAACCATACGGAGTCCATACATGTCGTATCAAATCCTTCTAAGGAGGTAACATAATCACCATTCCTGATTCATGAAGAACACTCCTGATCCTGACATACATACATGACATGAAGCAGATAAAATTGCAGAAGAGTTTCAATCAAAGCAACGATAGCAGGTTAATACCATTCTAAATCATATGCCTTAAATAGAAGACTTACTCAAAGGTTCGTCTAGTCCTTTTTGAAACATTGTCCTGGCTTATCTCAAGATAGGACCTTCTAAGATAGATAGCCCGTTCATGGCGATTACACGAATTAAACCTTTACCAACTACTATTACGGTTGGGTATTGCACAGTCATCAGAAGGAATGTCAATCTTTCAAACTATAATACAACCTTCACAGCTTTAACCATCATCACTGTATTCTTTTGGCACAAGCGCCTATAATTATCCTCTTACCTTTAAAGTGCCGGCCACCTCTTTGGCCTTTCCTGATAGTAAAATTTCCTTACAGTCAATGTCATTTTAACCACCTCCAAATAATTTTCTACCTCATTTCAATCACAGCTTATGTGAAGATGTTTTCCTTAAAATCTGATAAAAAAAATATCACCATTTTTCCATAAGTTATTGCCTCAGTCTTTAGAGGTTAATCACTGTCACGGCTGACTCTCAATCATACTTAGAACATCTTTTATCTTAAGTCCTAATTGCCCTGAACAATTTCGACCATTACTGGTTCGATCCATACTTTCTCGTGGTGTAACACGTGCCCCACTTGGCATCATTATAATTACGTCACATATCCTTTATCAACATTTCTATTCTTGAGAATTTTGAATATTACCTTTCTCCTTGTAAAACCTCTAAGGTTATCCTTGAATCGTTCCTCCTGTATTCCCTAGATACAGGGCATATCAAGATACCATTTATTAATACCAGAATCATTGTCTATATACTTCTGAAAAAATTTCTCCACTGATTCTTAAAGGTTGTTATTACCTTAATCATTTCCAATTCATACTGTCAAAACTCATACTATCCCTATTAAGGGTGAAATGCCAACCTTTATGCATTCCCCTAGGATTCGTTTTAAGTTACCGATGTTCTATCCTTAATTCCACCTTTAAAAAGGTACATGCATCCTTCCATGGATAAATCAAGTCATATATCCCTGATAAGGGTGTCTTATTCAATCATTCCCACCTCGATAGTATATGCCTAATTTCACAATAACATCTGTATTCAAAATGAGGTCAATCAATATGGCCTCCAAAAGATAACAACGATTATCCGCTTTTCTTGCCTAATTTGGTAACGATAACAAGGATGTTCTGGAAGATATTGGTCGTGTTCAACGTGAACCTCTTCTTAATAATTCCTTATTTACTTTTGTTGTTTATCTCAACAGTCACCTCAATGTTGGGATATCTTTCATACATGGCGTCTCCCTTTCTGGGTATCAAGCCACCGGTCTTACACTTCACATTCTTGAAGGTCACTTCCTTCATCCAATTTTTCCTAATTTCTTACTTTCTTGTCTCCTCAGTCTATCCTCGTCTCATTATTTATCCTTCGAACTATCTCAAGGTTTCCTCGAATCCTCCCAACTTACAGGGGATAAAATATATGTATCTCTTACCATCAATTTAACTCATGGTGAATCACCCTCATCCTGACGATTACATACTTTTCTATTTCTATTACTACGAGTCTTTAGGGTTTCCTCATACCCAACTCCCTTATCATTCCTCAAACTCTATTGCCTTTATATTCCTTTCCACTCCAGTTTCTTTTTATTTTCCTTTCTCTTATCATTATTTCATGAACCAATACAACATAAGCATTGATTTCATACATCACATCGTTCTGGGATTCTTGTCATCAGAACGAATCTTGACAACTTTTACCACTTAGATTCATAATTCATCATACTCTTCTGCCTTTGTTCTGTCTCTAAAGCTTTTACACTATCTCCATAACCTTGGGAAGTACTTTCCTAAAAACAATTGACTAAACTTTAATCATTTTATTATAACCTCTGGCTCCGTGCCTTTCTTGGTCTTTCACCAGTGGGTGGTCTCTCTCTTAGGAGGGTAAGTGACGAAAATAGTCTTTTGTGATTCGTCAATCATTTAGAATCTCAAATGATTCCTTTATTTCCTTTAGCGAGGTTCTTGCCTCGACTGGTTCAGCTTGTTCCTTGGAACTCTAAGGGCTTAGCGACTTAAAGGCCCTGAAAGAATTTCTCACTGCATTGTTTCCTCAAGGTGGTGGTTGGGGATAGTAGTCTAAGTTCTTTTTAGACAGGTCCATGAATTGCCGTATAGGAGTACCGTCTCGGGTCTCCTTTCCTTACTCGTCTTTCTGTTTCCTTAGTATGAAATGTTTCATCCTTCTCCCATACTTGGGGTTATCTTATACGTTAAAATCCTTGTTTTCCACTTCATTATGTTATGGGTTCCTTCTATCTTGATGTCGACCTCCCTGACTATCACGTTCAGGGTTTGCTCTAAATCTTATTCCTCAAACTAGCTTTCATCTAAGATCTCATCTTTAAGTTCTTGAAGATTTGGAACCCAAATTCTGTAGGATTGCCTCATTATTCCCTTATCATCTTTCTCGGTATTAATCTCTTATCTATTTCTTGGCTTTCTGCCTTCATTCATCACTTTTTCTGGCACAATATGTTCTTTTCCAATAATTCGGTCTGTCTTGCAATCTCAAACAGCTTTTCGGTACTGGCTCCGGTTACCTTCACTTTTATTTCCATTTTCTCAAAATCTCTTATAAACTCTCTCAAAGACATTATCATCTCGAGTCTCTCCTTTTTTACTAAGGGCATCAGCCACCACATTGGCTTTCCCCGAATGATAAAGAATCTCATAATCGTAATCCTTGATTAGCTCTAACCACCTCATTTGGCGCATGTTGAGCTCTTTCTGCGTGAAAATGCACTAGAGCACTTATGGCTTGTGTAAATCTCGCACTTCTCTCCATACAAGTAGTGCCTCCAATATTTAGGGCAAAACTATTGCCACGAGCCCAAGCTCCTGGGTGGGGGTATCGAATTTTATATTCCCTTAATTGTCTTGACGCGTACGCGATTACCTTGTTGTGCTGTATAAGAGCACCCTAATTCCTTATGCGAAGCGTCAATACAAATCACAAAATCTCCTTTTTCCATCCGGCAACGCCAACATAGGGGTCGTCACCAACCTTTGCTTCAGTTCTTAAAAGTTGTTCTCGCATTTCTCTGTCTATTCGAACTTCTCAGTCTTACGAGTAAGCCGCGTTAAAGGGGCTACTATCTTTACAAACTTGAACGAACCTCTGGTAGTGACCGGCCAATCCTACCTCTGGGAGTTGCCCTAACCATGGTCATCGATTCCTCAGTGGTCCTTTATTCATTCTTATCAGGATCCTTCACAGGATCCTCCTCAGCAACAATCCCTTCTAGGACAACATCCTCAACTGCTACATCCTCAATATCAACATCATTCGGTCCTGCGTTAGGACGCTCTATCGGATCCACAATCCGATCTCCAATTAGTAATAAAACATCATCGCGTTGTTACTCCTCAACCTCAGGGTTCGGAGTCCCGCTACCATATACGATAACGAACTACGCTTCTATCACGATATTTATAAGGGTTCCCATAAAGGTTTTAACTGTCAGTACTACGTTAGGTAGCCCGACTATGAACTTGGCAAGAGTTCTTATTATCTTAGTTATTATCTTAACGTCACATCATCTCTGAGGTTTATAACGCTTAGCTCTGATACCACTTCTGTAACACCCCCAAATCCGGGGTCGGGGATCCGGGTTGTCACGAGTTCCATTTCCCTTAATAACACCCAATCTTAATAATTAATCAACTACTCTGTACTGTGACCCCACAATAAACACACACACCACACGTTATAGTCTCAGAGATGAACATCCAGAAATAATCACAAGTCATTTTATTCCACAATTATCTGCCAATACACCTTAAAAGGTTTTCTGAATAAATTTACATTTCTTTGCCATTATTACAATTCATAAATATACATAATCTGATACATCAAAAGTTGAAAGCCTAGCCTATTGGTAGTTCCTACCTCAGCTACAACGACATCAACGCCTATAGGAAACTGCGGAACGTTTCCTATCCGCTCGCGAATTGGGAGCTTGGTCCTGTTCATCTTGCTTATCTGATGTTGTGTGATGAAAGAAGAAAGCAAGGGTGAGCAGCAAGCCCACCAAAATAATATTTATAATAACTTACAATATATGAGCATTCTCATAGTACTCAAGAAAGTCTTGGTTAAGAAGAAATGAACCAAGTTGATATCTTAATGTGATGAAGTCGCAAAATATTCAGTATATATATATATACTTTTCAAAATATTGGAAGTCCTCTTCCATGCATAATACACACAGAGTTCCAGTGTATAACTGTATAAAAATACCGTTGCAAGGTGATCTCATATATCTAACCTTGTCTCTACGTTTTTCTAAAAATCTTTGTCATGCATAAGATAATTATTTACTAGATATAAGTTTAAAAGATGAAGTTACAAGATACTCCAATATACTTATATCTTTTCCAAATACTACTTGAACTACCACCGTTCAAGTTATAATTAGTTCAAAAGTTCATCACATAGATGAGACTACAAGACCAGATTTGAATAGATTAAATCTTTTAAAATATCATCAAAATAAAATGAAGTTACGAGATACTTCATCTGATGCAAACATCATTTTGAAAACTTGACCCTGCCAACACTCAACAATCGCCCAACAGTAGCCTTTCTATCGAAGTGCTCTGGGTAGTGTTGCAGAAATATCCAATTGGATGATGAACTCATTACGGGAGTTTGCCGCGCCAGGAAGACCACTTACGATGATCAGTCGTAGTAGTGCAACCCCAACATTTTCTTGTCGGATTTACTTGTCAACCGAATACTGAACTCCTAAGGAATGTACCGCCTTAGCGGAACTTCCAGGCCATTTGGGCCAATATAATAAGGCTGGGCCGGCGCTACTCGGCCACTTACGCCACTCCTAGTTCAGATGAAATCCATAACTCTGAAACGTAAAGCTCGTCCCCACTTTCCCCAAGTAGAAACTTGTTGATACGGCTCCACCAAGACGTCGTATCTAGTTGGAAAGGAAAACTCACCGATATTTCCCAGGCGATGCCTGTTAATGGATCAACTTGTTCCAAGAATTTTACTTCCCGAGTGTTGGGTAAGTAATCAAAAACTCTTTTATCAAGAAAACAACCTTGTTGCGACTATAAAATACACCACCGAGCCGGATCCCTCCGGTTTTGAGCGAGTATTAAAATCCCCTTTTTAAAAGGAAGATCTTAAATATAAAAATGAGTTTTGGGATCCGCTCTAACCTTTGAAAATCATTTTAAAGACTTGAAAATATTTTAAAAAGTGTTTGGAATAATGCCGATTTAATAAAGTAAATCAGTCTCAATATAAAAAAATATCTGAATATTATTATTTAAATAATATTCCCATAAAGAATAATCGAGGTAGAAGTTGGAAAACTTATACTTGAAATGAGTAGTAAATAATCAAAGATATACTTATACGAAAGTAATATCTTTATTTGAATATCAAAAGTAAGTTTGATTATCGAACATTATTCTTTAATAAATAAAGAATATTAATAAATAATAAGCGGAGTCATAATACCTCGAATTCATATTATAAATAATATTCATTAGATAAAATAAAGGAGTCTTACATCCTCAAATGAATATCCAAGTAATATTCAATAAATAATATAAAGGAGTCATAAGTTCTCGAATGAATATTCAAGATAATATTCATTAATAAAATAAAGTTATCGAATAAACCTTATTCGATTAACAGCTTTGAAAACTATAACCATATATATATATAAAATATATATATATATAAAATCTACTCGGGATCCTCGACTCCCGGTTTTAGAAAATGTTTTCGCCTTTGGGTCCCTATACTAAGGGTATATGCAAATTATAACTATTCTCTAGCATAGGTATTATCAACTGAACCAACAGATATATATGGCAAGAATACGAAACAGGCATGCATATGTACCATATCACATGCTACAATATATCGCAAGAATTTGCTAATATAACCATCATGCATCTATTACAAGATAATGCATATACAAGTGTATACATCACAACAACAATATAACGGGTAGAAAACTTGCCTGAGCGACTGGGGGTTACGAATGGCTCGGGACGAGTCTGGTAACCTATAAGCAACAAGTAAGTTAGAATTAAACCAAAGTCACTTGTAAATCTATACTCTAACTAACTCAGACTCTAACGCTCGTTTTGCGCTTACTGATTCTCTTAAGTCACTCGAGTACCCTCGGCTCCACCATTTTTAATAATTTAACCATTACGAGTTTTAAGGCGATTCCTTCGCGGGTGTCTTACCAACTGCCTATTAAACCTTACATAAATGTTTCATACTTCAATTAGTCCTTTAAGGTCTTTAACCTATGTTTCAAAGTAAGGCAAGGGGTAAGGGTTCGTTCGCGAAACGTCGTTACTTAAAACGGCCGTTTCTCCTAAACCGTTCATCGGAATCAAATGAACCACATATCAAAACGAAGCTCGTAACATGAACTATCTAAACATGGCAATGGTCAAAACCTAGCAGTGAGTTCAAGGGTTCTGATGTTAAGAACAAAAACAGTCTACGGTAAATCGGGCATTACGACGGCTATGTTTACGCGATTTCCCAAATTTAAACCATTCCAAAACAACCACCAACCAATCCCAATTCACAACCCAATCAAAACTCCATACATCCTACATCATAACAGCCCCAACAACTCCACATTAACAATTTATACTTATTCCCCGCATGAACTAAAAGCTTTACTTAGGTTCCTTAACTAATTATCAAGATTTACAACCCCAAAAATACCACAAAACCAACTAATCTCTACAAACTCAACCAAACTTTAAACAATCAAGCATCATGCTTCACATATACTATATCAATCATATTCATTCCTAATTACTCAAAACTAAAGCTAGGGTTTGGAGTTTATACATTCCTTGGAGAGTGGAGAATTAAGAGAATGGCTTGGAATCACCCTTAAAGTCCTTATCCAAGCTTAATCTAAACAAAACTTCAAGAACACAAATTTTAGTTCTTGAAAAACACTATTCACCATCTTCTTCCATGATTTATAGAAAAAGATTGGCTTGGAATTAGAAGCTTAAACTTATAGGAAGTATGTAACTATCCTTGGGGAAGCTTAGATAAATACCTTGCTAAATAGTAAGTGGTGGAGCTTGGATCTTCATTTGTTAAGAAAGAAGCCGAGAGCTTCATGAAGAAATGAAATATCTTTGTGTTTTGTGAGTTGTTTGCTTGGTTACTAGCTTTTGATTTTGGTAAATTACCCTTTTAACCATGAAATTTGTGTGGTTATTAATCAACCACACCTCCTTCCCTTATGTCATGCTTAGGTCATCCTCATGATGTCATCCTCCCCTCCTTGTCCTCTTCTCATTGGTTGGGTGACATCATCCTCTCTAATCCCTTTGATTAACTTCCTAATTGTTTGCCTAATGACCGCTGATCTGTTATACGGTTCGCTTAACTTTCGTTTTCGTTTATCGTTTGAGGGATCATACCCGGGATCTTATTACTTAGGTTCCCTTAACCTTTCTCAATATATTGTATTCCTTTTATGATCCTCTCTTATAATCCTTTAATTTAAATCCTTTTTATCCTGTTACCTTATACTCAATTCTTTCCGTATCTAGTGGATTTCCGGGAAAAATCAAAGTGTTCGGAATTGGATTCTGTCGATCTTTACATACACTTATATACCACATAGAGTACTAATAATATCCCAGAAGATCAATAACAGAACCCCTACATAGTGTGGCATGAAAAGTTTTCTCATTCAGCATAATCTGCAAAATCACTATTCATAAGGGTTTCAAAATTTCCAAAAATTGGGGTTATTACATCTTATGCACGAAAAGGGGACCAGGGCATATGGCGAGGATTGCAAATCACTAGCCCAGTGAAGGATCCACTAAGAGTCAAGGGAATCTACTCCAATAAGGAATACGTCTCCAAGAACGATAGCTTATGAATTGTCTGTGAAATAGGTTATTTAGAATACGTATGCAGTGACATGAATGATTATGGTGAATACCTTATGCGTTAAAGTATTAGAAGATATGAGAGGAACTAATGTTTATCTCTCAAGGTTGTGTTGATAAGATGAATTACCCTGTTGAATTGATAAGATTATGACTAAAAAAAACTAGCAAGTCAAGAACGAGTAATTATTAAATAAGTACCAACGGTGGAATTGAGATTTCTGGCAATAAGTTGTGAAGAATTGATATCCTTTGAGATAAGAGGGTTGGACATTATTCTAACAACTGGATTAACTATTCAAGCGTGATGCCCGGATAGACCATCGTGATAGAAGATAATTTGAAGACACCAAATGAGAATATGATGAGGTTTAAAGGATAAAGGAAGGTAAATAACTTGTTAACAATAATTTAAGATTAAAAGGTTACAGTGACTAAGATGTAAGCGTTATGGCAATTATAAATGAAAGTTAGGAGCAAACAGAACTTGAAGATTTTATAGCAATTAAGGAGTTTCAAGATATGTTTCCAGAAGGGTTATCCACATTTCCTCCAGATAGGAAAATGAGGTTCGCGATTGACTTAGCACCTGAAATGAAGCCAATGACTGAGGATTTATACAAAATGAAACCAGTTAAAATGAGGAAGTTAGCAAAGAAGATACAAGAGATGCTAGAAGAAGAAGCGATTAGACCTAGTGTATCCCATAAGGTGCACCAGTACTAACTGTTAATAAGAAAGGTGGAAGTATGGGATTATGCGTCGACTAGCGAAAGCTCAACAAGTTTACTATCAAGAGTAAGTATCTGTTACCTCGACCCAATGATTTGTTTGATCAAACGAAAGAAGCAAAGTACTTTTATAAGATTAATTTAAGACTTGGTATTTCACCAAATGAAGATTAAACCTATGGATATATTAAAGATAATTTTCAGAAACAAGTATTGTTCTCGTATTGTTATTTGGATTAACCAATATACCAGTAGTATTTGAACTTGATGGACAGAATCTTTAAGGAAAATCTGGATAAGCTGTAGTTGTGATACTTAAAGTCAACAGAGGACCATGCATAACATTTAATGATAATGGGGAAGTTGGAGAAGAAAGAAGTTGTATGAAGTATAGTTCTTAGCATAAATAGTCAATGTGGAGAAGATCAAAAGAGATTCAGCAGAAATTAAAGTTACTATGAATAAAAAGAGACCAGAAACACCAACAAAAGTAAGAAGTTTTATCATGGGCCGGTTACTATCGAAAAATTTGTGCAAGATTTCTTGAAAGTTGCAATATCTTGGACGAAGCTAACCAGGAAAAACAAGAAGTTTATATGAAGTAGAGAAGGGTGAACAAAGTTTTACGGAGTTAAATGAAAGAATGGTTACAGCACCTTCTTTATCATTTTGAAAATATCAAGGAGATTTTGTAGTTATAGTGATGCTTCTCATAAGGAAGTAGGATGTGTGTTGATGCAGCACAATAAAGTTATTGTATATGCACCCAGACAACCGAAACCTTATGAGCAGAAGTATCCTATTCATAATTGGGACTAACAGTATTAATATTTGTTTTGAAAGATTGGGAAACATGATATGTATGGAGAAAGGTGTAAGATCTATACGGACCATAAGAGTTGAAGTATGTATTCATGAGGAAAAGCAAAAATAGTGACAAGCGATAGGAAAAAAGGAGAGAACGAACATAGAGTCTGCACCTGAATAATTAAGTATAGAATTTTGGAAGCTGGAATTGGAAGCTAAAGGTTATAATCCAAAAGGAGCAAGGATGGATAGTATGACCTTTCAGTTAAAGTTGTTAAGGGAAAGATAAGGACATGTCAAGAGAAGATAATGGATTACGATGTTAGCAGGAAATTTATGCGCCCAGGAGAACGATCACGATGTTCTCCAGTTTTTTTCCAGCACCTGGATGCTATAAGTAGAAGGATTAAGAAATGAGATTCCACAGGGAATTCACAATATAAAGTATTTAATTTACTGAAGAAATGCCAAGATATACGGAAATATAAAGAAAAATAGTGATAACCAGGTATAAGAAGGAAATTTCAAGATGGATTAGGAAGTGTGGACATGTCAAAGGATTAAGGCGAAATATTGAAGGCCTAGTAGATAAGGCAGAAACAGGAAGTGGTTTTACAAGAAGCGAATCGTGAAGTGTACCAGTGATGTTAAGGGAGAAAAAGGAATGAAAGTATAAAAGTATGTACTGATTATCGGGAGTTTAACAAAACAACGAATAAGAAGAAGTGAGACCCTATAAAGAATTGACTACTTACGAGACCTAATTTAAGAAGTATGTTATATCTCGGGAATTAACTTAAGATCCGACCTGAGAACATATCAGAGATTACCATTAAAGTGAGTTAAGAGCATTGCAAGCTCTAGTGATAATATGTGAAATAACAAGTGTATCAAGTGATTATAAGGATTTTTCTCCAAAGATCAGAAAAAAAGCAAATATACGTTGAGTCTTTAAGAATGAAATTTTGACTAAGGTTAACAAAAGATTCTGAATTAATCCATTAATAACCTAAGCAAAGCCGTATGATAACAAATGCCTTATGCCGACATATGGGATTGGATGTAATTAAGACCACCGAGGAGTTAATAAACGAATTGGAAAGAGTGGAATCTGAATTTTAAATACTTAAAGGTGATAATACGTGAATCTATGAGATTACTTTTCAGCCTTAACAAATGGAAAAGAGTAAGAGATGTTTAAATGGTTGGAAACCACGTTAAAAACGAGCACCTCCTATCATCCTTCAACGGAGAGTCAAAGTACGGAAGTGATTCAGGAAATGTAAGATATGTTGAGAGGTTGAGTTTTAAGGAAACACTGGAATGATCATTTATCAGCGATGTCGGCTTTGTAATGCCACTTTACCAAGCTTCATGTGAACGTGAGTGTAGTTCCCCATTTCTATTAAGATAAAGTGGGAGAAAGAAAGTTGTCAAATTCTAAGTTAAATCGGCACACCAAGAGCGTACTGATATTGATTGTAGCAGCTCGGAGTAAACAAAGAAAGAAGGCAAAATGGTATCGAGAGAACATATGAGTATAGAAATAGGACCAGTAGTGTTAGTACAAGTTTCACAGTGAAAGAGAATGGATGAGTTGGAGAAGAAGGGACATGTTAAGTCCTAAATTAGTGAACCATCCGAGGTATTGATAAATACAGATAGAGTTGTTTATGAGTTGACATTACCGTTACAACAGTATATACATATAATGTAGTCTGTGTGTCAGAGTTAAGGCAATAAGTATTTGATTCGAATTAAGTAATGGATTAGGAGCCAAAGGGGCTCTTGTCCAAATTTATTCTGTATATAGTGATCAATCCAAATTCTTGATCGTCAAAGGCAAGTCCTTGTAAATGAGTGTATATCTATAGTGAGTACGTTTGAATCCTCGAGTAGAAGAGTCTACTTGGAAACTAGAGACAGATATGCTTGACAAATATCCTCACTTATTTTACTTAGACCAGATTCTGAGGACAGAATCTTTTTAAGGGGGAAGGATATAATGACTCGTGTATTTTTAAATTATTTAAATATGTAATTATGGAAGTATTAATTAAATAAAATATGTGTTTTGGTTTTGGCAGCAGTGTGTTGATATATACCATTTGTCTGAGATTTATTGGTTTAAAAGATTGGAATGTGTAGTTAAAAACTAAGTTATATTGTTCTGTTTATTTCTAAAGGTGATTTTTATTACAATTTTAAATCCGTAAATATTTGGATTGACTCTAAAATTAGTTTTATGATTTTATAATTTCAATAATTATTCTTGGGATTTTACAAAATTTAGAAATCAATATTTTATCAATTATTTAACCCTGTATGATTTTCTGATTACATTTATTTGTAAAATCTGTATTTAATTCCAGAATTATTCAAAAATTATGAAACTCATATTTATTTAAGTTTGGAATATTTCGAGAATTTTAAGATTATTTCAGAAATTTTCGGGATTTATTTCACCTGTGCGTTGATTCGTTTATTTGTTAAAAGCGGGTATAAATTGTGTTTCAGAAATTATTTTAAAATTATGAAATTCATGTTTTTATAAACTTTGGGATATTTGTAATATTTTAAGACTATTTTTGTAATTTTCTGAATTTGTTTTAAGTGTAGCTCGGATCGTTAATTGATAAATACGGGTACGAGTTACGTTTCAAATATACTTTTAAAATTATGGAAAATTTATTTTTAGTAACTTTGAATTATTTGCGATTTTTTAAAATTAATTTGGAATTTTTCGGGATTATTTTTATTCGCGCAATGGTTCGTTAAATTGCAAAAACGGGATCAAACCAGAAAAGAAATGAAACCAAGACACATGTTTAGCTGTGGCTTTATATGTTGATACGTGTCAATGGTTTTGTGAGGTAGCTCCAACTCCTAATATCAATTTTACACTTTAATTTTTCCTAATCTAATCTAATCTCTCTACTCTCCTCTCATCTCTCTCAATCTCTCATGCGTCTCTCTCCTCTCTTATCTCTCCCTCTCTGTTTCATTTCCTTCCTCCTTGTTCTCTGTGTTCGTGGTTCCGTTTTCTTTTATTTCCCGATGGTAATTGCCACCTTGTGCTGATCTTTCCCGCGTGTATGTGTGTGTGCTGCTGGTATATGTATTAATCATATGTATATACACTGTCTATTGTGTGTATAACATGCGTTTAATTCGTTTGTGTGGGAAGATTGTGTTCTGTGCTTGTGTTTTTCCGGCTTGTTGCCGACTGTTGCTGTGGTTCCGGTTACTGGGTGTGTTGGGCGTGCAACGCACGCGCCTGTGTGGGAATTATTTAATTATGTAAATTGTTGGTTTTCTGCAGGAATTATTGATTGGCTTCGTGAAATTAGATAATTATTCGGTGCAAAATTATTGAATAATCGGTGGAATCGGCCTGGACACCTGAATTATTCGGGCACCGACTGATTCCGCCGGCGTCAGCGATGAACATCGGTGAGCTGATGGTGGACCGTGATGAATTATTCTGAGTCCTAATATTTTGAAAATAAATAAATGAAAATAAAATACGAGTAATAATTAATAATTGTGATTCAGTTGGAATTTGAAAATGTGTGGATTTTAATTGATATTGTTGGTTTGAAGCAGTGATTGGATAATTGTTGCGATTGTTGTGTCTGAGATTTGACGTCAATTGATGTTTCGACGGGTAGTTCGATAAACAAAGGAGACGCTGCCCGATTTCCTGGAAACTGAATTATGTAAATATGGGAACGTATCCAATGATTATCGGGACATCGAGTGACTATATGTATATGTGTATGTTTTATATACGAAACTTGGTTGTACGCTGTAATGAAATATTTTTCCAAATCGATAACCCTGATTTCGTAAAATAAAGAGTATATATATATTTTCCGAAAACGAACACTGAACCGATCTTCGAGATTGTGAACCCTATTTGTTGCGCGTGTTATTATAATATTCATAATTACGAGTCGGGTTTGAATGTTGTTGGGTAAGAATTAGTATCAAGGATATGTCAAGCATACCAAGACGTCTGACGTTGGGTATTTCGACCCTGTAGGTTATAATCGGGAACCTGGAAGTGGACGATAGACTAGAGATGACCTAGTAGTCAGTCGACGAGCTCAATAGAGTTTCAACAGAAAAAATTGAGTATCAAAGTCGAATCCACTAGGATCTAGTGATTGGACGTTAAAGCCTGAGCGACAGAGTCGGCTCAGAATTAATCAGTAATAGTTGTAAAGCCCTGTAAGGCAAGTACTTCTAAACCATTTTCGAGATATAATGCAAATATTTCTAAATTTTCTCAAAACATATTGTTAAGTATTCAAAATAGCTCTGTTTTATATTGTAAATGCATTGAATCCTTCAGCCTTGAACCTGAGCTACATCATTTGATCTTTGAACCGTAAGCCTTATTATTTGTGACCCATTTCTTGTTGATTTACCAGATACTAAACCACACAAATACGATACTACTCCACAAATATATACCCATCATATACCAAACGCCAGAAGAGAATTGTTTAAACATACATAAACTTTTATACTTAACCATACCTTGTGACATCATAGAACTAAAACCTTGTAAAAACATTGTTCATCTAATACCCGATTCTCCTACAGGCTGGAGGCCATTTCCTTCATATACTCTAACATACCCTTGTGGTACCCATGAATTTCTTGATGGAATTTACGGATGAGCGGAAGCGTGAAATAACATTTATTCCGTAAAAATCATATACCGCACATATAGAAAAACGTATAAAAAGGAAAAATTGAGGAATCGTAACCATACCTTGTGAATCGAAGCTTTATAAAAATGGAGTGCTAGCAGTTGCTCCTCAGTGTGTTAAGCACTCTACCGGTATCCACCAAGAACGATACTCTTCAATGAACCTTTTATAAAACCGAGCTTTTATAAAAATGGAGTTTTTGGGGGAGAGAGAGAGAGGAAGAAGATGGAGGCTAGGGTTTTCACAAAACCAAAATTATGTTAATAGAATGAGCCATTTCATTCTATTTATAGGGCTCTCCTAGGGTTATAAAATATATCTTTATATATATGTATTAACCCCCACATTTTATCTTTATAAAATGCTTTAATAATAATTAAAACTATTTTAATCATTATTTCCTTTTCTAAACTATTTAAAAAATAATTCTCTCTCTCATTATTTCATCAAAGAAAATATTCTTTTATGGTGTGACCCTGTAGGTTCAATATTATGCCGGTAGTAGAAATAAATAATAATAAACTTTTATTAATTATTTATATGAATACTAAAATTCACTAAATATAATTAACTAATTAATTATATTTATTGTACATCGTGAGTGATGCTTCTCAACATATCGCGATTATCCGGATAATATGAATTCACTGCTTAGAATACCAAGAACCTGTCAGTGACTAGTTACCGTACAATGAATTCCTTCTACCCTTATAATATCCTGATTAAATACAAGGGATGGATCTTGTGTCAAGCCTATCAAATTTAATCATATGATTTCTTATTCATAATACAAAGTTCATATTAATGCAAATTAGAAACTCTTTTCTAATTTCATATACTCTGGCCAGAGATTCCAGAACTCGCATACTAAGAATAACATAGGATATTCTCTTCCTATACTGGAAGGGGTAGATCCTATATTGACGTTAACTATCTCTATACACAAATCCCTATGCCCAGAATAGACCTAATGGATGTCCTTGAGACAAAGGACTAAACCAAAGCACAGTTCATTATATACAAGATAACTTTAACAATCTCAAGTCTAAGGACACTTGTACAACTATCACTTAGTGAACCACTATTGACACGTGAGTAATCTCCATTAGTTGTTCAACTTATCGAGTCATGTTCAGTGAACTTATTCCCTAATAAGCACCTACATACTAGCTATAGTGTCACCACACAAATGCCTATGAGAACAGACATCCTCCTAAAGGGAGCAAGCATAGTATGTACCAATCTTTGCGGATCCACTAACATCCGATTAGTTATCCTATGATCAGGAACCGTTTAAGTCTAGAGTTGTCGTCTTCTAGATCTCACTATTATAATCTCATTATAATTCTAGAAGCTTTACTCTAAACTATGGAACATCTTATTTAAAACACTTTAAATAGATAAAGCCCATAATAAAAACATAACAAGTCTTTTATTAATTTCAATGAAAGCAAATAGGAATACAAGAAAGTTCTTCATAACTCATCATACATGATTGGATTTAGGACAAACACTTTCATTTCCACCATGTTCTTATACAAATGTTTTATTGTTATTGATTATGATCCGGTTTCATTGAATTATATTGTTTATCATATTGAACTGCTTTAGAATTGGATAATTTTCTTTATGTGGACCAGATTTGTGGTCCGACCATATCAATGGTCAAGTTAGGCCACTGTGTGCCTTGGATCCAGTAGTTAGAGCAGTGATGTGTGCTTTGCTCGGGGTTAGTGCGTGACTGATCAGCAGCCTAACCTTGGTTTTAAAAACTTAAAATGAATATCCAATTCTATTGGTTGCTTAACAAGAAACTTGATTCCTTTGAATCATCTCGTTTGATCATTGTTTAACCTCAGTTATTGCTATTGTGACTTGTTGAGCTAGTTAGCTCATTCTTGCGAATCTTTTTATATATTTTACAGTTAAGAAGGATATGGATGATAGTGAAGTTCCTCAGTCCAAAGTGTGAGCTAGGATTCCAGTTTGAGTTGGATCGAGCTAGCAGAAGCTTCATATGGTAGTGAGATAATAAGATTGTAAGAATAATTTCATTATCAGTTGTAAGTTAAATTAGTTGGGATTTGGTACGTTGTAATAAAAGTTAAGGCTGTGGCTTGTTTTTATACTTTAACCTGTTGCGGTCCGTGGTTATGTAAAGCAGGGTCATTGCAAATAATATTTCATATACAGGTTTATATATTGTGTATGTGTTGTGGACCCCAAATTTCTAACCCGAGTTTGGGGGGCGCCACATGAAGTAGTGCTCATCACAGTGCTTTGAAAATGCCCATAATGGCATGCCTGATCTTGAACTGGAGCCTACTTCTCCCCCTATGTCCAATGCCTCTTCTTCACTATCTCCACCTTCATCACCAAAGAAATCTGCTGAACCACCAGTCTCATAATCCACATCACCAGTTGTAGAAGGCAAAGCTGTAATGGCATCCTTAGCTCTTAGCATTGACTGAGTGGTATGCACCAAATTGAGCATCATATATGCATTGTCATTGCCCTGTTTAGCTAGAAGTTGATAAGCTGGAAAAGGATGAGTAAATGCCTCAGCATCAAGGGAGGTGGAATCTATAACAGCTTGAGGTTGCTGAGATAGTCCCTCCATGTCTGTATCCTGGACATTCATTGACTCACTAGCAATGACATCCATCCTTATAGCTCCTATACCTGCATTTCTCTCATATTCTCTCTTTTATTGTATCAGGGTCTCACCCTGGCTCCCCACCCTCACACCCTCACCTTCACCATCTAAGGTGGGACTCCGCTCACTCTCTTTTGCCAATCCTGGAGAAATGGATTGCATATTTTCACTCTTTTGCTCTCCTTTTTCCTGGGCGCAACCCAGACTCTCACTCATAGCACTCTCTGCCCTCAATCCTAAGAGTGACTGTACAACCACTAATTCTTCTACACTAGAAATGAATGAAGTTTGAAGTTGTGCAGAGACACTCGACGGATGAGTAATATCCATCGGGTTAGTGATTTTGCTAACTGACGGATAATTGCTGCTAAGCTTATCCGTCAGGATACAGTCACTACTCGATGGATGAACAATATCCATCAAGAGAGTAGAAATGAATGAACTTGGAATAGAAACTATTATGGACTCTGTGCTGATTGATGATATTTTGTGGACAGATGATTCAACAGTTCCTGAAAGAATTGGCAAGTGAGCCAACAAATCATCTAAAAGATGATGTTCACTTGCATTAGATTTTGGCTTCCCCAACAAAGTTAAAGAAGGGGAATCAGGAATTGATGTGTTGATCATATCCACATCTAGAGAATTTATGGGAGAGTTTGGTGTGTGAGGTGCTTCTGTTACTATAGATTTTGGCTGTGACTCCATATTTATTGGAGCCACATCAAGCTGAATTTGAGAAGGTGCATTGAATGTGTCTTTAGCACCAGTTTGCACAGTGTATGTACCCTGTGCATCCCCAAGGGTTTTGGATTTATTCTTTCTGGCATAAGTTTGGGGTGAGCTTGTGTCCCTTACCCTCTTGGTCTCTGCTCTTGGTTGAGAGCTTTGTTTAATAGTTACATCCTTTTGGGAGGATACAACTAGAAATGAGCTTGTATCATTTTTAAGCACTGCAGTTTGTTGGGAAACTGCAATGTGGCTAGGCTGGGAACCACACAACTCTCCATCCTTATCCTTAGGGTTTCTTTTATGTTCACCCTTTCCCTCACCTACCTTGCCCACCTTCACACTCCCCTCTTTGGTTTTGGTGGATTTTGCAACTGGTATCTTTTGAGAGATACCAGAGGGGGCTTTCTTTGATTTGGATTTTGAAATTTTTGTTGGTTTGGTAGCTTGGGTAGGCAACTGTTGGGTTATTGACACAGTTGCCATAGCTACACTAGAACTCAAAGAAACTAGTGAGGTTGGAATAGTAGTAGGGATAGATGAACTTACCTCACTTACCTGAGGTGCATCCATTACAGGAAAATAGAAAAGTGGTACTTCTCTGTGATGATTTACCCTATTCAAATATGCAATGATTCTTCTCTCTTGAACCCAACAATCTAATTTGTTATTTGGGTTCTCAAGCACAATTTCCTCAGAGAGGTGGTTAGCTAACATCATGAAAAATCTAGCATAATAAACATTTTTGCCTCTCTTATTTAGCTCTCGTAATTTAAATACCAACTCAAACAAAATAAGGTCACTAAAATTAAAGTACTTATCTATAACTAGCATGTAGAGCATGTTAAGCATTGAAATATTAACTGAATCAAAATTACTGATTTTCCCAGAAAAGACCTTGGTCACTATATCACACAAGAAACTCCATTCCTTCCTAAGACCCAATCTCCTAATGTCACTCAACTTAGATGTAGAAAGGGCATAGTTCATGGACTTAAGCATATTGACTATATCAGTGTCTGTGTGTGGTGAGGTCACATTATTGTCAGGAATTTTGAAATATGCTTTGATAACATCACTATTAATACAGAATTCCTTACCTTTAATGGTGACTGTGATGGTCTTATCTGTTGAGTTGTATGTAGACGTGGTCCACATTTCTTCAACAACTTCACAAAAGATGGTAGGTGATTCCAGCATGGCATAACTAAGCTTGCAGTTCTTCACAAAATCCATCATTTTGTGGTAGTCACCAGATTGCTGAATCCCCTTGTTTATTAAGGCTGTGAAGTTGTTCTTCTCATAAATGAACCCAGTTTGAAACATAATCTTGACAACATGCACCATTGTTAGAGAATAAGAGCTTGCAGAGAGAGAGTAAGTGCTTTGAAAGAGAAAGAAATTGGAGCAGATAATTTGAGAATGATAAAAGAAAAGCAATGAAAATGAAATAAGCTTTTATACTATCTCAAAAATAACTGTCAAAAATAATAAAGTAAAATAAAGTAGCCAATTAAAATTGCCTAAAATAGCCATTTAAAAAATAAACTATAAAAATTCCACCCATTATCCGTCGTGTTATGCTTACTAACTGTAAGTATACTCGATGGATAATGTTCAGGAAATTAACGGCTCCAGAAAAATAATTGATTTTTATTAGCAAATTGTATTCCGACGGATGATCAAACTCGATGGATAACGATCATCCGTCGAGATGTAAATTTTGACTTAGCCAAAATTTCATCCAAGACTGAAAAATTAATTAAACCTCTGGCTGCATTACAACTTGCAAATTATCTCATAAAGATTTAAGAATAGTTGAGGATACTTAACTCACTTACCAACCTTGAGAAGGTGGATTCATCCAGTGGCTTGGTAAAAGTATCTGCAAGTTGCTTCTCACTTTGAACAAAATGTAGTTCCACAGTACCATTCATTACATGTTCTCTTATGAAGTGGTACTTGATGTCTATGTGCTTTTTCCTTGAATGTTGTACTGGATTTTCAGTGATGGCAATTGCACTTATGTTATCACAGAAAATAGGAATCCTTTCAACTTGCAAACCATAGTCTAGCAGTTGATTTTTCATCCACAAAATATGTGCACAGCAACTGCCAGCAGCAATATATTCAGCTTCAGCTATAGAAGTAGAAACTGAATTTGCTTTTTACTGAACCAGGACACAAGCTTGTTTCCTAGAAATTGACAGGTTCATGTTGTACTTTTTCTATCAATTCTACAACCAGCATAGTCTGCATCTGATAAACCAGTTCGATCAAAACAAGAATCTCTAGGGTACCAAATACCAAGTTTTGGTGTTCCCTTGAGATATCTGAAAATTCTCTTAATAGCTACTAGGTGAGATTCTCTAGGGTCAGCCTGAAATCTAGCACACAAACATGTAGCAAATATTATATCTGGCCTACTAGCTGTTAAGTACAGAAGTGAGCCAACCATGCCCCTATAACTTGAAATATCCACAGACTTTTCAGTAGTGTTTAATTCAAGCTTAGTTGCAGTAGCCATGAGAGTGTTTGCAGATGTGCAATCCATTAGATCAAACTTCTTTAAAAGATCAAAAATGTATTTAGTTTGACTAATAAATATTCCATCACTAACTTGCTTAACTTGCAAGCCAAGAAAGTAAGTTAGTTCTCCCATCATACTCATTTCATACTTACTTTGCATCAATTTGGCAAACTTTTTGCAAAGTTTCTCATCTGTAGAGCCAAAAATAATATCATCTACATAAATTTGAACAAGTATGCTAGAGCCATTAACATTTCTAAAGAATAAAGTTTTATTTACAGTACCTCTTGTGAAGTGATTTTCCAAAAGGAACTTTGATAAAGTGTCATACCAGGCTCTAGGTGCTTGCTTTAGTCCATAAAGTGCTTTCAAAAGATAATAGACATGTTCTGGAAAATTTGGATCTTCAAAACCAGGAGGTTGACTGACATATACTTCCTCCTCCAAATCTCCATTCAGAAAGGCACTTTTGACATCCATTTGATAGACCTTGAAATTGGCATGGGCTGCATAGGATAAGAAGATTCTGATGGCTTCAAGTCTTGCAAAAGGAGCAAATGTTTCATCAAAATCTATTCCTTCTTGTTGAAAATAGCCTTTAGCAACCAATCTAGCTTTGTTCCTGACTACTATGCCATTTTCATCCATCTTGTTTCTAAATACCCATTTGGTGTCTATTGGATTCTTTCCTTTAGGCTTGGGCACCAGCTTCCATACATTATTCCTCTCAAATTGGTTTAGCTCCTCCTGTATAGCTAAAATCCAATCAGGATCCAACAAGGCTTCCTCTACCTTCTTTGGTTCTTCCTTGGAAAGGAAGCTGTTGTATAGACATTCTTCTTGAGTTGCTCTCCTGGTTTGAACTCTAGAAGAAACATCACCAATGATGAGCTCAAAGGGGTGATCCTTTGTCCATTTTCTTTGTTGAGGTAGATTAGCTCTAGATGAAGAGGCCTCATTTTTGTCTTGATGTGTGATTGATTTTTGATTATTAGAAACTCCCTCTGAGTTTGTGGATCTTTGATTTGAGAAAGGGGAACTTTCTATAGGTGATCTATTCTGATTTCCAGCTTCTTTTGATAACCCGACGGATGAAGCTGATTGTCTACCTACGGATAACGCAGATTGTCTCCCGATGGATGAAGCATTATGTAACTCGACAGATGTTGAATTTTGTGTTTCATTTATAGTAGATTTTTTTGCATTATCCTTTGACATAATTTCTTGATCACTTTCATCATCACTGTCATCACTAACCATCTCCATATTGTCAAATTTGAGGCTCTCATGGGAATCTCCATCTTGCAGTCCTTCAATCTTTTTATCATCAAACACAACATGTATTGATTCCACAACAATGTTGGTTCTTAGATTGTAGACTCTCTATGCTTTACCAACAGCATATCCAACAAAAATTCATTCATCTGCTTTAGCATTAAACTTCCCATTTTGATTAGTTTGATTTCTCAATATATAGCATTTGCAGCCAAATTCATGAAGGAAATTTAGAGTTGGTTTCTTGTTCTTGAACAATTGATAAGGAGTCATGCATTTTGCTTGATTGATAAGAGAAATATTCTGAGTGTAGCATGCAATATTTACAACTTCAGCCCAGAAATATGTTGGAAATTTAGTTTCTTCAAGCATTGTCCTGGTAGCTTCAATAAGTGATATGTTCTTCCTTTCCACTACTCCATTCTGTTTTGGGGTTCTTGTTGCTGAAAACTCATGCAAAATTCCATTTTCTTCACAAAATGCTCTCATGACAGAATTCTTGAACTCAGTTCCATTATCACTCCTGATTCTTCTAACTTTGAAATCAGGATGATTATTGACTTGCCTTATGTGATTGATTATGATTTCACTAGCCTCATCTTTAGTCTTTAAGAAATATGTCCAAGAGAACTTTGAAAAATCATCTACAATTACTAGGCAATATCTTTTCCTTGAAATGGACAACACATTAACTGGTCCAAACAAATCCATGTGTAGCAGTTGTAAAGGTTCTTCAATTATTGAATCAAGTTTCTTTCTGAATGATGCTTTAATCTGCTTTCCCTTTTGGTAGGCATCACACAATCCATCCTTAGAGAACTCCACTAGAGGAATGCCTCTAACCAGTTCTTTCCTTACTAGCTCATTCATGGTCTTAAAGTTTAGATGGGATAGCTTTTTGTTCCATAACCAACTTCCATCTTGACTTGCTTTGCTGAGAAGACAAGTAACAGATTCTGCATTAGATGAGTCGAAGTCAGCTAGATACACATTTCCTTTTCTCACACCAGTGAGAACCACTTTGTTGCTTCTTTTGTTAGTCACAACACAGGCTTCTGAGTTGAAGGTTACTAAGTTGCCTTTATCACAAAGCTGGCTGATACTCAATAAATTATGCTTGAGACCATCCACTAAGGCAACTTCCTCAATGATGACATTGTCTTTTGAAATCAAGCCATATCCCACAGTATAACCCTTGCTGTCATCTCCAAAAGTAATACGTGGGCCAACTCTCTCCTTGAACTCTGTGAGCATGGTAGAATCACCAGTCATGTGTCTTGAATAACCACTATCCAAGTACCATAGATTCATTCTGTTTCCCTCCACACATCAAAATCAAATCAAGTTGATTTTGGTACCCAAGTTTCCTTGGGTCCTTCCTTGTTAGCTTTCTTTTTCTGTTTCTTAGGCTTTATCTCATTTGACTTGGGGATATCGGATTCATCCTTAGTCACTTGAGTTGGGCCTTTGAAACCATTCATCATAACAGAATTATCATGCATACTTTGATTAACAGGGAATGGCATGCTATTAGTGAACATGTTATTCCAGTAAGGCATGCTAAATGGCATTTGTGGCATACTAAATGTAGCATAATAGGGATTAGGTGCAAATGGCATATTAGCAAACTATGCATTCATATTCTGTGTAGACATAGCATTCATAGGCATAGGAGGCATGACATTCATGTTGGGAAAGTGAGGTGGCACAGATAAATGATTTACACTACCACACTTGACACAGATTTTTTTTGGAGCATATTTATCAGGTGTGTAGTTATTGTGTTTGTTAATCCCTATTTTACCATTTCTATTATTCTTCTTTTTAGTCTCTGTTTTAACCTCAATCTTTTCAAGTCTGTCACTCAATTGCTTGATAGTCATATGACCAACATTAGCCTTTTTCCCTTTCTTAACTTGACTCGATTCTCCTGTAAAAATATTCTTGGAAACTGATCCATACTTTTCATTTAACTTAACGAGTTTGGCTTTACTGATAGGCTTGCTTACAGTCAACGGATGAGGATTTACATCACTCGACGGATAACCCTTTTTGTTATCCGATGGATGACCCTCATCATCCGTCGAGTCTACATCTGTTAGCACTCCTTCCACCAAATTTGGATCTAGCTTCTCCTTGTTCTTCTTCCAGGCTGTATCACAAAAGGACTCGATCCCTTGAACTTTGGTGATTTGAGCATGAACATCTCTAGATGTTTTCCATGCCTTAATCACCTCCTGTTCACGATCAAGCTGCTTCTTCAAAATTTCTTCTTTCTTCAAGGACTCAGTTAATTCCTCCTTAGAAATCTTACACTCAATTCTTAATTTTTCAAAATCAATGAACTGAGACTCTAGCACATTATTCCTCTCACTTAAAAACAAGTTGTTTTCTTTGATTTTAGCATTTTCTTTAGTAAGAGACTTAAGGGTAACGCAAATGATATAACTCTGTAGACATGTCATTTATAGCATCATTACACTCAGCTTTAGATAAATGTGCAAGGTTTGTAGTAATTACCTGATTACTTGAAGAACTTGTCTCTGTTTCATCAGACTTGGCCATTAGGGCTAGGGCTAGATTGACATAGCTGACATCTTGGCCAATTTTTAGTTCCTTAACAATTCAACAAGAATTACAGAAGGGGGGTTGAATGTAATTCTTGAAACTTTTTCTTAAATAAATTGTTCTTACTTAAATATACATATATATATATCAGTGTGAATTGATTTGCAGAGTGCGGAAAAATAACTTCAAATGAATCAACACACAAGTAATTAAAAACAAAAGTCTTTAAAAACTTTCTTGTGGATTTGGATGTATCCAAAAGAGATATATAATATATATCGAGAGAACTCTGTATAGCAGAAACCTCACAGCTGCTTACAAAATGTTGAATAACTAAGAATGCAGAGAAACAATAAAAATACAGCTTACAAAAATTTCTCTCTTGGTTGCTTAGTTAGTTATTCTATTTGCTGCTTCTTGGTTTATATATCACCAAGATTACAAAGTAATAAGACAAGATAATAAAACAAAAACTATCAAGTCTAATACTATGCTACTTCATTACTCTATTCCAGCATCTTTGAATATCTTCAAAATAGCATGGAAATGGCAATGCTTCTTTATTCTCGAAAACCCAGTTGAATAGGCTTCCACATTCCATTTGCATACACTCGACGCATGTGACTGTGTTATCACTGTCAACAGATGTTTGAATTCTTTATCCGTCGGGTTCATGATCATCCGTCGAGTTCATGATCATCCGTCAGGTTGTCTAGTTGATCATTCGTCGAATGGCATTGTTGTTTATCCGTCGAGTAGCAATCTGGCACTTAACCTCATTTCATTTATACAGGATTACAAGACATTATCTATGTACAATTAATCAACCTATTCTGCATATCTAGATAAAGTCAACATGACTTGAGTACTACTTACAGAATCTAAACAATGTGTATACAGAAATGTGCTACAGACTTATTGTTACATAAGCTACTCACTCGATGGATAATAAATCATCATCCATCGGGACTATATTGAGTCATCTGTCGGGACTATAATCCTTATCCGTCGAGTGCTACATTTTTCACTAAGTAAGATCTACCAAGGTGTTTTGTTAATGAAATCATCAAGTACACAACATATACACAACACTTTTACAGATTCATTTCAAGAGGTGGTTACAAGACTGATATTGGGACATAAACAAGATTTGATAGCTACAGTTATGACAAGATATATGTGTCGTAACTATCAGGGGTTTTGCTACAACAGAACAAGAAGCTTGGCAAATAAGGATGAGTAGGGATTCAGTTAAAGAGTTGAGAAAAAGGTTCATAGGGAAGCAGCCAGTCAAAACTTATAATGCACGGGAAAAAGTTGGGATGGATCAGATGACGAGAATCATGAATATCTTGCTTTCATAGCAATATTTGAAGATGGTTCAACTCACATATCTCAGGTTTCAATTTCTTGAACTACTACAATATTTTGTTTTCAATATTAATTGCATGATAAGGTCTTAGTATTTAAATGTGTTAGGTCACACAACACTATAGAAGGGGGTTGAATATAGTATTTATACAATCAAATCGATTTAGAACACAAAGTAGTAGTTTATTCAATCGTAATAAACTCTATTACAAAGTAGGTTAAACTACTCTCTCAGTCATGAACAATATCACTAAGCGCTGCTAGGGTTACAAAGAATAATATTCTCATGAATAATAACACATATAGTGTAAACCCTAAGCTGTGTTTATATAGTACACAGTTACAAGATATCTTCTAATTGATATCTAATATATCTCTTCCTAAAATATATCAATCATATATTATCTTTTTACAAGTCTTCTAGTCATCCAACTCCTAAGCATATCTTCCTTTGTTTTAGTCCAGATCATCTCCTATAAATCAGGCGCACTTTACTCCTGAAACATATCTTCCTTAAGTTCTAATATCACAAGTTTTGATACCTTAAGTTCTGATATCTTCCTGTCTTCAGTAAATCCTGTTTTCCAGTAAGTCCTGATAAGTCCTGATATTAAGTTCTGAAACTAAATAAATCAGACTAGACATGACATCACAAATATATCTAACAATCTCCCCCAACTTGTAAATTATGAAAAATATATAAGTTAATAGATTTGATGATGTCAAAAACATTTAAGTACAAATGCAATGGGAGTTTATTTAGACAACTAACTACAACTTACAGTCCTTGCGGCTTTTACCAATCTTACTGAATCAATCTGAATCCAAAGTGATTCTTGAAAAAGTTTGATATCAGCTTCTCTTCTGCATTTCTCAGGACTTGAGCTAATGTAGCCTTGACTTGCTTCATTTCTTTATCTTGACTTCCAATCTGGTAGATGGCAGTCCTAAGTGCTGAAATGTGATTTCTTTCCAAACCATCACCAAGTTTGATTATTCTTGGATGAGAAGAGTCTTTATTGTAGCACAGACATTTCTCTTTCAGAATGACTTCTATCTTAGCAGAATTCTTCTTCATTGGAATTTCACTTCCATCATCTTCAACTATCTTTGGAATAAATTCTGCAACCCTTGATCCAGAGATTCTGGCTTTATCCCTTATGGTCTTCATGATGAAATTTGACCATCTTCCGGTAATCTCAGACTTTATCTCCAAAAGATAATGAAAGAATTGAAGTTCTTTCAGAGATTTATTCAGCACATCTGATACTGACATTCTGTATGTTCTTCCATCTTTAAGAAATAGAATCAGTTTTTCTTTGATATTACTCTTATCACGAGCATCCAGTACCACTTGAACAGATATAACCTTGTCAAGGTTTTTCTGTGTAACTTCCTCAAGTGGTTTGTCAGTTAATAAAAATGAACTTTGATAGTTACTTCAACTCCTGTTTTCAGCTTGGCTTCGCTTGATCCTAACCCTGATCTGTCTCTTACTTCTCTGGCATTCAATCCAACAGTCAAGAAATCAGATAGCAGTTGATTTTTCTTAAGATCTGATGGTTTAACATTTTTCCATAGGAGTTTCTTCTTATCAATAACTGTCATCTTGTTCAAATCAACTTGAGCTCTGTCAAAGGTTGATGTCTTGATGATTTGTTCAGGATTTGCAGATTCTTCTATACCTTGCTGTTTTGAACTTTTTTCATTCTGAACAACTTGAGCTATGTCAGAGGTTATCTTAAATTCTTTTGTCACCTTTCTTCTTTTCAGAGTTTCAATAGTTTTTCATCTTCAGGAGCAGCATCATCAAAAATTTAAACCAACTTGCACACATGATCCATCAGAATTTGAGGAATCTTTATTTCTTGTTTCTTGACTGTCTCCCCAACTTTTCTTTTTCCCTTGTCTTTGGGATCAATTATAGTTTGAGATCTAGTCCTTGATGTAGGAGTCTCTGTGGTAGATCTTTCTTTTATCACTATACCTTTCTCCTTAGGTCTGAGAGGCTTCTTTGCATTATAAGCTTTAGATTTAGAATTTGTCTTCTCAGCAACAAATCTAGCTTCTTCCTCCTTTAGAGTCTCTAAATCCATTCCAGGATTATGCTTGAGAAATAATCTTTTAGCAATTTCTTCATCAAGAGTCTGAATCTTGGGATCCTTATAGTAGGCAGTAGTCTCTCTTCCCTTAAACTTCAGAGTTTGTAAAAACTTCTGAGAGTCTTGACTTCCAGACTGAATCTGAACATCAGACTTTGTCATCAGAATTTGATTATCAGAATTTGCTATCAGAGTTTATGCATTCACAGTTTCAGAACTTGAATTCTTCTATGTAGAAGATTTGCTAGAATCAGAAATTAGTTTATGTGAAGAAACTTTGATGCTTTGCTTGCCTTGACCTTGACCTTTGCCCTTGCTAGGGTTACTCTGGTCATCTTCAAAATCATCCTTTTTCTTCAGTGATTTGCTAATTGAGCATTTGGACTTAACAACCTTCTCCCCCTTTTTGGCATCATCTGGCAGGAGTAGTGAAAGAAGGAGTTCCACTGAAGATTGGATTTAATTTAGCTGTGTTTGTTGAGAGGCTTGATTCTGCAGGACCTCATCCAGTTGGACCTGCTGCTTTTCTTGAACACGCTCAATAGCTTCCACTTTGTCATGAATTGGTCTGATAAACCTATTCTTGTCTAGCTTGAGCATCAAGTCTAGCTTATCAGATGCTTTCAGAAGTTTATCAACCTTTTCATGAGTCTTGTAGTGTAGACCTTGAAGTGCTTTAGTACTGAGAGCAGTGACTTTAAGTTGGTGCTTGAAATCAGAAATTGTCAACAACTCATCAGCTTTTGCAACATGTTCTGACAGAACATGTGAGTTGGGTTTGAAGTCAGGTTCATTCCACTTCTTTGTCCATTCAACTCCGCTAAAAGTTTCCTCCCATGGAACATGAGCATCTTCTTCAACAAACTTAAGCAGTGCCTCCTTGCCAAGAATTGGAGCATTTACTAGAGCACTTGCTGGAGCACTATCTCCAGAATCTGATAAAATCTCATCATTTTCTGATAACACCAGAGTGTGTGTAACAGAAGGAGATTCTTGAGCTTCTATTTCCAAATTTTGATCTTCAGTTTCCAAGTTCAGAATTGGAGTAGAAGAAATTTCAGCATTTATTATTGGAGAAATAGGTGGAGTTTACACATTTGCTAGTGGTGCTTCCAGATACAAGACAGATGGAATATGCAACCTGTGAATGTCAATTTCAGGACTTAATCCTGAATCTTCAACTGTAGCTGTTTCTTTGAATAGAGATATAGGAGGTATGATCACTGTGTCATGAACAGTGTCTTCAGGTGCTAGAAGGGCTTCAATTATAATAGGTTCTGATGAGATCAGAGATTCTTGATCCCCTTCCTCAGCATCTTCATATTGAGATTGTGTAATTTTCACACCTGCTCTAGTCTTCCTTGATCTTCTAGAAGGAGGAGTGACTTTATCTGTATCAGAACTTGAAGGTCTTTTCCTTTTCAAAATTCTAGAACCTTCATCTTCATTTTCTTTCTGAAGAGTTGACTCTTCAGCTTCTACTGCCACAGGTTCTGATGAAGGAACATGGACTTGCTCATCCTCATCAGATTCATCTCTCAGAATCATCCTTCTTCTTCTCCTCGGTGGAGATTTAGGCACAAAAATAGTTCTTTTGGTTTTGGGCCTATAAGATGTGTCAGATTTTACAACTGGCACCTTTTGAGAAGTACTAGAGGTTGGTTTGGATTTGGATTTGAGAGGTGAGGTTCTGATAGTAGGTGCTGATGATTGTGGTTGAGAGGATTGTGCTGGTTGAAAGTAGGTTCTGATAGTAGGCTGTGGTTGAGCATTGGAATGCTGTGTTGGTGGAGGGTGTGAAGTAGAAGGCTGTGTAGGTGCAACATCAGAATATATGGTTGTGTATGTGTGAGGATCAGAGTTTACTAAGAACTGTTTTACAGATTGAGGAATTTTGAGGGGTCTTAGTATATTCTTCTTATTATCAGTAGATAATAAGTCTGTGAAAGCCCTTTTGTGAAGTTTAAAGGGTTCAATTGTCTCACTAAAGTTTTGAGGTGCATCAGAACAACATAAATTATATATAAGCTGATAGAATCTAGCAAAATAAACTGTGTTGCTATCTTCTTTCATCCTATCACCTATAAAACCCAAAATTGCAGTAGCATAATCAAAATGAATTTGATTAAGAAGGGTATACCCAATTTGCTGACTCATTATTGGGATAACATCAAAGTTGGACATTTGTTAGCAAAGGTTTTGGTAATACAGTCGAAAAAGAAGCTCCACTCCCTCCTGATGTAAGGCCTCTTCAGTTGTC
Organism: Apium graveolens; assembly: GCF_009905375.1. Lineage (NCBI taxonomy): Eukaryota > Viridiplantae > Streptophyta > Magnoliopsida > Apiales > Apiaceae > Apium > Apium graveolens. Next base: position 84,514,783 of record NC_133653.1, on the reverse strand, counting down.
CCAGCTTGGACAAGGATTTTTCATACCCAAGATTTGCCATCATATTTTGAAGAGCTGACTCCCCAACTTGTGAACTATAAGTACAGTTTTCTGGCAGATGCAAAGCTTGTCGAATAGTAGACATGGTGACCAAGTGCTCATCTTCCCCTGTTGTAAAAAATAATGCTTGGGGACCCATTTTCACCACCATCATCATATACCCCAGACCTCCAGAACTCCAGAATTTGTTTGCCCGAGAGAAGCTGTAGTTGGGTCAGAGCATGCCCATTTTTACTTCGAGCGAGAAAATCTTGAATGAAGTGAAGTTCTGAAGGAGCCTCATCCTTGTTGAGAATAGCCATGTAGTTGTTGGGAACAAACTTGGCTCCATCATAGATAAGGTCCTTTGGTGCCATTTCTGTGAGAAACTAAGTGAAAAGTTGTGTGTTTGCAAGGTGTTTGATAAAATGCCTGTAAGAAAGTCCGTCAGAAAATAGAGAGAAAAAGAGAGAGAGAGAGAGAGAGAGAGAGAGAGAGAGAGAGAGAGAGAGAGAGAGAGAGAGAGAGTAAAAGAAATAAGAGATAAGATAAGAGAGAAGTTAAAATATTTGATAATTTTTTATCTCTAATATTTATACTATTTCCACTCAACGGCTCTTTTTGGAAGTAAAACCAACATTTTACACCTTGAAGCATGTAAACAGTCAAAACATTATTAGTGGGCACCGTAAACGTGCAGTAATTATTGCTCACATGCGGTTACCAAAACAAACACGTAACCCATTAACCAAATGATTATCACTGTTTTTATCTTCACTTAATTACTTTCCTGTGAAATATAACTATTACAGTAAATACTAAAAAATAAGTCAAGTAATTAAAATATGACACGTAAGCATCAGAGTTTGCATCATAACTTGACTCTTATCAGAATTTTAACGGTCATCAGAACATGGTTTGTGTACTCAAAAAGTGAATGACTATTTTTGTGATTCTTCAAACAAATACTGACTGGTATCTTCAGAGTTTAATCATCAGAACATAATCAGAACTTGTCCTCAGAATTTATGCAAATAATACACAACTATTTATCAGAAATAACTTAATCACCATAGTAATTTTCATCATTCATATGGAGTGATAGTGTGTGTATGTGCAAATGATCAGATAAGGATTAAAGTCTGATAAACTTCAGTATATCTTAGAAATAAGGCATAACTAAGAAAAATGCTTAATATCTGTCTTGAATTGTGAAGTCTACTGTAGAATAAAGTTATGCAAGAATCCACCTCAACAGTTTATGCTTATTTTATGCATCTTTTGAAATTCTTTGGATAATGGCTTCTCAGTGTAAATGAGTTACAAATGCCTTCAGAATTTATGCTGTTATCAGTATTTTTCTCCAGTAATCAGAGAATGTGAAAAGTCACCAAGAAAAATTTGCTTTTCTAATGCATATTACTTAATACCAGCAATGCACTTGGGTCTTTCCTTTCACATATTTACTCTAGATCTCAAAGGAGTACCTGATTTCAATTTTTCTTTTATTTTATTTTCTTCAGATAAGTGAGGCTTATCAAGCATGTAGTTCATCCTTAAGATTTACTGACATCAGAATTTGACAGATAAGAAGCAATAATCTAGTTTGTGACTTAATAATAAGATACACAAAGTAAATTTGACTAAGATCAAAATCAGAATTTGCTTGTGTTATTGATTTCCACTTAAACAACTAATTCAAACATGGGATACATAGTTTGTTAAAGACTACTAAGTCAACATCTAACAAGATAATCCTCATTGGATTGAATAGTCACAGAACATTCAAAACACTTTCAGAGTTTATAGAATCATATCAAATAACAAGCAGTGTTTAATATGTAACAATTTAAGCACATATTACATTAAGATAAGAAAATCTGTAAACACTGATCATAAAGTCTGATGTATGAGAACAAAAACTAAACAGATTTTGAGAAAGAACCTGAAACCATTCCAAGTTCATTTACCAGTCTTGTAAAAGTAGCTTCACATAGTGGTTTTGTGAAGATATCTTCTAGTTGTTGATCTGTTGGAACAAAATGCAATTCTACTGTACCTTCCATCACATGTTCCCTTATGAAATGGTACCTAATGCTGATGTACTTTGTCATTGAGTGTTGAACTAGATTTCCTGTCATAGCAATTGCACTTTGATTATCACAGTAAATAGGTATTTTAGAAAATTCTAAACCATAGTCCAGTAGTTGATTCTTCATCCAAAGAATCTGTGCACAACAGCTTCCTGCAGCAATATATTCTGCTTCTACAGTTGATATGGAAATTGCTTTATGTTTCTTGCTAAACCAAGAAACCAATCTGCCTCCAAGAAATTGGCAGTTTCCACTAGTGCTTTTCCTGTCTATATTGCATCCTGTAAAATCTGCATCTGAGTAACCCATGAGCTTAAAATCTGATTCCCTAGGATACCACAATCCTAGATCAGCTGTACCCTTGAGGTACTTAAAAATTCTTTTCACAACTATTAGATGAGGTTCTCTTAGATCAGCCTGAAATATTGCACAAAGACAGATAGCATACATGATATCAGGTCTACTTGCAGTTAAATAGGGTAAAAATCCAATCATACCTCTATAGTTAGTAATATCTACTGATGCTCAAGTATCTTTATTTAACTTGGTGGCAGTGGCCATGGGAGTTGATGCAGTAGAACTGTCTTGCATTCCAAACTTCTTGAGTAAATTTCTGGTGTACTTGGATTGATTTATGAAAGTACCTTCTTTAGTTTGCTTGACTTGAACTCCCAGAAAATAGCTAAGTTTTCCCATCATACTCATTTGATATCTTGACTGCATTAATTTTGAAAATCTTTCACAAATTTTTGTATTTGTAGAGCCAAAGATGATATCATCAATATATATCTGTACCAAAAGTAAGTCCTTTCCATGGTTGAGGTAGAATAAAGTCTTGTTAATTGTGCCTCTATGAAATCCACTTTCCAGAATGAATTGAGTCAGAGTCTTATACCATGCTCTAGGAGCTTACTTAAGGCCATAAAGTGCTTTGTCAAGCCTGTAGACATGATTTGGAAATTTTGGATCAATAAAGCCTGGAGGTTGTTCAACATAAACCTCTTCTTCCAATTCTCCATTGAAAAAAGCACTTTTCACATCCATTTGAAAGACTTTAAACTTCTTGTGAGCAGCGTAAGCCAAAAGGATTCTTATGGCTTCTAATCTAGCAACTGGGGCAAATGTTTCATCATAGTCAATACCCTCCTGTTGAGAGTAACCTTTAGCAACCAGCCTTCCTTTGTTTCTTATAATTATGCCATCACTGTCAGTTTTGTTTCTGAACACCCATTTTGTACCAACAATGGATCTGTCTTTTGGTCTTGGCACTAGGGTCCAGACTTTATTTCTTTCAAATTTATTTAACTCTTCCTGTATTGCTTGCACCCAATCAGTATCTTGAAGAGCTTCTTCCACTTTCTTTAGTTCAGTCTGAGATAGAAAGGATTGATAGAGATATTCATTTGATGTTGGTGTTCTAGTTCTGACACCTGCTTCAGGATCGCCAATAATTAAGTCAGGTGTGTGTGATTCAGTCCACTTCCTTGCAGATGGAAGTTGATCTCTAAAACTGGATCCTCCCCCATGATTCATGTTGTCTCCATCAGCATTTTCTGATGCTCCTCCTGAAGTTATGCTCTATGAGATTCCAGAGTTTGAGTTGGATCCTTCAGGAATTGAAGAATCAGAGTTTCCAGAATTGTCAGAATTCGGCTCATCAGCACTTGATGAATCAGAACTTGAAGAGCCAGTGACTGGTTCTTATGCTTCTTGAGAGTCTTGAGATGTGGTATGTTCATCAGCCTGCTCCCCCTGAAAAGGTGCATTTTCCTTTGGATTAGTTACCACAGTTTCAATGACATCGGAATTTAACCCGTCAGAACTTATAGGATCAGGATTTAGGTCATCAGAATTTACAGAATCAGAATTTATATCTTCATTTTCAAATCTCAGCTGATCATGATCATTGAAATCTTCAAGTCCAACAATCTTTTTATCATCAAAAGATACATTGATAGATTCCATAACAACCCTTATTCTTAAATTGTAGACTCTGAAGGCTTTTGTGGAAAGTGGATATCCAACAAAAATTCCTTCATCAGCTTTTAGATCAAATTTTGACAGTTGTTCAGGGTGAGTCTTAAGAACAAAACACTTGCATCCAAATACATGAAAGTATTTCAGATTTGGCTTCTTTTTCTTCACCATCTCATATGGTGTTTTCCATGCTTGTTTATGAGTATAGCATTCTGTGTAAAACAAGCAGTCTGCACAGCTTCAGCCCAAAAATAGGTTGGTAGATTTACTTCATCAAGCATAGTTCATGCAGCTTTAATAAGAGTCATTTCTTTCTTTCTACAACTCCATTCTGCTATGGAGTTCCAGGTGCAGAAAATTCCTTCTTTATTCCATGCTCTTTGCAGAACTCTTCCATGATTGAATTCTTGAACTTAGTGTCATTATCACTTCTTATTATTTTAACAGAATCTTTGACTAACTTATCCAGCTGTCTGACATGATCAGTTAGAGTAGATGCAGTTTCATTCTTCTTGTGCAAGAAATACACCCAAGTGTATCTTGTGAACTCATCCACTATAACCATAGCATATTTCTTCTTTGCAATAGACATGATATTGATTGGACCAAATATATCAACATGCAGTAAGTAATAAGGCTCAAGAATTGAGGATTCGGTTTTGCTCTTGAATGAAGATTTTCTTTGTTTTGCCTTTTGACATGAGTCACAAAGACCATCAGGAGCAAATACTGATTTTGGCAGTCCTCTCACAAGATCTTTCTTTACTAGCTCATTTATGTTGTTGAAATTTAAATGAGAGAGTCTCTTGTGCCAATTCCAGTTTTCTTCAATTGATGCCCTGCTTAACAGAAAGATTGCAGAACCATCAGTATTTATTGAAAGTCTGGCTTCATATATGTTACCATGTCTGTAACCTTTCAGAACCACTTTGCCTGTTGAATTACTTACAACTTCACAGTGTTCTTCAAAGAAATCCACATGATAACCTCTGTCGCAGATTTGACTCACACATAGCAGATTGTGTTTAAGTCCTGAGACAAGAGCTACTGATTAAATTATGACATTCCCAAGATTGATATTGCCATATCCCAGAGTTTTTTCCATGTTGCCATCTCCATAAGAAACTCCTGGGCCAACTTTCTCCACAAAGTCTGATAGCAGGGCTTTATTTCCAGTCATATGTCCTGAACATCCACTGTCCAGAACTAGGATGTTTTTCCTGTTGCCCTGCAATCACAAAGACCACTATTGGTTAGTTTTAAGGACCCATACTTGCTTGGATCCTTTGGCCTTATTAAGTTTGTTAGCATTTGCAGCGGATTTAGTTTCAGAGTTTATGCTAACATGCTTTTTATCAGACTTTATATCAGACTTTGCATCAAAATTTACACTAGAAGGAATTACACTAATTTTATTTAAAGAAGGTTTTATTTGATAATAATCATAGTACAAAATATGATATTCCTTACAAGTATAAATAGAATGCCATAAACTACCACAATAAAAATAAAGATTTTGTGGTTTAAACCTAACAGACCGACTCTTAACTCCTGATCTAGGAGGTAAAGAGTTTATATCTTTATTTTTCCTGCAAAAGGAAGCAAGATGGTTAGAGTTTCCACAATTATAGCATTTCTTTCTAAGAGCATTAGGAACAGGCATACAATTATTGCTTTTATTCACACCTTCATTTCCATTCCTATTTTTCCTAGCTTCCTTTACCTTGTTCACTTTTCTAATCTCTTTCAGCTTATACTTAAGTTGCTTCTTTGTCATTAAGCCAATGTTTACTACAGCTGGTTTATCCTGTTTTAATTTGTCAGAAGTTGACTTTTCTTTGACTTTTGTTCTAGAGTCTTTCATCTTTTCAGATTTTGACTTGTCTGAATTTGACACAAACTTGACAGGATTAACTTTAGGCTTTTCAGCTTTCTTGGTAAAGTTTGGTTTAGATGACAAAGTTTCCTTTTCTTCTTATCATCTAGGTAACTTAGTCCTTCTTTCCAATTTCCACTTTCTAAGATTTTTTGAGTTGTTTTTCCAGAGTTAGTCCAAGTTTTGATTATCTCCTTTTCCTTTTCTAGTTCAGATTTAAGAGATTTATTCAGTTTTAGCAGTTCATCTTTAACATACAGAGCCTCATCTCTTTCTTTTTGAGTTTGATGAAATATAACTAACTCTTTTTCATAGTAGTCATTTCTGTTTCTAAGAGCAAGACTCTCAGATTTTAATCTTTCATTTTCTAAAGTCTGATCTCTAAAACTAATGAACATAGTTTTAAGATATAATCTTAGCTCAGAAATATCATCAGTATGAAAATCAAGAGTTGAATGAGGTACCTTCAATTCAGCAGTTCCAAAACTGCTATCAGCATTTGCCATTAAAGCATAGTTCACCTCTTCTTCAGAATCGGAAGTGTCTGCCCAGTTTTTCTTCTTTGTGATAAGTGTCTGGCCTTTATCATCTTTTCCTTTTTTGCAGTCAGGAGAGATGTGGCCTCTTTCACCATAATTGTAGCATTTGACATTTGAGTTGTGTCCTCTGTCAGACTTTCCTCCTTTGCCTTCAGTCTTTCTGAGCCCTTTCTTTTCAGAACTTCCACCTTTCCTGGAAAACTTCTTACCCTTTCTGAATTTCTTGTAGGCTATCTTTGTGATACCCTTCACCATAAGAGAACATAGTTGCATCATCTCTGCATCAACATCCACTTCAGATAAATTTTCAGATTCTGAATCATCATCAGAATATGATGACTCTGAATCAGACTGTATGATGAGAGCCTTTCCTTTGCCCCTCTTTGAGACAACCACTTTAGGAGATTCCTCCTCAGCTTTAAGTGCAACTTTCTTTGACTTTCTTCCATGCCTTTTTCTCCTTTGATCCATCTCAAGTTCATGAGTCTTGAGCATACCATAAATTTCATCAAGAATAGTTTCAGCAAGGTCATAGTTTTCTCTTATGGTAGTAGGCTTCAAATCCCAATTTTCAGGAAGAGCTAAAAGGAAATTTAGATTTGAATCTTCAAGATCATATTCCTTGTCCACCAGTGACAGATCATTCAAGAGTTTGGCAAATCTGTCATATAAATCAGTTAGTGACTCATCAGATTTTGAGTCAAAGTGCTCATACTCCTGTGTGAGTATTGTCTTCCTGTTATTTTTGATGGCTTTGGTTCCCTGGCATCTTGTCTCCAAAGCATCCCATATTTCCTTTGCAGTCTTGCATCCAATTATCCTGTTTGACATGACATTGTCAATTGCACTATGAAGTAAATGCCTTACCCTTGCATCCTTGGCAATAGATGAGATGTCTTCAGGTACGTAATCACCTTTCTCCTTTGGTATGGTATTTACTGGTTGATCAGCAACTGCAACAGAATGCTTGGTAGGCTTATATGGTCCATCATTAATTCTATCAAGGTATTATGGATCTGTGGCTTCCAGAAACATAGCCATTTTTACCTTCCATATAGGATACTCAGATGCTCTCTGTATGGGAACCCTAATACTTTCATATCGACTGTGGGTTTGATTGTTTTGAGTATCTTGAGTTTTGGTGGGCTTAGGTGGAGTTTGTGTTTCGTCAGACATGATTGTAAACTGGATCTCACTGTTTGTATATCAACAGAGATGCTCTGATACAACTTGTTAGGTCACATAACACTATAGAAGGGGGTTGAATATAGTGTTTATACAATCAAATCGATTTAGAACACAAAGTAGTAGTTTATTCAATCACAATAAACTCTGTTATAAAGTAGGTTAAACTACTCTCTCAGTGATGAACAATATCACTAAGTGTTCCTAGGGTTACAAAGAATAATATTCTCATGAATAATAACACATATAGTGTAAACCCTAAGCTGTGTTTATATAGTACACACTTACAAGATATCTTCTAATTGATATGAAATATATCTCTTCCTAAAATATATCAATCATATATTATCTTTTTACAAGTCTTCTAGTCGTCCAACTCCTAAGCATATCTTCCTTTGTTTTAGTCCAGATCCTCTCCTATAAATCAGGTGCACTTTACTCATGAAGCATATCTTCCTTAAGTTCTGATATCACAAGTTCTGATATCTTCCTGTCTTCAGTAAATCCTGATTTCCAGTAGGTCCTGATAAGTCCCGATATTAAGTTCTGAAACTAAACAAATTAGATTAGACATGACATCACAAATATATCTAACAAATTGTTTAACACTCGCACAAGCATGATAGCATCACACATAGATAATGTTGAACTAGTTCAATAGATTATTTTTCTGGTAACTGGGATTGATGTTTAACTTGTGCATGTTATTTTAGATGATCTTAAATATGTGTTTGAATATTTGTTGAACATGATTAATTGCTTTAGTGAGATATATGTTTTCCAGCATATAAGACCTTTGTTAATGCTTATCTACTGTATCTTATTATAATAAAATTTATTCATTTAATCTGAATTGTTTGTTAAGATGTATTAGTTTATAATTGGATTGGATATCTAGATGAGATACATCAACAGGATTGGACTAGATAGAATTAGTGATTTATTTATTAATTCTGTTTGTTCCATATCATGCCTATATTGCTTAATTTTTATGTGTAATGTTTCTGAATGAATGCTATGTATTCTTAATACAATAATTGCTTATTTTTATGCCATGAATGCATCTCTTAGTACTTGCATTAATTGAAGAAAAAACATGTTTAGAATTACAATAGGGCAAAGACTGTTAGTCCTCCTTATGTAAGGTTGGAATCATTTTCCCATAGCCTAGAGGCAATTTTGTCAAGGGTATCAAAATAGAGAAAATGGCCAGTCAAAGATAATAATTAGCATGATAAGGTTGCATCTGTTTTATCTCTGTTTATAATAAGATCTCTAATTCATCTGGACCCAAACTGATAAGTTGGGTACCAAGAACTTTTAATCCATTTGTGAGTGAAGGACATAACAGGTTAATTGATTCATATGTATTTTTGGTAATTCATACTCAAGGTATATGATCAGAGAAAGAGCCTCACAATCAAATGTGGTTGACAAAAGTTATCCCGTCAATAATCTTTGGAGATGACAGCAAAGGTTTTCATCATGGGACAAGCTATATAGAAAAAGGGATGTCATCATGGATTCAACAATTGATATCACTGATAAAAACTAATCATTTGAGTCATTGATAACAGTTGAAGCATCTTTCTTGCTGGAGAATCAAGGCATAAATCCTCTTATCAGACATTTCTACATCAAAGGATAAAATGTTAATTCAACAAAGGATTAGTGTCTCATTTGAAGCAGGAAGGTTGAGAAGTTTGCTCTTCTAGAGTAAGGGACGAAAATGCTCGTGGCTAGACTGGAATCTCAGGAAAGGTGAAGTCAATGGTTTCTACTGTAAAGCTTCATCTGACAAAAGTTTAGCTGTGGCATTAGAAGCTCTCATCCTCACAAGGAACTCTTTTGTAAAGAGGGTTTAGTGAGAGGACTGCCTCATATGAAATTCAGAAGGATGATAAATATGAGGCATGTCAGAAAGAGAAGTCAAAGATAACATCACATCAAAGTAAAGATATACCTTAGTGATGATTGATGGCCACTCTTAACACAAAATTGTTATTTGTGCATTCTCAAGACAAGACATCATAGATGGTGATTGATCATATCAGAAGATCAAGCTGGAAGCAACTGTAACAGAAATGATCTTGTGATCAGATAATGGGACTGAATTTAAGAAGCGGTTCTGATTGATATCTGTAACATCAAGAATATTCTGAGACATATTCAGCACTGGGAGCTTCGTGTCATAATGGAGTGGTACAAAGGAAGAACCGGAACTTGATTAAAGCTACAAGGGAAATATCAAGCTAATCAAGACTTTCTAAATACTAAAGGGCTGGAGCAGTCAATATAGTTTGTTACAAGTAAGATCAGGCCTTGATCATGATGTATACATGAAGACCACTAATGAGTTAATGGCCAACAGAAGCAAACACTGGATAACCTGAAAGTGTTTGGAGAGAATATTCTACAGAAGAAAATAATGAAATGTTTTTAGTTGTTTGAAGATCTTGGCATTTGCAGCTAAGACTAGTTAGGATATTTTCCATTTCTACTCAGTGAAGTCTACAACCTCAGGCCATTTGTGGTTGATCAACAGAAGGTGATAGACAATCTAAGTGCACAGTTCAATAACTCAATGCTCCAAGCTATTACAGGAGAAATTACCGGTATTGATGATTCATATCCAAGCAGTGGATTGGCAGTGTATAAAATAACTCATTATTTCAATGAAGCCAGTCAGCAAGGGTAAGGATTTTCAGGAAATCCCAGTAACAACTTAGGGGAGCAACAGAAGGATCAACTAGTCAGACACAACACCACATTGAAAATTAAGAGGACACTACAAGAACGTATCTGCTGATATAAAGGGTTTGATGTCAATATTATTCCCAGAGTCTAGTTCTTAGGTGATCCAGATGGTGGATTAATGATTTTGCAGGGCTACTGGGGATGAATGATTAATTCTCGAGTTTTCTATATAAAGAAGAAACTAAGAAAGTTACAAAAGCTCTGATAGATCCAGATTGGTTGGGTGATTGCAAAGCAAGATGAACTCAATCAGTCCGCAAGCAGATTGTGAAGAAGCTGGTATCCAAACCAAATGACAATTTTGTAATTGGTACAAGGATAACCAGAAGTCAAACTAGATGACAATAGCATTGTTATGAGGAACAAGGCCAAATTGGATGCTAGGTTATTATCTGGAAGCAGTATCTAACAGAAAGCACCAGTGATGAGACTTGAGGATATTATGACATATTAGGCACCTGTTGCACATTCTACCTAGAATTGGGTAAATGTGAACAAGTGTACTCCTGGTTGGTGAGTCAAGGGAAGTAGTTAATGCACAAAAATTTAGAACTTTGCAATTGCAGATCTATTGGAGTCTGTCTATCTCTTCTTCAAAATCTCACTTCAGGATGGTATGAAATGGTATCTTACTCAAGAAATTATCAAGGACATGGTATGACACTCTAACTGAAATTACAGTTAAATATGAACTATTAGAGTCGGCATATTAATAACTCTCTTATCACCAGGCACAAATATATTGTTTTATATGTGCAGTGATGTAATGATAATGTTATATGTTGGTCTACTAACAAGGCTTGTGCAAGATTATTTGCTAAGTAATTGCAGAGTAGGTAAGGAGGAGCATGTTGTAAAAGTTGCAATTCTTTTTGGGATTACTTCAAGCAAGCCATTAGAATAATTCTTTTAGGAGCTCAAGCAAGCCAAAAGAATAATTCTTTTAGGAGCACAAGTAAACCAAAAGAATGATGGCAATACAAGTAAGTTAGGGATCTTTTGAAGATGCAAAATTTGGAAGATTCTGAATATGTCACATGTCAAGACTACTTACCAACAGGAACCACTTAAGCTCGATCAGTGCAACTCAGGTAACAATGATAAGCTATAGAGGTATGACAAGCTCACTCTTTTACTCAAATGCTAATAGACAACATGTAATGTTCTCAAGATGCCAAAGTGCAAGGTTTCAAGTATATCCTAGATAATCGAATCGTATAGTTATTACCAAGATTTTTAGATATCTAACGGGACTATCAACTCTTGGAGTAAAGTACCCTAAAGATATTATTCTTAACATGTTTAGCTACATAGATATATATATATATATATATATATATTACGTAGGTTGTAGGAAACACAGTAGAAGCATCTCTGAAGCTGTCAACCTAAGTGACAGGAGAAGCATCTCGGGAAGCTGTCAACTTCATGGAAGAAGATTGATTTTTTGTTATGATAAGAAACAACTTCAAATCCAACAACTCTGTGGAACACTCTATGACAAGGCACCTTGACACCAGGTATCATTTATTTCGAGAGCATGTCTTTTAGTCAAAGAGTCACTTGCAGAACCACTTATTAAATCACTTGTTAAAGTTAATTTTTCAAGACTGATTTGTAAGTGTGGGATACCATTCATTGCATATTAGTTGGAAATCTCATTAGTAAGTAATTCTGTATATAAGTTCACAAGTATTAAATCTTCAATATTTAAAGGACTTGTGAATTTATCAGTAATCTAGTACCTCGTACTTAGGGCTACTATCTTGATTATAACGATCCAATAAACATTTGTGGTAATTAAGTATTATAACATTAAGTTTGAATATTATTTTAATTAATTTAAATTATGATGGTAGATAATTCCATTCCATATCAGTCTATAATTTAAATTATATTAAAATAATATGCAGCATAGTTATTTTTATCTTATATGAATAATTATAGTACTTTTATTATTAGTGATATTTAGAATTTTTGTTCTAAGTAATCAATGTTTATTTCTAAAATCATTAATATTGAAAGTTGAAGTATTTTCTAAGTATGTGTATAAAACTTTCAATATTGTATATGCTTAGAAAGTATATCTAAAATTACTAATTATCCAGAGAGTGATTGCTATATATATGTCATATATCATATTGGTGATTATTCAAGGATAATTATAAATATTTAAGTGCTAGTATCTAAGCCATAGATATTTAGTATTTATTTATTTTATATTTATTTTTGGTAGCTTGGATTATGGAAATTGAAGCAATTCGATAATTTTATTTGCTCCATAATTCAAACTAATTTAAGATAAATAAGCAACATGATTGATTATAACTAAATCTATAAACAATTGATATCTAGTATATTGATTGTAGCTTATGTGTTATAAGTTAATTATGAGATTTTGGTTTTAGTGAATTTAGCAATGTTTACATCTCATGAATTCACTGAAATCAGAATCATGATTGTAGCATGATTAGTTGGGTACTAACTCTTGACTTATATCAGTTAATGATATTTAGTTTAGAGTTTAACTATGAACTAACTGTGAAGTATTAGTATTTATGGCATTACTTAGAACTCCTCTAAGTAGTCAATGCTTATCCTCAATCACTTATAATAATATAAAAGGTGTAAAAATCTTTCTTAAGTACAACTATGGTTACAGTGTTTGAGGCTTTATTAGAAATAACCATATGTTGTCAACTTAGAATAATTTTTGTACTTATTTGCAAATTCCTTAACACATTGATAATAAGTATCATGCTCAATGGATCAAAGTATATGGAACTTAGAATATTGTTCTAAGATTGCAAACAAGACAATGTTGGTTAATGTTGCTTTTTTTATCGAACCAATATTGTTTGAGATATTACAGTTGTTAGGAGTTAAAAATTATATAGTATATGAAATTGAATGTTAATGTCTATTTGATACATAATTGGTATTTAATTCATTGATATCTTATTCTAATATATTTGAATTATGATGTTAGACAATTCCATGTCAAATCAGTTTCATGATTTAAATTATATTAAAATAGGATGCAACATAATTATTGGTATCTAAAGTACTTGACAAGTATCAGATATATTGTTAATATTTTGTTGCAGATAATTGTGAGATTTTAAGTTCTAGTGGATTTATATGAGTAGCTATATCTGAAAGATTCACTATAATTCAAAATTAGCAGCATAGTCATTCTTATTAAGATTGTTTATCAATAAACAATGTTGTTGATAATAATTTTATAAAGATAGATTATGGAGCTTTTCACATGAATGAGAATTGCTTAGACTTTACCCTAAGTGATCAATGCTTTTACAAAAACTCATTCATATAGAAAGAAAAATCTTTCTTTCTCTTCTTAATACTGCTAGGTCATCAGTCTGTGTCTTTTCAAATCATTTATCTTTTTAGGCATAAAAACAGACTTATGCACTCAAACAGTTTTTAAGAGAAAAATCAAACTTCTTTCTACAGTGGTGATTGCTTATTTCATTAAAATCTTTTTGAAATAACTATTGTACATCATTTCTCTCAAAAGATTAAATGCATAATTTTCATTCATTAATAGATCTTAAGTACATTTTATCTCTATATTGCCATATGCTCTGTGATGCAGATTCAGCCTCAAATGAAAATCTTTCATTTGATAGTCATGATGTTGAAAACCCACAACTTCTATCCCAGACTGTAAAGACAAACACAGAAACAGAACCAACCAACACTCTCTTACCCCTAAAATGAAATATGAATGAGTGTGAGGGAGAAAGTGCCTTAGTTCACCACATAAGGAAGGTTCTGAAGTCAACCCAGCAACTCTGTCCCCTACAAAGATGAGTAGTATTTAAACCGAGACAACTGCTAGCCCCCATACATCTTCTCAAAAAGATGTAATGGCTGAAAAGACACAAAATAGTTACTAGATTCATCCTCTTAACATGGTGCGTCTGTTGAAATTCGCCTGTCGGCCAGGGTATCCGATGTAGTGTCACCACCTCAAATATAAACAATTCTTGATGCACAAGATTAGGTTACAGACACAAAGGATGAGTTGACGGAAATAAGAGTTTCGACCATTTTATGGTCAGATTCGATTGTTCAAGGTTCTTTAATAAACCAATTGCCTTTACATCTGTTAGGAGATGATACTGATTCAATAGTCATATGTCAGTGGTCAGTGTCTACCTCCCCAAACTTAAATCCCCTGGATGCATCTACGGATAGTGGATCTGACATAGATGCATATCGGAAACTTGTTGACAATGATTCAGATTTACCTGATAAGTTACAAGGAAATGTCTTCACAGACATTAGAACGGAACTTTGATCTTTATGCTAAATTCTTTGGATCCTTGTTTACCTTCCCAGAGTTCAAATCTAGAACCCTAAAAGGAAAACTAGAAACTTGTAGATTATGACTCACATTCATCTGACGAGTCTAACAAGGAACGGGATTTGAGAACTCCCATTGCACCACCTGTGACCTCCTTAAGGATGGCTAAGGTGATTTTCCTTGCAGGTACAGCTGGATTTTGGAGCTATGAGAGGAGTAATACACTTGTTAGAATGAGTGTAACGCCCCCAAATCCGAGGTTAGAGGATTTGGTCGTCACTATAAAACCTCAATCCAAAATAACCTGTTAAATCAATAAATAAATGCCAGCGGAAGATATTTATCATCTATGACCCCAAATTAATCCATGATCTTTTAAGGTTACAGTTCTAGAAACAAGATATCCAAATTCCACAAATAAATTTTTCACTTTCTTTTAAAACTCTTTTCAACAATTCTCAACCTTAAAACTTAACCTGCTAGTATATCTTCAAAAAGAAGTATATTAGGCCCAACTATAAAATACACAACTATAATATAATATAATATAAAAAACTTTATACAATAAAACTTACACTAATCCACAAACCTTGGACCAACCACCTTCCAAATGCTTCTTCTTTGCTTCCGCGAATTACGCGGCTAAACAGCGCAAGTTAATTCTCACTGGAGGTTAAATTTGAAAACAGGCAAGTATGAGCGGAAGAAATGCTCAGCAAGATCATTGTAATATATATATGGTCATTTTGATATAAAACCGACGTCTGCAATAGCGCAAAACATTTAAAATCATAATTGCTGAATCATAAAATTTTAGTTGAGGAATCCCATAATTGATTCCTTAATTGTATTTAAAACCATTTTGATATTTTTGAGCGAAATGCTTCAGCAATACTTTGAATCTTGACGAGAATAAAACTCGTAAAACAATGTCTACAGAAATATCGTAAACCACAATAACATGAAACAATGATTATAGAATGAATTATAAACTTTACTCAAAACCGAACTCTTAATATTAATATCCATTTTGTTGTCATATCAAATTAGATATCAATACGAACTTTGATGCTCACAACATCCCATACTGAAGTCAGCATCAATCATCTATACTAATACCACCTTTGATATTTAACAACAAAGTAAGTATCTGCATGAATCAAAACTGAATCAAAACCAATTTTCACCTTTTATCCGAAACAGAAACAGTTGATAAACCATTTATTCTATGAATATCAAAACAATTTAGAAACAACAGTTTAGATTGGAACAAATTATATTTCATGTTGTTCCTGATGATCAGTCACGAAACAACATCGGTATCCCGCAACCATATTGTAAATATAGGTACTACCCGTATCCCACAACCATATGTTACCTATAGGGCGCCAGAAAAGGCATATACTCACCTTGAAAGATATTATAGCTGGACCGATATCTCGATCACCTATGTTGTAACCAGTAACCAGTAACCAGTAACCATTCCAATCTTAAAAACTTTTTTTATTAAAAAAGGAGCCGAATCAATCGACATCCTAAATAAATTTTATTCCCCCATTCACTTGGGCAGGAATTCTCGCAACAAAATCATCTTTCTCAAAATCCAAAATATTTATAAATCCAGTAATTTGATAAGTAAAACCTTTAACTATTCTGAACATAGAATAGCAGAGGGTACTTGCATAAACAGAATCATTTAATTCAGCGATATGTAAAATATTTATCTATTCTGAACTGAGAATATGGAAAATAATATTTGCATAATATGATTCAAAATAAATATCACTTGAACAATAAGTGATTATAGGGATACTTGCCTTTGGTCCTTAACAATCATACACACTCGCACTAACACAAATATCTCATGATGCTTTCTCAAGACGTCACAATTTCCTATTCTTAATTCTTTTATATGTCGCTAATGCGGTTACTGCGGTCTGATACGAAATCTTATCCAACTTCAGTCTTCATCCCTAACGTCTGGTTCTGTTCGTCTCGAACCATCCGTAACTACTGAACCACTATGCAACTCTCCCTTTTTCTTTTCTTTTGCTTGGTATCACACCCTTAATGCCCGATCATATCATAAGCAAAAAGATACTACTTTAGTATCCTTCTGAAACGATTATCTTATTTCTACCCTTTTGCGATATATATATATATATTTATATATATATGGAACATTATATAGCACATAACAAGTAGCACACATTATAGTTTAAAATTTACTACCAACTCAGAATATTATTTAACACGAGAACGCGTAACTTATGATAATATTTCTACGGAAAATTCGGCATGACCTATTCGTAATATGGACAATACCCTGAATAACCACACCACAAATACAACCCACAAGTCATTTCAATGTTCTTACCCAGATATATCCTATACGTGTTACAGCTAACAATCATAACATGCTTTTAAATCATTGAAATGAAATAAGTCAAATAGATTTAGATACAGGGGAATTTTAGAAAATTTTGGCATGAAGTATTTGTAATTAGGACTATCCACCTGTTTTTCAATTCCATAATTTAATCTTATAACCATACAAAAATAAAGTTGCCTCAACTTGCAGCAGCATAAAAGTAAACAAGTAAGAAAAGTACCCGCCCAGACTTGTGGCACCTAAACAATTAAGGAAAATTACCCGCACAGACTTGCGGCACCTAAACAATTAAGTATACTTAATATTTTATAATATTTGAACTTGCAGTTATATAATTTAGCATTACCAATTCAACTTGAGTAAACACTTAAATAAATCACCTTTCACATATATCACATAGACTAGTAACTATACACATATTCAAATCACACTCTAATAATTAGCAACGAAACTCAATCTCAAGTTGGAAAATACTAACATGTATTTCCATAAAACACATCGTTGCTATCACAATACTAAATTATAGAAGTATAATACTACTATATAAACTTTACGACCACTTACCACATTCTAAAAGCAATACAAAAGTAAGTCACTATATAATATTAAAGCAAAACACATTGGCTTACGTAGTAGTTCAACTAGCAGACATTTAGCACTTATGACTTTATTGAAAACCCAAGCATACCTAACATGACTGCCATCTCTAAATCCTTAATCCAAATTCAGTACTCAGCAAATACTAATCCAACATCAATTAAAATACCATTATATTTCACTAAATCATACTGCATCTTTATACTCATAACGAATAGAAATTTTCAGTATATATGGATAGAAAATATTTGAAAAGTTAAATTATATGTATACACCTAATCTAACCAAAACTTAAATTTTCTCGATCCTCGCTTAGTCATTATTTATAAATTATATACAATCAACCAAATATAAACTCATATTATGCACTAATAACGAAAGAAAACCAGAACAAATAGTTCAAACAATCCTCACTCCATGATTTTTAATAAAATGAATTTTTATTTTGTTTCTATATGAAACTTTTACGAGACACTACTAAACATTATTCAAATCTACTATAATAATTTTAAAAGCAAATTCCATGTTTAAGGCAGTAAAACATGGTCTGCAAGTCGGGAATCTGAATCTGTCCCGTAGAAACCAGCCCCATGCTAAGATTTTTAATACATAGAAAAATTGATCTGTTTGTTTAAAATTTTAATGAAATATTCCAGATCCTAACATCTAACTCTAGTAAAGATATCAGAAGCAAAGCTCGAGTTTAAGGTAGCAAAATAAGGCCTCTAATATGACACAAAATTTTCTGCGCATCTTGCACTAAAACATATATATCTTTTAGCTCGTTAAATGAAACTATGAAATTCTTTTTCATACTTGATCTAGAGTTCAAGGAGAACATTATTACAGAAATATTAATCATATGATTTGACTCAATGAGCCCAGAACTGTGCTACAAAAACAGACCAGCAGGAATCTGAAATTTCAGCTTGATTTTGTATAATTCTAAATATTTAATCTGCTACTTTCACTCTTAAAATACCATTCTAAAAACATATACAAAATCATCACACTCGTACACATATTCATAATTCAAAGATTTGATATCAGATCATATACTCTTGTTAATACAAGTACACAACTCATCTAATTATACTACAAGTTAACGTAGTAATTGTAAAACAAATTCAAATATCAACCAAGCCCATATATACAAACCAGTATACACATATATGTATATACACGCAGAAGATGAAAACACACATATATATACGCAATCAAACAGAGAACACGCCTCAGGGAGAAGAGGGAGACACAAATCGAACCTAAAATCGAAGAAAGTAGCAAGATTCGATGGTGATTGTGTTCTAGCGCAAGAGAGAGAAGAGAGCCCGAGAGAGACAAGGAGGATCCGAGAGATTGATCGTGAACATCAAAAAGAACAGGGCCTGCTCGTTTTTGATTATAAAGCACAGGGGTATTTTTGTCCTTTGGCAATTAAAAACTGAATTTTTACTTATATAATTTAAATGCTGAAAATCCTGAAAACGAACTTGAAATATATAAACCTGCTCCAAAATATTTCATAATTGTTAAAATTTTATTTTTAAAATATAGAATATAAAATTACCTTTCTTCCCATATTTTTAAAGTAATTTTTGAGCGTACGGTTCATTTTATACGAATTTTACAAGAGAATGCACAAAATAGAAATAAAGCTCATTAAATCATTTTAAAATACTTCCACCTCAAAATAAATCCAACTATCATTTTTAAAATGTCTATAAGGATATTTTAGAGGTAATAAAATAAGTTTCATGATTCAATCATATACCGATGATTAAATAAAAATATTTAAAAATCCATTAAACTCCATTTTTCACACAATAAATCATTAATATATAAATATTTTGACCACAAAGTCAATCATTTATGAATCAAATAACACATAATCACATCTCTCAAATAATAAAATCTCATACTCACCAATTTTATATTTAATCCTTTATTTACAATTCCTTTTGTATAATCACTTATCACACTTCAAACCTTATACTGATTCGCCAAACCGGAATAATTTATTTTTAAATATTTACTCACTAATTCACATAAATATCATAAAATTCAAATAACTCATATAATATTATTCACTTAACATGTACCAAAATAGTCATTATATACTATTTTTGAATATTTTCACAATTCACCCGCTACGAGGAAGAATCTAGATAAAACCGAATATGTTTTTTTTTGAAAATAGTATAAGTAATTAAATACTCACACAATAATGACAGGGATCGATACTACAATTATCAATTAACACATTAATCATTTAAAAACACGAATTCATCAGAGATGAATAAAATATCCACAACTTTATTCTCTCCCAATTTTAAACAATCACATAAAATCATCAAGATATTAATAATATTAATTCCTAAAATTACGGGATATCACAATGAGTGTAAATACGAGTGAAGAGAAGAGTGAAACACTTGTGAGGTACACGAAACAGAATCACACACTCATAGTGAAGAAGAAAGAGAAATATCATATCCCATTCTCTATCCCTAAACACTGGTTCTTGATACGTCGAGTCTCGAATCTGTTTATGATTGGAACCTAACTCTTAGAGACCTAACATTTACATATTGGATTAGAATACTTCAGGACCTAACCAGTTGGGAGCTAACAATTGGTGATCTCAAAGTTTGGAGGTATAAGGAGTTGGGAAAATTAGTGAACATGATGATCAACAATGAAGTCATTATTGCCGCATTTATAGGAACATGGTTGATCAGACTATGACTTGTTATTTCTTTTCCAACAAAGTAAAATATGGTCACTCTTTCAGACAATAGCATACATTCCTTCTCAAATGGGGAGATAAAAGCTTAAATAATAGTTTGGAGGATTTCTCAACTAAGAGGGGGAGAATAGCAGGCATGAGGAAAAATATAAAGCACATGTACATCACACCACACCATTGTTGTTTGTAAATACGGATCCTATTGTACGGGAGAGGTGGTAAACACGTAGGTGATTTCCTAGTGATCAGAAGAAGTGGTTTGCTTCATCATTATTCTTCATAAGGGGAGAGGCTATTTTCCAAAAGGGGAGTACCATTGGTTTTTATCAGTGAATCCTATTGTACAGGAGAGGTGGTAAACGAAGGTGATCTCTTTTAGGCAGTTGACTCTCATAGGGGGAGAAGCAAGAGAGATATCCGCTCAACAGGAAATGTGGTTGTACAAAGGAAGCTGCTGATGATTACTTCAAGACTTAAAAGTATTATTTGGCAGAGATTTGAAGAACGAAGGAAATGAAGATGAGACTACTTGAAGATCAGTTCAGTGCTAGAGGAACAAGCATCTTTCATTTCAGTTACTCAAGAAATATGGAAATGCAGAATTTGATCCAGAAAACCAGTAACATTATTTACAAGCCTGGTACTTTACTTTTTCAAGTTGTTAGTTGAGTGTCCTCTCTATTTAATTTGTTTGTTAGGTTTAATAATCAAATAGGGGGAGATTGTTGGTGAGACTGCGTAGCTGTATGAACAGTTACGTGATAACTCAATACGAGGACAACACTAGAACATGATAGGTTAATAATACTATAACTACACAAGAAATCAGAAGTAATGAAGAAAAGGAAAATACAAAGAATCAAAAGATTAGAAGAAAGCTTGAAGTATGTTTATGAGTCACTGAAAGAAGCTCATTGATATGTTCATGCCTCAGTGAAGAATAAAGATTAAAGACTTTCAGGGTTCCAGAAATGATGAAGATTCAGTGTATAAGTGCTACTAGAAGATTTCAGTGTATTTGCATTGATTGAAGATAGACAGTGTATGAAGCATAGAAATATGAAGAATTGAAGACATGGTATAGACAGAGGTTAAAGAAGGCAGTTGTAGTCTTGAAATTATACTCACTGATAGGAGTTCATTTATATGTTCAAGCGTCGGTGAAGAACGGTGAATGAAGTATTCAAGATTGTAGTAGCAATGAAGACGTTATCTAAAGTACCATAAAGGATTCTAGTGAAAGTACATTTGTTTATTGATAGTCAGTGTCCGAAGCGATAAATTTGTTGCAAGCTTAACAATGTAATCAAGGCTATAATAGGAAGACCTGAATCGGGGTTAGTTGTCTGTGAACCAGACCAGTTGCACTAGGCGTCAACAGCTCGTGAAAGGAATCTGGATATTATTTTTAGAAGAATTGTTAAGTTGAGAAACGTACTTGGATTGACCATTTATCTGTTAAAGTACGAGAAGAGGTGCACGGGATATACAGCTAAACTGCTCGAGGGATTGGCGAAACTCAAAGTTTAATTGTTAAATTAAATAAATTTATTTAAAAAACTTAAAATAATTTATTTTATAAATTTTAAATAAGTTTATTTTATAAATCTAAATTAGTTTATTTATATAAGTTATATTTAAGTTTATTTTATAAATTAATTTAGTTACAATTTAAACTTAAATAAAACAAAAACAAAAAAAGAAATAAAAAAGAAAACAAAAAAAGAGAAAAAGAAAAACAAGAAAAAGAAAAAAACAAAAACAAAAAAAAAGAAAGGTAAATGAAAAAGGAAAACAAGAGGGTGATGGTTTTTGTTAGTCGCCAGTTGACTTATAAAAGGAAATCAAAAGCAACCATTCGTCGCGAGTTAGATCAGGAGCTTCTTTTTGTTACTAGTCGCAAGTTAGTGAGGTGCCAATAAAAAGCTAAGTAAAACACATTCCTTCCCTCTGGTCGCAAGTTACAGAAGTGTACCTGGTCGCAAGTTACTCCTCAGCCACATCTTTATTGTACAATTAAGTATTTGTGTGGTTCATTTTTAGCCACACATTTTAATTGAATATAAAGACTACACTACAACAGTAGATGGATTCATCAATCAAAATTGTTTTGTTCATATTCTCCCCCAAGAGAGCTGAAGAATTGAAGCAAAGAGAGACATGGGAGATATACACCCAAATCTATATCCTTTAATATTCTCACCGGAGTAACGTTATAATTCCCGATTTAACTCTTGTATATTCATAGGAGCATTATAATCATTTCCCGGTAATTAAATCCTTAGAAAAACAAAAGCTAGATCATTATATAGGATTTAATTTGTTGATCTTTGTAGAAGCTAGGATCTTTGTAGAAGCTAAGAACTTTGTTGTTCTTAGATTGTAGCTGGTTAATTTATTTACCGGAGTGTAGCAACACCCCTGGCAGATTTATATACGAATATATATTTCCCCGAATATCTTGTGTTTCTCGTTTTACTGTTCCAAACACTATTCATCTCAAGAACACAGAACCACTAACCGAACACTAAATCTTATATCTGCAAAAGATTCGAAAGAATTTTTTAATTTAGTGAGTATCGTATTCAACCCCTTCCTTCTCTGATACTTCGGGACCTAACAATTGATAGTAAACTCCAAGTTTTCTCCTCCTTCACCATGGTGAAATAATGGTACACATCTATCTCTATTGTGTATCCTTTTCTTTTACATTAAGGAAAATGTAGATTTTGATATGGAGGGGGTTAGTTGTGATTAGTTTTGATCCTGTTATTTTGTTCTTTTAAACACACAAAACACAAAAAAAATGAAAAAAAATGATGAAAAGCAAATATACAAAAAAAATAGAAAGTTAGCTAGGTTGTCTTTTCATGACCTTAGTTACTAGTTGGTGTTAACTATTTTTAAAAAATGTCTTCTATGTATAGTGTCTATAGACGATTTGAATTTTATTAAGCATATTGATCTTCACAAACTTGCGTCACACTTAGGTTTTGCCTTGAATTCAGAGACGTCACACAATATTCACAAGGTCTTTGTTGGGAAGATAGGTGAAATAGTTTTTAATACCTGGGAGAGAACTCACATGTTAGAACAATGTCGAATCATTTATTTGCGAAAAAAAGAAGAAAAAATGGTTGTAAGTATCAAATTTGACTAGTCTTGTTTTGTGGCATTTGTTACTCGAGTAATTAAGTCCTTAGGGGTGTCTCAACACCTAATGCCCTATGACTGTCTCGCTTGTTTTTCCCTGAATTCCGAGACATCACACAATATTCACAAGGTCTCTGTTGGGAAGATGGGTGAGATTGTTTTAGATACCTTTTAGAGAACTCACACGTTAGAACAATGTTGAATCATGCCTTTACAAAAAAAATGAAGAAAAAAATAGTTGTAAGTAGTAAATTAACTAGTCTTGTTTTGTGGCCTTTGTTACTCAGGTAATTAAGTCCTTAGGGGCGTCTCAACACCTAATGCCCTATGACCATCTGGTTTGGGAGTCATTGCCCCAAAGCTCGTTACATGGGTAATAGAAAGCCTAAGAAAACGGACATTACACGGTCAATTTTGTTTTAAAAAAGAAATAAATAGAAAAAGGCAAATTTGTCTAGACACTTGTTTTGATAGAGATTGAGTCAGTTCAATACTGGTTAAAAAAGAGAAAATGAGTCATCCACTTCTAAACAGCATTAGCCGATTTCAAACACACCTTAAAAGTCTTGGCAACGTTTAAGTGGGGCAAGTGGGCTTGTATTATGATAAGAGTATTTGGCACATGTTTTTCTAAAAATAGTTGATTTAACACTAGAGAATGCTAAAAGATAGAGTTACAATCCAGTTAATGTAGTAAAGATTTTACAGGTATATCTTTTGTAAACCCTTAGGAGATAACACTCCTCTCGTGAAGATTGTCTACGAGTTTACCGGGGTTGGTACAGCTAAAAGTACTCGTGATTCCTACGACAGTGAGTTAGGTTTTTCTTTAATCTCGAGGATGAGTTTGGTTTTGATACTGGGGAATTTGATAATAAATTTTTATTATATAATATTAGGGTAATATTTTAATTTGTTGGTACATTATTTTCGTCTTTTACGTTTGATTTTGTGGTGCTTATGATTTTGTATGTATTAAAGAAGTTTTTACAGGATTTGTCGTTAAATGGAATGAATTAGGCCACAAGACAGAATATTGTGATATGTCATCACGAGTCAACAAGATCTTGGTGAATCAAGCGGAAATCTTTTTATAAGGGAAAGTTGTGCAAGCATTTTGTCACAAAGAATGTTGTAAATCAATTAGGAGATATTTGTGATTAATGCTAATGTGTAGGTTTTTAGTATAAATAGACCCCCTAGCCTCATTGTAAAGTCACTTCATCTCACACATCTCTTACTTCTCTCTTGTATCTCTTCTATTTTTCTCCCTTGTATCCAAGATTTTATTATTAATAAAAGCTTCAAAGTTCGTCTCGATTCTAGGTATGAGTTTTTTATTTTCTTATATGATGATGTGCAACTAAGCCCTCTCTAAGTGGCGGATGTAGTTGGCTAAAGAGACCCGATATCATGGTGTATGCTCTTTAATTGGTACATATTTATTTATTTATTATCTCCAATATCATGTCTATGTGAGTATTTTCATGTAAGCCACACAAGTAGAGTTGGGAGTTCGTATAGTTAGAATCCATATAATTTTGAGAGTTGATTTAATTGGTAAAATGAATGTGAAATATTTTTATGGTTTTAAATGAAACTTGATTTGGAGTCATTAGATGTCTTTACTCTAAATACTTGTGAGTTTATTTGCTCTTAAAAATACATGTTTATGCCATGATATTCGTGTTTAGCCGATGAAATTCGTTCCTTAGATCTATTAAAAGTGATATTTTTGAGTGACAGTTAATTATTTTTATTAGTTTATTAAATTAAAAACCTGATTCGCGTTCACTGTAGTTCGACCCGTACTTGCCCCGTACTCGCGTATGCTTGTGGACTTGCGGTTTTTATTAGTTTCGGAATTTTTCCCCAACATTATCGAACTGCGAGATATGCCCAACCAAATCATTTTGTAGCTGTCGACATGTACGTTTATCACGAATCTGAATATTTCTTTCACGATACCTTTCATAAGGGGAAAAAGGTTCTTCACCTAAATTTAGTTGTGATAAACCATCTGTTGCATCATCATAAGTTGGTAAGGGACCGAATTGAGTGGCGTATGTGTCTCTCTCATCTTCAACAATCATATTATGTAATATGATGCATGCGGCCATGAAAGAGGGGGATTAAGTAGAACATAATTTACTGGGTGGTAGAGTCGCGGAAACGCTTGTTTCTTCCATATTTTGGACCTTAGCTCCCTGGAATAATAGGACCTCCATTATTACCACTCTTTTTTATTTGTACATCTACTGTATCAGAATCGTTAATGAAAAAAGTGCGTCTGCATACTATCCTCACTTAACCAGTTTTTCGTGTTATTGAATTGACCATCACTTGTGCAATAATATGCAAAAACATTACTAGCGAACTTCAAAATACACTTTCAGTTATGCCTCCACTAAATCAACCATCTCCTACTTCTTTTCTTGGCAAAAGTGAGTTTGTAAAACCCCACATATTTCATTTTATTATATACAGCATCACAATTTTATTATGCTTAAATATTGTGAGTTTATCTTCTTATTCGAGTTTTCACCGGGGATGCAGCATTATATAAAGTGACATGGCGATTTAACAAAATAATAAGGATCAAATTCATCATCGTAAATTTTTTATAAGATAAATAGACAGTTGTTGACCGAAAGTTGTAATTTTTTGTTGTAATTCAACAGGGCAGGGAGCTCTGACTTATTTACATTTAGTATTTTTTTAACACAGTCTATGTTTATATTTTTCTGTATGATTTGTTATATGTATATATTAGAAAGATATTAAAGAATCTAGTTGAGCCGGATTTTAACATAAATTGGTCAAACTTAAATTTTTTCATAACGACATGAACTTTCTTTTTGTACAGAAAATGTGTTTGCGCTAATCTACGCTGGATATCACAACACGTGAATAAAAAATTTGAACATGAAAAAATGGTTCAAATCACCTCTAATTATCCAACCAATTATCGGTTTCCACTCAACCTAACCTTAAATTTGGATCGATCATCCAAAAAAATTCACGAATTAGATATTTCGATTGTAATTTCAAATTAAAAATGATAAGAGTATTATGAAAAATCAAAATATATGTATTTTTTTCGAGTATTAACAAGTCAAACGATTTTGGGTTGATCTTGAGCAGAATTTGAGTTGCACATGTTAATCGTTCGGATGTTCGAGCTCGTAATGAACCTAACCTTTTATTGAATTGAGTTCGAACTTGTTTACGAACTACGCAATCCTTTGACGGATCTAGTAGAATATAAGATAAATTTATTTACTACTATTTCCGGAATAACAAAATAAGCATGGATATAAAGAAAATACAGTGTGCCTTCTAACTTAAACCTTATTCCCAAGTTTTAAAAGAGGAAGAAAAGCAAGCGGAGCCTGGAGGATAAGTAAAGTCGTTAACTCCAAAATTTTCACTTCAAAAGTAGGTTAATTTTTTTTATCTCCTTATCACTAATTTTCTTCAGTTTTAAAAATCGAGTAGCATGACCTTTCTAACTTGTATGAAATTGGAATTTGGAAGAAAATTAAAGGGCTCAATTCTCAGTGTGGGCCAAAATATAATCAGACCATGTTGCTGGATGGCTTTTCTAAACCTGTGAATTATTGAGAATCTTATAGTCCTATCTTTTTTAAAAGAGAACCAAAATATAGTGTCGCAGCGGCAACCTTCTGTTTGATGAGACGGGCAAGAGTCGACCTACTGTTCTACGAGACAGGAAAGAGTCGAAATGACATCTACTGGAATAAACATGCACACCTTGGATCCTGAAAATAGATCTAATCAAATCCAATATATATTTACTGTTTTGGAACTTTGGAAATGATAGTTGTGATTATGGTTTAGGTTTGGTCCGTAAGGATTGTGTTATTTTATTAGTTGTCTTGTTGTGTCTACCTTTCTCTCTCCCTGAATTTTCTTTTGTATCCTCCCTACTAGTAGCCAGATGTCCTTTAAGCAAGTAGCTAGGTGACTGTTAAAGGCTAGAGGGACACGTGGAAGACAGGGAAGGGTGATAGTGGGACACGTGGAAGATAGGGAAAGGAAGAAGAATGACAAGATGCCTAGATGCGTGACACGTGTAAAAGAAATGTTCAGAGGATAATAACATGAGGAGGCCAACGGTTTCAAAAGGGTAGGCTTGCAGAAACTGGGAATACGACCACTGAGGGCATGGCCAAGCCTACAGAAACTGGGCCCACAACCACTGAGCGGATGGATATGCCCTCGAGGGACGTAGGCCATTTGGTTTTCCGCGTGTTACCTGCATGCAATATTATTATGACTGGAAGGGAATATTCTGTAGGCCTGTAAGATTATAATGTTATTTGTTTCCCCCTATAAGTGTGGCTTTCTTTAGGAAGCGACAATAAATTGACAAGGAATTATTCTGCTAACTTAAAGAGATTTCCTTTTTTCAAAAAGAAAGGAGGGTATATGAAACGGTTGTAAAGGTGATTTTAGGGGGTATGATGGGGAAGTGAAGTGTCTTAAAGGTAAGCGTAAAATAGGCACGAGATTCGAGGATGGGTGGGCTTCACGCGCCTACTTTTTGCTTTTGTGGGTCACGGAAATATATACAAATCATTTGTTTTTAAAGATTTGATGATTTATTTCCTTGTAAAACGGGGGAAGTTTTTAAATTTTAAATATGTCCTAATTTATCTCCCATCTTACTCTTATTGTTTATTTCTTTGGACATTTCAAAACAGGGGAGGCGAGAAAAGGGAGATAAGCGTGAGGAATTGATTTTGTTTGCCAAATCGTCATTGTTTAACATATATTGTTTCAACTTCAATGTAAATTGGATTTGCGTATTGTTCTTCCTTTTCAGTTTTAATTTTGAGTAGAGTAATGCATATGTGTGATGTTGGGGAACAGTTTGGGGGTTAAAACGAAAGGGGTACATAGGTTGGAATTGATTTAGGGGAGAAGGAGGAAATATATAGAGAGAAGCAGTAAATGAGGAGTGGGAATTCAAGTAATTAAGGGTAATGCTTTTATTCTGTAAAATAGTTTAGGGGGGTTATTATGATAGGAGTTCTAGGCGTGGGTGGAAAAGGAATTTCCTTTCTTCCTTTTGTTCGTTGTTATTTTTATGTTTTATGATGTAGCCCTTTTGTTAATAAGGACCTTTTTCTTTTGTTTGTAAAAAACTTAATTGGGAAGTGTGGGAAATTTGTGGTGAAGGAGAGTGACAGTGAGAGCTTAACAGATTCAAAAACTGAAGCTTTGTCTTCGTCGCAGATCGGTGAAGAAGATACTGAGAGTGACGAGACTTCTAGAAATGAGTCTTCGGTGAATGGGGAATCGTCGAATGAGGATAATTGTCCTCTACGGAAGATGTTTCCTATGGGAGCAGGTCCAGGGTCATCCTCAGGGAACACGCATAGTTTCAAGGAGGTTGCTCATGTCGGTCAAGGCCGTAAGAAGGGGGAAAAGCAGGAGTTGAATTTTCCTGGTATAGGTAGGGGGAAGGGGAAAGAGATAGCAGAGTTGGCCAAGGCACAAAGGCAAGAGAATGAAAAGGGAAGGGGTAGAGTATGTTTGGAGATGGGAAGTTTGGTAGGGGATCACGGTTGGATAGACTGTAGTCAGAAGTTCGTAAAGTCACCTCCGGATGTATAGAGGGGTAATTATTTCAAATCCCTTGGTAAAATTAGTTATTATCAAGCAAAGAGGTATGGGAATATTTTTGATGAGTTATTAGGAAAAATTCTAGGGGATTTGGAGTATATTAACAAGCCTCCCAACTTTGATGATAACTATTTCACCCAGGTAAGGTATGCTTTCCAGATTCCTGAGGAATTTAAGATTAGGCTGCCTGCCGAGGGAGAAAATTTATGGTAAATGGGGGCAGAAGGATGGGTCGGAATTCCCCTAGAGGCTTTCAGAGCAGGGTTACGGTTACCCATGCACAGGTTTTTCCACACGCTCTTGTGTGAAATGAGGATTGGTATTGGGAAGTTGGGTCCCAGTTCGGTGAGAAAAATTACCGCGTTCATAGCTAGATGTACTTAATTTGGTCTGGAGCCAACCTTGGGTCTTTTCTAGTCATTACACAAAATGCAGAGATCAAGGGTCTATCATCCTTTACAAGAAATTCATTAGAGGGGAGCTACGACTCTGGGGGGTGTTGTTGTCAGGCCCTTCGTCAAACAAAGGCTTGCAAGGAGAATTTCTAAAGTTTAATGGAGGAGACTTGGCGTACTTTTCATAGTATAAAAGGACGGATGGGATCATAGGGGCGGTCCGTAGGTTTGAGAACTTAGAGGAAAATGAGAAGAATTACGCGGCCCAGTTCGTGGGGGGAAAGAAAGAGAGTTTATGGCAGTCTAAGATTTTTGGTATCCTAATTTTATGATAGCTCATAACCGTAAGCTTTGGATAATATTTATTTGTTTCTTTTTGTTTTTTTATTTTGATTATAACTGTTGTCTTTTATTGAATATTATTTTTCATTTTGCCCATGATTAATGAAAATGTATTGTCATTTCAGTATTACTGTAAGACTTGCCTATTCCAGTTCATATGGATCGTCGAAGGGACTTGAAGTTGGCTCATAAAAGGTAGTTAAAAACTAGTATGGCGTTAGAGAACTGGGATGAGACATCTTTAGGGATGGCCACCAGTCATGCTAGGGCCGAAGGAAAAGAGACTCTTTCGGTGGGAGAAAAGAGGCCTACAGAATGTCGACCGATAGGAGTTTAAGCTACCATTAAGAAGTCAAGGATAAAGGAAAGGAAAATGAATAAAGTCTTAGATCCCTCTGGCATTAGTAAGGAAGGAGGGGATTTGGTTGACTTAGGGGGTGCCATAACGTTTCCATCCGAGGGGAAGAGCGATCCAAAGGGATCGAATCCAGGGAAAAGCTTGGTTCCAAGGACAGGGAAGTCTCGATCTGAAGAAAGCTCGTAGAAGTGTACTATCCTTCACTTTACTACAGATAGCGTGATATTCCTTTTCCTTTTTGATTTTTTTGATCACTTTACTTTTATTGGTGTTTTTCTATAAGATTTTACATATGTATATGAGAAGGTTGGTTGGTCGAAAGCGGAAATGTCAACCCGGTGGGAGCACTGGGGGTGTTTTCTCTATCTCCTGATCGCCGGAAAACTAGAGCAGAATCAGATATTGAAGCCGTTATGAAGACTAAAACTTTGTTAGGAAAGGTAACTCGTTAGAGTCCGTAGAGAAGTTATAAGTAGGAACTATCATTGACTTTCTTCCTTATTGTTACTCCTTTGTGTTGTTGTTTCCTTTCCCAGTTGGGGACCCGTGTATTGGATCTGGCTTATAGGGTGAAAAAGAGCAAGGGAAAGATAAAAGCAGAACACGAGGAGGTGAAGACCGAAAGAAATGCTAAAGCTGAGGTCCTCGAGCAGTTGAAAGTGATGAGAAAAAGGCATGAATATCTGCAAGGGGTGCTTAAATCTGATAGGGAGGAGATTGATAGCCTAAAAAGGATAATAAGGAGAACCTCAAGAAATTACAATCGGAGCAAGGTGTGGCCGAAAGCCTTCGTTCAGAAATGGATAGGTTGCGAAAAGAGTTATCCATAAAAACTGAGGAGGTTCAAAGGGTGACTAAAACTTTAGAGAAGTTGGAGCAAGAGGCTCTTATCACCTACAAAGATAATGTGGACAAATTCTTAGCTTCAGCTGAGTATGAAAACTCACTATATGAAAAGGCAGGCTCAATGCACAAACTATTTGAGCCGCATGCGGTAGGCTGCTTATGTTGTCTTTGTAACAAATAGGTATTTAAATGAACTATTTGGGCCGCAGATAGTAGGCTGCTTATGTTAGCTTTGTAAAAATAGTTATGAAGTCGAATTACCTGTGCCTCAGGAGGTTGGCTGCATATGTTGGCTTATTAACAGGTAATTGTGATAAAGGGCTAAGC
Organism: Apium graveolens; assembly: GCF_009905375.1. NCBI lineage: Eukaryota > Viridiplantae > Streptophyta > Magnoliopsida > Apiales > Apiaceae > Apium > Apium graveolens. The sequence continues at coordinate 84,483,194 of NC_133653.1, read as the reverse complement.
CCAGACCGTAAACTGTATTTCATAATATTTATTAAAGACAACATCACCAAAAAATATCTAAAATGACTTAGATAGATATGTAGGCCTCTAAAAATTATTTTGAATTGAACTTTCTTGGCTAGTGGGCTGCAGCTAGATATACATCTACATGTCTTGCTCTCATGGAAAGTTTTATGTCTGTCCATTTTGACAGTATGCCTTATATAATTTGAATCATATTTAGAAGCCTAGTACCCTGTTTTATCCTTTTTTATCTTTCTCTCTTCACTTTCTTTCAATCATTATTATGGCACGTATGGAGGCACCTTTGGAAAAAATGTATGGAAACTTAGTTATTGAGGATAAGGAAGGCGATGAGGTAGATGTTGGAAATGTGGGAACTGAAGAACCAAAGCAAAGCTATGTCCTGGCGGGTCGATTCTTGAAAGATAAAAGTATTAATTTTAATGCCATGAGGAATGTTATTTCATCGTTATGGAGGCCAAAAGAACGTATGAAGATCCATGATTTAGGGGCATCTCGTTATTCTTTCATCTTTTATCACAAGCTGGATCTGCAGAATGTAATAGATGGTGGTCCATGGATGTTTGAACAAGCTATGTTGGTGTTTAAGCAGTTAAAGGAAGATGAGAATCCACAATCAATATCTCTGAAGAACATAGAGAACTGGGTTCAAATATACGATATTCCTAGAGGTCTTTTGTCTGAGAATGTCTTTAAAAGCATTGGAGTATCTATTAGTGATTTCATTAAATCAGACCCTGCAAATTTAGATGGATCATGGAAGCAAAATGCGCATCTTAAAGTGGTTTTGGATGTTCAGAAGCCGATAAAGCGAAGAATGAAATTAAAGCGAGATGGGAATGTATGGAGTTGGATTAATTTTAAGTATGAAAGGCTGGGTACATTTTGTTTTGTATGCGGACATATAGGTCACTCTGAGCATGATTGTAATGTTGTGTATGCCAATCCTGATAAGGTGATTGATCGAGCATATGCTTCCTGGTTACATGCTCCCACGAAAAATGCAAATGTAAACGTTGCTTCAAGGTGGCTAAGGAACGTATCTAATGGACAGAAGACATGGACAGGCACAGGTTTTTCAACGGAGCAGTCAAACACAAGCCATGGAATGAATAGTGGTAAGCAGGCAACAAAATTCATGGAGATTGATGGAGTAGTTAGAGAAGTTAATGTTGAGAATAGTGTTGTTATTATTAGGAGACGTGAAAAAGGGGATATAGATATGGAAGATAAAATAGAAATCAGTAGGAGGGATTTGAGGGAGATGATAAAGGAATTGATGAGGTGGTTGTATTTGAAAATAAAAGGAAACGGATGGAGGGAAATGTGAATTTGGAATATAGTGCAGATAATAATTCTGACAGGATGGAAAATAATATTGAGTTTTGGCCAAAAAATGGATTGGGGGCGAGTTCTGGATTCCAGGCCCACCAAACATTATGAGTCTTTTATCCTGGAACTATCATGGGCTGGCCAATCCACGGGCAGTTCAATTTCTAAAGGAAATCAATAAACAATTTAGGCTCAATATTATTTTCTTAAGTGAGACTTTAGTAAAAAAAATAGAGAAAGTTTGTAAAGATTCAGGTTTTGGAGCGAGTTTTGTTGTTGAGGCTTAAGGCCATGGGGGTGGGCTAGCTCTTTTCTGGAAAAATGAAGGTGGGGTGGTTATTATACTCATAATTTTATTGATTTTGAAGTTTCTAATGAATAGGTAGGAAGGTGGAGATATACGGGTTTCTATGGTTATCCGGAAAGAGATCGAAGGGTTGAATCATGGAACTTAATAGGGAGTCTATTTCAGAAATATGAGCTTTATTGGTGTATTATTGCTGATTTCAATGATATGATTAGTGTTAGGGAAAAAAGAAGTGGTCGAGGACATCTAAGGCATCTTATGGAAGGGTTCCGTAATACGTTGGAGGATTGTAGTTTATTAGATTAGGGGTATCAAGGAGAGTGGTTTACATGGGAGAAATCTCGGGTACTGAAAGGTGGATTCAGGAAAGATTGGATAGGGGTTTGGCTGACAAGGAGTGGATGGAGTTGTTCCCTTCAGCTATAGTCAAAGTAATGGAGGTTTCGACTTTTGACCATCTTCCTCTTTATCTTACTCTAAACAGACGGGTTTTTATGCCTAAAACACAACATTTTAGGTTTGAAAATATGTGGTTAAAAGAAGATGATCGTCGTAATCTAGTGCTGGAATGTTAGAATAAAATTGAGGGGTCAAACATCATGGACAAAATGGTTTATGTTTGTTCAAAGTTAGAAGAATGGGGTGGTGGTATGGTCAAGGAAATGCGAACTCAAATTCATAATTGTAGTAAAGATTTGAGAAAGTATCGATCAAGAAGAGATGGAGAGGGCATTCAGAAGTATAATTCAAGGTATTATCACTGAATATTTTGAACAGATTTTTTCCATAAGTTTGCATCTGCTAGGAAGGAGCATAATTCGATTAAGAAACTAAAGGATATGAATGGTGTGTGGAACTTACGAGAAAAATCAAGGTATTATCACTGAATATTTTGAACAGATTTTTCAAATGGGTGGGGTGAATGAAGGACTGGTGGACGGTGAATGTGTGCATACAGTTACAAATGAGTATAATGAAAATTTGTTGATGCATGTGACTAGTGAAGAGGTTAAGAAGGCTGTTTTTTCAATGTATCCAGAAAAAGCACCGGGAATAGATGGATTAAACTCTGGTTTCTTTCAAGCATATTGGGATATAGTTGCAGATGATGTCATTCACTTCTGTCGTGACTTTACGATATCTGGTATGTTGCCTGATGGAATTAATAAAACTTTAGTTTGTTTAATTCCAAAAATCAAATATCCGAAGCAAATGACAGATTATAGGTCGATTGCTTTTATGTAATTTGTTGATGCGAATTCTTTCAAAGGTTATTACTAATAGATTGAAACTTTGCCTTAACGATATTGTTTCTGAAAATCAAAGTGCATTTCTTGAAGGTCGCCTGTTAACAGATAATGCTATTATAGCCTTTGCAATTAATCATTACATTCATAGACATACTTAGGGTAAAACAGGAGTTGTTGGATTAAAGATTGATATCTCAAAAGCGTATGATCGCTTGGAATGAGATTTTTTTGGAGAATATGCGGCGAAAATTTGGGTTTCATCAAACCTGGGTAACAAGATTAATGGCCGGTATAAGCTCAATCTCGTATAGTTTTGTGAGGAATGGAACAGTTTTTGGTGAAGTTAGACCTCAACGGGGTTTACGTTAGGGAGATCCGATTTCTCCCAATTTTTATATTCTGTGTTCATAGGGGCTAAGTGCTATGTTAAGAAGGCATGAAGAAGTGGGGTTGTTGCATGGGTGTGAAATAGCAAGGGGGCTCCGAGTGTTTCTCATTTATTGTTCGCTGATGATTGTTATCTTTTCTTCAGAGCAACACATAGTGAAGCTAGTACTATGAAGGCAGTCTTGAATAGATATGAGAGGTGTTCGGGCCAAGCTATTAACTATAGGAAATCGAGTATCACTTTCAGTCCAAACACGAGTAGGGAAGACAGGACTTGGCTGTGTACAAGCTTGGAGGTGGAGGAAGTAGATAGGCCTGGAAAGTATCTGGGAATGCCTATGTTTGTAGGTAAGAATAAATGCGTTGTTTTTGGTTTTTTGGCTGAGAAGGTTGGTCATAAATTACAGGGGTGGGTTAATAAGGATTTATCTAAGGAAGGTAAACTCACATTATTGAAGTCAGCTGCACAAACAAACCCAAATTTTTGGATGTCTTTATTTCAGATTCCACATAGTATTTATGATGATATTGAAAAGGTGATGAATGGTTTTTGGTGGGGTAAAGGATCATCTGGTAAGGGCATTCGATGGCTTTCATGGGAGAATCTTAGTAATTCAAAAATGATTGGGGGTCTTGGAGTGAAGAGTCTACACAATTTTAATGTTTCTATGTTAGCAAAACAGGGATGACGGCTGTTGAATAATTGTAATCCTCTTGTGTCTGCCATTATGAAGGCTAAATACTATCATAAAGTTGATTTCTTGAATGCTGAGATTGGTGGGAGCCCCAGCTATATTTGGCGTAGTATTTTGGCTGCTAAGGACGTTCTGAAAGTAAGTTGTTGTCAAAGGATTGGTGATGGAGCATCTACATATGTATAGAAAGTACCTTGGTTACCAGATAAAGAGGATGGGTGTGTGTCGACTGATATGCCAGTACAGCTCAGAGATACTAAAGTGCAATGTTTAATGGATATGAAAGGGCGAAATTGTGATGAGGAGGTGCTTTGTGATATCTTTAATGACAGAGATATTGAGTTAATAAGAAAAATTCCTATCCCTGTAGCTAGGTGTGAAGATACCTGGTTTTGGTTAAGGGATGAAGACGGTAAGTTTACAGTGCAAAGTTGTTACAGATGGTTGCAAGGAGAGCATGACGCTACTCATTTGTCTTTTTGGAAGAAACTTTGGTCATTGCAGATACCTGGAAAGGTTGCAAATTTTGTCTGGAGAGTCTGCAAGGGATGTTTACCAACAGCTACGGCTTTAATAACAAAAAAGTCAATATCAGTGATAGTTGTCCATGGTTTCATACTAGTAAAGAAACGGATATGCATATTTTGTTTCATTGTGATTTTGCTAAAACGGTTTGGCAGCTATCTGGTTGCCACGTGTTAAACATGATTATGTAGGATGAGTCTGTGTTTGATGTGATGAGACGTGTGTTTAATAGTGTGTCAAGGGATCAATGCATATGGTTTTGTTTGATATGTTGGAGCATATAGAATCGGAGAAATAAATGGGTTTGGGATAAGGCAAATAAATCAGCTTTTAGAATTAAAGCAGCTGCAATGAACTTGTTACAGGATTGGAAGAAAGCTTATGAAGTGTAGGTGAAGAATCAATCTGGTAGGAATGTCATAGCTGATAAGAAATGTAGAAAGCCACCTGAAGATTGGTTTAAGGTCAATGTGGATGAAGCAAGAGCTTGTAATGGGTACATTGGTTTTGGATGTGTAATTCGGAACTCTCAGGGGAAATTCATTGGAGCAAGATGTGGTCGTATTAGAGGAAATTGGAGTCCAAAGGAGGCTGAGGCTTTAAGTTTAAAGGAAGCAATCATATGGACAAGGCAACTAAGTTTGGACAGATGTATTTTTGAAACTGATTCTCAGAGTTTGGCTTCGGCTTGTTATGGTGAGGAAGGTTGTGCTTACTTCAACACTATTGAGGGTGATTGTAAGTTAATTTTAAAGCACTTTAATCATATGCTAGTTAAATTTGCTTTTAGGTCTGCGAATTGTGTGGCTCACGAGCTAGCTCGAACTACACATTCTATGTCTGACCTTGGAGAGTGGCATGTCACTCCTCCTATTTTCTTAAATCATGTACTTGAGTTCGATTTAGTTTTTTAATCCAAGTACGTTTACTTTAAAAAAAAGATATGTAGGCCTCTAATTGCCAACATTCATAAAATCAAAGCTGCAAAAAGGATAGAAGTACTTAATGATAAAAATGCCTAAGATGTGTGGTCTGCCAGGTTTTAGGGAGTGGTTCCCCTGATAGCTGAGCAAGGTCGTAAGTTCCAGGTCGGGTAGCTTGAGTTATGACATAGGGGCCTTCCCAGGTGGGGTCCAACTTTTTATTTCTGGCGGGGGCAGACACATATATGGCTCTAAGCACTTGATATCCAATTTGAAACTGGAGGGGGTGTATTTTTCCAAAGTGGAGAGCGGTCTTCTGCTTGTAATTGGCCATGTGGATAAGGGCATTTTCCCTTCTTTCCTCAAGAAGATCTAAGTTGATTCGTAGGGCTTGTTAATTGAACTGAGGGTTATAATTTTGAACCCAAGAGGAAGGTTCTCCCACTTCTACCGGCAGAAGAACTTTAGTGCCATATCTCAACCCAAAGGGACTTTCTCCAGTGGGCTTGCGGGTATTAGTGAGATAGGCCCAAAGTATATTTGGCAATTCTTCCACCCAAAGTGATTTTAGGTCATGCACAACTTTTTTCAAACTCTGAAGGAGGGTTTTATTGATGACTTTAACTTGACCTTTGGACTTAGGCTAGGCCACAGAAGACCTTTGGTGTTGTATCCAGTAAGTTGTCAAATATTTCACAAAATCGTTCTCAATGAACTGTCTCCCATTGTCAATGATCAAGATGCGGGGTATTCCAAAGCGAGTAATGACGTGTTCATGAAAGAACTTTCTACAAATCAAGGAAGTGGTATGGGCAACGGCTTTAGCTTCAACCCATTTGATCATGTAATCTACTACTACTAGCAGAATCAAACATTTCCAATGGCTAAATATAAAGGTCCCATGATATCCATTCCCCGGGTTTCGAAAGGGAATGGGTGACAAGATCGTCGTAGGAAAGACCGGAGGTAGCTTGGGGATGGAAGCATGAAATTGGCATTTCGCACATGTTTTGACATAGGTTAAGCAATCCTTTCTCAAGGTAGGCCAATAATATCCTTGTTGTATGATTTTGTGGTCCAGAGCTTTTTCTGAAGAATGACTCCCACATATACCTTCATGTACCTCTAGCATGCAATAATCCGCTTCTGCACAATTAACACAATTATGGAGAAGAGCCAAGAAGTATCGGCAATATAAGGTATCATCTATAATTGTGTAATGACCTGCCTTGGAGCCAATAGTTGTGAATATTTTTTATCCTGAGGGGTGGTCCCTTCACGGAGATAAAGGAAAATAGGAGTCATCCAATTGGGGCCGTAGGACAGTGTCAACACTTCTAGAGAGGCTTCGGATAGAGAGGTTACCGAAGGAGATTCCAATAAGACCTTGTAGATACTGATGGAAGGCAAAAAATCATCATTCGTATCCAATTTAGCCAGAACATCATCCCTTTGGTTCTCTCCTCTTAAGATTCCTTCAAGGGTAGAAATTTTAAATTCCAAAAGTCTGGTTCATGTTTCTTCCAAAATATTTTATCATCAAAGGTGATTTAGCTATAAATCCACCAAGTACCTGGTTCACAATGAGTTGGGAATCAATGTGGGCTTTCATAAGTTGGACTTGTAGTGCTTTTTCTAATCGAAGGCCATCCAGAAGAGCTTCATACTCAGAAAAATTATTGGTGGCGGGAATACTAAACCTCACAGATTGTTGATTCTCAAATTGTTCGGGACTTATCAACAAGACACCCGCCCCACTGCTGTTAGAAGTTGATGAACCATCCACAAATAGCAATCTAGGAGGAAGGTGCATTGATATTGGGGAATTTTCTGAAGGGGTTTCAAACTTCGAGGGTTCAGAGCATTCATTTAAGAAATCAGCCAATGCTTGTCCCTTGGTAGACCTGCGAGGGAGCTAGGTAATATTGAACTGGCTAAGTTCCACGGCCCAGTTTACTAGTCTTCCCGAGAGATCAGGTTTATGAAGAATTTTCCATAAGGGTTGATTGGTGTACACCCGGATGTCATATCCTTGGAAGTACGGGCGAAGCTTTCTACAGGAAAGTAGAAGAGAGTATACCATTTTTTTATAGTGAGTTATCTTGTCTCTGCATCCCGCAAGATGTGGCTGACATAATATATAGGGAATTATTTTGTCATTTTCTTCCTGAATCAAGCATAAGCTTACAGAGAGAGGCCGGGAGAGAACGGGAGAAGTGGACATGTATATTTTAAGAGAGTCGAAGGCCTCTTGACAAGAAGGATTCCATTGAACATCTTTTGACTTGTTTATTCCTTTTAATGCATCGAAGAAGGGGATACTTCTCTCGGCTAATTTAGAGACGAATCTTTGCAGGGATGTCAAACATCCGTTTAAAGATTGAATATGTCTGGGAGTTGTTGGTGAAGGAATTTCCAATATAGATCTAACCTTTTCAGGATTTACCTATATACCACGCCCACTGATCATGTGACCTAGAAATTTTCCACTAGATACTCTGAATGTGCATTTGAAGGGATTGAGTTGAAGGCTATGACTTCGGATGGTCAGGAAGGTTTCCCCTAAGTTATGAAGGTGATCTTCTTCAATTTGGGACTTGATAATCATGTCGTCTACATACACCTCCAAATTCCTTCCGATCTGGTTGGAGAATATCTTATTCATGAGTCATTGATATATGGATCTGCTATTCATTAACCCTATGGGAAGGACCTGATAGGTGTACACAGCTCAGTGGGTGATATAGGTTGTCTTGGCCTAGTCTTCCAGAGCCAGCTTAATTTGGTTGTACCATGAAAAGGCATCCAGGAAATTGAAGAGAACATTTCCGGCAGTAGCGTCCACGAGCTGACCAATAGTGGGGAGAGGATAATAATCTTTAGTGGTAGCTTTGTTTAGATCCATGTAATCAATTCAGACCCGCCATTTCCTGCTAGCTTTCTTAACCAACACAATATTGGATATCCATTCGGGAAACTGTATTTCATAAATAAAATTGGCTTTTAAGAGTTTGTTGATTTCTTCATCAATGGCTTGTTTCCTTTCGGGTGCAAAGTTCCTTCTTTTCTGTTTAACTATTATTTTATTGGGGTCGACAAGAAGTCTGCGGATAGCTACAAATTCATCAAGGCTAGGCATGTCCTCAGGTTTCCAGGCAAAGATGTCTGGGAATTCTCGGAGAAGCTGAATAAGTTCTTGCTTTAGAGAATCTTGGAGATGTGAGCCTATAGAAATACATCATGTGGGGTCTCCTTCCATTAGTTCGATATTTTCCACAGGCTCTCCAGGTTCAACTTTTGGTGTACGGTACAACTCAGCCTTTGTCAAGGAAGTTTCTAAATATAAGAAGGAGCTTTCCATCAGAAAGATTTCTGAGGCTTCAGTTTTCAGGATTTTAGATGCTTTGGAGGAGATTTCTTCTTTTGGTTCTCCGTAGGGTTTTATCTTTTTGGCTGAGTTTGAGCCAAGCTCGGGGAAGTGGAGTAGCAATATTGAGAGGCGATAGGAGCAATTATCAACTCACCAGGTCCCATAGGTGTGGGGAATTTCACTTTCATGTGGGAGGGAGGATATAATTGCTCCCAGGAAAAACAGAGTGGACTGACCAGTGATGGCATTGTATGGGGAAGCCATATCGGTAATATAATACTTGACCATAGTCGTTACCTCTTGCGGAGAAGTTCCGAAGGTGGTGGGAATATCGATGACACCCTGAATCGGAACGGTATGGTTTCCAAACCCGTAGACAGGTCCTTGCACATCTTCAAATTTCATTTCATCAAAAGGGATACTTAAAATCCTTCTCCATAGAGCATGTTTGAATATGATGTCTATAGAAGACCCGTTATCTATCAGGACTTTTCTGACATCTTGATTGGCCATGTTGAGGGTAACGGTGAGCGGACCATTCCGGAAAACATTTCCAACGGGATAGTCGGCATCGGAAAAAGAAATAGAAGTACCAGTGAGGTGAAAAGCTTGAAGAGGGGTATCGAATTGCATAATTTCGTGATGCGTTATATTTTCCCCCATAATCATATCGATTACATTCCTAGGAGGAGCATTTCTTGCAGGACCTTTCGGATGTTGGGGATTCTGTTGATTCTGAGGGGGAAGGTAATCATTCAGAAGCCCTCTCTTTACCATTATTTCTAGAAAATATTTAAGATAAGTGTATTCATTAGTGTTTTGTCCTATTCCAGTATGATAATCACAAATTCGTGTTCGATCTCTTTTCTCTGTGGGCGTTCTCATGGAGTTGGGTGGTTGAAAGAACTCTTTCATTCTTATTTGTTGAAGCACGTAAGATGGAGTCTGGGTTAAAGGAGTAAAATTGGGTTCCTCTCGAATCTGCCTGGGAGGGGCCCTCTGATATGTAGGGAAATTCCTATGTCCCCTGCCACAAAAATCTTCCATCCCATCTACCTGCATCGCCATTCGGCCAGACGAGGAAGATTATCCTGGAGCCGAAAGGTAGTAAGCACGGACTCTCTCATCAGTGGCTATGTAAGCTGAAGCTTTATTGTAAGCCTCGAAAAGAACCATGAGTTCCCGGTTTCATAACTCCTTACAGCAATAGTTCATCTTGTGAATAAAGGAATCAACATCATTCGTATATTTTAATTCTTTAACTTTCGAAGCTGCGATTTTGAATTTTTCAATGTAATCCTGTAGGGTTTCACCCTACTCCTGCTTTATATTCTCCATAGATATAGTATGAACTGTGTGAGGGGTGTTCATACGGATGTTTGATAGGAACAATACTTCAAATTCTTCCCAAGGGCTTATTAACCTAGGAGGTAGGCTTGAGAACCACGTCCTGGCATATGCTTTGAACGTCGATATAAATAATCGACATTTGGTGATATCATTGTACCTATGACATATCATTAAATTCTCATAACAACTCAAGTGATCATATGGGTCAGAAGTACCGTTAAATGATTCCAAGCCGGTGATTTTCACTCCAAGTTTGACGGGAGTAGCTTTCAGGGCTTGACTGAAGGGTGACCCTCATACAGCCATATCGATAGCAGCCCCTAGGCATAAGCCATCCATTCTAGCTAGGAGTGTCATCAAATCCTCATGTCTTCCCATAGGTGTTGTGGCGCGATGGACCCTCATCGGCTGGTAAGGGGACCTTCTTACCCTTCGGGCATGTGTAGGTAGCTTATATTAGGACCCTTATTCTTCATGTAAAGCACCATTACCTGATGATTTTGAGGATAAAGACCTTCGGTCCCTACAGGGAGGACGTTTTCCATATTGAAGGGTACTATAGCTAGGATAGGAATCTTGGGAGTACTTATTTTGTGAGTTTAGATGAGAACTTTCAGGGGAGGAAGAACGTGAAGAACGTCCAGTATGAGATCCTGATACTGTTTCAGGGAAATAAGGGGGTGATAGGCTCCTTGTTGATTTGCAGCCATTTGGGCTTTCAAATGATCCATCTGCTGTTGCATAGAGTTTTGTTGGGCTCTTAAGTTGGATAACATACTGTGTGTAGGAGAATTGTTAGGTGTTTCTGAAGAATTCCTGTAAGTATGGGATTCGTTATCTGATCCGTTACTCATCTTATGTCGGGGTGGGACTTAGTCGCTTGCAATCGTGCGGAGATTCCCTTACAGCTTTTTCTCAGGTAGACCAAAGTATTCAGATAGGTATAAGATGTTAGTAGTAATTATTATGACTTCATGTAGAGGTTATGAATAATTTTTTAAGATCCTGTAAGTTAAATTTGAGTTGTAAAAAATAAGACTACATTGTGTACATCATTTCTAAGACTATAACTTTTGTGTGTGTGTGTGAGGTTGGGGGTCTGTGATATAGAGTTATTGGATTATTGAATTAATACAAGTTACACATGATTGAAGGATTGCATGATGACCCAGATTCCTGACCCCGGATTTGGGGGCGTTAAACATCCCTTGTCCTTTAAGAATTCTATCATGTATCTGGAACTTATATTGTCCCCCAAACATATTGCTTGCTGATAGGTACACATTACTATATATGAGGAAAGTTCTATGGAGACCACTTTTTCATCGGAGACCTTGGAGACCACATATGTTCTGCAATCAAAACACTATAAAATATATTATTTTGTGAAGTATGTTTTACGAGTATCACTAATTTAATAAAATTATTGAAGATCATTTAAGTTTAATAAGTAGAATGTGTATGTTCTGCAAGCTGAAAAAATGTTCTGCAAACTTAACATGTTTTGCAGAATAAAATATTTTTGTAATGTTTTATATGCGGTACATATATGATATTCAAGATTTTGAATAAAATAAGGATCTTTGTAGAGCATGATTCGCAAAATAATATGTTTTTCAATGTTTTAATGCATTATTTAACTTGCAAAACACAAGTGGTCTCCAAGGTCTCCAAAAAAAAGTGGTCTCCATAGAACTTAACCCTCTATATATATACACAGACTTTCGAGAAATTTTGGAGGATGTATTATAATAATGTGAGTTGACCGTTATCAAAAAATAAATAAATTGGGGGAGTTTATTTTGACACTATAGTCAAAATATTTAAAATATGTCTAGATAATATTTTTCGACGATCTGAAAGTACTCAAATGATTTTCCGATACTCAGAAAATATTTAAAAATAAGATTTATGATTTTTAAATTATATTAAATCATTTATTAAAAAATTAATAATTAAACAATAGTTTTTTTAATAATTAAACCTTGAATAATTCTATTTTAAAAGAATATTAAACTTGCCTGGGGGTTTTGAGGTGGAGGGTGCTCTCGAGTTTGTCCGGTAATCTATTATCAAGAAGATTATCGTTCCGTTAGTTCTTATTCGTATTACGTTACTTGTTAAATATGTGCATTTATAATCGAATAACACGACTCTTCATACTCTTGTCATTTTATTAAATTATGAGTAATCATTAACCTCGACTAAATTTACAATCCTTATCGACCATTATTCTTATTCACTTTTACAACTCGGCTCATCTAGTGGTTCTCAAGGAATTCTAAATACGCGACCTCGGCTCCGATATTTTTATAAAGACGAAAAACCAATAATTTCACTTGAAATTTTTATGGAAGTTTATGTATTCCATTTATTACTCTCTGTAAAATTTTTAGTTTAAGTTAACCATTTATACTCCCAAAGTTCGTAATTTGTAGCAGTTTTGTCGCGTAAATTATTTTACTAAAACAGACCTAATTTTTTAACCGTAAATCAAAATCAAGAGATTCAAATACCTAAACGATCCTTAAAACAGGATATATCAATATCAAGCCTTATGTTTCAAGAAAATACAGTTTATATAATGTATAACTTTGCAGAAAATTAACCGCCGTGATTCGAGCGTTATAACAGCGTTACGTTTACGATCTGTGGTTCATTTTAACAATAAATCACTAACTATCATTCAACAAGCAACAATACATAATCTTAACTACTTAATCAACTCAAGAACATAAAGATATTATGGTCACACCATCATCCTTATCATCCAATATACCAATAATCATTAAATCAACAAAACAACCACAAAAACTATATCCATGTTCAAGATCCATGATCTTATTGAAAGTTAAAACTTAACCAAAGTTTAAAAGAAGGTTTATACCTTTCTTGGTTGCTTGGGAGGCTCTCCTTTAATGGATGATGCTTGGTATGCTCTTGGTGGTGCTTAAATATCCTAGGTCATTTCAAGAAATCAAGAAAAACACTTGAAGTTACTATTTGACACTATTCATCATCACTTTCATCTTTTTATTTACCTAAGTAAAACTCAAGGAAATGCTATAAAAGAATTATCTTACCTTAGTTTGATGATGAGGAATATTAGGAATTAATTTAGGCATTTTTCCATGGCTTGAAGTAATGATTTTGATTTTGATTTCTCCCATTAAGAGGAAGGGCCGAATAGAGTTGTTCATGGTGGGGAAGAGAGTTTTCATGTTGCTTGCTTGGATAGGTTGTGTGTTGGTTGATTTTTGTGACCTTTAGATATGTGTATATCTTGTAATAATCAAGAAGCCTTGATTTTCCAAAGCTAGTACCTAGCCAAGTACTTGCACCACAAAACTTCTCACTATTCATCCCATCATCTTACTATGCTACTTATTATTTGATTATCATTCCTTAACTGCATCTTATGCTAATTCATTTGCATGGCTTGTATGGGAAGTTGCATGAGTTTAATATGTTTATTCATTCACTTACGTATTCACTTGGTCGCTTCCTCGTAATCGTGATAAATCCTTGTAAGTGATTTACGGGGTAAGTCTTTCTTATAAATCCTTTATATTTTGTAACCTTGTACTTGGGTTTTATTCGTAGGATTTTAAATTCTTGATGGCAATGTAATTTTCGTATTCTTCGATAGTTTGTAAGATAAGGTCATTTTGCAATATTGGTTTTCTTCAAAAACTAAAAACTTTTACATACACTTATTTGGTATACGTATACCCACAATATCAACTCATAAACTTAATATACATACTCTAATATAGTGTGGGCTAAAAAAAATTCCTCGATCATTAGGATTATTATTCATTCATCATTTTACAAAGTCCTAAAAAATCTGTTATTACATTGAATAAAAGTATGATATTATATCACCTGTAGCGCCCTCCAAACCCGGGTCAGAAGTTTGGGGTCCACAACACACACACACACACACCATATTTAAACCTGTTTATGGATATCATAATATATATGCAATGACCGTATTTACCATTTTCCATGGATCGAAACAGTTTAAAGTATGCCCACAAGCCACAACCTTATTTATATTACAAATGTTCCAAATCCCAGTTTATTTATCTTACAACGGAAGTAAACTTTTATTACAATCTATTAACACAAACTAATCCAAACATCATCTGCTAGCTTATTCCATTTCAACCTGGAAACCTAGCTCGCACGCTTGTCTTGGGATCCTTGCTACCGTCAATTTCCTTTTTCACTGGAAAAGAATATAAACAGATTTGCAAGAGTGAGCTAACTAGCTCAACAAGTCACAATGACAACACTGAGATTAAACAATGATCGATTGAAAAGATATAAGGAATCAAGTTTCTTGATAAGCAATGATTAGAATTGGATATTCACTTTTATTTTTTAAAACCAAGGTTAGGGTGCTGATCAGTCACGCACTAATCCCGAGCAACGCTCCCAACGGTTGAAGTTGTAATAATATCCCGTCTCTTGAGAATACGGGTTTTATTGATCTATCGAAATGACTATCATATCGAAAATTGTACGCCGGGATACATACGGGTCAAACCGTAATCCGGATCGAAAAAGTTAAAACACGGAAAATATCCGGAATTATCAGATTAGGTTAGGAAGGAGTTTTTCGAAGAGTTTCGGGTTATAAAAACGTAAAAACGGTTGAAGTTGAACAATTATCGGCTTTATAAAATAGTTTTGTAATTATTCAGAAAATAATTCATAAATTCATAAATTATCTTCAAATCATATAACAATCCAGAAATCCAGAAAAAATATCATAATTATCTATACTTTATTCTGGACATAATAAAGTTGACATACTCATATTTTAACACATATAAACATCTATTTATCAATACAAATCATCAGATAATTCACTTAATAATCATATAATAATCATTTATTAATAAAATAATTACACGCGATATCTCGGATATTACATCCTTCCCCCCTTAAAATATTCTGTCCTCAGAATCTCCTAAGTAAACAACTAAGGGTACTTTTCTCGCATATCACTTTATAACTCCCAGGTTGACTCTTCAACCTTTGGGTTTCTCCACAGTACTCTTACTAAATTTACAACTTTATTTCTTAATAACTTTTCTCTCTTTTCTAGAATCTCTATTGGATTCTCTACATAAGATAAATCTACCTGAAGTTCTATCGACTCATACTCAATTACATGCCTAGAATCTGGATTATATTTCTTAAGCATCGATACGTGAAAAACATTATGAATGTGCTCCATGTGTGGGGGTAATGCCAACTCGTATGCTACCTTGCCGACACATCTCAAAATTTCAAAAGGTCCAACGTATCTAGGACTTAGCTTTCCTTTCTTTCCAAATCTCGACAACCATTTCCATGGTGACACCTTCAGTAATACTAGATTTCCTTCTTTGAATTCCATATCCTTTCTGGGCTGGTCTGCATATTTCCTTTGACGATCTTGTGCTGCAATTAATCCCTTTTGAATGACCTCAACAACTTCCTTTGTCTGTTGTACCAATTCAGGTCCAAGTATTTTACGTTCGCTGACTTCATCCCAATATACAGGTGATCGACATTTGCGTCCATAAAGAGCTTCATAGGGAGGCATTCCGATACTGGCATGATAACTGTTATTATAAGAAAATTCCAGTAAGGGCAAATGCTCATCCTAATTTCCTTTAAATTTAATGGCACAAACACGTAACATGTCTTCAATTGTTTGGATTGTTCTCTCCCTTTGGCCATCAAACTGCGGATGGTAAGCCATACTCATGTTTAACTTAGTTCCCAAACATTCATGAAAACTTCTCTAAAATCTTGAATTGAATTATGGATCTCGATCAGATACAATAGACACAGGGACTCCATGACATATTACTATTTCCTTCAAATACATGTGAACCAACTTATCCAGTAAAAATTATTCATTAATAGGCAAGAATTGAGCTGATTTGGTTAGTCTGCCTACTATAACCCAGATGGCATCATGGTTCGCTTTCGTCTTTGGTAATCCAATTATGAAGTCCATAGCAATGTGCTCCCATTTCCATTCTGGAATCTCTAACGGTTGTAATAATCCACTTGGTCTCTGGTGCTCCGCCGTAACTCTTTGACACATGTAACATTTGCTAACGCATTCTACAATTTCTCTCTTCATGTCTGGCAACCAATAATTCTCTTTTAAATCTCTGTACATCTTGATACTTCCTGGATGGAGGGAGTACTTTGAGTTGTGAGCTTCCTGTAGAATTTCATTCTTCAATTCTGCCATTGGTGGTACCCAAATTCTGGATCAAAATCCGAGAATACCTTGATCGTCTTTATGAGTACATAACTCTTCTCCAACCAAATGATTAATATCTTGATCCATTATTTCCTCTTGACATTTCTTTATCTTCTCTAGCAATTCTGGCTGAAATGTCATAGTATACATCTTTGCTTCATTAGGCTTGCAAATTCTGACTTCAAATTCCAACTTTTGAAATTCTTTATATAATTCCTCGGGTACTGTTAACAAGTTCAGTATTTCCTTTCTGCTTAATGCATTTGCTACTACGTTTGCTTTTCCTGGATGATAGTTAATTGTGTAATCATAGTCTTTGATTAGCTTCAACCATCTCCTCTCTCTCATGTTAAGCTCATTTTGTGTGAATATGTACTTTAAACTTTTATGGTCCGTATAGATTTCGCACTTTTCTCTATATAAATAATGTCTCCAAATTTTCAAGGCTAATACTATTGTCGCTAGTTCCAAGTCATGAGTAGGATACTTCTGCTCATGAGGTTTTATTTTTCTTAACATATCTGCAATAACTTTATCATGCTGCATCAAAACACAACCTAATCCCTTGTGAGAAGCATCACTATAGATTATGAAATTTCCTTGATCATCTGAAAGTGATAAAACAGGTGTTGTGATTAGTCTCTTCTTCGATTCCTGGAAACTTTCTTCACACTTCTCGTTTAAAATAAACTTCTCACTTTTCCTGGTAAGCTTCTATTAACAAATCTTCGATAATATCCCGCTAATCCCAAAAAAACTTCTCACTTCTATTGGTGTTTTTGGCCTTTCACAATTCATAACAGCTTCGATCTTTGCAGGGTCCACTTTGATCCCTTCATTACTTACTACACGTCCTAAGAATTGAAATTCTTGTAACCAAAACACACAATTTTAAAACTTGGCATACAACTTCTTCTTTCTTAAAATTTCCAAAGATGTCCTTATATGCTCTGCGTGATCTTCCGTTGACTTGGAGTAGATCAAAATATCATTGATAAACACAATTACAAACTTGTCCAAATTTTCCTTGAAGATTCTGTTCATCAAGTCCATGAATGTTGTTGGGGAATTGGTCAATCCAAAAGACATTAATAAGAATTCATAATGACCGTACCTTGTCCTGAAAGCTGTTCTTGGTATATCTTCAGGTTTGATCTTTAACTGGTGATATCATGATCTCAAATCAATCTTACAGAAATACTTGGCTCCTTTTTTTTAAAATAACCTCATGCTTCGGTATTTTTTTTAAAAAAATAATACCGGTGCACCGCATGGGGATACACTGGGTCGAACCACTTCTTTTTCTAACAACTCCTACAATTGTTTTGCTAGTTCCTTCATTTCAACTGGGGCCATTCTGGGCTTTAGATACTGGTCCTGTTCCCGGTCCTAAGTCGATCGCAAACTCAATTTCTCTATCTGGAGGAAGTCCCGGTAATTCATCTAGAAACACATCTGGAAATTCATTTACCACAGGAATGTCTTCCAGTTTTGCTGGCTCCTGACTTCCGTCTAACACATAGGCAATGAAATGCTCGCATCCTTGTTGTAGTAGTTTCTTAGCTTGAATCATCATCAAAAACTTATTTGCTTGCTTCTGACCTTTAAACGTCACCGCTTTCTCGTCGAATGTTTTCAAAATTACCTTCTTGTTATGACAGTCTATCTGAACATCATGCTTAGATAGCCAATCCATTCCTAAAATAACGTCAAATTCTCCTAACTTAAACGGTATCAAGTCAGCATCAAACTTTTTATCAGAAATCTCAATCTCACAATCCTTACACACTTGGTTAACAGATACACGCTCCTGATTTTCTAATTCTACCGTCATAATTTCACTTAGCAATTCAATTGGGAAATTCAACTTATCAACAAAATCTTGAGAAATAAATGATCGAGTTGCTCCCGAATCTACTAGCACTTTAGTACATAAAGAATTCACAGTAAGCGTACCTGCCACAACATCAGTGTCCATGATAGCATCTTTCACAGATATGTCATAAACTCTAGCTCTGGGAGGTTTATTTACTTTTAGAGTAGCTCCTATGATTCGCAGTGTATTATTGACTGGAACTGGTGTCTTGCAATCCCTTGCTATTTGCCCTGGCTTTCCGCACTTGAAACATATATACCCAATTGCTGGAACTTTGCCTTCCTGATTCCTGGTAGGTTGATCCTTGTTGACTGGATCTCTGGCTGGATGATTACGACACTCCCTTGAATAGTTCCCCCTTTAGTCGCATCCGTAGCAGACCACATTCAACTTGTTGCAAACTCCACCATGTTTCTTTCCACAGACTTGGAAATCTGGTATAGATGGCCTCTGCTGGGTTGGCTGGTTCCCAGTGGCTGGACGGTTACCTTGGCCTCCGGTGCCTGTATTTTTTCTATTGAAATTCCTTCTAAGCTGGAACTTGCCTTTCCTCTGATTGAAATTTGGAAACTTCCCTGCTTGTGACTGCCCTTCGTTCCCCTCAAACTTCCTTTTCTTACTTTCCTTCTCCTTCTGAGACATTTCACTTTATGTTTCCGCAATCATAGCTTTCTGCACAACTCTCGCATACGTGTCCAATTCAAATATGGCCACCTTCCCTCGGATCCATGGCTTGAGTCCTTAATGAAACCTCATAGCTTTCTTCCTATCCGTGTCCATATACAATGGTACAAACCTTGATAACTCCTCAAACTTGCTTTCATAATCTGCCACTAATATATTCCCCTGCTTTAACTCCAGAAATTTCAATTCCATTTGGTCCTGGACAAACTGAGGGAAATACTTCTCTAAAAAAACTCCTTGAATCTATCCCACGTAACATCATATGTACCTTCCAACATCTTAACAGTTTCCCACCAGTAGGTGGCTTCATTCTTTATATAGTTACTTGCAGTCTCATTTTTCTGTTCCTCTCTCACCTTGACTAAGGAAAATGCCTTCTCAATTTCTTTTAACCAGACTCTTGCCTCAATAGGATCTACAGAACCTTTATACTCTGATGGATTCACCGCCTGAAAGGTTTTAAAGTTTACCTGAGGGTTGGTCTACCTCTGCTATTGTTGAGTCAGGTGAACTTTTTGTTGAGCCAAGATCTGAATAATCTGGGCTACAGTTGGGTCTTTGGGACCTGGATTTGTATTCTGGTTATTGCTGTCTTGGGTATTGTTGTTGTTGTTGTTGGTTTCTTCATTTTGGTTGGTGGAACGGGTGTTTCCTCTAGGAGGCATTTTCTGTAAAGAATCAAACAACTTATTTAACTTTTAAATCAAAACCCTCTTTATGAAAAGATTTTGTAAAACAGAAATATCCCTTTTTGAAAACATTTTCAATCATTGAACTAAGTAAATTGCATGCTTCTTTACAGAATATAAACAGTTAAGGGAAAAAAGGTACATGTAACCACAAGAGTTTATAACAGGTGCAATAAGATAAAACAGGTATGGTAAAGTAAAAGATAATGCTAAAAAAAGGAAAGGTACTGATATATATATATATATATACCAAAGTTTGGTGGTACAAGCACGAAACATTTTATTGAAGCAAAGGTACAACAGGTCTATTCATTATTCAGCAAGTCTAGTTTATTTATATACCCACCAAAAGTCTGATAATACACATTACACAATATTATACATATATCAGTTGTCACATCATCTCCTTCATCTAGCTTCAGGGAAACTCCGGTCTACCAAGACTTTCAAAATTCTCCAATACCTCTCTGGCCCACCCTATAAGAGCATCTAGGGCTGCATACTCGCAAGTAGCTCCATAAAGTCTGGCCTCAAGTACTCTCCGGGTCACCTGACTCTCATTCCGAAGTTCCTTCACTTTCCTGTCAATATCTATAGTCCTTATAATGTGTTGTAGCTCCCGAATTTGTGCCAACAGAGCTTCTCGTTCCAAAAGAAGAGCCTCATCTATACTCTTTATTATTAAGCGAAATCATGTATAATTTGGTGCTAAAAATACCAAAGTACCAAATTTTGGTACTTACCTGACATAAGTTGAATTATATTCTCTATTAACTTTGTTTTTAACACAACTCGACTTCTATTCTTTGTAAATTTTATTTTCTTTTTAGTTAGTATTCATCCAATCATCTATTTACTTCATAAAATAAAAATATTTTTTAAACGATTTGTAAATTATATTAAAAATTTATTAAGTTACGTTAAATTAAGTAAAAGAACTTATATTTATTTTTAATTTTAGATTAACTACAAATTACTAACACGAATTGACTTATATTCTATGTAAACTTTATTTATTTATAAATTATATTAAAAAATTTATTAAGTTACGTTAAATTAAGTAAAATAACATATATTTAATTTTTTATTTTGAAAAACTACTAAATACAAAGTAAACTATTAACACGAATTGACTTCTATTCTCTATAACTTTATTTTATGTAGTATTATTTTAAAAATAATTAAGTAATAGCAAATGTCTTTAGTAATATTTATTAACTTATAAACTAATAATTATTGATTTAACGATCGTATTTGTTACTGTCTATCACAACGTTTATATACTTTATATTAAACAAATAATAATTTAACATTAACAAATTTATGGCCTGTATTTAGATTATATTTAGTAATATTAAATTTAGTTTAATAACATCTATTTAATTTTAATTTGGAAAATTATTTTTTATTAATAATTAAGTAATATTAAATAAACTATATTGAAAAGGCTAATTATAAGATAATTATCAAATTATATTAATTAATATTAAATTGTGTAAAGAACAGATTTTTGGTACATAAGATAGAAATACAATTCGATTCATAAAAATAAAACTAATATGTTAAATTTTTTTATATTAAGTAAAAAAATGCAAAACTAGAATTATAGTGGAAAATTTCATAACTGATTCAATTCTTTTTAATTACATAACTATTTTTTACAAGTATCAATTTAATATTTCATGTTAATATATTAATTTTAATTCGTGTTTCACACGGATTATGAATAATTCTCTACAAATATTAATTCAATATTTTTAGTTTCGGTCCCGTATTTCGCACGGGTTATCAACTATCTATACTAATAAGCGAAACCATGCTTAGGTCCCATATCTTGGTACTCACTAGAAAATTATACAACTATTTTTAAAATTTTATGTAATAAAATCTCAACTGACAAAAATTAACTATTACTCTCTGTAAATTTTATTTTCCTTAAATTTTTATTTATTGCTGAACATCCAAGCGTCAGTTTACTTTAAAATAATCGTATTAGTAAGTTAACATGTCAGATTTATATAAGTAAATAATTAGGCGCATGCATAACTAGAATTATACGGTGAAATTTTAGAGTTACACTTAACTTTAATTTTTTTAACTACATATTTTAAAAGCATTTTATATATTATATTTAGATATGTATTTTGCACGGATTATGAGTTTTAGTTTTATGCAAATAATAATATGATACTGTTATTTTTAATTTCGGGCCTGTGCTTCGCACGGGTTACCAACTAGTACTTATAATATGGAACAGGGTGTAGAGTAAACTGGAAATATGCACCCACAACTGAATGTCCGGTAGAGTCAGAATCAGCAGGTGGGGGTCCTCGAATAGGTGGTCTTACACCATGACGTGGAATAGCTTGCAATGGTGCAACCGTCGCAACAGGTTTTATGGCTGACACCGGTAGAAGAGTAGGACGTGAATCAGATGACAGTCTTCCCACTGAAGGCCCCGAGTGATCAGATTATATTGGAATAAAGGAATCTGCCATTGCTGCTATCTGAAAATCACGTTACTAGATAAGAATCATACTAAATCCTACTATTTAGTCATACTCAACCTTTCGACATTCTAATTCTCTATTTCTTTACCCTAATCTTAACCCTCTACCCATTCCCGACAATCTAGGCATGTGGCAGTGACTTTAAGCCTTAGCTCTGATGCCAAACCTATAGCGCCCTCCAAACCCGGGTCAGAAGTATGGGGTCCACAACACACACACTTCATATTTAAACTTGTTTATGGATATAATAATATATATGAAATGACCCTACTAACCATTTTCCACGGATTGAAGCAGTTTAAAGTATGCCCACAAGCCACAACCTTATTTATATTACAAACGTTCCAAATCCCAGTTTATTTATCTTACAACGGAAGTAAACTTCTATTACAATCTATTAACACAAACTAAGCCAAACGTCATATGTTAGCTTATTCCATTTCAACCTGGAAACCTAGCTCACACGCTTGTCTGGGGATCCTCGCTACCACTAATTTCCTTTTTCACTGGAAAAGAATATAAACAGATTTGCAAGAGTGAGCTAACTAGCTCAGCAAGTCACAATGATAACACTGAGATTAAACAATGATCGATTGAAATGATATAAGGAATCAAGTTTCTTGATAAGCAATGATTAGAACTAGATATTCACATTTATTTTTTAAAACCAAGGTTAGGCTGCTGATCAATCACACACTAACCTCAAGCAAGGCTCCCAGCTTTACTCTATATACTGGATCCAAGGCACACATTGGCCTATTATGACCACGAATTTGGTCCAACCACGAATCTGGTTCATATTTAAAAACAATCCAATTCCAGAATCACAATATGATAAGCAATGTAAATCAATATGATGAATCATAAACAACATTTATCTCGAAGCATAGGGGGATATATATTTCCATGAAGGTATAACAAGGAGATAATAAAGATTGGCTTTCAATCAAGGAAAGAATCAGAAAGTAGAAGACTATGGGTTCAAGGGTTACAAGGATTGGTCTTCTGTTAGACAAGGCATAAGGGTTGGTATGCGAAGCAATCTCATATCAAGAATCAGTATGTGGTAGATATGTTTTTGTGTAGTAGTATCATATAGGTGTGGTTTGTATTCAAGAATTCAACAATCAGTGGTTTACAAGAAATCAGGCTTGCGGCTCAAGATCAATAAGAATCGGGGTTTAGGGTTAAGTACTTCAAAGTACTTTTAATATAGAACAAGAACTATTAGGAATACTTCCAATTATATTACAAGGAAGAGCAAAAACATTTGCCTTATCAATTCGCTTTTACTTCACTCGTACTTGTCTACTGGTTTTCACTCGTCAATACTTACATGGTTGATTAGAACCAAAATGTGGAACAAAATTGACCTGTATGAAAGTGGAATTAAGAGGTGGTAAAAGGGCTTTACCTTTTTACGTCTCACTTCCTCTGTTAAACATCACATTTATTAATACTTCTTCTTATCTCTTTCTATTCATTACAAGCTTCTAACTACCCATCGTTTCACCCAAATCCGACGTACGGATTGAAAGTTATAGCAAAAACAGCCAAACAATGCACATATATTCATAATATGCATCAATCAGATCACAAAAAACACGTAACACGTAAGATATTCAATCCAAATAATTATTCAAAGAAGATTCGGGGTTAAAATGATTTTCCAGGTATTTAATATGAATTTTGGAACATTTTTCGGAATTAAAACGGGACTCGGAATCATTTTATAATTACATAATAGGGTTCGAACGCCGGAATCTGACTTTAAAATGATTTAATACTAATTATCGAGCTTTGAAAATAATTTTAAATAATATTTTAAAGCTTGAAACTATTTTTCGGAATTTTTAAATCAAAATAAATAATTAAATCTAATTATTAAATCAATTAAAATCAATTAATAATTATTTAAATTAATTAACCAATTAATCGATCTCCATTAACGGCGACCGGCTAGCTTTTCCGGCGAGCAGGATCCTGCCCAGAACCTGATCAAATTAACGGGGTTTGTTCCCCTGAACTCGAGGAACCCATATCTGTGATTAATTCAAGCAAATAATTCGTAAATTGTTTAGGAATCTCGGCCGAAGTTTCCCGTCGCCGCCACACGGTGGTTTCCGGCGAGGCCCTTCCAGGGGTCAAAAATTACATTTAAATATATGAATCGTTCCATTTTTGGACGATCTATGTGCTGGTATATCTCGTTTCAACCCAGAATCACCACAATTAAAAACCCCAAATTCGATTTAGAACATTCAAACCATTAAAACCCTAATTTCAATTTTCACAGAATCAAATCCAATTTTCACCATGTTATTGACCTCTATTTTTGACATATAATATACCAAATTAATCAGGAAAAAATTATCTATATGATTAAGCCATCAAATCATATCAACAACATCAAGAACAAAATTTCAAAATTTAATCTTTAAATAATTCGAAATAAAATAATTAAATAAGAAAATTACCTTGATTTCTCCACTAGTATGGGTGACTGATTATGAAAGAGATTTTCGAGAGCTTCGATTTGATATATTACACGTTTGAATCGGAGTTCGATAACGCCTTCGTCTGTGAGTTTGATTCTCAAGAACGTAACGAATAATTAGGGTTTTCTCTGAAATTCTATATCGTTACTGATTGATTATGATTATACGAATAAAATGAAATAAGAAAAGGGATATTTATATTTATGGAATTTTGGTTCGTGTTGGACCGTATTGGATCAATAAATTAGTTACTTAGCCGCTAAGTAACTGCAAAAATGATCTGATTCGATACCCGTATTGGACATAGTTATCCAAATCGGACTTCTTATAAAACACTACATACGAAAATAATGTAATAATATCCCGTCTCTTGAGAATACGGGTTTTATTGATCTATCGAAATGATTATCGTATCGAAAATTGTACGTCGGGACAAGTATGGGTCAAACCGTAATCCGGATCGAAAAAGTCAAAACACGGAAAATGTCTGGAATTATCATATCAGGTTAGAAAGGAGTTTTCCGAAGAGTTTCGGGTTTTAAAAACGTAAAAACGGTTGAAGTTGGACGATTCCCGGCTTTATAAAATAGTTTTGTAATTATTCAGAAAATAATTAATAAATTCATAAATTATCTTCAAATCATATAACAATCCAAAAATTACCAGAAAAAATATCACAATTATCTATATTTTATTCTGGACATAATAAAATTGACATACTCATATTTTATTACATATAAATTGTTAGTGTTTGTGCCCTAGAGACAACACTATGATATTTTAGTTTAAGACATTAGGATTATTAATGTTTATGTTCTATCGATTATTTTATAATTTATTAATTCTTAATTTACTGCGATATAAATGTTAGATTAATAAATGTCCTTGGAATATGATATGCAATTCTATATCTCTAAGTACATGACTTAGAAATGATATTATGATAATAGTATCAATATTCCTAAAGGTCCCTAGTCGAGTATTATTATTAAGGGACAATAATAATGCATTAAGACTGGTGTGTTTGTTGACTGATGATCACATCTCATTGATCATAGGTATATAGTGATACTAAAGTAAAAAACATAGGCAGATGTATGTGTACATGGTGCTGGACAGACCCAATGTGAGATTCTACATGTCTGTTGTGTCATAAGTAATTCTCACAGTGATAATGATGTAATGGTCCTTAGACCTGAAGTCATTATATTTTATACGAGAATTAATGTACATTGATTCCATTAAAAGTTATCCTTGACCGGATAATGATAAAAGTGGACATTGGGTATATTATGAATCGTATGAGAAATATGAATGATCTAGATGGGATTTAACCCTCCTATTTTAGGAGTGATATTATTGGCCTCTTGTGTGAGCTAGACTATGAAATGTGTGGCCACACTCAAATGTTGATTTGATATGATAGTCTACTCATTGATCAAGGAAAATTGGATTAAACTATGATGAGGATGACACATTACATGCCTCTAGTTTAATCTATAATATTTGGGTAAAGGGATTATATTACATTGTACATTATTCACGAAAAGTTTAATCGATCACCGATTCAATTATTATTACTTAGGTAGCAATGATGTATTACTAGATGCCGCTCATTGTTTACGATTTTAAATTAGAGTTAAAATTCGTTGCCAACGTAATAATAACCTATAGGGTCACACATAAAGAATACTTGAAGGATTATTTAATTTAAATTAGTTTAAATTAAATTAAAGTAATTGGAATTATTTATAATATTAATTAAGTATGACTTAATTAATTAGATAAATATTGATATTCGAATTTACTAATATTAATTTTGAAATTTATTTGTTAAATAATTAAGTGAGACTTAATTATAATACAAATAGAAATTTTGAATTAATAATAACTCCTAATTAGTTAAGAGTTATAATTTGTTTTTATACTCTCTATATAATATCTCTTGTGTGGCTGATTTTGCAAGCAAATTTTTTACTAAAACCCTAGCCACCAAGGGAGAAGATGGAGAGAGCGAGAAGAAACGAGTTTGTGCTAGTACACATCCAATCCTTGAGTTCAAGCATTCGTGTGGATACCGATAGAGCGTAGATCGCGAGAGCGAGATGCGTGGTGATTGAACAAGCTTTGGATCTCCATTAGTCATCCAATTGGTAAAGCTTCTTAAGGTAAACAATCTGATCTACGAATTAAATATATGTTTTTCGCATGGATCCTGCGGTAGGTTTCGAAAATTCTGTTTTTTTACGTTTTTAATTACTGTTTCCGTTGCGTTTATGTGCTCGAAACCCTTCAATGGCATCAGAGCTACTTGCGAAAAGTGTTTAATTCGTTTATGTGTTTACCGGTTTTATGATGATAACATGTATACAATATTCCATGACTGTTATGTATGCGATTGTATGTTTTACATGTTGTTATGTATATATATATATATATATATATATGCGTATGTATATAGATGTTTTGAATATATGATATTCATTAGAGTTGTATAATCATATGATGATTATATAATCTGTATATATACTGATATATACATGTTTTGTGTTTGTTCTTATTATAAGAATCATATTTGATACGATTCTGAATCGGATGCAGCGGATTTGCTGAAATCTGGGTCTGTTGTCCAATTTTGGCGAACGAATATGCTATTTCATATAGAATCGAGCGTCTGAGCAAAACTGATAGCTTTACCTATCAGCAACTGATCTGTAAGACGTTTGACGTCGTTTAGACCCTGTAATCTGCGATTTAATGTTATCAGATTTAATTTCGAATTTTCTGATTTTTGCTATATTTGGATTTTATGATTAGATCATGATGGGTATGATATGTTAAGATCATATTATGTGTTTTAACATGTTCTTATGTGTTAATTAAGCATGGTGGATGGTTATGGCTTATGACCTTAGGATAATGGTTTTGGTTTTTTTTTAAATACGGCTTGCATGTCGTTTGATCTTGTAATTATTAAATCTCAAATGTAACTCGAGTTCTTATTGTAAGTACATTAGATTAGTTTTTATTTTTCATTCATGTAATGTACATGAAGATTTGAAGATCAAGGAAGGGTAATCTCACATGGAGGCCATCCAAGGAAGCAATACAAGAAAGAAGACATGTAATAGTTAGCCTGTATTTATTTTTCACCTTAGATTGACCTAGATCTTTGTCATTAGCTTGATGAAGATCACATAGGATAAAGCCATAACCAACCACATTTATTTATTGCACTTTACATATATATGAGCATATGATGAATGTATGTGTAGAGTAGTTTATAAAGATACATGCTTAATTAGATTGAGGATGTATGTATTAGATATGACACTCATGCCATGCTTTCTAAACAAGATAAAATCTGTAATGACTCAAGATTTTAAAATGAACAAACGATTATGAGATTCTCGTGTTTATGAAACACGGAATAAAATACAAATTTTCTTTATTTCTGACATGGGGCGATTTTGTCAAAAGCGAGTTCTTTGAACTTGTAAGGTTGTGGGTTTTAAGCGAGACCGTTGTGACTCCCTCACTACCTGGAAATCAAACCATTGTAGAATATTGATTTGAAGTATTTTATTCAAAGAAAAAATTGGGAATCTCTTTAAGATGAGATCATGATCGTTTTAAAATTAACAAAACCCTAAAGTTAATATTAAGTTGATCAGATTCCTTCCAATGAGTCCAATGTGTTAACCCCTAGATCGACCAGGAGTGGGTTCGCCAAAGCGAAGTACTCCTATCTATCGTGGGAGATATGTTGAAGTATATCGATACTTTTGACTATTGGGTTTGACTTAACTAAGTTATCACAATAGGATTGTGAACTTAGAGGCATAGAGTTTGGCGAGATTTATTAGATAAATATGAACAAATGTTGTTCCACCAAGCTATTCAAGAGTTATATTGTTGATATAATTGACAAATATTGTCTACCTAAATAATCATGTTTTAGAAGAAAAGCCAAAGCTGACCTAACGCGTGGTGAAATATGGATCTTGGCTTACTAGAAAGGATATAGAAGATATTTTTTCCGAATTAATAGTTAGTGTAATAACCCCAATTTTTGGAATCCTTGAAACAATGATGAATAGTGATTTTGCTGATTATGCTGACTAAGAAAACTTTTCATGCCACACTATGTAGGAGTTTTTTTATTGATATTCTGAGATCTTATTAGTACTCCATATGTTATATAAGTGTATGTAAAGATCGTCAGAATCCAAATTCGAACACTTTGATTTTTTTCCCGAAAATCCACCAGATACCGAAAGAATTGAGTATAAGGTAACATGATTAAAAGGATTTAAATTCAAGGATTATAAGATAGGACCATAAAAGAAATATGAAATATTGAAAAAGGTTTAGGGGAACCCAAGTAATGAGATCCCGGATATGATCCCTCAAACGATCAACGAGAATGAACAATAAACGAATCGTAAAATAATTAAACGACTAAGTAATGCAAGAGGCAAGGAGGAGGGTCAATTAGTGCAAGATTAATGCACTTAGTTAACATCTTAATATAAGGATTAAGCTTAAAAAGATGCTTCCACCATAAGGATGAGACAAGTGGCAAGGATTATGTAAGCTTGATGACATCACCATGCTTATGTCACTTTCCACTAATTTAAACAAAACAACTAGTCAAGTAAATATCCTAAAATCATTTCATTTCCACCACAAGTTCAAGTCAACACAAGCTCTCATCTTCCTCCCCCATTTCCATTGCTCTCGGCCAAAACAGAACCAGCACATTAAAACTGTTGTATCTCCTTCATTTCTCACTCAAATGTTGTATTCTATAGCTCGTTGGAAAGGTATTGAGATGGCCTACAATTCTTGTTTACAAGTATCATCCAAATAAGCATGGTAAGATCCTCATTTTTACAGTTCTTTCAATCGGACTTTTAGAAACTTCAAAGCCTAACTTTGTGTTCTTGATTTCTTTGGAAAGATCAAGCTTGTAGGAAGCTCCCTAAGACTTCCTAGCAACTTAACACCTCCCAAGGAAGGTATAAACTTCAAACCCTATCCTTTACTTTGATTATTAGTGATTTTGATGGTTGGTTTTCTAAATGAGAAGCATGACCTTTGATTATTACTAGTTTGATTTGGATTTGGAGTGATTTGGTGAATGAATCTTGTTATAGTTAATAAAACTTGATTGTGGTTGGTTGAGATGAAGAATCTGAAGAATAAGGACTGGTATAGTATTATTTAGTTGAGGTTTTGATGTGTTAATGATTGTGGGTTGTTTGGTGAGGTTTTGGTGTAGTGAGAAACTTGGAAAACTCGTAAATATAGCCGTCGTAATGCCCATTTTTATTCAACTGCTTGTTCTTAGTGTTCAGGACAGAAAACTCAATAAAAAATCTGTAACATTTCCATTTTTATCTAGAGCGTGTCGTAAGCTTCGTTTTGATATGTGGATCACTTGGTTCAGATGTACGGTTTAGGAGAAACGACCGTTTTAAGTAACGTCGTTTCGCGAACGAACCATTACCCCTCGCCTTACTTGGAAACCTTGGTTAAGACCCTTAAATGACTAATTGGAGTATGAAACAATTATGTAAAGTGGATTAGGTAGTTGGTAGGGTACTCGCAAAAGAATCGCCTTAAAATTCTTAATGGTTAATTTATTAAAAATGGTGGAGCCAAGGGTACTCAAACGACTTATGTGATTCGTTAAGCGTAGAAGTGACCATAAGCAAACGTTAGGGTTCAATTGGTTAAAATCTAGTTTCTTAAGCGACCGTGGTTTAATTCCGACTTATGTTGTTGTTCATAGGTTATCGGACCCACTCTAAGCTTAAGTCTAACCGGGAACACTCAGGCAAGTTTTCTACCTGTTATACTGTTGTTGTGATGTATATATGTATATGCATTATCTTGTGATAAGTGCATGATTATTATTAGCAAAGTCTTGCGATATATTGGAGCATGTGATATGATATTTATATGCATGCCTGTTTCGTAATTTTGATATTCTATTATCAATTAAAATGCTTATAAGTTGCATAATACCTATGCTAGAGATAAGCAGTAGTTGCGTATACCCTTAGTATAGGAGACCCAAAGGTGAACATTTTCTAAACCGGGAGTCAATGTTCCTGAGTATTATATATATATATATATATATATATATATATATAGATATAGTTTTCAAAACTATTAATCGAATAAGGTTTATTCGATAACTTTATTTTATTTAATGAATATTATTTTGAATATTCATTCGAGGACTTATGACTTCGCTTATTTTATTTAATGAATATTATTTTGAATATTCATTTGAGTACTTATGACTCCGCTTATTTTATTAAATAATATTCTTTATTTTATTAAAGAATAATATTTCGATAATCAAACTTATTTTCGATTATTCAAATAAAGATCGTACTTTCGTATAAGTATATCTTTGGTTATTTATTATTCATTTCAAGTATGAGTTTTAAAACTTCTACTTCAATTATTTTTATAAAGATTATCCTTATGGAAATATTATTTAAATAATAATATTCATATATTTTCTAATATATCGGGACTGATTTATTTCATTAAATCGGTATTACTCCAAATATTCTTAAAAATGTTTTCGAGTCTTCAAAATGATTTTTAAAGGTTAGAGCGGATCCCAAAACTCGTTTTCGAATTTAAGATCTTCCTTTTTGAAGGGGACTTGAATACTCGCTCAAAAATCTAAAGGATCTGGCTCTGTGGTGTATTTTATATTCGCAAAAAGGTTGTTGTTTTGAGAAAACATTTTGATTACTTGCCCAACGTTCGGGAAGTAAGTCCATCTATTTGAGTCGGCATAAGTAACATGGGCTCAGTGGGCGTCCATGAAAGTGTAAGTGGCTCAGTGGGAGTCCATCATTACGTAAGTGGCTGAGTAGCAGTCCAACATAGGTCCTAATGCGGCCAGGGTGATGACCAGTGGGGAATTCGTCCATCTACTAGTAGAAAAGGTTACTTATTGGTATCTTTTCCTGATCAGCAAGATATCAGGTTTATGCCAAAATTATTTTCTTCCAAATTCATTGGATATTGCAACTCTGTTCATACTTTTCATGACAGAGGTTTTCAGGGAATGTATGAGATATATATATATATATAGGTGTGTATATATATCGGGACTTAAATGAAGTATCTCGTAACTTCATTTCTTTTGAATGATATTTCAAAGATTGAATCTATTCAAATCTTATCTTGTAGTGTCATCTATGTGATGAACTTTTGAAACTGATTATAGCTTGAACGGTGGTAGTTCGAGTAGTATTCGGAAAAGATATAAGTATATTGGAGTATCTTGTAACTTCATCTTTTCAACTTATATCTAGTAAATGATTATCTTATGCATGACAAAGATTTTCACAAAAATGTTGAGACAAGGTTAGATATATGAGATCACCTTGCAACGATA
The DNA here is from genome assembly GCF_009905375.1 of Apium graveolens. Taxonomy (NCBI): domain Eukaryota; kingdom Viridiplantae; phylum Streptophyta; class Magnoliopsida; order Apiales; family Apiaceae; genus Apium; species Apium graveolens. Next base: position 84,451,068 of record NC_133653.1, on the reverse strand, counting down.
TTTTTATACAGTTATAAACTGGAACTCTGTGTATATTATACATGTCAGAGGATTTCAAGGATTGTGAAAAGTATATAGGTATATATATACTGAATATTTTGCGACTTGGTCACGTTAAGATATCAACTTGGTTCATTTCTTCTTGACCAAGACTTTCATGAGTACTATGAGAATGCTCATATATTGTAAATTATTATACATATTATTTCGGTGGGCTTGTTGCTCACCCTTGCTTTCTTCTTTCATCACACAATAACAGATAGACAAGATGAACAGGACCAAGCTCCCAATTCGTGAGCGGTTAGGAAACGTTCCACAGTTTCCTGTAGGCGTTGATGCCTTTGTAGCTGAGGTAGGAGCTACCAATAGGCTAGGCTTTCAACTTTTGTTGTTCCAGACTTATGTATAATTATGAATTATAATAATGGCAAGGAATATGTAAATTTATTCAGAAACCTTTTGAGGTGTAATGGCTTATAATTGTGGAATAAAACGACTTGTGTTATTTTTGGTACTCATCTCTGAGACTATAACTTGTGGTGTGTGTGTGTATATTGTGGGGTCACAGTACGCAGTAGTTGGTTGTTATTAAGATTAAGTGTTATTAAGGGAAATGGATCTCGTGACAACCCGGATCCCAGACCCCGGATTTGGGGGTGTTACAGTTAGGGCTATTGATTTGATAATAATAGTGAGAGATATATATTATGAATATATATATATATGAATAATCACTTGAACATAATTTAATGATCATCTGTAGACTAAGTCATTTTATGCACTTTAATATTGTAGATATCAAATGACAAATAACACAAATAACTTCTCTATGTAATAGTCCCTGTGAAGGACAAGCTGACATGAAATAATTTCCTCAATTGACACGGGAACTTGAGGATTGTCCTCAGGTTCAAGGATGTCACTCAAACCTCTCCCTTATTTCTTCTAGCTGAGAATGAAACATGTGCTGAACAAAATACCTACGAGAAGCAAATTAATTATGCAACTGATGTTTCATGTCTCATGCTTGTAATTATGAGTGCTAAGCTTTAGAAGCAACAAGAGCATAATGATGCTTATGATATGATTGAGCACCTTCAAAGGATGTTTGAAGGATAGGCTCGTTAGAAAGATTTGACAATAATAAGGCACCATACTTTTGCATTAATGGGAGAATGATATCCGGTTGAACCACATGTTCTAAAGATGATAGGTATATGTACCTTGATATTTTGGGTTTCAAGAATAGTCTAGAGACTTAGCTTGATTTGATCAAACAATCTTTGAACAACTTCTATTCTTAGTTTGTTAAGAACAAAAGGAATGAGATAGACAGAACACCCACTGAGTTGTTAAGGATGTTTAGAACTGCTGAAAATAACACGGTAAAGGAATGAATTACGTCCATATTAATGATGTACACATGGAATGCAAATGGGAAAGGAAAGTGGACAGGCAAGGTGAAGATTTGATCTTATTCGGTGCCAAAACAAAGTCCAATCCCAAAGGGCTTTTGAAGCCTAATAGTGGTGTAGCTAAAGGAGATGATTGTCATTTCTGTGAAAATAACTGGATGAATGGAAGTTAAATTGTCGAGCTTATTTGGAAGATCTAAAGAAGAAGGCTAGAAATGGTCAAGCTTCAGGTATAGGGTTAGAATTGGAGCAAAAGTTGTTGCTCTAGTTGAAGGAACTCTATACCTAATGTTGCCCATAAGGCGAGATTGAGAACTTGATAAATTGTTATTACGTGCCTGCCTTTAACGGATACATTAAGTCAATTTCTTGTCAGGACAAGAAAGGTTTTTATTTTAATTAAATAAACAATAGTTGTTTATTCTATTTCAATGATAAGACTTATAATGTTGCACAATTAGTTAACAATTTATATGTTCTAAGTTGACTCAAATCAAACATTACCTCTAGCATTGTCGTTAAGCCATATTAATTATAAATGCATTTCTGAGTTACATATAGATGAATACTTGGATAAGTTTGATTTTGAATCATACGGAAGATGCGAACTTTGTCTCATTGGCAAAATGACTAAAGCTTCTTTTACCTGATCAGGTGAAAGGGCCACCGAACGACTAGGACTTATACATAATGATGTATATGGTCGAATGCGTATGATGGCAAGGGGTGGCTTATATTACTTTATAACATTTAATGATGATTTCAGTAGATATGGATATGTGGTTCTTATGAAGAACAAATCCGATTCTTTTGAATTGTTCAAAGAATATAAGGCCGAAGTAGAAAAGCAAACAAGGGAAAAGTATAAAAGTTTTACGATCAGATCGTGGAGGAGAATACTTAAGCCTCAAATTCAAGAGTTTCTTGAAGGAATGTGATATTGTATCACAACTTACTCCTTCTAAAATACCTCAATGGAATAGAGATTCTGAGAGGAGAAATCGTACCTTGTTGGACATGGTGCGACCGATGATGAGTCAAGCGGATCTTCCATTCAATTTCTAGGGTTATGCTCTAGAAACGGCTGCATATGCACTTAACCAAGTTCCGACTAAAGCGGTTCAAAATACTCTGTATGAGATATAGAGTGATAAATGTCAAAGCATGTCATTTATGAAAATTTGGGGACGTGAAGCGTTTGTAAAATGTTTAGCCTCTGACAAGCTTGGACCAAAATTAGATAGATGATATTTTATGGGATACCTACGTGAGACTAGGGTATAGTTTTTATAATTCTTCCTGGAACAAAGTGTTTGTTGCTCGGGCCGCTGTATTTCTTATGGGAGAACTACTTTCTAAGAAAATCAGTGGGAGGATAATACATCTCGATGAAGATTGAGAACCATATGATAATATCAAACCAGAGTTGGAATAAGATCAGGATGTACATCAAAAAATGTTGAAAGTAATCATGTCCAAGAAACACAGGTTATTCGTAGATCTAGTAGGATTCACCATGAGCCCGAGAGAAATTATGAATTTCTTTTGACTCAAGATGGTGATATGATGCTTACGGATAATGATAAGCCTTTCACCTACCAAGATGTTGTGAACAGTTCAGACTCCAAGAGATGGCTTGAGGCCATGAAATCCGAGATGGAATCCATGTATCAAAATAAAATATTGACTTTAGTTGATCCACTCGAAGGGGTAAAACCTATAGGGTGCAAGTGGGTTTTCAAGAAGAAAATTGACATGGATGGTAAAGTACAGACTTATAAGACGCGACTAGTGGCAAAAGTTTCAGACTAATTCATAGTATAGACTATGATGAGACTTTTTCACCGGTTACTATGGTCAAGTCTATCAGGATTTTGTTAGAAATAGTTGCTTACTTTGACTATGAGATTTGGCAAATGGATGTCAAAACGGCTTTCTTATATGGGAGCCTTGAACAAGATGTATATATGATACAACCTGAGGGTTTTATCGATCCAAAATTTGCTAAGGTAGTTTGTAAGTTGCTTCTATCTATTTATAGATTGAAGCAAGCCTCAAGGAGAATGAATATTCATTTTGATGAAACGGTCAAAGAGTTTGGTTTTATTCAAAATGAAGATGAACCATATGTTTACAAGAAGGTTAGTGGGAGCCATATGACATTCCTAATATTATATGTAGATGACATATAACATATATGGAATGACATACCTTCTCTACAGGCTGTTAAGACTTGGTTGAGAAATAGTTTCTCGGTGAAAGACTTAGGCGATGCTACCTATATATTAGGGATCAAGATCTATAGAGATAGATTGAAAAGATTAATCGACCTAGTCGGAGTACATACATTGATAAAGTATTACATCATTTTATGATGAAAGAGACAAAGAAAGGATATGTTTCGATGTCTCATGGGATAGTGATCTCAAAAGATAATTGCCCCTATATCATTAGATGATAAGGGCCGTTTGACAAAGTTCCAGCTGCGTCAGCAATTGGATCTATAACGTATGCAATGATATGTACTTGTCCTGATATTTCGTATGCTTTGAGCATGACGATCAAATACCAGTCTAATCCAGGTGAGGGTCGCTTGATAGTTTTCAAGAATATTCTTAAATACTTAAAGAAGACTAAAGATTTATTTTTGGTGTATAGAGAAGATAGGGAACTGGTTGTAAAGGGTTACACTGATACTAGTTTCTGAACCTAATTTTTCGATAGACAAGGATGATTACGAATTTATGTCTGTTTTGTGTTTTGTCTAAATATAATTGATGTTAGCTTGAATAGTTCACAGCAAGAACATTGATGATTCTATGGAAGCCGAATATATTGATATTTTTTTGAAATAGCCATGAAGACTGTTTAGGCATGTCCTTAGGAAATATCGCCTTATTAATGAGATTAATGATTAAGGAGATATAAATGTAAAGTGCATAGTAATGATAGTGTTGCAGACCCACTGACTAAGACTTTGTCGCAGCAGAAGTACGATGGTCATACTAGTTCCATGAGTATTAGATACATGGGTGATTGGCTCTAGTGCAAGTGGGAGATTGTTAGTGTTTGTGCCCTAGAGACAACACTATGATGTTTTAGTTTAAGACATTAGGATTATTAATGTTTATGTTCTATTGATTATTCTATTTATAATTTATTAATTCTTAATTTACTACGATATAAATGTTAGATTAATAAATGTCCTTGGAATATGATATGCAATTCTATATCTCTAAGTACGTGACTTAGAAATGAGATTATCAGAATAGTATTAATATTCCTAAAGGTCCCTAGTCGAGTATTATTATTAAGGGACAATAATAATGCATTAAGGCTGGTGTGTTTGTTGACTGATGATCATATCTCATTGATCATAGGTATAGTGATACTAAAGTAAAAAACATAGGCAGATGTACATGTACATGGTGCTGGACAGACCCAATATGAGATTCTACATGTCTGTTGTGTCATAAGTAATTCTCACAGTGATAATGATGTAATGGTCCTTAGACCTGAAGTCATTATATTTCTATACGAGAATTAATGTACATTGATTCCATTAAAAGTTATCCTTGACCGGATAATGATAAAAGTGGACATTAGGTATATTATGAATCGTATGAGAAATATGAATGATCTAGATGGGATTTAACCCTCCTATTTTAGGAGTGATATTATTGGCCTCTTGTGTGAGCTAGACTATGAAATGCGTGGCCACGCTCAAATGTTGATTTGTTATGATAGTCTACTCATTGATCAAGGAAAATTGGATTAAACTATGATGAGGATGACACATTACATGCCTCTAGTTTAATCTATAATATTTGGTTAAAGGGATTATATTATATTGTACATTATTCACGAAAGGTTTAATCGATCACCGATTCAATTATTATTACTTGGGTAGCAATGATGTATTACTAAATGTCGCTCACTGTTTACGATTTTAAATTAGATTTAAAATTCGTTGCCAACATAATAATAACCTATAGGGTCACACACAAAGAATGCTTGAAGGATTATTTAATTTAAATTGGTTTAAATTAAATTAAAGTAATTCGAATTATTTATAATATTAATTAAGTATGACTTAATTAATTAGATAAATATTGATATTCAAATTTACTAATATTAATTATGAAATTTATTTGTGAAATAATTAAGTGAGACTTAATTATAATACAAATAGAAATTTCGAATTAATAATAACTCCTAATTAGTTAAGAGTTATAATTTGTTTTTATACTCTCTATATAATATCTCTTGTGTGGCTGATTTTGCAAGCAAGTTTTTTACTAAAACCCTAGCCACCAAGGGAGAAGATGGAGAGAGCGAGAAGAAACGAGTTTGTGCTAGTACACATCCAATCCTTGAGTTCAAGCATTCGTGTGGATACCAATAAAGCGTAGATCGCGAGAGCGGGATGCGTGGTGATTGAACAAGCTTTGGATCTCCATTAGTCAACCAATTGGTAAAGCTTCTTAAGGTAAACAATCTGATCTACGAATTAAATATATGTTTTTCGCATGGATCCTGTGGTGGGTTTCGAAAATTCTATTTTTTTACGTTTTTAATTACTATTTCTGTTGCGTTTATGTGCTCGAAACCCTTCATAAACATCTATTTATCAATACCAATCATCAGATAATTCACTTAATAATCACATAATAATCATTTATTAATAAAATAATTACACGGGATATTCTGGATATTACATCACCTCTTTAAGAAGTTTGGAAAGAAACTACTTAAGACCCATGTCGAATGTAATTATGCTACAAAACTGTAATGATCCCTGCACGAAGTGCAAATTTTTTTTGTGGGTTGATCCACCCTACACTGATAGAGCCCGAGAAGTTATACATGAAAACATTGAAGATGAAAGACGTCGAATTGGCTAAAATGAAACAATGGGATTCTTTCTAGCCTCTTGAATTGCAGTAACTCCAATTTCTACATACTCATCATCACTACATTGATAATCATCCATTTCTTTATCGCATTAGTGGCAAGACTCACATGATACACATACAGCAAAATATTATAAGCACATTCTTAACTTAGTTTGTAACACCCCCAAATCCGGGGTCGGGGATCCGGGTTGTCACGAGTTCCATTTCCCTTAATAATACTCAATCTTAATAAACAACAACTACTGCGTACTGTGACCCCACAATATACACACTACAAGTTATAGTCTCAGAGATGAATACCAAAAATAACACAAGTCATTTTATTCCACAATTATAAGTCATTACACCTCAAAAGGGTTTCTGAATAGATTTACATAATCTTTGCCATTACTACAATTCGTAAATATACATAAGTCTGGTACATCAAAAGTTGAAAGCCTAGCCTATTGGTAGTTCCTACCTCAGCTACAGCGGCATCAACGCCTACAGGAAACTGTGGAACATTACCTATCCACTCACGAGCTGGGAGCTTGGTCCTGTTCATCTTGTTTATATATTGTTGTGTGATGAAAGAAGAAAGTAAGGGTGAGCAACAAGCCCACCGAAATAATATGTATAATACTTTACAATATATGAGCATTCTCATAGTACTCATGAAAGTCTTTTGGTCCAGCAAAAATGAACCAAGTTTGATATCTTAACGCGACCAAGTCGCCAAATAATCAGTATATATGTATATATATACTTTTCAAAATCTTTGAAATCCACTTCCATCCATAATATACACAGAGTTCCAGTCTATAACTGTATAAAATATTGTTGCAAGGTGATCTCATATATCTAACCTTGTCTCAACATTTTTCTGAAAATCTTTGTCATACATAAGATAATCATTTACTAGATATAAGTTAAAAAGATGAAGTTACAAGATACTCCAATATACTTATATCTTTTCCGAATACTACTTGAACTACCATTGTTCAAGTTATAATCAGTTTCAAAAGTTAATCACATAGATGAGACTACGAGATAAGACTTGAATAGATTCAATCTTTGAAATATCATTTAAAGAAATGAAGTTACTAGATATTTCATTAATTCCCGATATATATATACACCTATATATATATCTCATACATTCCTCGAAACCCTCTGTTATGAAAAGTATAAACAGAGTTATAATACCCAATAAATTTGGAACGAAGAGAATTTTAGCATAAACCCGATATCTTATTGACCAGACAAAGATACCAATAAGTAACCTTTTCTACTGTAGATGGATGAATTCCTCGTCGGTCATCACCCTGGCCGCATTAGGACCTCGCGCTAGACCGTTACCCAGCCACTCACGTGTGGATGGACTGTCACCCAGCCTCTTACACCTTCATAGACCGTACCCTGGCCTGTCGCTTATGTCGACTCAATTAGATGGACTTACTTCCCGAACATTGGGCAAGTAATCAAATTGTTTTCTCAAAACAGCAACCTCGTTGCGAATATAAAATACACCACATAGCCGGATCCCTTAGATTTTTGAGCGAGTATTCAAGTCCCCTTCGAAAGGAAGATCTTAAATTTGAAACTGAGTTTTGGGATCCGCTCTAACTTTTAAATCATTTTGAAGACTCGAAAACATTTTTAAGAATGTTTGGAGTAATGCTGATTTAGTAAAATAAATCAGTCCGGATATGTTGGAAAATATCTGAATATTATTATTTAAATAATATTCCCATAAAGGATAATCTTTATAAAAATAAATGAAGTAGAAGTTTTAAAACTCATACCTGAAATGAATAATAATAACAAAGATATACTTATACGAAAGTACGATCTTTATTTGAATAATCGAAAATAAGTTTGATTATTATTCAAAACTATCGAATATACCTTATTCGATTAATAGTTATTGAAAACTATATATATAGATATATAAATATATAAATATATATATATATATATTATACTCAAGAACATCGACTCCCGGTTTAGAAAAATGTTCACCTTTGGGTCTCCTATACTAAGGGTATACGCGACTACTGCTTATCTCTAGCATATGTATTATGCAGTTTATAAGAATTTGAATTGATAATAGAATATCAAGATTTCACAACATGTGTAATAACCCCAAAATTTTGAACTTTTTGAAACCCTTATGAATAGTGTTTTTGCTGATATTGCTGAATAAGAAAACTTTTCATGCCACACTATGTAGGGGTTCTTTTATGGATATTCTGAGATTTTATGGGTACTCTATATGATATATAAGTGTATGTAAAGATCGTCAGTGTCCAAATTTGAACCTTTTGATTTTTCCCGAAAATCCACCAGATATCGAAAGAATTGAGTATAAGGTAACAGGATAAAAAGGAATTAAATTCAAGGATTTTAATAGAGGATCATAAAAGGAATATAATGTATTGAGAAAGGTTAAGGGAACCTAAGTAATAAGATTCCGGGTATGATCCCTCAAACGATAAACAAAAACGAAAGTTAAGCGAACCGTATAACAGATCAGCGGTCATTAGCCAAATAATTAAAAGCTAATCAAAGAGATTAGTGAGGATGATGTCATCAAACCAATAAGAAGAGGACAAAGGAGGGAGGGTGACATCACATGGTGACATAAGCATGACCAAGCAAAGTGTGTTGTTGGTTGAATTAGAACCACATAAAAATTACCATGGTAAAAAGGTAACAAAACAAATCAAAATGTCAACCAACCAAGCCAACAATTCATTTTCACCAAAAACACAAAATTATCTCACCATTCTTCATCAAGCTCTCGGCTTTTTCTTCTTTTCCAAAGCAAGAAAATCAAAATCATAGTTCCAAGCTTTGTTAAATTGTAAGGTAATTATCTAAGACTCCTTATGCATAGTTATGGATATCCTATAAGTTTGAGCTCCTAAATCATTCACAATCTCTTCCTAAAAATCATGGAAGAAGATGATGAATAGTGTTTTTCAAGAACTAAAATTTTTGCTCTTGAAGATTTGTTTAGATTAAGCTTGGATAAGGACTTTAAGGGTGATTCCAAGCTATTCACTTGATTCTCCACTCTCCAAGGAAGGTATAACCCCTCCAAACCCTAACTTTATTTTAGTAATTAGGTTTAGTTTTGTTGTTATAATTCATGAGAGGCTTGCTTGTTGTGAATGTAGAGATTAGTTGGTTTTGTGAAGTTTTTGGAGTGGTAGTTCTTGGATTGTTGATTAATGAACTTAAGAGTAGTTTAAATTCATGTTTAAGAATAGTATAAATTGATAATGTGGAGTTGTTGGGGCTGTTATGATGAAGTATGGATGGAGTGTTGGTTGGGATGTTTATTGTGAGTTGATTGTGAGATGATTTGGAGTGGTTTAAATTTGGGTAATCGCGTAAACATAGCCGTCGTAATGTCCGATTTACTTTAGGCTGTTTTTGTTCTTAACATTAGGACCCGTGAACTCACTGATAGGTTTTGACCATTGCCATGATTAGATAGTTCATGTTACAAGCTTCGTTTTGATATGTAGTTCATTACCCCTCGCCTTACTTTAAAACATAGGTTAAAGACCTAAAAGGACTAATTGGAGTATGAAACATTTATGTAAAGTGTATTAGGCAGTTGGTAAGACACTCGCGAAAAAATCGCCTTAAAACTCTTAACGGTTAATTTATTAAAAATGGTGGAGCCGAGGGTACTCGAGCGACTTAAGAGAATCATTAAGCGCAAAGCGAGCGTTAGAGTCTAAATTGGTTAAAGTATAGATTTATAAGTGACTTTGGTTTAATTCCAACTAATATGTTGTTTATAGGTTACCAGACTCGTCCCAAGCCATTTATAACCCCCAGTCGCTCAGGCAAGTTTTCTATCCGTTATACTGTTGTTGTGATGTATACATTTGTATATGCATTATCTTGCGATAGATGCATGATGGTTAATTAGCAAATTCTTGCAATATATTGTAGCATGTGATATGGTATATATGCATGCCTGTTTCGTATTCTTGACACATATATCTGTTGATTCAGTTGATAATACCTATGCTAGAGATAAGCGGTAATTTGCATATACCCTTAGTATAGGGGACCCAAAGGTGAACTTTTTCTAAAATCGGGAGTCGAGGCTCCCGAGTATAATATATATATCTATATATATATATGAATAGTTTTCAAAACTATGAATCGAATAAGGTTTATTCGATAACTTTATTTTATTAATGAATATTCATTCGAGGGCTTATGACCCCGTTTATTTTATTAATGAATATTATTTTGAATATTCATTCGAGGGCTTATGACTCCGATTATTTACTAAATAATATTCTTTATTTTATTAAAGAATAATGTGTCGAAAATCAAACTTACTTTTGATTATTCAAATAAAGATATTACTTTCGTATAAGTACATCTTTGATTATTTAAGATTCATTTCAAGTATAAGTGTTACAACTTCTACTTCAATTATTTTTATAAAGATTATTCTTTATGGGAATATTATTTAAATAATAATATTCAGATATTTTCTAAAAAAATGTTTTGCGAGTCTTCAAAATTATTTTAAAAGTTAGAGCGGATCCCAAAACTCATTTTATATTTAAGATCCTCCTTTCGAAGGGGATTTAAATACTCGCTCAAAACCTGAGGGATCCGGCTCTGTGGTGTGTTTTATATTCGCAACAAGGTTGCTGTCTTGATAAAAGAGTTTTTGATTACTTACCCAATACTCGGGAAGTAAAATTCTTGGAACAAGTTAATCCATTAACAGGCATCGCCTGGGAAATATCGGTGAGTTTTCCTTTCCAACTAGATATGACTTCTTGGTGGAGCCGTATCAACAAGTTTCTGCTTGGGGAAAGTGGGGACGAGCTTTACGTTTCAGAGTCATGGATTTCATCTGAACTAGGAGTGGCGTAAGTGGTCGAGTGGCGCCGGCCCAGCCTAATTATATTGGCCCAAATGGCCTGGAAGTTCCGCTAAGACGGTCCATTCCTTAGGAGTCCAGTGTTCGGTTGACAAGTGTTAGGGCGAAATCACGCACTAATATTCACGCAAGTATACGCGTTCGCAAGTAATATAGAATACTTTCTAGTTCGTTCCCTCAGAGACTCAGACTAATTTATTGTCTAATTTAACTCACTCACCAATGTATGACTACTTCTCAATGTTAAGATAATAACACTTAAAATTGTTGATTAAATATTAACTATAATTAACTACTTAATTAACCACTTAACTAACACTTCAATTTATCAATAATAAAACACTCATGAGATCACAACTTCATTATTACTTCCTTCTATAGCCATAGTTATTACCTTTAGCATGTGACAGTGATGATATTAATCGAATAACACGAAACTGATAAAAGCCAACTTTCATTGTACTAATACCATTCTACCAAACATCCACAATTAAGATAGAAGTTGAATAGTCATCAATTATGTTGAGTTCCTATATGTCTACAGAAATTGACAACACAATGATTTAAGCACAAGTTATTCCTTTTTGATTACATAGGGCAAATAAAACTGTTAGAGTTACCCACTAATCATGCACAACGTACATGAACCTATGCTAGCATGGCAAGTTCTAAATCTCAAGATCCACCGTCGCTTCACAAGAGATTAACACCCTATCTTATATGTTCGTGACGCACATAAGACGAATACGCACAACCAATACTAGATATCATGCAACCATCACATACTAAAGTATTAAACAATTAACTAAAGAATTCCATAATAAATCCGTTGCAACCCCATGATCACGATTAGCCCATAATAGAACTTATCGCCATCATGGGTTCATATGAAATCATGATAAACAAACACAAGAAAATAATAACTAAACTTATTATATTAAAATAGAGTATGCAAGTATATTCACGCAAGTATACGCGTTCGCAAGTAATATAGAATACTTTCTAGTTCGTTCCCTCAGAGACTCAGACTAATTTATTGTCTAATTTAACTCACTCACCAATGTATGACTACTTCTCAATGTTAAGATAATAACACTTAAAATTGTTGATTAAATATTAACTATAATTAACTACTTAATTAACCACTTAACTAACACTTCAAATTATCAATAATAAAACACTCATGAGATCACAACTTCATTATTACTTCCTTCTATAGCCATAGTTATTACCTTTAGCATGTGACAGTGATGATATTAATCGAATAACACGAAACTGATAAAAGCCAACTTTCATTGTACTAATACCATTCTACCAAACATCCACAATTAAGATAGAAGTTGAATAGTCATCAATTATGTTGAGTTCCCATATGTCTACAGAAATTGACAACACAACGATTTAAGCACAAGTTATTCCTTTTTGATTACATAGGGCAAATAAAATTGTTAGAGTTACCCACTAATCATGCACAACGTACATGAACCTATGCTAGCATGGCAAGTTCTAAATCTCAAGATCCACCGTCGCTTCACAAGAGATTAACACCCTATCTTATATGTTCGCGACGCACATAAGACGAATACGCACAACCAATACTAGATATCATGCAACCATCACATACTAAAGTATTAAACAATTAACTAAAGAATTCCATAATAAATCCGTTGCAACCCCATGATCACGATTAGCCCATAATAGAACTTATCGCCATCATGGGTTCATATGAAATCATGATAAACAAACACAAGAAAATAATAACTAAACTTATTATATTAAAACAGACTACGCAAGTATATTCACGCAAGTATACGCGTTCGCGAGTAATATAGAATACTTTCTAGTTCGTTCCCTCAGAGACTCAGACTAATTTATTGTCTAATTTAACTCACTCACCAATGTATGACTACTTCTCAATGTTAAGATAATAACACTTAAAATTGTTGATTAAATATTAACTATAATTAACTACTTAATTAACCACTTAACTAACACTTCAATTTATCAATAATAAAACACTCATGAGATCACAACTTCATTATTACTTCCTTCTATAGCCATAGTTATTACCTTTAGCATGTGACAGTGATGATATTAATCGAATAACACGAAACTGATAAAAGCCAACTTTCATTGTACTAATACCATTCTACCAAACATCCACAATTAAGATAGAAGTTGAATAGTCATCAATTATGTTGAGTTCCTATATGTCTACAGAAATTGACAACACAACGATTTAAGCACAAGTTATTCCTTTTTGATTACATAGGGCAAATAAAACTGTTAGAGTTACCCACTAATCATGCACAACGTACATGAACCTATGCTAGCATGGCAAGTTCTAAATCTCAAGATCCACTGTCGCTTCACAAGAGATTAACACCCTATCTTATATGTTCGCGACGCACATAAGACGAATACGCACAACCAATACTAGATATCATGCAACCATCACATACTAAAGTATTAAACAATTAACTAAAGAATTCCATAATAAATCCGTTGCAACCCCATGATCACGATTAGCCCATAATAGAACTTATCGCCATCATGGGTTCATATGAAATCATGATAAACAAACACAAGAAAATAATAACTAAACTTATTATATTAAAACAGACTACGCAAGTATATTCACGCAAGTATACGCGTTCGCAAGTAATATAGAATACTTTCTAGTTCGTTCCCTCAGAGACTCAGACTAATTTATTGTCTAATTTAACTCACTCACCAATGTATGACTACTTCTCAATGTTAAGATAATAACACTTAAAATTGTTGATTAAATATTAACTATAATTAACTACTTAAATAACCACTTAACTAACACTTCAATTTATCAATAATAAAACACTCATGAGATCACAACTTCATTATTACTTCCTTCTATAGCCATAGTTATTACCTTTAGCATGTGACAGTGATGATATTAATCGAATAACACGAAACTGATAAAAGCCAACTTTCATTGTACTAATACCATTCTACCAAACATCCACAATTAAGATAGAAGTTGAATAGTCATCAATTATGTTGAGTTCCTATATGTCTACAGAAATTGACAACACAACGATTTAAGCACAAGTTATTCCTTTTTGATTACATAGGGCAAATAAAACTGTTAGAGTTACCCACTAATCATGCACAACGTACATGAACCTATGCTAGCATGGCAAGTTCTAAATCTCAAGATCCACCGTCGCTTCACAAGAGATTAACACCCTATCTTATATGTTCGCGACGCACATAAGACGAATACGCACAACCAATACTAGATATCATGCAACCATCACATACTAAAGTATTAAACAATTAACTAAAGAATTCCATAATAAATCCGTTGTAACCCCATGATCACGATTAGCCCATAATAGAACTTATCACCATCATGGGTTCATATGAAATCATGATAAACAAACACAAGATAATAATAACTAAACTGATTATATTAAATTAGAGTATGTCACAAGAGTAAATAAGTCAAAGCAAGAAAACTAGCATCCAATGTTACAACGAAACAAGAATCACAAGAATATATGCTTCCTCTTCGTTGCTGTGTGCTAAATCAGTCTTCTTCCTTATCTCATTCGCTTCTTGCGCAAAACACAAACTAAAACATAATCTCCTCTTAATACTCTATGAAAACGTCTCAAATCTACTTATATAATAGTCCCATAAAACTCAGATTACATAGAAGTGGAAGCCAAACAGAAGTAGAAGTCTAAAATAATATATCTTTTTCCCCGACCCTGCGCGGCCGCTCAGCATTTCTGCGCGGGCGCGCAAGGCTGCTGCGCGGCCGCTCAATATTGCTGCGCGGGCGCGCAGGACCCTTCTGGAAAAATTCCATGTTTGCTCCGTTTCTTCGCCATAATCTGCCCGTTCTTTTCCTCTCGCAATGGTGAACACATGCCAAGGCTTATTCTTGATGATTCCTCCTCCGAAATGCAACTAATACCCTGAAATGCATAAACACTAGAAAAACGCATCAAATACACAAAATACTTGATTTCAAGACACCAATTTAAGCCATTTTAAGACGTTCTAAGTGGTATAAAATGCCACTTATCACACCCCCAAACTTAAATCGATGCTTGTCCTCAAGCGTCACAGACTCAAAAACAAATAAAAATATGCATGAATGCAATCTATATGAAAATGCAACGATCCCCCTTACTACAATTAACCAACCAAATTGTCACGTCTCAACGAATGCAGTTAGACACTAAAGATCAATAAACTCATGCAAACGGACATACCGCCAGAAACGTGGTGTGTGCAAATGCTTAACAGATATGCTTTGGAACTAGACCAATTACTATGACTAGACTATCCTCAAGGCAATCCTACGATTATACAAAGAATAAAAATTCTAGGCACAAAGTGATATACAACACTACAAGAACTCTGGAGCTTACTACGGAATCGTGCTTTTTATTTATAACTCAAATGCTTATTTGACCGTGCAATGAGTGAGGTCCACAAAAGACTTATACAATGGTATCCATGTAACGAGCGTTAGGTTAGCGGATCCCAGACTCTAAAAGCCTTAGGTCACTAGGCACAAAGTCCCCTAAGAACTTAATAACTCGAATACCAAAGAGCCCACTCTTGATCAATTATGCAAAAAAAATTTTTTTTTTTTTCTCTGAGCAAGTGCATTTCGCTCCATCTTGCTCAACCCTAGACTACTCGCATAACATACGAGCCGGCTACTAGCCATTTGACGCCTAGCCACAACTAGCAACAAATTCCATTTTTACTCCATTTTTTTCTTTTTCATGCCTTTACCACTAAGAACCTATTATCAAATTCTAAGCATAATAAATAGATTATCCTCGAAAATAATCAGATCATAACAACAATCTAGCCCTTAAGCATTCTCTAAGACTTAGTGACAATACAAGTGCTTCTAGCAAGCATATCAACCTACACAACTTAATATCACTTTAATGCTATCACTACACTTGCATCAATATCACAATTCAGTCGATAAATTATTGCAAAAGGGATCATGGTATATGCATGAGCTATATGATATGACAAACAAATAAAGCTATATATACAAAAAAAACTATATGGCAAAAATTATGCAACTATATGAACTAACTATTATGAATATGCAGCTATATGACACACATAAAATATTCCTTAACTACCACCCCCAAACTTAAAATCTTCACTGTCCCCAGTGAAGGTAGTAGAAAGGAACACAGGGTATACCTACTCGGAGTCATCATCATCATCACCCTCAGTGGGTGGAGTATCAGGCGGTGGGTATGCAGAGTCCTCACCAAAAACTGGCCACTGGATATCAGCTCCAAGGCCTCGAAAAGCAGTCCCTAACGCAAGAGTGAGCTCCTGAGCAAACCTGCTCTGCGTCTCATACATGGCATCCATCCGCCGTGAAAGCCTCCTATACTGGGCATCACCCATCCCAGCACCCTCCTGAGCTCTCGAAGAACTAGCCTCACCACGCCCTGGCCTAGCCATAGTAGCACCTCGTGCTGGACGTCCTCCTGGAAGACGATAACCCAGCCCATGCTCCTCAGGCTCACCACCGGTCCATTCCTGCATCCCATTCAGAGTGCCAGAATCTATCGGAGCTGCTGGCAACTGCAACTGCTCATGAGCCGGCCAGTTCACTCCTACTGCTCGGCATAGCTTCGTAACCGTGGATGCATAAGGGATGTTCATATGCTTTGCTCCCCTCAAAAACTTCAGAATTCCTTGGTATATAAACTCACCAAGGTCCACATAGTATTCCTCATTCAGAATTCCCCACAACAGCTGTGCTCTCTCAACTGTGACCTCATGTGCATGTGAAGAAGGCAAAATATTAGCACATATAAATGCATTCCATGCACGGGCATACCTGTTCATGGCGATCGCCGGAAAGTGACGATACTCATTATTGGCTGGACTGCGGTTCCAAACTGTGCCCGGTCGACAGAGAGTCGCACAAATCAAATCCAAGTCAAAGTCCTCAGCAGTCTTTTCATTCCAGTTCTCCTCCTCGGGCTTCCTCTCTCGCTGTCCAATCACACGGCAAATCGCCGCAGGATGATAATCAACCGTCAGCCCACGAACTACAGAAAACCCATTCTTTTCAGCCTTCACGTTCGCGTAGAACTTGCGAACAACACTCATCGGTACTGCTTCGGGTGACTCACAAAAAGCTATCCACCCCTTCTCTGCAATCATGGGCAACAACTCACCATCCCTCCCTGATGGTAAAAACCCCCTCTCCTTCAGAATCGGCTTCCCCAACAGCCTAGTGTACTCCTCCTCCGCAGCTCTGTCAGTTAACCGAGGCCTTGCAGCAGTACCCCTTGATGAATCAGCAGTAGGAACTGTGCTGCTGCTGTCAATAGTGCGTGCTCTCTTGGGTGCCATTGATTTGTGAATAAAAGTGTGTAAAAACTGATTTTTTGATGTTTATGAGAGGGTTTAAGTGTAGGAAGTTTGTGGGAGATATGTAGGATAGATGTATGTATATATAGGGTGTGGAGTAGGTTAAATTAGATTAGGAGTGGGGTTGAGGGATAAAATCATGGGGTAATGGGAAAAGAATTCGTGGGTTTATGGCTGTGATGGGTTTTTGTGTGTTTTTTTTTTTTCTGATCTGTAAAAAAATTCTGGAACTCGACCCCTGCGCGGCCGCTCAGCATTTCTGCGCGGGCGCGCAGAAAGCTGCGCTGCCGCTCAGCATAGCTGCGCGGGCGCGCAAAGGGTCTCTGGAAAAAAAAAATTTCAGCCCCTGTTTTCTGATTTTTTTGTATTTTTGGATAGGTTATTAACTTCTAAGGGTTCCTGTAACAACAATTCATGGGTTGCCTCCCACGCAGCGCTTCTTTTTCGTCATTAGCTTGACGTTCCGTACCTTTCTCACGTAGTCAACAACATGGCACTAACCACCTCTCGGTTTGCCATGTCCCCATAGTAGTGTTTCAACCGCTGACCGTTAACCTTGAATGCTTGGTCCGAATCATTCTCAAAAATTTCTACCGCTCCATGTGGAAACACAGTTTTGACAATAAAAGGTCCAGACCACCTTGATTTCAACTTCCCAGGAAAAAGTCGGAGCCGAGAGTTGAATAACAGAACTTGTTGCCCTGGCATAAATAACTTAGGATGTAGCTTCCTATCGTGCACCTCTTCACCTTTTCCTTATACATTTTGTTATTCTCGTACGCTTGAAGTCGAAATTCATCAAGTTCATTAAGCTGAAGCATTCTTTTCTTACCAGCTGCATCTAAATCCAGGTTCAATTTCTTCAATGCCCAGTAGGCCTTATGCTCAAGCTCCGCCGGTAGATGACATCCCTTACCGTACACCAACTGAAACGGTGACATCCCAAGTGGATTTTTGTATGCTGTTCTGTAAGCCCAAACAGCTTCATCGAGCTTTAAAGACCAATCCTTCCTTGACGGACAAACAACCTTCTCTAGAATGCGCTTTATCTCTCTGTTAGACACTTCCGCTTGACCATTTGTTTGCGGATGATAGGCAGTAGCTACTCGATGATTCACATTATAACGCTGCATCATAGAAGTGAACTTACGGTTGCAAAAATGCGATCCTTCATCACTTATGATTACCCGAGGTGTTCCAAACCTTGTGAAAATTTGCTTATAAAGAAAATTTAGCACTGCCTTTGCATCATTTGTCGGTAAAGCTTTAACTTCGACCCATTTTGAGACATAATCGACTGCCAGCAAGATGTACTGATTATTGCAAGATGAGATAAAAGGCCCCATGAAATCGATTCCCCATACATCAAAGACCTCGACTTCAAGCATCACATTTAATGGCATCTCATCCTTCCTTGACAAATTTCCCACTCTTTGGCAACGATCACACCTTAAAACAAACTGATGAGCATCCTTGAACAAAGTAGGCCAGAAAAAACCTGCTTGCAGAATACGAGCTGCCGTCTTCTCACCTCCATAGTGTCCACCATAAACCGTGGAATGGCAGTCTCGTAATATCCCCTCCGTCTCACAGAACGGGATACATCTCTTGATGATCTGGTCAGCTCCCTGTCTAAACAAATATGGTTCATCCCACATATACCACTTCACCTCATGCAGAAACTTCTTCTTTTGAGCGGATGTCAAATTAGGAGGCATTATATTGCTGACAAGATAGTTTACAATATCTGCAAACCATGGTTCTTCCTCCTGAATTGCAAACAACTGCTCATCCGGAAAAGATTCATTGATTAACGTCCTATCTTGTGAAGTAGAATCGGGATTCTCCAACCTAGAGAGATGGTCAGCTACTTGATTCTCAGTACCTTCTCTATCTTTGATCTCTAACTCAAATTCTTGAAGTAAAAGCACCCAACGAATGAGTCTCGGCTTCGAATCCTTCTTAGAAACCAGATAGCGAATAGCTGCATGATCAGTGAATACTGTCACTTTCGTACCAAGCAGATAAGATCGAAATTTCTCAAAGCCAAAGACTATAGCCAAAAGCTCCTTCTCAGTAGTGGTGTAGTTCAATTGGGCCCCATTTAAAGTCTTACTCACATAGTAGACCACATGGAAGAGATTTTTCTTGCGCTGTCCCAGAACTGCACCTACCGCATAATCACTCGCATCACACATCATCTCAAACGGTTATGTCCAATCTGGTGCTGTAATAACTGGTGCCGTGATCAAACTCTCCTTGAGAGTCTCGAATGCTGCCAAACATTCATCATCAAATTTAAAAGGCACATCTTTCTCAAGTAAATTGCACAACGGCTTAGATATCTTTGAAAAGTCCTTGATGAATTGCCGATAAAAACCCGCATGACCGAGAAAACTACGGATTCCTTTCACCGAATTAGGTGGGGGAAGATTTTCAATGACTCCCACCTTGGCCTTGTCCACCTCCAGACCTTTGCTAAAGACCTTATGCCCAAGGATAATGCCTTCACGCATCATAAAATGACATTTCTCCCAATTAAGCACCAAATTAGTTTCCACGCATCTTTTGAGTACGGCGCGCAGATTATTTAAACATTCATCATATGAGTGTCCAAAGACGGAGAAGTCATCCATGAACACTTCGACGTTATTTCCAATCATGTCAGAGAATATAGCCATCATACATCTCTGAAAGGTGGCCGGGGCGCCACATAACCCAAACGAAACTCTACGAAAAGCAAATGTGCCAAATGGACAAGTGAAGGTAGTCTTTTCCTGATCCTCTGGTGCAATACAAATCTGATTATACCCGGAATAACCATCCAGAAGACAAAAATACTCATGTCCCGCCAATCTGTCAAGCATTTGATCAATGAATGGGAGAGGGAAGTGATCCTTCCTTGTGGCTTTGTTCAATTTTCTATAATCCATGCATACTCTCCATCCTGTAACTGTTCGAGTAGGGATGAGCTCATTCTTTTCATTTGCGACCACAGTGATACCTCCTTTCTTAGGTACACATTGCACGGGGCTCACCCATGAACTGTCAGAAATAGGATAAATGATGCCTGCATCTAGCCATTTCAGAATTTCTTTCTTCACCACCTCCTTCATGATCGGGTTCAGTCTTCGCTGCTGTTCCACAGTTGGCTTACTACCTTCCTCTAACAGAATTTTATGCATACAATATGAAGGACTTATCCCCTTGATGTCTGCTATAGTCCATCCTATAGCCGATTTGAATTCTCTCAAAATCCTTAAGAGCTTGTCTTCCTCACTACCTGAAAGGTCAGCTGAAATAATAACAGGTAACGTAGATGAATCACCTAAAAAAGCATACCTCAAGTGTTCAGGTAATGGTTTAAGCTCCAAGGTAGGTGCTTTCTCTGTTGATGGTTTGAGCTTCCCTTCAGCATTCTTAAGGTCAGAAGTACCAAGAGATTCAAATGGTATGTCGAGCTTTCGCTTCCATGGAGAAGCGTTCAGATATTGTAATTGCTCGTTGCTATCTTCATCATCGCTGTCAAAATCCCCCACTAAGGCCTTTTCCAATGCATCAGACATTAGCATGTGATCGAGTTCCGAAGTAACCGCAGAATCAATCACATCCACTTTTAAGCACTCCTCATCTTCTGTAGGGAATTTCATTGCCTTGAATACGTTGAAGGTCACATCCTGATCTTGGACCCGCATAGTAAGTTCCCCTTTTTGCACATCTATCAAGGTACGGCCAGTAGCCAAGAAAGGCCTCCCCAAGATTATGGGAATCTTCATATCTTCCTCAAAATCCAGAATAACAAAATCTGCAGGAAAGAAGAGCTTATCCACCTTGACGAGCACATCCTCAACTATGCCCCTTGGGTAAGTAATGGAACGGTCCGCCAATTGTAGCGACATGTATGTGGGTTTTGGATCAGGCAGATCCAGCTTTTTAAAGATCGACAACGGCATCAGATTAATGCTTGCTCCTAAATCACAAAGGCACTTGTCAAAAGTTAGATTGCCAATGGTGCAAGGAATGGTGAAGCTTCCTGGATCTTTCAGTTTTGGTGGTAACTTTTGTTGCAGAACCGCGCTGCATTCTTCCGTGAGAGCAACGGTTTCAAGGTCATCCAGTTTCACCTTCCTTGAAAGAATAGTCTTCATAAACTTCGCATAACTAGGCATTTGTTCCAGAGCCTCAGCGAAAGGTATATTGATGTGAAGTTTCTTGAACACCTCCAGAAACTTCCCGAACTGTCTATCCAGCTTTTGTTGCTGCAATCTCTTAGGAAAAGGTGGTGGAGGATAGAGCTATTTCTCCCCTGTATTAGCCTCAGGCAGAGTATGTTCAACAGTAGTCTTCCTTGGTTCCACCGCTTTCTCCTTTTGCTTAGATTCTTCATCTCTAACTTCAGCTTCGACTTCTTTTGCCTTTCCAGCATCAGCTACTTTTCCAGACCTTAAGGTAATAGCCTTGACTTGCTCTTTAGCTTCCTTCCTGCCTGGTACTTCTGTGTCACTGGGAAGAGTGCCAGGTTGACGATTGAACACTGCATTGGCTAATTGACCGATTTGATTTTCTAAGGTCTTGATAGAAACCGCCTGACTCTTGCACAACAGCTTAAGTTCCTCAAAATCAGCACTAGTAGGTGCAGCTGTACTTCCCTGTTGAGGATATGATTGCCTTGTAGCATACTGCTGTGGTTGCTGGAATCCAGGTGGGTTAAACTGTTTACTTACTCCTTGCTGATATGTTGGCTGAATAGCATTTTGATTATTCCCCCAGCTGAAATTTGGATGATTTCTGTTGTTAGGATGATAGGTCGCTGGCACAGGCTGCTGTTGTCGCTGATAATTATTCACATACTGAACAGATTCATTGACAAGAGAACACTGATCTGTAGCATGAGAACCTGCACAAAGCTCACAAACTATAGCTATTTGATTAACTCCATACGTAGCCAAAGAATCAACCTTCATTGATAGCGCTTGGAGCTGGGCTGCAATAGCGGTGGCTGCATCAACTTCCAGAATACCTGCTACCCTGCCTGACGTCATCCTCTGAGTTGGATTTTGATGCTCATTTGCAGCCATCATCTCGATAAGATTATACGCCTCAGTATAGCTTTTAGCCCATAAGGCGCCTCCAGCTGCTGCATCGAGCATGGGCCGAGATTGGGCCCCCAAACCATTATAAAAACCAGTGATTACCATCCAATCCGGCATTCCATGATGTGGACATTTTCTCAACATTTCCTTGTAGCGTTCCCAAGCCTCGCACATAGATTCTGTAGGTTGCTGCGCAAATTGAGTAAGAGCACTCCTCATAGCAGCAGTCTTTGCCATTGGATAAAACTTCACCAGAAACTTTTGCGCAAGATCTTGCCACGTAGTGATGGACCCAGCTGGTTCAGAATGTAACCAGTCTTTAGCCTTATCCCTCAGTGAGAATGGGAAGAGCCTCAACTTGATAGCCTCATCAGTCACGCCATTATACTTAGAAGTGCTACAGATCTCGACAAAATTCCTTATGTGCATGTTGGGGTCTTCAGTTGCTGCTCCTCCAAAAGAAACAGAATTCTGCACCATCTGAATAGTGCCCGGCTTGATTTCAAAGGTGTTAGCTTGAATAGCCGGATGAAGGATGCTTGACTGAATGTCATCAATTTTAGGCCGAGAAAAATCCATAAGAGCTGGATCAGCTTGAACAATACGATCTCCCATGTTTACTGGTTCTTTCTGCACAGTTCCTGAATCCGAATCCTCAAAATCTAACTTCTCCGGAGTATCAAGAACTTCGTCTTTCTCCTCAGCTGTATCTAAGGTCCTCTTGCGAGCACGAGAACGAGTTTGCATAAACGCTTGCTAAAGTACCTGAAACACAACCGAAAAGAGTAATTAACTACTACGTCCTAATCACTGAGTCCTAATGACCAATGATGGTAAGTACATAAACTAAACAAATACGCCGAGTCCCCGGCAGCGGCGCCAAAAACTTGTTAGGGCGAAATCACGCACTAATATTCACGCAAGTATACGCGTTCGCAAGTAATATAGAATACTTTCTAGTTCGTTCCCTCAGAGACTCAGACTAATTTATTGTCTAATTTAACTCACTCACCAATGTATGACTACTTCTCAATGTTAAGATAATAACACTTAAAATTATTGATTAAATATTAACTATAATTAACTACTTAATTAACCACTTAACTAACACTTCAATTTATCAATAATAAAACACTCATGAGATCACAACTTCATTATTACTTCCTTCTATAGCCATAGTTATTACCTTTAGCATGTGACAGTGATGATATTAATCGAATAACACGAAACTGATAAAAGCCAACTTTCATTGTACTAATACCATTCTACCAAACATCCATAATTAAGATAGAAGTTGAATAGTCATCAATTATGTTGAGTTCCTATATGTCTACAGAAATTGACAACACAACGATTTAAGCACAAGTTATTCCTTTTTGATTACATAGGGCAAATAAAACTGTTAGAGTTACCCACTAATCATGCACAACGTACATGAACCTATGCTAGCATGGCAAGTTCTAAATCTCAAGATCCACCGTCGCTTCACAAGAGATTAACACCCTATCTTATATGTTCGCGACGCACATAAGACGAATACGCACAACCAATACTAGATATCATGCAACCATCACATACTAAAGTATTAAACAATTAACTAAAGAATTCCATAATAAATCCGTTGCAACCCCATGATCACGATTAGCCCATAATAGAACTTATCGCCATCATGGGTTCATATGAAATCATGATAAACAAACACAAGAAAATAATAACTAAACTGATTATATTAAAACAGAGTACGTCACAAGAGTAAATAAGTCAAAGCAAGAAAACTAGCATCCAATGTTACAACGAAACAAGAATCACAAGAATATATGCTTCCTCTTCGTTGCTGTGTGCTAAATCGGTCTTCTTCCTTATCTCCTTCGCTTCTTGCGTAAAACATAAACTAAAACATAATCTCCTCTTAATACTCTATGAAAACGTCTCAAATCTACTTATATAATAGTCCCATAAAACTCAGATTACATAGAAGTGGAAGCCAAACAGAAGTAGAAGTCTAAAATAATATCTTTTTCCCCGACCCTGCGCGGCCGCTCAGCATTTCTGCGCGGGCGCGCAAGGCTGCTGCGCGGCCGCTCAGCATTGCTGCGCGGGCGCGCAGGACCCTTCTGGAAAAATTCCATGTTTGCTCCGTTTCTTCGCCGTAATCTGCCCGTTCTTTTCCTCTCGCAATGGTGAACACATGCCAAGGCTTATTCTTGATGATTCCTCCTCCGAAATGCAACTAATACCCTGAAATGCATAAACACTAGAAAAACGCATCAAATACACAAAATACTTGATTTCAAGACACCAATTTAAGCCATTTTAAGACGTTCTAAGTGGTATAAAATGCCACTTATCAACAAGTAAATCCGACAGGTTCTCCTCTACATGTAGAAAATGGTGGGGTTGCACTACTACGACTGATCATCGTAAGTGGTCTTCCTGGCGCGACGAAACTCCCGTAATGAGTTCATCATCCAGTTGGACAATTCTGCAACACTACCCAGAGCATTTCGATCGAAAGGCTACGAATGGGTGGTTGCCGAAGCTTTGACAAAGTCAAACAGTTATAATGGTGTTTCCATTGAATGAAGTATCTCGTAACTTAATTTTCTTTAAAAATATTTCAAAGATTGAATCTATTCAAGTTTTAACTTGTGGTCTCATCTATGAGATGACCTTTTGAAACTTATTATACTTTGAACAGTAGTAGTTCAAGTAGATTTCTAAAAATGGTATAAGTATAGTGAAGTAATTGGTAAATTCATCTTCCTTTAAACTTATATCCAGTAAGTAACTACCTTACACTTGATAAAGGATTCTAGTAAGTTATCCATTTAGATACTTGCATTATTGTTTACACTATATATTATCTTGCGAGCTGTAATGCTCACTCTTGCTTCATTTCTTCATCACACAACAACAGTTAGGAAAGATGGCCAGACTCAAGCAGACCCAGCGCAAGCGCGTGGGAAGCGTCCCGCGTCTTCCCGTTGATGTTGTAGCTGCTATAGCTGCAGAGGTAGATCTATTGGTAGATCAGGCATTCTACTTTTGGGGAACCAAATATTGTATAATTATAACTTGTGGCAGATAATGGCAATTAACTGTAAATTTATCAAGTAATCATTTTGGGTTATAATAACTTTTAAATTGTGGATTCAAGGACTTGTACTTATTTCAATTTCATCTCTGAGACTATAACGGGTTGTGGTGTGTGTTAGTGTGGGGTCATAGCATAAGGTTATTTATTATAATTAAGTGAAGTGATATTGTGGAAAGAAAGACCGCGACGACCCGGATTCCCGACCCCGGATCTGGGGGTGTTACAGAAATGGTATCAGAGCTAAGCGTTATAAACCTTAGAGATGATGCGACGATGTAATAATAAACTCACAAAGATAATAAAAAGTCTTGCCAAGTTCATGGTCGGACTACTTAAAGTAGCGCTGACAGTTAAAACCCTTACGGGAACCCTTATAAGTATCATGATAGTAACTTAGCTCATTTAATGTGTAGGCACATGAGATAGAGGACCCTGAGATGTTCGAGCGTGAGCATGATGAGGCACTGCTAGATGCCGAGGATCAGGAGGAGCCTGAGATGGAGGAGGATGAGGAGGACCCCTTAGAGGAGTCAGAGACAGAGGTTGTTGCTATTTCAGATGAGGAGGACCCGGATGAGGTCCCAGTGGCTGAGAAGCGTGTCGGAGCAATGGTAGTGTACACTGGTACCCCTTTACCCTCACTCCCGGTGGTCAGAGCTCCTACCCCTCCACCACTATCCTGGAGCCCATATGATGACAGCTCAGAGACCCATACTCCCGAGCCTAGGCAGACCGAGGAGGCACCCCCAGCGGCTCCGGATTCACCACCTCTCGACCCTGCCCATAGGCAGTCTTTGTTAGCCCACGGCTATGTTCAGGATGTACTGAGGACCCGAGTAGCTGTTGCTGAGGCCCGGCTGGATGAGGCCAGGAGGGAGTTGGATGCGGAGAGGGCGGGTAGGCGTACCCGAGCTTATGAGACTAGGGCTACTATAACCCGATCCTTGAGGAGGGAGCTGACGGGGATAGAGCTCATGTCCCGAGCGAGACTCAGATCGCTCCAGGGGGACAGGCATGGTAGGATCTCCAGGCGACAGGCCGACTATATCTTTCGTCGTGCGATGGAAAGGGTTTGGGAGCTAACCCGCTCCGATGTGTGATTCAGGACTGACGATGGGATAGTCTAGTTGTCTAGTTAGTCGAGGCCTTAGTAAGAGCCAATTTTCCGGGATAGTTGACTTGTATATAGCATCCCTTTTTTCTGACTAGACAGATAGACTCTTTTGTATCACTTTTGAGGAAGATGGCTGTAGCACTGTTGTACTTTTGACCAAGATCAAACTATGTATTTCTCGCATTATGTATATATTTGTTTCCTTTCAGTTCAGTTCCTTAGTGACGAGATCACTGTTTTTATCATTATTATTACTGCACTTCTTATTAGAACTGTCATAAAATAATAGAATTGCGAGATATATTCTCCCCATTATAGAGCTGTGCAAGGCACAATGTTGTGTATGATTGTGACCTAACGTTGAATTTCCCAATAATTTTTTTTATTATCAGTATCATGCCGCCAAGAAAGATTGGAACTAGGGCGAACCCTGGGTCTGAGGACCAGGGAAGCCATAACCAGGACAATAGGAACCAGGAACACAGTGAAGAGGAAGACGAGGATTATGTTGAACAGGATGACTCCCTGTATGAAGAGGAGGAGGAAACATATGATGTTGAGGGATTTGAGATAGAGGCTGGAGAAGTAGAAACTGAGGTTGAGAAACCAGTACCAAACCCAGGCATGGATCCCATGGGCCAGTTCATGCAACTACAAAGGCAGAACTTGGAATGTCAACCCAACCCACCCCCTCAAGGAAATAACAATGCTGTGGCAAACTCTTTCAGGGCTTTTAAGTCCCTTAAGCCCCCTGAGTTCCACGGATCAGCCGACCCAGTTGAGGCAAGGGCATGGTTAAAGGAAATGGAGAAATCCTTTGAGATTCTGAGTATCGATGAGGCACAGAAGACTGTATTTGCTACCTACCTTCTGAAAGGAGAGGCTAACTACTGGTGGGAGGCCAAGAAAAACATGGAGACAGATGCTATTATAACCTGGGAGAGATTCAGTCAGTTGTTTCTGGGAAAATATTTCCCGAGGTTTATGGAAAACCAGATGGAGCTCAAGTTCTTGGAGCTAAAGCAGAATAACTTATCTGTAGCAGAGTACGAAGCGAAATTTACTGAGTTATCAAGGTTTGTGCCGGAATTTGTGAGCACCGAGGAAAAGAAAGCTAGGAGGTTTCAGCAGGGACTGAAACCGTGGATTCAGAATAGGGTGGCAATCCTTGAGCTTACTGATTATGCCACTCTGGTGCAAAAGGAAACAATTGTAGATGCCGGAAGTGAACAGATGCAGAAGGAAAGAGAGAAGAAGGGAATAAAGAGGAAAAGCATGAGCATGGGTGGAGGTTCCGCAGGAAGGAGCTTCCCAACTAGATTTAATCGAGGAGCAGTGTCCCTACCGGGAAAGAACACTGGGTTTAAGCGGCCAATGAATGTGAATGTGAGCTAGAGCGGCCAGAAGTCAAGAATGTCCTATTCCAACCAGTCTCGACCCCCATTGCCAGCCTGTAACACTTGTGGAAGGATGCATTCTGGGGAATGTAAGGGAAAGCCAGTAACCTGCTTTAAGTGTGGGCAAGTGGGCCACTATTCTCACAAATGCCATTCGTCAGCCCCTGCCGTCATTCCAACCACCACTTGTCATCAGTGTGGACGCCCGGGTCATTAGAAGAAGGAATGCCCAATGAACAAACCAGCAGCTTCAGGAGCCAGCAGGGCTGCCTCCAATAAGCCACCTACTGCGAGGACTTTCAACATGACAGTCCAGGATGCTATGAAAGCTCAGATGTGATAGCAGGTACCCTTTCTCTACATTCAGTCAGTGAAAACGTTTTATTTGATTCGGGAGCAACTAAATCTTTTATATCAAAGGACCTTGCGCGTAAATTAAGACTTAAGGCTGAACCCATGATAGAACCCTTACAAGTAGAAATAGCCAATCATGAAATTATTACTGTTAACCAGATTCACCCCGCCTGTGAGTTAGGCATAGGGGAACAATCTTTTAGTGTTGATCTGATTTCTTTTAAATTAGGGGAGTTTGATGTAATTTTAGGAATGGACTGGCTATCTAGCAATGATGCTCAGATAGACTGTAAGGGGAAGAAAGTTAAGTTAAATATCCCAGGAAAGAAAGAAGCCATATTTAGAGGAAAGAGGCAGACGCAGAAATTTTTGACTATGGCCCAGGCCAGAAGGATGTTACGAAAAGGAAATGAGGCTTACCTAGCCTATGTGGTGGACATGTTGAAGGAGGTGCCCAACTTACAAGATATTCCGGTAGTCAACGAATTTGAAGACGTATTCCCACAAGACCTTCCGGGATTACCACCCGATAGAGTGATTGAATTTGCTATTGAGTTGGCCCCCGGGACGGCGCCAATTTCAAAAGCACCTTACTGGTTAGCCCCATTAGAAATGAAGGAATTAGCTACCCAATTGCAGGAACTTTTGGAGAAGGGTATGATAAGACCCAGTGTGTCTCCATGGGGAGCACCAGTGTTATTTGTTAAGAAGAAGGATGGGAGCATGAGGCTGTGCATCGACTATCGAGAGTTGAACAAGCTAACCATAAAGAACAGGTACCCGTTACCTAGAATAGACGATATGTTCGACCAGCTAAAGGATGCTGTTTATTTTTCCAAGATTGACCTGAGAACTGGATATCACCAACTAAAGATTAAACCCGAAGATATTCCCAAGACAGCGTTCCGTACCAGGTATGGGCAC
Source organism: Apium graveolens (assembly GCF_009905375.1). NCBI lineage: Eukaryota > Viridiplantae > Streptophyta > Magnoliopsida > Apiales > Apiaceae > Apium > Apium graveolens. Next base: position 84,421,435 of record NC_133653.1, on the reverse strand, counting down.
TATGAGTTCTTGGTAATGTCCTTTGGATTAACCAACACCCCAGCGGCTTTCATGGACTTAATGAACAGAGTATTCAAGAAGTACTTGGACAAGTGTGTGATAGTTTTTATTGATGATATTTTAATCTACTCAAGGACTGAGGCAGAGCATGCAGAGCATTTGAGGATAGCTCTAGGAATACTCAGAGAGGAACAGTTATATGCCAAATTCTCGAAGTGTGAATTTTGGCGGAATGAAGTACAATTTTTAGGACATGTGATCAATAAAGAAGGAGTATTGGTCGACCCCTCCAAGATAGAGGCGGTCTCAAATTGGGAAAGGCCAACCACACCTACAGAGGTAAGGAGTTTCATAGGATTGGCCGGCTACTATCGTAGATTTGTACAGGACTTTGCGAAGATCGCAGCCCCTTTGACACGACTTACTCGTAAGACAGAGAAGTTTGAATGGACGGAGAAATGCGAGAACAATTTTCAGGAATTAAAGAAAAGGTTGGTAACGGCCCCGGTGTTGGCATTGCTAGAAGGAAAAGGAGATTTTGTGATATATAGTGACGCATCGCACAAAGGATTAGGGTGTGTGCTTATGCAGCACGGTAAAGTGATTGCGTATGCATCGAGACAACTGAAGGAATACGAGATTAGATATCCTACTCATGACCTTGAGCTCGCAACAATAGTTTTTGCCCTAAAAATTTGGAGGCACTACTTGTATGGAGAGAAGTGCGAGATTTTCACAGACCATAAGAGCCTCAAGTACATATTTACGCAGAAAGAGCTCAACATGCGCCAGAGGAGATGGTTAGAGCTAATCAAGGACTATGATTGTAAGATTCTCTATCATCCGGGGAAATCCAATGTGGTGGTTGATGCCCTTAGTAGAAAGGAAAGACTCAGAATGATAATGACTTCGGAAGAATTGATAAAGGATTTCGAGAGGATGGAAATAGAAGTAAAGGTAACCGGAACCAGAACTGAAAAGCTGTTTGAGATCTCAATGCAGCCAGAGTTATTGGAAAAGATCAGATTGTGCCAAGAGAAAATAATGAATGAAGGCAGAGAGTCAATGACTGGAGAAGAGATCCATACTGAGAAAGATGATAAAGGGATAATGAGGTACTCCTACCGGATTTGGGTTCCGAACGTTCAAGAGCTTAAAGATGAGATTTTGGATGAAAGCCATAGTTTAAGATATTCCATCCACCCGGGAAGCACCAAGATGTATAGGGATTTGAAGGAATATTACCGGTGGCCCAACATGAAGAGGGACATAGTAGAATGGGTAAGCAAATGTTTGACTTTCCAAAGAGTAAAGGCAGAGCACCAGAGACCCAGTGGACTCTTACGACCCCTGGAGATTCCCGAATGGAAATGGGAACAGATAGCCATGGATTTTGTTGTCGGTTTACCAAGGACGAAAGCCAACCATGATGCCATATGGGTGATTATAGACCGACTAACAAAGTCAACTCATTTCATTCCTATCAATGAGAGATACACAGTCGATAGACTGGTGGACATTTACCTTAAGGAAATAGTGACGCGACATGGAGTCCCAGCGTCCATTGTCTCAGACCGAGACCCCAGGTTCAACTCCAGATTTTGGAGGAGCTTTCAAGAATGTGCGGGGACCAAGTTAAATATGAGTACCGCTTACCATCCCCAGACGGATGGGCAGAGTGAAAGGACCATCCAGACACTAGAGGATATGTTGAGAGTCTGTGCAATTGACTTTAAAGGAAGTTGGGATGATCACTTGCCGTTGATCGAATTTTCTTATAACAATAGCTTTCATGCTAGCATCGGAATGCCGCCTTATGAGGCCCTGTACGGAAGAAGGTGTCGATCTCCCTTATACTGGGATGAAGTAGGAGAGCGGAAGATGCTCGGACCCGAAGTGGTCCAAAGGACCAAAGATATAGTGGATCTCATCAGAGGATGGCTGGTAGCAGCCCAAGACAGACAGAAGAAATATACAGACCTAGCCCAAAAGGACAAGGAGTATGGAGTAGAGGACTTAGTACTACTAAAAGTATCCCCTTGGAAGGGGTTAATGAGATTTGGAAAGAAAGGAAAACTAAGCCCAAGATACATTGGACATTTTGAGATACTAAGACGGATTGGGAAGTTGGCTTACGAGCTAGCCTTACCCCCGAACCTACAACAAGTTCATAATGTGTTCCATGTGTCAATGCTAAGGAAATATCATCGGGATGCCAGACACATAGTGGAGTACGAGCATGTGGATATGCAACCAGATCTAACTTACGTGGAGAAACCAGTAAAGATTATGGATAAGAAGGAGCAGGTGCTTCGGAATAAAGTGATCAAGCTAGTCAGAGTGCTATGGCAGAATCATAATGTGGAAGAATCAACTTGGGAACTAGAGAGCGCAATGCTAGAAAAGTACCCCCATTTGTTTTCTATTTGATTCCGGGACGAAATCCTTTTAAGGAGGGGAGACTGTAATAACCCCAAAATTTTGAACTTTTTGAAACCCTTATAAATAGTGTTTTTGCTAATATTGCTGAATAAGAAAACTTTTCATGCCACACTATGTAGGGGTTCTTTTATGGATATTCTGAGATTTTATGGGTACCCTATATGATATATAAGTGTATGTAAAGATCGTCAGAATCCAAATTTGAACCTCTTGATTTTTCCCGAAAATCCACCAGATATCGAAAGAATTGAGTATAAGGTAACAGGATAAAAAGGAATTAAATTTAAGGATTTTAATAGAGGATCATAAAAGGAATATAATGTATTGAGAAAGGTTAAGGGAACCTAAGTAATAAGATCCCGGGTATGATCCCTCAAACGATAAACGAAAACGAAAGTTAAGCGAACCGTATAACAGATCAGCGGTCATTAGCCAAATAATTAAAAGCTAATCAAAGAGATTAGTGAGGATGATGTCATCAAACCAATAAGAAGAGGACAAAGGAGGGAGGGTGACATCACATGGTGACATAAGCATGACCAAGCAAAGTGTGTTGTTGGTTGAATTAGAACCACACAAAAATTACCATGGTAAAAAGGTAACAAAACAAATCAAAATGTCAACCAACCAAGCCAACAATTCATTTTCACCAAAAACACAAAATTATCTCACCATTCTTCATCAAGCTCTCGGCTTTTTCTTCTTTTCCAAAGCAAGAAAATCAAAATCCTAGTTCCAAGCTTTGTTAAATTGCAAGGTAATTATCTAAGACTCCTTATGCATAGTTATGGATATCCTATAAGTTTAAGCTCCTAAATCATTCACAATCTCTTCCTAAAAATCATGGAAGAAGATGGTGAATAGTGTTTTTCAAGAACTAAATTTTTTGTCCTTGAAGTTTTGTTTAGATTAAGCTTGGATAAGGACTTTAAGGGTGATTCCAAGCTATTCACTTGATTATCCACTCTCCAAGGAAGGTATAACCCCTCCAAACCCTAACTTTATTTGAGTAATTAGGTTTAGTTTTGTTGTTATAATTCATGAGAGGCTTGCTTGTTGTGAATGTAGAGATTAGTTGGTTTTGTGAAGTTTTTGGAGTGGTAGTTCTTGGATTGTTGATTAATGAACTTAAGAGTAGTTTAAATTCATGTTTAAGAATAGTATAAATTGATAATGTGGAGTTTTTGGGGCTGTTATGATGAAGTATGGATGTAGTTTTGGTTGGGATGTTGATTGTGAGTTGATTGTGAGATGATTTGGAGTGGTTTAAATTTGGGTAATCGCGTAAACATAGCCGTCGTAATGTCTGATTTACTTTAGGCTATTTTTGTTCTTAACATTAGGACCCGTGAACTCACTGCTAGGTTTTGACCATTGCCATGATTAGATAGTTCATATTACGAGCTTCGTTTTGATATGTAGTTCGTTTGATTCCGATGTACGGTTTAGGAGAAACGGCCGTTTTAAGTAACGACATTTCGCGAACGAATCATTACCCCTCGCCTTACTTTGAAACATAGGTTAAAGACCTAAAAGGACTAATTGGAGTATGAAACATTTATGTAAAGTGTATTAGGCAGTTGCTCGCGAAAGAATCGCCTTAAAACTCTTAACGGTTAATTTATTAAAAATGGTGGAGCCGAGGGTACTCGAGCGACTTAAGAGAATCATTAAGCGTAAAGCGAGCGTTAGAGTCTAAATTGGTTAAAGTATAGATTTATAAGTGGCTTTGGTTTAATTCCAACTTATATGTTGTTTATAGGTTACCAGACTCGTCCCAAGCCATTTATAACTCCCAGTCGCTCAGGCAAGTTTTCTATCTGTTATACTGTTGTTGTGATGTATACATTTGTATATGCATTATCTTGCGATAGATGCATGATGGTTAATTAGCAAATTCTTGCGATATATTGTAGCATGTGATATGGTATATATGCATGCCTGTTTCGTATTCTTGACACATATATCTGTTGATTCAGTTGATAATACATATGCTAGAGATAAGCGGTAATTTGCATATACCCTTAGTATAGGGGACCCAAAGGTGAACTTTTTCTAAAACCGGGAGTCGAGGCTCCCGAGTATAATATATATATATTTATATATATATATATATGAATAGTTTTCAAAACTATGAATCGAATAAGGTTTATTCGATAACTTTATTTTATTAATGAATATTATTTTGAATATTCATTTGAGGGCTTATGACCCCGTTTATTTTATTAATGAATATTATTTTGAATATTCATTCGAGGATTTATGACTCCGATTATTTACTTAATAATATTCTTTATTTTATTAAAGAATAATGTGTCGATAATCAAACTTACTTTTGATTATTCAAATAAATATATTACTTTCGTATAAGTACATCTTTGATTATTTAAGATTCATTTCAAGTATAAGTGTTACAACTTCTACTTCAATTATTTTTATAAAGATTATTCTTTATGGGAATATTATTTAAATAATAATATTCAGATATTTTCTAATATATTGGGACTGATTTATTTTATTAAATCAGCATTACTCCAAACATTCTAAAAAAATATTTTGCGAGTCTTTAAAATGATTTTAAAAGTTAGAGCGGATCCCAAAACTCATTTTATATTTAAGATCCTCCTTTCGCAGGGGATTTAAATACTCGCTCAAAACCTGAGGGATCCGGCTCTGTGGTGTGTTTTATATTCGCAACAAGGTTGCTGTCTTGATAAAAGAGTTTTTGATTACTTACCCAATACTCGGGAAGTAAAATTCTTGGAACAAGTTAATCCATTAACAGGCATCGCCTGGGAAATATCGGTGAGTTTTCCTTTCCAACTAGATACGACTTCTTGGTGGAGCCGTATCAACAAGTTTCTACTTGGGGAAAGTGGGGACGAGCTTTACGTTTCAGAGTCATGGATTTCATCTGAACTAGGAGTGGCGTAAGTGGTCGAGTGGCGCCGGCCCAGCCTAATTATATTGGCCCAAATGGCTTGGAAGTTCCGCTAAGACGGTCCATTCCTTAGGAGTCCAGTGTTCGGTTGACAAGTAAATCCGACAGGTTCTCCTCTACATGTAGAAAATGGTGGGGTTGCACTACTACGACTGATCATCGTAAGTGGTCTTCCTGGCGCGACGAAACTCTCGTAATGAGTTCATCATCCAGTTGGACAATTCTGCAACACTACCCAGAGCATTTCGATCGAAAGGCTACGAATGGGTGGTTGCCGAAGCTTTGACAAAGTCAAACAGTTATAATGGTGTTTCCATTGAATGAAGTATCTCGTAACTTCATTTCCTTTAAAAATATTTCAAAGATTGAATCTATTCAAGTTTTAACTTGTGGTCTCATCTATGAGATGACCTTTTGAAACTTATTATACTTTGAACAGTAGTAGTTCAAGTAGATTTCTAAAAATGGTATAAGTATAGTGAAGTAATTGGTAAATTCATCTTCCTTTAAACTTATATCCAGTAAGTAACTACCTTACACTTGATAAAGAATTCTAGTAAGTTATCCATTTAGATACTTGCATTATTGTTTACACTATATATTATCTTGCGAGCTGTAATGCTCACTCTTGCTTCATTTCTTCATCACACAACAACAGTTAGGAAAGATGGCCAGACTCAAGCAGACCCAGCGCAAGTGCGTGGGAAGCGTCCCGCGTCTTCCCGTTGATGTTGTAGCTGCTATAGCTGCAGAGGTAGATCTATTGGTAGATCAGGCATTCTACTTTTGGGAAACCAAATATTGTATAATTATAACTTATGGCAGATAATGGCAATTAACTGTAAATTTATCAAGTAATCATTTTGGGTTGTAATAACTTTTAAATTGTGGATTCAAGGACTTGTACTTATTTCAATTTCATCTCTGAGACTATAACGGGTTGTGGTGTGTGTTAGTGTGGGGTCATAGCATAAGGTTATTTATTATAATTAAGTGAAGTGATGTTGTGGAAAGAAAGACCGTGACGACCCGGATTCCCGACCCCGGATCTGGGGGTGTTACAACATGCATATATATACCATATCAACATGCTCCAATATATCGCAAGATTTTCTAATAACTCATGCACTTATCTCTAGATAATGCATCAATATATTTACATCACAACAACAGTATAACGGGTAGAAAACTTGCATGAGCGTTCCGGGATAGACTTAAACTTAGAGTGGGTCCGGTAACGTATGAACAACAACATAAGTCAGAATTAAACCATGGTCGCTTAAGAAACTAGACTTTAATCAATTGGACCTTAACGTTCGCTTTTGCGCTTAACGATTCACATAAGTCGCTCGAGTAACCTCGGCTCCACCATTTTTATAAAATTAACCATTACGAATTTTAACGCGAGGCTTTCGCAAATACTCCACCAACTCACCCATTAACCTTACATAATTATTCATACTCCAATTAGTCACTTAAGGACCTTAACCAAGGTTTCAAAGTAAGGCAAGGGGTAATGGTTCGTTCGCGAAACGGTGTTACTTAAAATGGTCGTTTATCCTAAACCGTACATCGGATTCAAGCGAACCACATATCAAAACGAATATTACGACACGATCTAGCTAAACATGGCAAAGTTACATATTAGTCAGTTGGTTTTCTGTCCCGAACACTAAAACAAGCAGTTGAATGAAAACGGGCATTACGACGGCTATGTTTACGCGATTACCCATGTTCATACCACTCCAATTAACCACCAACCAACTTATAACCATCAATACAACAAAACTTCACCTAAACCATACCACATCAGTCCATAACCTCCAAGTTTTTCAACTCAAACAACCACAATCAAGACCTATGAACTATAATCAAGCTTCAATTACCAAAATATTTCCAAATCAAACCAAACTACTAATAATCACAACTCATGCTTCTCATTTCACAAAACCAACCATTAAACTTACTAAAAAATAAATTAAAGGTTAGGGTTTGAAGTTTATACCTTCCTTGGTAGGTTTTAAGTTGCTAGGAAGCCTTAGGGAGCCTTAATCTAACCTCCTACAAGCTTGATCTTTCCAAAGAAATCAAGAACACAAAGTTAGGTTTTAAAGTTTATAAAAGTCTGATTGAAAGAACCGTAAAAATGAGGGTCTTACGATGCTTATTTTGACGAGACTTATGAACAAGAGTTGTAGGCCATCTCAATACCTTTCCAACTAGCTATAGAACACAACATTTGAGTGAGTATTGAATGAGATATGGCAGTTTGACGTTTCTAGTAATGTTTTGGCCTAGAGCTTTTGTTCTTGGAAGCAAAACTCAACTTCTAATTTTGTGTTTTATGATTTATGTTGGTTGCTTCTTTTTCTTTTAGCTTGGCTACTTTTAAATTTTTACCATGATAAGTTTTACTTGGGTATAAATCAACCAACAAATCAAAACTCCTTGTCATGCTTATGTCACCATGCTTGTGTCATCTTTTTAACACATGCCTTCTCCTTATGGTGTGATGACATCATCATCCACTAACCTCTTTGATTAACCCTTAATTACTTGGCTAATGACCGCTTATCTGTTATACGGTTCGCTTAACTTTCGTTCTCGTTCGTCGTTTGAGGGATCATATCCGGGATCTTATTACTTGGGTTCTCCTAAACCTTTCTCAATATTTTATATTCCTTTTATGATCTCTCTTATAATCCTTGAATTTAAATCCTTTTAATCATGTTACTTTATACTCAATTCTTTCGGTATCTGGTGGATTTTCGGGAAAAAACAAAGTGTCCGGATTCGAATTCTAACAACTTTTACATACACTTATTTACTTTATGGAATACTAATACGATCTTAGAATTTCCATAACAGTACTCATATATAGCGTGGTCTGATAATTTTCCTAAATCAGCATAGTCAAATTTACTATTCATCAAGGTTTCAAAAATTTCCAAAAATTAGTGTTATTACATAGTTAAACTAATTGAGTCTTACTTTCAGCATTCAGTGAATGAATCTTCAATTCAGGATTTTATAATAAAGGGATCAAACTTACCAACAACAGGACCAAAACACATCTTTAAATCATTAATACTAAGATTTTCAAAATCGATATGCTTATAAAAACCTTTCTGATATTACTTATGTAGAATGAAATATAATATAAACAAAATGACCCTCATAGTAGACTGTCACATTGTACAAGTTATTCATGTTAAATATGAACAAATTAAGAACCCTGATTTAAAATAAATGACTATATAACAACATATATTCAAAGCAAGAACAATTAGCCTTAATTGAATGTAAAAATTTCAGATATAACATTATTTACCAAATAACAATTTTCGTGTTGACCCTCTATTTTTGGTTTCATTTTCATATCTTTGTGAATTGTAATTTTCAATTTTATTAACACAAATAAAATTAAATTTGAATCCTAATTTTTATACCAATATGTCTTATAATCTCAAACTAGCATAATAACTCGTGCAAGGCACAGGTTATTTTCTAGATATTTTTTACACCATATAATTATATTAGTAAATTTTTTGATGGTTTTCTTATTGATAAATATTGCATAATGTCTAAAGTAATCAAATAGAAGTTGAGTGTTTATCGATGTGTATGATTTTCATGTAGGAGCGTAAGACATTAACAATGTACACAATGTTTCTAATATATCGCGTTAATCAAATTACATATTTTCTTGTTGTTTCATGTGACTTATATTTTCTGAATGAATATAAGCATGGTAATCACTGTAAGGTTAAAAGAAAAATATTTGAAGTTAATCCATAAAATGTTGTCAGATGTTCATAAAAAAAATAAACTAAAAATTAACACTGTTTAATGCAGAGTCAAGTAAATTTTTTGAGTTTTGCTTAAATAAACCCTGAGTAATGAGCTATTTTATTACTTAAGTAATTACTAATTTACAACTACTTTACTTAATTTAAAAGGATTAGTAATCCAAAACTAAAGTCGTCAATACCTCCAATAATAATATTCAACAAAGTAGGTTTATTTTTTATAATTTTTTATAATACAACGTTTATGTTGATTTTATATGTCATTGCTAATATCTTAATTCATTAACTAAAGTTGTCCGTGTCGTGTCCTTAATCTGTTATAAAAAGTTAATTTTAAAAGATGTCAGATAACTTTCAATATCATAATTCATTAATTAAAATTGACATAATCCACCCAGTTTTTAGCACATTGAAAAAAACTTAGATTTAATTGATCATTCTCATTCTTCACAACATAAATTTTAGTTTTCTCTTTTAGTGTATCAATAAATCTAAATACACCATTAATATTGAATCTTTTAAAAGTAGTAAAGATAAAATCACATGTGCGTGTACATGTATATAAATTATTATTTGTTATATTTTTAGTAAATTATTTTGATCCCGTTTAATTATGCTAGATATCCTAGTTATGTAAATGATTAATCTTTAGCCAAAATATTACTCAAATAACATACATTTATAATTATTCAAAATTATAATTATCTAAAAATAAATTGAAGTTATTTATTTATTGTAGTCGTTGTTATTCCCTAACAATACAACAAGGATTACAGAAGGGGGTTGAATGTAATTCTAGCTACTTTTCAGATTTTAAAAATGTTGTAACTTGATAAATTTAACAGTGTTTGATTAACAATGTTGCGGAATAAAAGAGTGATAGAAATTAAAATACTAAGTAATAAAATCACAAGCTTTTAAAACTTTCTGGTGGATTTGAAAGTATCCACTATATATATATATATATATATATATATTAAATGAGAACCCTGTGAAGCTTTGAATAGCTCACAGCTGCTTACAAGTTTGAACAACTAAACTTCAGAGAAATGCTTACAGAATACAGCTTGATATGTTTCTCTGGAAAAAATATATTTGCTTACTTAATTGTTTTACTTGCTACACTTGGTATATATATCACCAAGTTTACATGATGATAAGACAAGATAATAAAACAAAACATATCTAGTCTAACTCCATGCTACTTCATTACTCTATTCTAGAATCTTTGAATATCTTCACAATTGCATGGAAATGGTAATGCTTCTTTGTTCTCGAAATCCTGCTTAACAGGCTGCCACATTCCTTTTGCAAACACCCAACGCATGTGACTGTGTTGTCACTGTCAACAGCTATTTGAATTTGATCATCCGCCAGGACTATGTTTGTCATCCGTCGGGAACTTTATTTATCATCCGTTGGGAGTCTTGTAGATCATTCGTCGGGAGTCTATCTGCCACTTGACTCTATTTCACTTATACAGCATTACAAGACATCTCATATTTACAATCAATCAACCTATTCTGCATATCAATCTAGTAGTCAACATGACTTAGAAAACCCTACTCAATCTACCTGACTAATACATGTTGTTTGCAGAAATGTGCTACAGTACTTATTTGTTACATAAGCTACTCACTCGATGGATGTCAATTTGTCATCCGTCAGGACTATAAAGTTAATTCATCGGGACTATATTAGATCATCCATCGAGTGCTACAAATTTCACTAAGTTAAATCTACAAAGGTGTTTTGTTTAACTTATCATCAAGTTCACAACATATTCCTAACAATCTCCCCCAATTTATGTCTACTGGAATTGTAGCCATAAATTAAGAGAAACTTGATAATAACAAAACACCCTAAAAATACAGATTAAAAAGTAGTAGATAAAACTGATAAGTGCTACAAAATTTATTGAAAATTGAACAAAGCAAAGTGTACAAATAGTTCTACAATCATTTTCAAGGTGCTCCTCTAGTCTGAGCAGATAATTCTATTTCCTTGATCGTCTGGATTTCTTCCCAAGCTTCCTGTTGTTTTCCTCTATTTGATTCTGGAGTTGTCTGTATAATTCAAGTTCATCAGCTTCAGATAGATCCAGCATTTCTTGCATTTCCAATAGAGTCTCATTGCTAGAGATACTCAATTGATCATCCAGTCTGAATAATCTTCTTACTCCCTTATCATCCATGAATTCCATCAGCCACTAAGGCCTCAAATGCACTCTTTTTCCTGTGAAGGGAATTGATAGAGTTTTTGGTAGTGCGTCTTTGGATTTATTACTCCTTAGCTCTTCAATCTTCTTTAGAACTATTCTCCTTGCAGTCATATTAAATCCAAAGTTCTTCTTGAAGGATGAATAGACCTTTATCAGTACAGATTGGCTTTCTTGAAGAATCCTGTGAAGTGGCCAAGTGATTTCTTTCCCTCCCTTGTACTTGAACACCAGCCTTTCGGGAAGATTTCTGTGAGCATCAATTCCTCTTACTTCTTCCAGTTCATCTAAGTAGAGGTTTATCTCAGAAAACTCCTTGATGTCACAGATGTACAAGAGATCCTCCTTGTTGACTAGGGTCTTGGATCTAAGAGTCACATGCTTCACTTTCTTGATTGCTCTAGTCTTTGTTTTTTTTGGCTTGTTGAAGATAGGTAAGTTGAATTCAGGAATTTGCAGAGTTTTCCAGTCTAATGGCTCATCTTTGAGAATAATAGGCTCACCATAAAAATTCTTAGTTGGATCCACCTTGAATTCTTCATGTACCACTGAGGGCTTGGATGTCTGAGTTGAAGTTATAGACTGTTTGGGAATGTAGTCTTCCATTTCCTCATCACTGAAGTCCAATTTTCTTTTGGAATGGAGCTTGTATCTGAATCTTCTTTTCTGTGGAGGTTCATTTTGCATTTGTTGATTCTGAGCTTCAGTTATCACAGGTGGTTTTTCAAAAATCTCAGTTGTAGATTTGACAGCTTGAAGTTTGGCCAAGATAGCATCTTGCTCCTTCTTTTGTTTGAGCTTCTTAGCATCTAGAGCAGCCTGCTTCTTTTCTTGCTTGATCCTTTATTTTTCTTCCTTCTTAGCTTCTACGAACAGAGGGTGTCCAGCCACCACACAGATTTCTTTTCCATTCTTGTAGATCTTGGAAATTCTCTTCTTTTGAACTGAAGCAGATAGATCTTTGTAAAATGTAATTGACCTTGCCAGCAGCTTCTTTTTATCTGGCCTAGGTGTCTCAAACAAAAAATCCACAGGTTTTTGTCTGAGAACTTTGAGTAATTTCTTTTAGGCTCCAGAATCATATTAGCTTTTGAAGATTTGATGCATGAAGTTTGGCCTTTTTCTAAGTTGCCTAGACTTATTTCATGCACTGAGATATGTTTGACTTGAGAATGGTGATAAAAAGTCTTTTCTGGCTTCTGTAGCTGACAAATTTCTTCTGAATATATGCATCAATCTTCTTCCATTTTTCATCTACTTCCTTCTCAGCTGCTGCTACATCAATCTTTGTCAGTTTGTCATTTGATTCCAGTTTTGCTTCTGCTAGATTGATGAGATTAATGTTATCCATAGCTGGTGGCTTAGTGAAAGCAATTGCTGGCACAATTACTTTGATGACTTGAATGTTGAGCTGTTTCTCCCCCTTACTTGATGAACCTTTCTCCCCCTTTTTGTTAGCATCAAGTTGTTGAGAAGAAGAGAGTTGTGCAGCTACCAACTGTTGGAGCAGCAGTCTGAGCTTCCTGATTAACAAGTATTTTGGCCATTGACTTCTTCACATCAGATTACCTAGAGTCGATGGCCTCAACCTTTCTATTTAAATCAGCTTCTTTCCTCAATTTCTGAGCTATCTCAGTTATGGTGGTTCCAGGAAGTCTAGTGTTATTCTCAAGGAACTAACAATGAGATTTACAGAAGGGGGTTAAATGTAAATCTCAAAACTTTTTAAAGTTTTGAGCAGTTTCAAAGGCTAGATGTATAATGAACAGATGTGTGTGAATTGTTTTAAGCAAGTGCAGACAGATGTATATTCAAAACACAAATGTAAAGAACACAGAAGCTTTTAAAACTTTTCTGGTGGATTTGTTGTGCCACCAGAGATGTGTATTTCAGAAAACCTGTGATACAAAGAATTGTTCACAGCTGCTTCCTCGTACAAACTAGATGATTTTCTCTCTGAATTTTTTAAACAGCTCTTGAAAATTCACACCTAATTACTAGCTGCAACTTGGTTATATATCACCAAGTTTTTCAAGTGAAGACAAAGATAAAATACAATTATAAAATAGTCCTTCACATGTTTTTTCTTCATTTCTCTATCCAATGCAATCTAAGATAATCTTTGAATCTTTGAATACTTCCTTGTTTGCACCAGAATGGAAATGCTGCTTTTTCTTGATTCCTCCAAGAGGCTACCACATTCCAATTGTCTCTGTCAACCCATGTGCCTCTATCAGCTTATGAATTGTCACTATCAACTGCTATGGAACTGAGCATCCATTGAAGTTTTCATCAGTTGGTGGCTTTATCCGTTGATGCTTTAGCAGTTGAAGCTTTATCCGTTGATGCACTCATCCTTTGATGGATGTTATCCGTTGAAGATTTAGAGACATCCGTTGAGGCTTTGTTTCTCATCCGTTGAAGGTCTTTAATTTACTAGTTGATACTACTTCATTTACATAAAATTACAAGGCATGAAATATTTACAATTAGCCCTCCTATTTGCATATCCACTAGTAGTCAACATGACTTATAATTTCCTACAACTTCTAAGAATTATAACTCATTTACAAAGACTGAAATGTGCTACAATACTAAACTTATTTCTAAGTGAAGCTACTCCATCAAAGGATGGCCAAAGTGGTCTTATCCGTTGAGGCTACAAACACTAGTTTTCTACTTAAGTGTTTTGTTTAGCTTATCATCAAACTAGTACACATATATTCCTAACATCTAGCATCCAACCTTGCTATGAAATCATGTTTTACCTTGGAAATTTCTTGCTTCATTTCATCTACACTTTGACTGTGTTGGAGATCTTGAATCTTGTGCAGCTGTTGAGCTTCAAGATGCGCTAAAAGCAACCTTTTTGTGCTGGCACTTGTGGATGCTTGAATGGCTATTTGGGTGTCATGAATGAGCTTGAACAATGTGAATTGAAGATGTGAGTATGAACATTCTTTGGTTAGCATCCTGGAAGGAGTGTCTACATCTCCCCCTATGCTCATGCTGTCTTCCTCATCATCCCCACCAGCAGTCCCAAAAGAGTCTTCAGCCAATTCAAAATCACTGCCAATTGTTGATGGCATAGTAGTGATTGCATCCTTTGCCCTTTGTAGAGAAGCAGTTATATGCACTAGGTTAAGCATCTTTTCAGCCTCCTCATTGCCCTGTCCAGCTAAAGTTTGATAAGCTGGAACAAGATGAGTAAATGTCTCAGCATCCAGGGAGATGGAATCTATGACAGCTTGATATTCTTGCTGAAATAGTCTCTCCCTTTCTGCATCACTGACATTCATTGACTCACTGGAAATGGTGTCCACCCTTATAGCTCCTTTACCTGCATTTCTCTCATGATCTATCTTTTGTTGCATCAAAGGCTCCCCTTGGCTCACCGTCCTCACACCTTCACCTTTCAAGGTGGAAATCCCCTCACTCACTTTTCCAGAACTGAAGAAATGGTCTGTATTGGTTCACTTATTTCCTCTCCTCTTGCCTAGGAGCAACCCAGCCTCTCACTCAATTCACTCCCTGCCCTCAGTCCTAAGAGTGATTGCACTACTACTAAATCATCTGCACTTATGACAATTGATGGGATTTGAAGTTGTGCAGAGAGTACCGACGGATGAGGAACATCCATCAGAATAGTATTTAGGCTAGCCGACGGATGACTGCTGTTAGGCACATCCGTCGGGATACAATCACTACTCGACGGATGAATAGTATCCATCGGGATAGAATAAATGAATTAGTATGGAGTGGAGACTATTGTAGATTCTGTGCAGATTAATGAAAATTTGAGCACAGATGTCTCAATAGACTTGGAAAGAATTGGCAAGTGAGCAACAAATCATCTAAAAGATGATGCTCACTTGCTTGAATTTTTGGCTTCTCCAATAAAGTTAAAGATGGAGAATTTGGAAGTGATGTATGAATCATGTCTACATCCAGTGAGTGTGTGGGTGAATTTGGTGTTTCAGGTGCTTCAATTATCAATGATTTTGGCTGTGACTCCACATTTATTAGAGTCGCATCAAGCTGACTTTGAGATGGTGCAGTGACTGAGTCTTTAGCTCCAGTTTGCTCCAGTTTGCACTGTGTGTGTTTGTTAGGTCACACACACTGTAGAAGGGGATTGAATACAGTTTTTACTACAATCAAATCGAATATAAGAACTCAAGTAAGAGAGAACAGATTTTATTCAACACAATAAACTCTGTTACAATATGGAACTATCCTCTCTCAGTGATGAACAAATTATCACGAGAGCTGCTAGGGTTACAAAGAATAATAACTTCGATTAACATAACACTTTTAGTGTAAACCCTATGCCTGTGTTTATATACTACACAGTTACAAGATAAGTTTTAATTGATATGGAATATAATTCTGCTTCCTAAAATATATCAACTAGTTATCTTTTCTTCCAAGTATTCTACTCTTCATAGAATTCCTTCTTCATGCATATTTCTTTCTGTCTTAGTCTCGATCTTCTTTCCTTTCAATCAGCCGCCTGCCTTATCTGAAAGTCATCTTAAGTCCTGATATTATCTCCTAATAAATATCTTCTGATAACTTAAGTTCTGATAACTTAAGTTCTGATATCTTAAGTTCTGATAACTTAAGTTCTGATATCTTAAGTCCCGACTTCAGTATAAGTACTGATTTCCAGTTAAGTACTGATTTGTCATGTTAGGTAAGATCTGAAAACTAAACACAAATCATATTACACATGACATTACAAAATATATCTAACAGTGTTCCCTATACATCCCCAAGGGTTTTAGATCTTTTCTTTCTGGCATAAGTTTATGGTGAACTTGTGTCCCTAACCCTCTTGGCCTGTGCTCCTGGTTGGGAGCTTGTTTCAATAGTAACATCCTTTTGGGAGGATGAAACTAGAATTGAGCTGATTTCCTTATTAACAACCATAATTTGTTGGAAAACTGTGGTGTGGCTAGGCTTGGGTACACTAATCTCACCAGCCTTATCCTTAGGGTTTCTTTGATTTTCACCCTGTCCCTCACCGAACTCATTCTCCTTCACACTCCCGTCTTTGTGTTGGTAGATTTTGCAACTGGTTTCTTTTGAGAGAAACCAGAGGGGGCTTTTTTTGTTTTGGATTGTAAAGGTTTTGTTTTGGTAGCTTGAGTAGCATCTGTTGGGTCAATGACACGGATGTCATAGCTACACTTGACGGCAAAGAAATTTGTGAGGTTGAAAGAGTAGTAAAAGTGGTGTTTACCTCACTTACCTGAGGTCCCCCCATGATTGGAAAGTAGAAGAGGGGCACCTCTTTGTGGTGACTTGCTCTGTTGAGATCTACAATGATTCTCCTTTCTTGAACCCAACAATTCAGTTTGTTGGTTGGGTTCTCAACAATAATATTCTCAATAAGATGGTTAGCAAGCATCATTAAGAATCTAGCATAATAGACACTTTTACCTCTCTTATTAAATTCCCCTAACTTATAACCTAACTCAAACATGATCATGTCACTGAAGTTAAAGTACTTATCAGTAACTAGCATATAAAGCATGTTAAGCATGGCAATGTTAACAGAATCAAAATTACTCACTTTACCAGAAAATACTTTGGTAACTACATCACACACATAACTCCATTCTTTTCTTAGACTTAGTCTCATAATCTCACTTAATTTAGGGGTAGGGAGAGCATAGCCAATAGAATTAAGCATGTTAACTAAATCAGTATCAGTGTGTGGAACAGTAGTAGTGTTTTCAGGAATTTTAAAGCAAGCTTGAATTGTATCATTGTTAATGCAGAACTGCTTACCTTTGAGAGTGAAAGTTATGGTCTTGTCAGAAGATTGGTACACAACAGTTGTCCATATCTCCTCCACAACTTCACAGTAGATTTTGGGTGATTCCAACATAGCATAACTGAGTTTACAGCTCTTCACAAAGTCCATCATTTTGTGAAAATCTCCAGATTGTGGAATCTCCTTGTTCACAAGAGCTACGAAGTTGTTCTTTTCATTGATGAATCCAGACTGGGACATGATTTTGACTACTGGTGCTATTGTTAAAGTATGGAAATTTGCAGAGAGATTATTTGCTTTGGAGAAGAAAGGAGTTAGAGCAATTGATTTGAGAATGATAAAATAATAGAATAAAAATGAATTCTGCTTTTATACTATCTCAGAAATAAACTGTCAAAATAATATAGTGAAATAAAGTAACCAATCAAAATAGCCCAAAATAGCCGTTTAAAATAAATAAACTGTCAAAATTCTGCCAATTATCCGTCGTGTTATACTTACAAACTATAAGCATACCTGATGGATAATGTTCAGAGTTTTAACGGCTAAGATTGAGATAATTCGACGAATGAGAATAAAACAATTATCCGTCGGGTTATAAAATAATCCAGAAAAGTAATTGATTTTTATTAATAAATACTATTTCGACGGATGATCAAACTCGATGGATAATGAGCATCCGTCGGAGTGTAATTTTGACTTGGCCAAAATTTCATCCAAAACAGAATAATCAATTAAGTTTCTGGCTGCATTATAACCTGCAAAAATATCGAAAATGTTTCAAGAATAGTTAAGCATACCTAACTCACTTAACAACATTGAAAAGGTTGATTCATCAAGTGGCTTGGTAAAGATATCCGCCAGCTGCTTTTCACTTGGAACAAAATGAAGTTCCACTGTACTATTCATCACATGTTCCCTGGTGAAGTGGTACTTGATGTCTATGTGCTTTGTCCTTGAATGTTGTACTGGATTTTCAGTGATGGAAATTGCACTTGTGTTATCACAGGAATGAGAATTTTGTCCACTTGTAGGCCATAGTCCAACAATTGGTTTGTCATCCACAAAATTTGTGCACGGAAACTACCAGCAGTAATATATTCAGCTTCAGCTGTAGAAGTAGAAACTGGATTTTGCTTTTTACTGAACCAGGACACAAGCTTGTTCCCTAGAAATTGACAGGTTCTTGTTGTACTTTTTCTGTCTATTTTACAACCTGCATAATCTGCATCTGAATAACCAGTTAGATCAAAACCAGAATTTCTAGGGTACCAAATGCCAAGTTTTGGTGTTCCCTTGAGATATCTGAAAATTATCTTTATAGCCACTAAGTGAGATTTTCTAGGATCAGCCTGAAATCTAGCACAAAGACAAGTAGCAAACATTATATCTGGCCTACTAGCTATTAAGTACAGAAGTGAGCCACACTTGAAACAAGCCAAATCAGGCTTCCTTACTCCACTTGGACATTCTGAAGAATAATGCCCCTTCTGGTTGCACTTAAAACACGTTATATCCAGCTTATTACACCTCCACGGGTGTCTCTTTCCACAGTTCCTGCATTCTTGCATCTGGGGTCTGCTATCCTTCCCTGGTTGTCCAACTTTCTGGAAACGGTTCTTCTGAGCTCCATTATCGGGTCTAAACTTCTGGAACTTTTGGTTCTGACCTCCACCATTCTTCCCAAACTTCCCTCTGAACTTTGAGCTTCCTTGCTCTTGCTCAGAGCGTTCAAACTTCCTCTTTCTTCCTTCATTTTCCCTTCCGGCAGCTTCCCGCTCACCTTCCACTATCATTGCTTTCTCAACCAAAGCAGCATAATTCTTAATTTCCAACATTGTTATATGACTCCTAATCCACGACTTAAGTCCCTGTTGGAACCTCTTAGCCTTCTTCGCTTTCGTATTCACATACTCGGGTACAAATCTAGACAATTCTGAAAACTTCACCTCATATTCCGCTACTGACATTTCCTCATGTCTAAGATCTAGAAATTTCATCTCCAATTGATCTTGCATATAGCTTGGCAAATACTTTTCTAGAAACATCTCAGTAAACTTCTCCCAAGATAAGTCTTTGCCTTCCAACAACGCCTTAGAAGACTCCACCGGAAACTTGCTTCATCTTTCAGATAATAACTTGCGTACTGAGCTTTCTTATCATCCTTAACTTCTGCTAACTCGAAGGCTTTTTCCATCTCTCTCAACCACGACTGCACTTTAATCGGGTCTGGCAAACCTAAGAACTCTGGAGGATGAACAGATTGAAAGTGCTTAAAGTTTCCAACTTTAGAGGCCACAGGTTGTTGCAAAAGCTGAGCAAGTCTGCTCATCATAGTGGTTTCTGGGTTTATTTCTGGGTCCTGAGTGGGAATTTCTTCTTCTTGGTGATCTGGTGAGTTGGCCATTTCTTACAAACCTGATTGAGCAATTATTTAGCAATATGATGGCATGGCATGTATAATAACAGTTTTTATGAAATCTCTTTTGTGGGTTTTAAGTTTTACCCAATTTGCACATGCAATCCTATTACTACATAATTCTCATATCAGTGTTGTTTTATCATGGCACAAAACAAGGTTTTATGAACTTTAAAACATGGTTGTATGAAAATATGGTATTGTGAACAGTTTATAAGATAATCAAGGTGCACAATGGAAAGCAAGACAATAGAATTATTTAAACAAAGGTTACATAGAGAATATTCTGGATCTTAAGGTTCTGAAACAAGGTACAATAAATAGCAGGGTTAAACAGAGGAAAAACTGGAAAACATCCCCCTATCTACCCCTAACTTCCAACTACTACTACTACTACACTGGTCTGAAATTACAAGAAGATAAATGAAAAGGGATCCCGGCATCTGACCAAGTATCCCAAAGCCTACCGGCGCTGAAAAACAATAACAATCTACGGGCTCAACCAACAGTCCCGTCTAATCATCTAGAATCTCTCTCAACACAACCAACATCCAGTGAATGATCTTATACAGCCTCCGGGCCTCAGCATCAGCATCACTAGTGGATGGTCCCTCATCCAATCCCCTCCTGGCAACCTGCTCCACCAACTGAATCCTAGCTCTCCACTCCTCCATCACCACTGAAGTCCTCTGCCTAGAATCTCGAATTAATCAATCTACCAAAGCTCCCAACTCAGGAATGCGGGAGTACACAAAGTCTCGATCCTGGGATAACTTGCCACCAACACTGACAGGAACAGTCTTAGGCATCTCCGACTCTGGCTCAGGGGCAGGGGTCTCTGAATCAGGCCTCAAGGGTGAAATCTGCATTTGGATCTCACTACTCTCAGAAGGGTCCTCCTCTGGGTCTGAACTAACTTACACAGGCTCTTCTGGAGAGGGTGGAACGGGGTCCACAGGGGTACTAGTCAAACTAATCTCTGAGTCTGAGTCACTGCCACTACTAGGATCCTGAGAGAAAATATAAAACAGCAACCAAGAAAAAATGTTAGGGTTAAATAAAGCTTTCATCTAACTCACACCCTAACTCTAGTTTCCGCTTTACCAATAAACACTTTCCTTAGACTATACCTAATAGTCTAACTCAACTCTATATGAGTCGAACTCTCTCGCGATATAGATATATTCCCAAAATACCCCTATAAATTCTAACTTGTCTCAGGGACTAGATCCTAAAGCTCTGATACCAACTTGTGACGCCCTCAATCTCGGGGTTAGGAAATGAGGACTCACACACCTCTAATCTAATAATTAAATATGCATAAACCCCGATTAACTACTAATAGGATCAACAGGATAATGTATGAGACAAGATTACAACTACCAATCACAAAATATAACTTACAAACCCAAAATATTATTAAATAACCAACATCGATTCCGGCAGGGAACCGACAGATAACCCATTGTATCTTTATACACTTCTTTCTAGGCGCGAGCTCACTCATAAATACCACTACCTACTCCGGAAACCGGAAGCCCTCAACACGGTAGGGACCACCAGGTACGCTCTTACGAGCAGTGCGCCTAAGCCTGGCCATCTTCTTGCTTAACTGCCATGGTTAGATTAAAACAAAACAAATGAGTATAAAACTCAGCAAGTAACTATACAGCAGTTCTACAATATCAAATCACAATATGCTTTACCAAACTTAGGGCATTCTACTTTATTTGATCTAGGTGGCAGATTTCCATCTTTTGGGTTAAGGAAAGGTTTCTGAAGAAAAGTATGGAGCTTTCAAGGAATGGCGCTCAAAGCAGGACGAAAGCCGACATTCATCACAAATCATTAAAGGATCAAAATAGATCTTTTGATAGAGGAAAGCAACAATATTTCAAGATATAGAATCAGATATTTGATCAGCAATTTCAAAAATCAGGGTTCTCGAGCTTTAAGCTCCACAATAATATAATCAACTCTTTTCAAAGCAATATAAACCATTTTTCATTTTCAAAATCAATTTACTGAACAAAAGTTTCAGTTCCCCTTTTTAAATAATCACTTAGAACCCTTGATTGGATCACTTTATCTTTCCATTTCATTATATACGGGTGATCAGCCCGTATCGACCTCCATTTCGGTCTTTAAGGTACCAATCGGCATAATTTCAGCCTTAAGTTGGACTAGCCCCACTAGCCTCTTACCATGACTTGACTAGTCCCACTAGCCTCTTACATCCCAATCCAATCCATCAGGAATTCATTTGGAAAACTTTAAGTTGGAAAAACAAATAGGTTTTCTAAAATCCATTTTTATCATTACCAAGCATTTGAAATCATTCGGACTCTTTCAAGTCGAAACTCATTCTTAAATCAGATTTTAAGGAAACAAAGTTCAGGGAGTGATTCAAGGATATGCAAGGAACAATTCATAAGAATTTTGTATCAGGGATAACAAGGTACTAAATTAGAAGGATCAATATTTGTTTAGGGATCAATAGGGTCATCAAGAGAAATAGGGTATCATTAAACAGGGTTAACAAGGATAATCAAAAGGTTCAATATAATTCATGGCTTAATAGGTAACTTGAACAGAAAGGACAGATTATCAAAGGGTGAAATCAATAGGCTCGTCAATAAAAGATTATCAAGAACAAGGGTACTTTAAATCAATATCAGGGTTTCATAAAGCAAGGGTTTCATACTTAAACAGTTCAATACTCTACATGGTATGAACAACATTCTCTTTATAACCATTTACACAAGTAATCAGAGTTACTTTCCTGAATTTGCTTTCCTGAAGGTTGAACTACTGCCACCTAGTAAATCCTTTCCTTTCCTAGCCTGAATGCCCTCACGCTCCGAATCTACAATAAAACAAAAATCTTAATCAGATTCTCAACTCTCGTTCCCGGAACGATCACTCTAAACGATAACTCGACTATATCTTTGACTCGAGCATATGAATATAGCTTATACATGTAAGCACATAGCACATAGCACATAGCATATCTCTTTTTCGTAACTTTTATATCCTTATACACTTAACAACCAAAGCGTATTCGCTTAACCTTGGCTATTTTTCAATTACACTAATATAGCTCTCTTTACGACCATAGCTGTCACTTATAACTCTTAATAATAAACGATTTAATTTCCTTTTTCCTTCATTTCCTAATTCGAACCATACATACAAAACACAACCAAGTATACTCAATTTCAACCTCATATAATCAAACACAACTAATGCAATTCACAAGGGTCATTTAGCACTTAAACTTATCCCTTTTTAATCAAAAATCTGAATCCTAATTATATTAAGATTCGAAATTAACACTTTCTTTTAATTATTAAAATTTGATCATAAAAACCATCCAATCTTTATCATGCAATCAATTTCTCACTAGACATTAAGATAATTGGCAAGAACCTACTTAGTTCCTCCTTTTTACTACTAAGACCCATTCGGGTTTTCCATAAATTAAACATGCAAGAATCAATTTGACATGCAAAGTTATATACCACATTTCCACTTATTTTATTCCCTTATTAAATCATTCTATCCATTACATCACCCAACCATGCATTACTTAGCAACTTCATCTTAATCATCAACATGCATCCTCTTATTCATCAAACTAATCCTTTTTTAAACCAATTCCATTCGGCAAGACTCAAATTTACAACTCAAGGACAAATCAATGACATGCACATCTTGATCTTCTTTAAAACTAGCATGCAATCACTTTTAGGCCTTATAAACTTAGTTTTTACCAAGATTAACTCACAAAAATCAAATTCCTTTTCTTATCAATAACCATTCGAACCAAAACATACATACATCCTCACATACAATCCAAATTAAACTCTTCACTATATCAAACACTCATTTTCATAGATTAAACCAACTAAATCTCTTAACACAAATCCAAGAATTCGAATTTCACCTAAATCACAACATGCATGCATCATCTCAAGTTTATAAATCACAAATCAATCGTAATTATTCTATACTTTCTATTAACAACTATCCATCATCGATTTCATTGTCAAAAATCAACTTATTCTCTTTAAAAACAAAAACCCATTCGGCTATATAGAAAAACACCACATGCAACCACTAAAATTAGAGTGTATTTAGTCTAGAGTTCAGTTTACTCATCATAACTCACCACCGGTTCACCGGAGTTCATCACCGGTGGCGGTGGCTTCACGGTGATGCCCTCATTCGAGGGTGTCCTACCACGAAACCCCCGATTTCAGTCAATTACGCAAAATAACTAACATGCACATCTTTTCTATCATTTGTTTGCAAAGAATCAAGCTTAAACAAGATGACATTAATCAACAACAAGAAGAACCATGTAGTTCTCGGGTGAACACACACACCAAGCACACACAACATACACACATCGACATGCAAGCTTAATCACACACATGCACACGAATTAAAGCTCTCGTATGGAATAAGGATGAAGATTCATGGAGTGTTTCAAAGAATTAGAGAGGGAGAGACATTATACCGAGAGGAATAAGAGAGAGAGAGAGAGAGAGAGAGAGAGAGAGAGAGAGAGAGTTGCCGAGAGTGAGAGAGAGTGAGAGAGAGTTCGGGAGAGAAAGAGAGAAAGGAGAGAAGAGAAAGTGAGTGCACAAAAGAAAGAAAAGAAAGGAAAGTGGGTTATATATACCACTTAGAAATAAGGGCAATTTGGTAATTTACTAACTCTCTTTTTAACTCACTCATTCCTTTTCTTTTTACTCAAATGCAACAAAATTCAAATATAAAATATATCTCTCTCGGGAAGTCGAGGATTATTGAAAATGACAATTTTAACACGTAGGCCTCGAAAATAGCTTTTTAACCATTACTCATAATGAATTTTTGAGTGAACGGTTGATTTTATATGAATTTCACAAACTTGCTTTAATAAATACATTTTTCTCATAAAATCAATTTAAAAATGCAAAGACCAACAATTAAATTCACTCATCATTTTTAAAAAGTCTCTAGGACCATTACAAAGATCACAGAACAAATCCCTTGTTTTTATCTTTCTCGGATGATTTTATAAAAATGCATGAAGGTTAATTAAACCTTTATTTAAATCACGTAATTCCTTTAAAATTGACACAGAACACATAGTCATGCACATAGTCAAGCCATCACACATATACAGTCACATAACGACTTAGGTCTGATCATAGAATTTATCCTTCTTTATTCTTTATCCTCTTTTACGCGTACCGGGTCACGTTCAGCCTGACGGCCCGACGCTCAGCGTTTCGATTACGCTTCTCATTATCTTTACCAAGCAACACGTCACTTAGGATGAAATACTTTATTTACTCATTCATTTCATTCAATCGCACATAATTCTCATTTTATATTCTTTAATTCCATATTAGGACGGGTTCCGTTCTACCTGACGGCCCGACACCACAGCTTATCTTTTAAGCTGACCCTTTAAATTGGACATTTTTATCCACGCTCCTAAACTCTAGTATACAGATAAGACAATTAATCATCAATTAGTCTCATAATTATAATCACATCATATATCTCATTCTTTATTCACTTAATTACGTCATAAAATTCTCAGTCGTCACAATCTACCCTCCTTAAAAGGATTCTGTCCCCGGAATCTAATCTAAGCAAATAGATGGGGATACTTTTCTTTTATTTCGCTTTCTAATTCCCAAGTCGATTCTTCGACTAATGGATTTCTCCACAATACTCTAACTAGAGGTACAATTTTATTTCTAAGCGCCCTTTCTTTTCGATCCAAAATTCGCACTGGTTGTTCCACATAGGACAAATCTGGTTGGATTTCCACTGGTTCCAACTTGATCACATGGCTCGCATCAGCATTATACTTCTTTAGAAGAGATACATGAATCACATTGTGCAGATGTTGCATTTGCGGAGGTAGCGTCAATTTATACGCCACTTTCCCAACTTGTCGCAATACTTCAAATGGTCCAATGTACCTTGGACTCAGCTTTCCTTTCTTTCCAAATCGAGTTAAACCTTTCCAAGGAGATATCTTCAACAAGACTTTGTCTCCAGTTTTGAATTGCACATCTTTTCGTTCTTGATTTCCGTACTTTTCCTGTCGATCTTGAGCTGTAATTAATCTCTTTCGAATTATTTCAACCTTTTCTTTCGTTTGCTGAACTAGCTCTGGGCCAATTAACTTGCGCTAACCAACTTCATCCCAATAAGTAGGGGATCTACACTTTCTTCCATACAACGCTTCATAAGGTGGCATGCCAATACTCGCGTGATAACTGTTGTTGTAGGAAAACTCAATTAAGGGCAAATGATCATCCCAATTTCCTTTAAAATCTATTGTACAGGTTCGCAACATGTCTTCAATCGTCTGAATTGTTCTTTCACTTTGTCCGTCTGTCTGCGAATGATATGCCATACTCATTTTCAATTTCGTTCCCAAATGATCGTGGAATTGTCGCCAAAATCTCGAATTAAACCTTGGATCTCTATCAGACACGATGGATACAGGAACTCCATGACGCATCACAATCTCATCCAGATACAATTTGATCAATTTTTCCAATGAAAACCTTTCGTTTATCGGCAAGAAATGTGCGTACTTTGTCAACCGATCGATTACCACCCAAATCGCATCGTGATTTGACTTGGTTTTAGGTAATCCTACCACGAAATCCATCGCTATATGTTCCTATTTCCATTCGGGTATGTCCAGTGGCTGAAGCAATCCGCTTGGCCTTTGATGTTCCGCTTTAACTCTTTGGCACGTGTAACACTTACTTATCCATTCCGTAATTTCCTTCTTCATGTTCGGCCACCAATATCTTTCTTTTAAATCCTGGTACATCTTCGTGCTTCCAGGGTGAATTAAAAATTTTGAGTTATGCGCTTCTTGCAAAACCTCGTGCTTTAGTTCCACCACATTAGGTATCCAAATACGTGAGTTAACACGGTATATCCCTTTTCCATCCTTTTGAGCTTTAATTTCTTCTCCCGTCAACTTATCCTTTTCACAATTCATCACTTGCTCTTGACAGCATCGAATCTTTTTCAAAATTTCAGGTTGAAACAGCATCGCATAAATAGCTTCACCGCCATATTCTGGAGTCTGCACCTCTATTTTCATCTTGTCAAAGTCCTTGATTAATTCTTCCGATGTCGTTAACCGGTTCAATCTTTCTTTTTGACTCAAAGCATCAGCTACCACATTTGCCTTTCCAGGATGATAGTTTATCGCACAATTATAGTCTTTGATCAATTCCAACCACCTTCTTTGTCGCAAATTCAATTCTTTCTGAGTAAAGATATACTTTAAGCTTTTATTATAACACCCCCAAATCCGGGGTCGGGGATCCGGGTTGTCACGAGTTCCATTTCCCTTAATAACACTTAATCTTAATAAACAACCAACTACTACATACTGTGACCCCACAATATACACACACACCACAAGTTATAGTCTCAGAGATGAATACCAAAAAAATAATACAAGTCACTTTATTCCACAATTATATGCCATTACACCTTAAAAGGGATTCTGAATAAATTTACATTTCCTTGCCATTATTACAATTCATAAATATACATAAGTCTGGTACATCAAAAGTTAAAAGCCTAGCCTATTGGTAGATCCTACCTCGGCTATAATGGCATCAACGCCTACAGGAAACTGCGGAACGTTTCCTAACCGCTTGCGAATCTGGAGCTTGGTCCTATTCATCTTTTCTATCTGTTGTTGTGTGATGAAGAAGAAAGAAAGGGTGAGCAACAAGCCCACCGAAATAATATGTATAATAATTAATAATATATGAGCATTCTCATAGTACTCATGAAAGTCTTGGTCAAGAAGAAATGAACCAAGTTTGATATCTTAATGCGACGAAGTCACAAATTATTCAGTATATATACTTATATACTTTTCAAAATCTTGGAAGTCCTCTTCCATGCCTAATATACACAGAGTTCCAGTTTATAATTGTATAAAAATATCGTTGCAAGGTGATCTCATATATCTAACCTTGTCTCAACATTTTTGTGAAAATCTTTGTCATGCATAAGATAATCATTAACCAGATATAAGTTTAAAAAATGAAGTTACAAGATACTCCAATATACTTATATTTTTCCAAATACTACTTGAACTATCACCATTCAAGTTATAACCAGTTTCAAAAGTTCATCACACTGATGAGACTACAAGACAAGATTTGAATAGATTCAATCTTTGAATATCATTATAAATAATGAAGTTACGAGGTACTTCATTAAGTCCCGATATATATGTACACTTATATATATATACATTTCATACACTCCTTGAAAACCTCTGTTATGAAAATTATAAACAGAGTTGCAATATCCAATGAATTTGGAAAGGAGAAAACCTTGGCATAAACCTGATATCTTGCTGATCAGGCAAAGATACCAATAAGTAACATTTTCTACTAGTAGATGGACGAATTCCCCACTGGTCATCACCCTGGCCGCAATAGGACCTTATGCAGGACTGCCACTCAGCCACTTACGCATTTGATGGACTCCCACTGAGCCACTTACACTTTCATGGACGCCCACTGAGCCCATGTTGCTTATGCCGACTCAATAGATGGACTTACTTCCCGAACTTTGGGTAAGTAATCAATTCATTTATCAAAACAGAAACCTCGTTGCGAATATAAAATATAACACAGAGCCGGATCCCTCAGGTTTTGAGCGAATATTTAAATCCCCTTCGAAAGGAAGATCTTAAATATAAAAATGAGTTTTGGGATCCGCTCTAACTTTTAAAATCATTTCGAAGACTCGAAACATTTTTAAGAATGTTTGGAGTACTGCTGATTTATTAAAATAAATCAGTCACAATATATTAGAAAATATCTGAATATTATTATTTAAATAATATTCCCAAAAAGGATAATCTCTATAAAAATAATCGAAGTAGAAGTGTTAAAACTCATACTTGAAATGAATATTAAATAACCAAATATATACTTATACGAAAGTATTATCTTTATTTGAATAATCAAAAGTAAGTTTGATTATCGAAACATTATTCTTTAACAAAATAAAGAATATTATTTAATAAAATAAGCGGAGTCATAATCCCTCGAATGAATATTTAAAATAATATTCATTAATAAAATAAACGGAGTCATAAGCCCTCGAATGAATATTCAAAATAATATTCATTAATAAAATAAAGGGAGTCGTAAGCCCTCGAATGAATATTCAAAATAATATTCATTAATAAAATAAAGGGAGTCATAAGCCCTCGAATGAATATTCAAAATAATATTCATTAATAAAATAAAATAGAGTTATCGAATAAATCTTATTCGATTAATAGTTTTGAAAACTATATCAATATATATATATTATACTCGGGAACATCGACTCCCGGTTTAGAAAAAATGTTCACCTTTGGGTCCCCTATAGTAAGGGTATACGCAACTACTGCTTATCTCTAGCATAGGTATTATCCAACTATAAGCATTGAAATCAACAGATAGATAACCAGATTACGAAACAGACATGCATATATATACCATCTCAGCATGCTTCAATATATCGCAAAATTTGCTAATTAACCAACATGCATTTATCACAAGATAATGCATATACATATATACATCACCACAACAGTATAACAGGTAGAAAACTTGCCTGAGTGCTCCCGGATAGACTTAAGCTTAAAGTGGGTCCGATAACCTATGAACAACAACATAAGTTGGAATTAAACCCCGGTCACTTAAGAAACTAGACTTTAGCCAATTGAACCTTAACGTTCGCTTATGGTCACTCCTACGCTTAACGAATCACCTAAGTTGTTCGAGTACCCTCGACTCCACCATTTTTAATAAATTAACCATTCAGAGTTTTAAGGCGATTCTTTCGCGAGTACCTTACCAACTGACTAATACACTTAACATAATTATTTCATATCCCAATTAGTCATTTAAAGTCCTTAACCAAGGTTTCAAAGTAAGGCGAGGGGTAATGATTCGTTCGCGAAACGCCGTTACTTAAAACGGTCGTTTCTCCTAAACCGTACATCGGATTCAAATGAACCACATATCAAAACGAAGCTCGTAATATGAACTATATAAACATGACAATGGTAATAATCTTACAGTGATTTCACGGGTCCTGAAGTTAATAACAAAAACAGTCTAAGGTAAATCGGGCATTACGACGGCTATGTTTACGCGATTACCAAAGTTTAAACTACTCCAATCAACCACCAACCAACTCATAACCATCAATACAACAAAACTTCACCTAAACCATATCACATCAGTCTATAATCTCCAAGTTTTTCAACTCAAATAACCACAATCAAGACCTATGAACTATAATCAAGCTTTAATTACCAAAACACTTCCAAATCAAACCAAACTACTAATAATCACAATCTAAGCTTCTCATTTCACAAAACCAACAATTAAACTTACTAACAAATAAAGTAAAGGCTAGGGTTTGATGTTTATACCTTCCTTGGGAGGTGTTAAGTTGCTAGGAAGCCTTAGGAAGCCTTCTACAAGCGTGATCTTTCCAAAGAAATCAAGAACACAAAGTTAGGCTTTGAAGTTTCTAAAAGTCCGATTTAAAGAACTGTAAAAATGAGGGTCTTACCATACTTATTTGGACGAGACTTGTGAACAAGCGTTGTAGGCCATCTCAATACCTTTCCAACGAGCTATAGAACACAACATTTGAGTGAGTATTGAAGGAGAAATGGCAGTTTGAAGTTGCTCTGTTTATTTTAGCCGAGAGCTTCTTCTCGCAAAGTCAACTCATCTCTTTTTGATTTATGTTATTTGCTTGGTTGATTCTTCTTTTTGTCTTGAAATTTGTTTTAACCTTTTTACCATGGTTAATTTTGTATGGCCCAAAATCACCCAACAAACAAAACTCCTTTGTCATACTTATGCAAGCAAGCTTGTGTCATGTGATGACATCATCATGCACTACCTTTTTGATTAATCCCTTAATTATCTGGCTAATGACCGCTGATCTGTTATACGGTTCGCTTATCTTTTATTTTCATTTATCGTTTGAGGGATCATACCTGGGATCTTATTACTTAGGTTCCCCTAAATATTTTTCAATATTTTATATTCCTTTTATGATCCTCTCTAAAAATCCTTGAATTTAAATCTTTTTTATCATGTTACCTTATACTCAATTCTTTCGGTATCTGGTGGATTTTCGGGAAAAATCAAAGTGTGCGGATTTGGATTCTGATGATCTTTACATACACTTATTTACTTTATGGAATACTAATACGATCTTAGAATTTCCATAACAGTACTCCTATAGAGCGTGGTCTGATAATTTTCCTTAATCAGCATCATCAACAAAAGTTACTATTCATCCGTGCTTCAAAAATTCCAAAAATTGGGGTTATTATAGTCTCCCCTCCTTAAAAGGATTTCGTCCCGGAATCGGATAGAAAATGAATAGGGATGCTCTCTTAGCATTGCACTTTCTAACTCTCAAGTAAATTTTCCAACATTGTGGTTCTACCATCAAACTCTGACTAGTTTGATAACCCTTCTGCTAAGCACTTGTTCCTTTTCAATCTATAACCCTTCCTGGTTGCTCCATATAGGTTACGTCTGGTTGCATGTCTATGCGCTCATATGCCCCTATTTGTCTGGCATCCGAATTACACTTCCTTAACATTGATATGTGGAACACGTTATGAAATTGCTACAGGTTCGGGGGTAGGGCTAGCTCATATGCTAATTTCCCAATACGTCTTAATATATCCAAGGGTCCAACAATTCGTGGGCTTAGCTTTCCTTTCTTTCCGAACCTTATCCATCCTTTCTAAGGGAATACCTATAACAGCACTAGGTCCCCTACTTCCTATTCTTTGTCCTTTTGTGTCAAATCAACATACTTCATGTGCCTATCTTGGGCTACTACCAGCCGTCCTCTGATTAAATCTATTATATCCTTGGTCCTTTGGACCACTGCTGGTCTGAGCATCTTGCGCTCTCCAACTTCATCCTATCATAAGGGAGATCGACATTGTCTTCCCTCAAGGATCTTATAAGGCGATACCTCGATACTGACATACGATCGATTATCGTGAGAAAACTTAATCCGCGTTAAGTGATCATTCCAAATTCTTTCAAGTCTATTGCACCGACTCTCATCATAGCTTCTAGCATTATAGCTTTTGCTTCTCAATACCCATTTTTTTCCAGTTCGTAGTCGTTACTATCTTCCGTACATAATACTATACTGGTTACACTTTTGCTCGTTAGCGTTCTATAACATTTTAATAACCACGTCAACCTTAGTATCACGAACGTGTTAGAATCAGAATACCACCGTACTGATACTACTTCCAAACTAGCTGCTTCTATCTTCGAAAGCTTGATCCATCATATAGAAGTAAAGGAATTTGTTGAGAGATCACTATGATCATGAACACTTGTTATATCGCATATTTAGTACAGAAGGTGGCCAGCCTTTAGTACTTCACAAGCAATTAAACAATAGATGGTATCCTACTAGGCTTCTATCACACAGATAGATAGTCATTCGGTAATACCTCCCCTTTGGAAGGTTGTTCTTCTCAGCTTACATGAAATGAAAAGGAGAGAAAACAACGAATTGAAGAGAATTGTATATATATTAAAATATATACCACCACAAAATATCTGGCTTGAAATCTACCTCTGAACTATAGAGGTTTATCATAGGAGAATAAAACATATATGTATATAAATCAACATTAAGCATTATAGCATCGTATTTCACATGCCTAATTATTTTTGATATTCCGTCCATCATTCTATGGACCCATGCTCTTCCTCGAGCTTATACACAATCACCTTTGAAACTCCCTTGACATCGAAAATCAAATCTGGGATTTCATTCTAGACATCATCGTTACTAGAATTCTATGCTTGCACCGCAACCTTCTTCGTAATAATACGACTCTCTATTCCTAAGAAGGAATAAATATTCAATAGGTAGATAATCGACTTGATTAGTCTATCAATGATAACTTATACATCACCACGACCCGATTAGTGGTACTCAATCTCAACATCCATTCTAATACAACTCTTACGGTTGTAATCGACTCATTACTCGCAGAATCATTGTTGCATTACTATGGTCCATCGCTGACCCACTGTAGTCATTCATTTTCCTTGGATCTTAATAGCTAACCATACGGAGTCCATACCTATCGTATCAAATTCTTCTAAGGAGTTAACATAATCACCATTCATAATTCATGAAGAACACTCCAGATCCTAACGTACTTTCATGACATGAAGCAGATAAAATTGCAGAAGAGTTTCAATCAAAGCAACGATAGCAGGTTAATACCATTCCTAATCATGTGTCCTCAATAAGAGACTGGAAACTCAAGGGTTCATTTAGTTCTTTCTTAATATGTCCCTGGCTTATCTCAAGATATGACCTTCTAAGATAGATAGCCCTCTTACGGCGGTTGCATAAATTAAATCTTTACCAAACTACTATTATGGTTGAGTATCGCACAATCATCAGAAGGAATGTCAATCCTTCATACCATAATACAACCTTCACGGCTTTAACCATCATCGCTGTATTCCTTTGGCACGAGCGCCTATAATTGTCCTCTTACACTTAAAGTGTCGGCCACCTCTTTGGCCTTTCCTGATAGTAAAATTTCCTTACAATCAATATCTTTTAATGATCTTCAACTAAATTTTTCTACCTCATTTCCAATCACTACTTGCGTGAAAATGCTCTTCCTTACGCTTTGGTGAAAAAATATATCACCATTTTTCCATAAGGTATTGCCTCGGTCATTTAGAGGTTAACATTGTCACAACTGACTCTCGATCATACTTAGGGCGTCTCTTATCTTGGGTCCTACATGTTTTCACCAATCTCGACCTTCATTGGGTCGATCTATACTTTCTTATGGTTCAACACGTGCCCACCTGGCATCATTATAATTATGTCATATTTCCTTTATCAAAATTTCTATTCTTGAGAACTTTGAATATTACTTTTTTTCCTTGTAAAACTTCTTAGGTTATTCTTGAATCGTTCCTCCTGTATTCCCTAGATACAGGGCATATCAAAATACCATTTACTAATACCAGAATCATTGTCTATATACTTCTGAAAAATTTCTCCACTGATCCTTAAAGGTTGTTGTTACCTTAATCCTTTCCAATTCATACTGTCAAACTCATACTATCCCTATTAAGGGTGAAATGCTAACCTTTATGCATTCCCCTAGGATTCATTTTAAGTTACCGATGTTCTATCCTTAATTCCACCTTTAGAAAAAGTACATGCATCCTTCCATGGATAAATCAAGTCATATATCCTTGATAGATTATCTTATTTAATCATTCCTATCTCGATAGTCTATACCAAATTTCACAATAATATCCTTATTCAAAATGAGGTCAACCAATATGGCCTCTAAAAGATAACAACGGTTATCCGCTTTTCTTGCCTGATTTAGTAATGATAACAGGGATGTTCTAGAAGATATTGGTCGTGTTCAACGTGAACTTCTTCTTAATAAATCTTTATTTTCTTTTGTTGTTTATCTCAACAGTCATCTCAATGTTGGGATATCTTTCATACCCGGCGTCTCCCTTTCTGGGTATCATGCCCCGGTCTTACACTTCACTTTCTTGAAGGTCACTTCCTTCATCCAATTTTCTTAATTTCGTACTTTCTTGTCTCCTCAGTCTATCCGCGTCTCATTATTTATCCTTCGAACTATCTCAAGGTTTCCCCGAATCCTTCCAACTTGAAGGGGTACAACATATATATCTCTTATGCCTTCAACCATCAACTTTAACTCATGGTAAATCATCCTCATCCTGACGATCATATACTTTTCTATTTCTATTACTACGAGTCTTTAGGGTTTCCTCATACCCAACTCCCTTATCATTCCTCAAACTCTATTGCCTTTATATTCTTTTCCACTTCAGTTTCTTTTTATTTTCCTTTCTCTTATCATTATTTCATGAACCCACTAATCATTGACTTCAAACATCACATCATTCTGGGATTCTTGTCATCAGAACGAATCTTGACAACTTTTACAACTTAGCTTCATAATTCATCATACTCGTCCGCCTTTGTTCTGGCTCTAAAGCTTTTACACTATCTCCATAACCGTGGGAATTACTTTCCCGAAAACAATTGATTGAACTTTAATCAGTTTATTCTACCCTCTGGCTCCGTGCCTTTCTTGGTCTTTCACCAGCGGGTGGTCTCTCTTTTAGGAGGGTAAGTGACAAAAACAGTCTTTTGCGCTTCATCAGTCATTTAGAATATAAAATCAGTTCTCTATTTCCTTTGTACAGGCTCTTGCCTCGGCTAGGTTAGCTTGTTCCTTGGAACTCTGAGAGCTTAGTGACTTAAAGGTCCTGAAAGAATTTCCCACTGCATTGTTTCCTCAGGGTGGTGTTTGGGAATAAAAGTATAATTTTTGTTTAGGCAGGTCCATGAATTGCCCCATAGGAGTACCATCCCGGTTCTCCCTATCTTGCTCGACTTCTGTTTTCTCAGTATGAAATGTTTCATCCTTCTCCCACAATCAGGGTTATCTTATACGTTAAAATCCTTGTTTTCCATTTCATTATGTTATGGCTTCTTCTATCTTGATGTCAACCTCCCTGACTATCACGTTCAGGGTTTGCTCTAAATCTTATTCCTCAAACTAGCTTTCATCTAAGATCTCATCTTTAAGCTCTTGAACATTTGGAACCCAAATTCTGTAGGAATACCTCATTATTCCCTTATCATCTTTCTCGGTATTAATCTTTTATCTAATTGTTTTCTCTCTGCCTTCATTCATTACTTTTTCTGGCACAATATGTTCTTTTCCGATAATTTGAACTGTATTCCAATCTCAAACAGCTTTTCGGTACCGGCTCCGGTTACCTTCACTTCTATTTCCATTTTCTCAAAATCTCTTATAAACTCTCCAAAAGACATTATCATCTTGAGTCCCTCATTTTTACTAAGGGCATCAGCCACCACATTGGCTTTCCCCGAATGATAAAGAATCTCCCAATCATAATTCTTGATTAGCTCTAACCGCCTCCTCTAGCGTATGTTGAGCTCTTTCTACGTAAAAATGTACTAGAGCTCCTATGGTTTGTGAATCTCGCACTTCTCTCCATACAAGTAGTGCCTCAAATCTTTAGGGCAAAACTATTGCCACGAGCCCAAGCTCATGGGTGGGGATATCGAATTTTATATTCCCTTAATTGTCTTGACGCGTACGCAATTACCTTGTTGTGCTGTATAAGAAGCACCCTAATTCTTTATGCGAAGCGTCATTACAATTCACAAAATCTCCTTTTTCCATCCGGCAATGCCAACATAGGAGCCGTCGCCAACCTTTGCTTTAGTTCTTAAAAGCTTTTCTCGCATTTCTCTGTCCATTCAAACTTCTCCGTCTTACGAGTAAGCCGCGTTAAAGGGGCTACTATCTTTACAAACTTGAACGAACCTCCGGTAGTGACCAGCCAATCCTACCTCTAGTAGTTTCCCTAACAATGGTTATCAATTCCTCAGCGATCATCTCTTCAGTCTTGTTAGGATCCTCCACGAGATCCTTCTCAACAACAATCCCTTCTGGGACAACATCCTCAACCGCTACATCCTCAATATGAATATCATCCGGTCCCTCATTAGGGTGTTCCATTGGATCCACAATCCGATCCCCAATCAGTAATAAAACATCATCGCATTGTTGCTCCTCAACCTCAGGGTTCGGAGTCCCGCTACCATATACGATAACGAACTACGCTTCTATCACGATATTTATAAGGGTTCCCATAAGGGTTTTAACTGTCAGTACTACGTTAGGTAGCCCGACTATGAACTTGGAAAGAGTTCTTATTATCTTAGTGAACTTATTATCTTAACGTCATATCATCTCTGAGGTTTATAACGCTTAGCTCTGATACCATTTCTGTAACACCCCCAAATCCGGGGTCGGGGATTCGGGTTGTCACGAGTTCCATTTCCCTTAATAATACTTAATCTTAATAAACAACCAACTACTACATACTGTGACCCCACAATATACACACACACCACAAGTTATAGTCTCAGAGATGAATACCAAAAAAATAATACAAGTCACTTTTTTCCACAATTATATGCCATTACACCTTAAAAGGGTTTCTGAATAAATTTACATTTCCTTGCCATTATTACAATTCATAAATATACATAAGTCTAGTACATCAAAAGTTGAAAGCCTAGCCTATTGGTAGATCCTACCTCGGCTATAACGGCATCAACGCCTACAGGAAACTGCGGAACGTTTCCTAACCGCTTGCGAATCGGGAGCTTGGTCCTATTCATCTTTTCTATCTGTTGTTGTGTGATGAAGAAGAAAGAAAGGGTGAGCAACAAGCCCACCGAAATAATATGTATAATAATTAACAATATATGAGCATTCTCATAGTACTCATGAAAGTCTTGGTCAAGAAGAAATGAACCAAGTTTGATATCTTAATGCGACGAAGTCGCAAAATATTCAGTATATATACTTATATACTTTTCAAAATCTTGGAAGTCCTCTTCCATGCCTAATATACACAGAGTTCCAGTTTATAACTGTATAAAAATATCGTTGCAAGGTGATCTCATATATCTAACCTTGTCTCTACGTTTTTGTGAAAATCTTTGTAATGCATAAGATAATCGTTAACCAGATATAAGTTTAAAAGATGAAGTTACAAGATACTCCAATATACTTATATCTTTTCCAAATACTACTTGAACTACCACCGTTCAAGTTATTACCAGTTTCAAAAGTTCATCACACTGATGAGACTACAAGACAAGATTTGAATAGATTCAATCTTTGAATATCATTATAAATAATGAAGTTACGAGGTACTTCATTAAGTCCCGATATATATATACACTTATATATATATATATACATTTCATACACTCCTTGAAAACCTCTGTTATGAAAATTATAAACAGAGTTGCAATATCCAATAAATTTGAAAAGGAGAAAACCTTGGCATAAACCTGATATCTTGCTGATCAGGCAAAGATACCAATAAGTAACATTTTCTACTAGTAGATGGACGAATTCCCCACTGGTCATCACCCTGGCCGAAATAGGACCTTATGCTGGACTGCCACTCAGCCACTTACGCATTTGATGGACTCCCACTGAGCCACTTACACTTTCTTGGACGCCCACTGAGCCCATGTTGCTTATGCCGACCCAATAGATGGACTTACTTCCCGAACTTTGGGTAAGTAATCAATTCATTTATCAAAACAGCAACCTCGTTACGAAAATAAAATATAACACAGAGCCGGATCCCTCAGGTTTTGAGATCCCTCAGGTTTTGAGCGAATATTTAAATCCCCTTCGAAAGGAAGATCTTAAATATAAAAATGAGTTTTGGGATCCGCTCTAACTTTTAAAATCATTTCGAAGACTCGAAACATTTTTAAGAATGTTTGGAGTACTGCTGATTTATTAAAATAAATCAGTCCCAATATATTAGAAAATATCTGAATATTATTATTTAAATAATATTCCCAAAAAGGATAATCTCTATAAAAATAATCGAAGTAGAAGTGTTAAAACTCATACTTGAAATGAATATTAAATAGCCAAAGATATACTTATACAAAAGTATTATCTTTATTTGAATAATCAAAAGTAAGTTTGATTATCGAAACATTATTCTTTAACAAAATAAAGAATATTATTTAATAAAATAAGCGGAGTCATAAGCCCTCGAATGAATATTCAAAATAATATTCATTAATAAAATAAAGTGAGTCATAAGCCCTCGAATGAATATTCAAAATAATATTTATTAATAAAATAAAGGGAGTCATAAGCCCTCGACTGAATATTCAGAATAATATTCATTAATAAAATAAAGGGAGTCATAAGCCCTCGAATGAATATTCAAAATAATGTTCATTAATAAAATAAAGGGAGTCATAAGCCCTCGAATGAATATTCAAAATAATATTCATTAATAAAATAAAATAAAGTTATCGAATAAACCTTATTCGATTAATAGTTT
The DNA here is from genome assembly GCF_009905375.1 of Apium graveolens. Classification (NCBI taxonomy): domain Eukaryota; kingdom Viridiplantae; phylum Streptophyta; class Magnoliopsida; order Apiales; family Apiaceae; genus Apium; species Apium graveolens. The sequence goes on along the minus strand of NC_133653.1, from coordinate 84,382,742 downwards.
TGAAAACTATATCAATATATATATATAAATATATATATATATATTATACTCGGGAACATCGACTCCCGGTTTAGAAAAAATGTTCACCTTTGGGTCCCCTATAGTAAGGTTATACGCAACTACTGCTTATCTCTAGCATAGGTATTATGCAACTATAAGCATTGAAATCAACAGATAGATAACCAGATTACGAAACAGACATGCATATATATACCATCTCAGCATGCTTCAATATATCGCAAAATTTGCTAATTAACCAACATGCATCTATCACAGGATAATGCATATACATATATACATCACCACAACAGTATAACAGGTAGAAAACTTGCCTGAGTGCTCCCGGATAGACTTAAGCTTAGAGTGGGTCCGATAACCTATGAACAACAACATAAGTTGGAATTAAACCCCGGTCACTTAAGAAACTAGACTTTAACCAATTGAACCTTAACGTTCGCTTATGGTCACTCTTACGCTTAACGAATCACCTAAGTCATTCGAGTACCCTCGGCTCCACCATTTTTAATAAATTAACCATTAAGAGTTTTAAGGCGATTCTTTCACGAGTACCTTACCAACTGCCTAATACAATTAACATAATTGTTTCATATCCCAATTAGTCATTTAAAGTCCTTAACCAAGGTTTCAAAGTAAGGCGAGGGGTAATGGTTCGTTCGCGAAACGCCGTTACTTAAAATGGTCGTTTCTCCTAAACCGTACATCGGATTCAAACGAACCACATATCAAAATGAAGCTGGTAATATGAACTATATAAACATGACAATGGTAAAAATCTTACAGTGACTTCACGGGTCCTGAAGTTAATAACAAAAACAGTCTAAGGTAAATCGGGCATTACGACGGCTATGTTTACGCGATTACCAAAGTTTAAACTACTCCAATCAACCACCAACCAACTCATAACCATCAATACAACAAAACTTTACCTAAACAATATCACATCAGTCCATAACCTCCAAGTTTTTCAACTCAAACAACCACAATCAAGACCTATGAACTATAATCAAGTACCAAAACACTTCCAAATCAAACCAAACTACTAATAATCACAATCTATGCTTCTCATTTCACAAAACCAACAATTAAACTTACTAACAAATAAAGTAAAGGCTAGGGTTTGATGTTTATACCTTCCTTGGGAGGTGTTAAGTTTCTAGGAAGCCTTAGGAAGCCTCCTACAAGCTTGATCTTTCCAAAGAAATCAAGAACACAAAGTTAGGCTTTGAAGTTTCTAAAAGTCCGATTTAAAGAACTGTAAAAATGAGGGTCTTACCTACTTATTTGGACAAGACTTGTGAACAAGAGTTGTAGGTTATCTCAATACCTTTCCAACGAGCTATAGAACACAACATTTGAGTGAGTATTGAAGGAGATATGGCAGTTTGAAGTTGCTGTGTTTATTTTGGCCGAGAGCTTCTTCTTGCAAAGTCAACTCTTCTCTTTTTGATTTATGTTATTTGCTTGGTTGATTCTTCTTTTTGTCTTGAAATTTGTTTTAACCTTTTTACCATGGTTAATTTTGTATGGCCCAAAATCACCCAACAAACAAAACTCCTTTGTCATACTTATGCAAGCAAGCTTGTGTCATGTGATGACATCATCATCCACTACCTTTTTGATTAATCCCTTAATTACTTGGCTAATGACTGCTGATCTGTTATACGGTTCGCTTATCTTTTATTTTCGTTTATCGTTTGAGGGATCATACCTGGGATCTTATTACTTAGGTTCCCTAAACATTTCTCAATATTTTATATTCCTTTTATGATCCTCTCTAAAAATCCTTGAATTTAAATCCTTTTTATCATGTTACCTTATACTCAATTCTTTCGGTATCTGGTGGATTTTTTGGAAAAATCAAAGTGTGCGGATTTGGATTCTGATGATCTTTACATACACTTATTTACTTTATGGAATACTAATACGATCTTAGAATTTCCATAACAGTACTCCTATATAGCGTGGTCTGATAATTTTCCTTAATCAGCATCATCAACAAAAGTTACTATTCATCCGTGCTTCAAAAATTCCAAAAATTGGGGTTATTACATTTATGATCCGTGTAAATCTCGCACTTTTCCCCGTACAAATAATGCCTCCAAATCTTAAGGGCAAACACAATTGCTGCCAATTCCGAATCGTGCGTTGGATACTTTTGCTCATGCGGCTTGAGTTGCCTTGACGCATATGATATTACCTTCCCGTGTTGCATTAACACACATCCAAGTCCTTTATATGAAGCATCACTGAATATCACAAATTCCCCTTTGTCATCTGGTAATACCAACACTGGGGCGGTTACCAATCTCTTCTTTAACTCTTGAAAACTATCCTCGCACTTTTCTGTCCAAACGAACTTCTCGTTCTTTCTCGTCAACTTTGTCAACGGAACGGAAATCTTAGAGAAATCTTGCACAAATCTTCTATAGTATCCGGCTAATCCCAGAAAACTTCTGACTTCCGTCGGAGTCTTGGGTCTTTCCCAATTCATTACAGCTTCTATCTTGGCTGGGTCCACTTTAATTCCTTCTTTATTCACTACATGATCGAGAAATTGCAATTCCTTTAGCCAAAATTCACACTTTGAAAATTTAGCATACAGTTTCTTTTTTCGCAGAATTTCCAAGGAAATCCTTAAATGCTCCTTATGATCTTCTTCCGTCTTGGAGTAAATCAGTATATCTTCGATAAACACAATAACGAACTTATCCAAGTACTGCTTGAATACTCTGTTCATAAGATCCATAAATGCAGCTGGCGCATTCGTCAAGCCAAATGCCATTACCAAAAACTCATAATGTCCGTATCTCATTCGTAACGCTGTCTTGGGTATATCTTTCGCTTTAATCTTTAACGGATGATACCCAGATCTTAAATCAATGTTTGAGAAACACGAAGCTCCTTTTAACTGGTCAAACAAATCATCGATCTGCGGTAGAGGATACTTATTCTTGATCGTCAACTTATTCAGCTCACGGTAATCAATGCACAACCGCATACTTCCATCCTTTTTCTTTAAAAATAACACCGGTGCGCCCCACGGGGATACACTCGGTCGGATCACTCCTTTGTCCAACAACTCTTGCAGCTGAGCTGCCAATTCCTTCATCTCCACCGGCGCCATGCGATAGGGAGCTTTCGACACTGGTTCTGTACCAGGAGCCAAATCAATCGTAAACTCGATCTCTCTGTCTGGAGGTAGTCCAGACAATTCATCAGGAAACACATCCGGAAAATCTCTTACTACCGGAATATCCTCGATCTTCACAGATTCTTTCTCCACGTCCACGACATGAGCTAAATAAACTTCGCATCCTTGACGTATTAATCTTCTTGTCTCAATAGCCGTTAGAAATTTCTTCTCTTGCCTCTTTTCTTTAAATATCACTTCCTCACCATCCTTGGTTCTTAACTTCACCTTCTTACTTTTACATTCTATTTGCACCTCATGGTTTGACAACCAATCCATTCCTAGTATAACCTCAAATTCTCCTAACTTAAAAGGAATTAAGTCAGCAGAAAAGTGCCGACCTTCTATAGACACATCACAATCAGGACAAATCTTATTAACAACAACTTTCTCTTGATTTGCTACCTCTATAATCATATTAGGCTCTAGAAGGTACATAACACAATTTAACTTATCAAGAATACTTTCAGAGATAAAAGATCTAGTTGCTCCAGAATCCATCAAAACTTTTACTTCTACTGAGTTTATAACAAGCATACCTGCCACAACGTCCACATCTTGCACCGCATCTTTCATTGTCATGTTAAAGGTTCTAGCTCTGGGTTGAGCTGATGGTGCTGGGAGAGACGGCGGTCCAGCAATTCTGAGAACATTAGCCTTTTGCACAGGCTCCTTGCAATTCCTGGCCATATGGCCCACTTTGCCACACTTGAAACAAGCCAAATCAGGCTTCCTTACTCCACATGGACATTCTGAAGGATAATTCCCCTTCTGGTTGCACTTAAAACACGTTATATCCAGCTCATTACACCTCCCCGGGTGTCTCTTTCCACAGTTACTGTATTCTTGCATCCGGGGTCTGCTATCCTTCCCTGGTTGTCCAACTTTTTGGAAACGGTTCTTCTGAGCTCCATTACCGGGTCTAAACTTCTGGAACTTTTGGTTCAGACCTCCACCATTCTTCCCAAACTTCCCTCTGAACTTTGAGCTTCCTTGCTCTTGCTTAGAGCTTTCAAACTTCCTCTTCTTTCCTTCATTTTCCCTTCGGGCAGCTTCCCGCTCACCTTCCACTATCATTGCTTTCTGAACCAAAGAATCATAATTCTTAATTTCCAACATTGTTATCTGACTCCTAATCCACGGCTTAAGTCCCTGTTGGAACCTCTTAGCCTTCTTCGTTTTCGTATTCACATACTCGGGTATGAATCTAGACAATTCTGAAAACTTCACCTCATATTCTGCTACTGACATTTCCTCCTGTCTAAGATCTAGAAATTTCATCTCCAATTGCTCTTGCATATAGCTTGGCAAATACTTTTCTAGAAACATCTCAGTAAACTTCTCCCAAGATAAGTCTTTGCCTTCCAACAACGCCTTAGAAGACTCCCACCAGAAACTTGCTTCATCTTTCAGATAATAACTTGCGTACTAAGCTTTCTTGTCATCCTTAACTTCTGCTAACTCAAAGGCTTTTTCCATCTCTCTCAACCACGACTGCGCTTTAATCGGGTCTGGAAAACCTAAGAACTCTGGAGGATGAACAGATTGAAAGTGCTTAAAGTTTCCAACTTTAGGGGCCAAGGTTGTTGCAAAAGCTGAGCAAGTCTGCTCATCATAGTGGTTTCTGGGTTTATTTCTGGGTCTTGAGTGGGAATTTCTTCTTCTTGGTGATCTGGTGAGTTGGCCATTTCTTACAAACCTGATTGAGCAATTATTTAGCAATACGATGGCATGGCATGTATAATAACAGTTTTTATGAAATCTCTTTTGTGGGTTTTAAGTTTTACCCAATTTGCACATGCAATCCTATTACTACATAATTCTCATATCAGTGTTATTTTATCATGGCACAAAACAGGGTTTTATGAACTTTAAAAAATGGTTGTATGAAAATATGGTATTGTGAACAGTTTATAAGATAATCAAGGTGCACAATGGAAAGCAAGACAATAGAATTATTTAAACAAAGGTTACATAGAGAATATTCTGGATCTTAAGGTTCTGAAACAAGGTACAATAAATAGCAGGGTTAAACAGAGGAAAAACTGGAAAACATCCCCCTATCTACCCCTAACTTCAAACTACTACTACTACTACACTGGTCTGAAATTACAAGAAGATAAATGAAAAGGGATCCCGGCATCTGACCAAGTATCCCAAAGCCTACCGGCGCTGAAAAACAACAACAATCTACGGGCTCAACCAACAGTCCCGTCTAATCATCTAGAATCTCTCTCAACACAACCAACATCCAGCGAATGATCTTATGCAGCCTCCGGGCCTCAGCATCAGCATCACTAGTGGATGGTCCCTCATCCAATCCCCTCCTAGCAACCTGCTCCACCAACTGAATCCTAGCTCTCCACTCCTCCATCACCACTGAAGTCCTCTGCCTAGAATCTCGAATCAATCTATCTACCAAAGCTCCCAACTCAGGAATGCGGGAGTACACAAAGTCTCGATCCTGGGCTAACTTGCCACCAACACTGACAGGAACAGTCTTAGGCATCTCCGACTCTGGCTCAGGGGCAGGGGTCTCTGAATCAGGCCTCAAGGGTGAAAGCTGCATGGGGATCTCACTACTCTCAGAAGGGTCCTCCTCTGGGTCTGAACTAACATACACGGGCTCTTCTGGAGAGGGTGGAACAGGGTCCACAGGGGTACTAGTCAAAGTAATCTCTGAGTCTGAGTCACTACCACTACTAGGATCCTGAGAGAAAACATAAAACAGCAACCAAGAAACAATGTTAGGGTTAAATAAAGCTTCCAGCTAACTCACACCCTAACTCTAGTTTCCGCTTTACCAATAAACACTTTCCTTAGACTATACCTAATAGTCTAACTCAACTCTATATGAGTCGAACTCTCTCGCGATATAGATATATTCCCAAAATACCCCTTTAAATCCTAACTTGTCTCAGGGACTAGATCCTGTAGCTCTGATACCAACTTGTGACGCCCTCAATCTCGGGGTTAGGAAATGAGGACTCACACACCTCTAATTTAATAATTAAATATGCATAAACCCCGATTAACTACTAACAGGATCAACGGGATAAAGTATGAGACAAGATTACAACTACCAATCACAAAATATAACTTACAAACCAAAAATATTATTAAATAACCAATGTCGATTCCGGCTGGGAACCGACAGATAACCCATTATATCTTTATACACTTCTTTCTAGGCGCAAGCTCACTCATAAATACCACTACCTGCTCTGGAAACCGGAAGCCCTCAACACGGTAGGGACCACCAGGTACGCTCTTACGAGCAGTGCGCCTAAGCCTGACCATCTTCTTGCTTAACTGCCATGGTTAGATTAAAACAAAAAAAATGAGTATAAAACTCAGCAAGTAACTATACAGCAGTTCTACAATATCAAATCACAATATGCTTTACCAAACTCAGGGCATTCTACTTTATTTGATCTAGATGGCAGATTTCCATCTTTTGGGTTAAGGAAAGGTTTCTGAAGAAAAGTATTGGGCTTTCAAGGAACAAGGCTCAAAGCAGGACGAAAGCCGACATTCATCACAAATCATTAAAGGATCAAAATAGATCTTTCGATAGAGGAAAGCAACAATATTTCAAGATATAGAATCAGATATATAATCAGCAATTTCAAAAATCAGGGTTCTCGAGCTTTAAGCTCCACAATAACATAATCAACTCTTTTTAAAGCAATATAAACCATTTTTCATTTTTAAAATCAATTTACTGAACAAAAGTTTCAGTTCCCCTTTTTAAATAATCACTTAGAACCCTTGATTGGATCACTTTATCTTTCCATTTCATTATATACGGGTGATCAGCCCGTATCGACCTCCATTCCCGTCTTTAAGGTACCAATCGGTAGAATTTCAGCCTTAAGTTGGACTAGGCCCGCTAGCCTCTTACCATGACTGGACTAGTCCCACTAGCCTCTTACGTCCCAATCCAATCCATCAGGAATTCATTTGGAAAACCTTGAGTTGGAAAAACAAATAGGTTTTCTAAAATCCATTTTTATCATTATTAAGCATTTGAAATCATTCGGACTCTTTCAAGTCGAAACTCATTCTTAAATCATATTTTAAGGAAACAAAGTTCAGGGAGTGATTCAAGGATACGCAAGGAACAATTCATAAGAATTCTGTATCAGGGATAACAAGATACTAAATTAGAAGGATCAACATTTGTTTAGGGATCAATAGGGTGATCAAGAGAAACAGGGTATCATTAAACAGGGTTAATAAGGATAATCAAAAGGTTCAATATAATTCATGGCTTAATAGGTAACTTGAACAGAAAGGACAAATTATCAAAGGGTGAAATTAATAGGCTCGTCAATAACAAATTATCAAGAACAAGGGTACTTTAAATCAATATCAGGGTTTCAAAAAGCAAGGGTTTCATACTTAAACAGTTCAATACTCTACATGGTATGAACAACATTCTCTTTATAACCATTTACACAAGTAATCAGAGTTACTTGCCTGAATTTGCTTTCCTGAAGGTTGAACTACTGCCACCTAGTAAATCCTTTCCTTTCCTATCCTGAATGCCCTCACGCTCCGAATCTACAATAAAACCAAAATCTTAATCAAATTCTCAACTCTCGTTCCCGGAACGATCACTCTAAACGATAACTCGACTATATCTTTGACTAGAGCATACGAATATAGCTTATACATGTAAGCACATAGCACATAGCATATCTCTTTTTCGTAACTTTTATATCCTTATACACTTAACAACCAAAGCGCATTCTCTCAACCTTGGCTATTTTTCAATTACACTAATATAGCTCTCTTTACGACCATAGCTGTCACTTATAACTCTTAATAATAAATGATTTAATTTCCTTTTTCCTTCATTCCCTAATTCGAACCATACATACAAAACACAACCATGTATACTCAATTTCAACCTCATATAATCAAACACAACTAATGCAATTCACAAGGGTCATTTAGCACTTAAACTTATCCCTTTTTAATCAAAAATCTGAATCCTAATTATATTAAGATTCGAAATTAACACTTTCTTTTAATTATTAAAATTCGATCATAAAAACCATCCAATCTTTATCATGCAATCAATTTCTCACTAGTCATTAAGATAATTGGCAAGAACCTACTTAGTTCCTCCTTTTTACTACTAAGACCCATTCGGGTTTTTTCATAAATCAAACATGCAAGAATCAATTTGACATGTAAAGTTATATACCACATTTCCACTTATTTTAATCCCTTATTAAATCATTCTATCCATTACATCACCCAACCATGCAGTACTTAACAACTTCATCTTAATCATCAACATGCATCCTCTTATTCATCAAACTAATCCTTTTTTAAACCAATTCCATTCGGCAAGACTCAAATTTACAACTCAAGGACAAATCAATGGCATGCACATCTTGATCTTCTTTAAAACTAGCATGCAATCACTTTTAGGCCTTATAAACTTAGTTTTTACCAAGATTAACTCACAAAAATCAAATTCATTTTCTTATCAACAACCATTCGAACCAAAACATACATACATGCTCACATACAATCCAAATTCAACTCTTCACTATATCAAACACTCATTTTCATAGATTAAACCAACTAAATCTCTTAACACAAATCCAAGAATTCGAATTTCACCTAAATCACAACATGCATGCATCATCTCAAGTTTATAAATCACAAATCAATTGTAATTATTCTATACTTTCTGTTAACAACTATCCATCATCGATTTCATTGTCAAAATCAACTTGATCTCTTTAAAAACAAAAACCCATTCGGCTATATAGAAAAACACCACATGCAACCACTAAAATTAGAGTGTATTTAGTCTAGAGTTCAGTTTACACATCATAACTCACCACCGGTTCACCGGAGTTCATCACCGGTGGTGGTGGCTTCACGGTGGTGCCCTCATTCGAGGGTGTCCAACCACGAAACTCCCGATTTCCGTCAATTACGCAAAATAACTAACATGCACATCTTTTCTATCATTTGTTTGCAAAGAATCAAGCTTAAACAAGATGACATTAATTAACAACAAGAAGAACCATGTGGTTCTCGGGTGAACACACACACCAAGCACACACAACACACACACATCGACATGCAAGCTTAATCACACACATGCACACGAATTAAAGCTCTTTTATGGAATAAGGATGAAGATTCATGGAGTGTTTCAAAGAATTAGAGAGGGAGAGACAATATACCGAGAGGAATAAGAGAGAGAGAGAGAGAGAGAGAGTTGCCGAGAGTGAGAGAGAGTGAGAGAGAGTTCGGGAGAGAAAGAGAGAAAGAGAGAAAGGAGAGAAGAGAAAGTGAGTGCACAAAAGAAAGAAAAGAAAGGAAAGTGGGTTATATATACCACTTAGAAACAAGGGCAATTTGGTAATTTACTAACTCTCTTTTTAACTCACTCATTCCTTTTCTTTTTACTCAAATGCAACAAAATTCAAATATAAAATATATCTCTCTCGGGAAGTCGAGGATTATTGAAAATGACAATTTTAACACGTAGGCCTCGAAATTAGCTTTTTAGCCATTACTCATAATGAATTTTTGAGCGAACGGTTAATTTTATATGAATTTCGCAAACTTGCTTTAATAAATACATTTTTCTCATAAAATCAATTTAAAAATTCAAAGACCAACAATTAAATTCACTCATCATTTTTAAAAAGTCTCTAGTACCATTACGAAGATCACAGAACAAATCCCATGTTTTTATCTTTCTCGGATGATTTTATAAAAATGCATGAAGGTTAATTAAACCTTTATTTAAATCACGTAATTTCTTTAAAATTCACAAAATTGACACAGAACACATAGTCATGCACATAGTCAAGCAATCACATATATACAGTCACATAACGACTTAGGTCTGATCATAGAATTTATCCTTCTTTATTCTTTATCCTCTTTTACGCGTACCGGGTCACGTTCAGTCTGACAGCCCGACGCTCAGCGTTTCGATTACGCTTCTTATTATCTTTACCAAGCAACACGTCACTTAGGACGAAATACTTTATTTACTCATTCATTTCATTCAATCGCACATAATTCTCATTTTATATTCTTTAATTCCATATTAGGACGGGTTCCGTTCTACCTGACGGCCCGACACCACAGTTTATCTTTTAAGCTAACCCTTTAAATTGGAAATTTTTTATCCACGCTCCTAAACTCTAGTATACAGATAAGATAATTAATCATCACTTAGTCTCATAATTATAATCACATCACATATCACATTCTTTATTGACTTAATTACGTCGCAAAATTCTCAGTCGTCACAGATTGTCTCCCGACGGATGAAGCATTTTGTAACTTGAGAGATGTTAAATTATGTGCTTCATTAGTTGTAGATTTTTCTGCATTATCCTTAGTCACTGTTTCTTGATCACTTTTATCATACTATCATCACTAACCATCTCCACATTATCAAACTTGAGGCTTTCATAGAAATCTCCATCTTGCAGTCCTTCAATCTTTTTATCATCAAACACAACATGTACTGATTCCATAACAATGTTGGTTCTTAGATTGAAGACTCTATATGCTTTTCCCACAGCATATCCAACAAAAATTCCTTCATCTGCTTTAGCATCAAACTTTCCATGTTGATCAGTTTGATTCCTTAAGATATAATATTTGCATCCAAAGACATGAAGAAAATTTAGAGTTGGTTTCCTATTCTTGAACAATTAGTAAGGTGTCATACACTTTTATTGATTAACCAAAGAGATATTCTGAGTGTAGCAGGCAGTATTCACAGCTTCTGCCCAAAAATATATTGGTAATTTTGATTCTTCAAGCATTGTCCTTGCAGCTTCAATAAGAGATTTGTTCTTCCTTTCCACTACTCTATTTTATTGTGGAGTTCTTGCTGCAGAAAACTCATGCATAATCCCATTATCTTCACAAAATAATCTCATCACAGAATTCTTGAACTTAGTTCCATTGTCACTCCTGATTCTTCTTACTTTAAAGTCAGGATGATTGTTGACTTGCCTTATATGATTGATGATGATTTCACTAGCTTCATTTTTAGACTTTAGAAAATATGTCCAAGAGAACTTTGAGAAATCATCTACAATTACCAGGCAATATCTTTTTCTTGAGATGGACAACCCATTAACAGGTCCAAATAAATCCATGTGCAACAGTTGCAAAGGTTCTTTCAATTATTGAATCAAGCTTCTTTCTGAATGATGCTTTGATCTGCTTTCCTTTCTGTAAGCATCACACAATCCATCCTTAGTAAACTCCACATGAGAAATACCTCTAACCATTTCTTTCTTAACAAGCTCATTCATGGTCTTGAAGTTTAGATGGGATGGCTTCTTGTGCCATAGCCAATTTTCATCTTAACTTGCTTTACTGAGAAGGCAAGTGACTGATTCTGCATTTGATGAGTTGAAGTTAGCTAGATACACATTTCCTTTTCTCACTCTAGTGAGAACCACTTTATTGCTCTTTTTGTTTGTCACAACACAGGCTTCTGAATTGAAGGTAACTGAGTTGTCCTTATCACAAAGCTGGCTGATACTCAACAGATTGTGCTTGCGACCATCCACTAGGACAACCTCTTTAATGATGACATTATCTTTTGAAATCAAGCCATATCCCACAGTATAACCCTTGCTTTCATCTCCAAAAGTAATACTTGGGCCAGCTCTTTCCTTGAACTCAGTGAGCAGGGTAGAATCTTCAGTCATGTGCCTTGAGCAACCACTATCCAGATACCAAAGATTCTTTTTGTTTCCCTGCACACATCAAAATCAAATCAAGTTGATTTTGGTACCCAAGTTTCCTTGGGTCCTGCCTTGTTAGCTTTCTTCTTTGGTTTCTTAGGTTTGATCTCATTTGACTTGGGAATTTCTGATTCATCCTTAGTCATTTGAGTTGGACCTTTGAAACCAGTCATTAGAATAGAATTATCATGCACATTTTAATTAACAGGAAAAGGCATGCTATTTGCGAACATGTTATTCCAGTAAGGCATGCTAAATGGCATTTGAGGCATATTAAATGCAACATAATAAGGATTATGTGCAAATACATATTAGCAAATTGTGCATTCATATTCTGAGTAGACATAGCATTCATAGGCATGGTAGGCATGGCAATCATGTTAGGAAAAGAAGAGGGTGCAGACATGGAAGTAGGCATGGCAAGTTTGCAATTAACAGACAAATGATTAACACTACCACACTTAACACAGATTTTTCTAGGTGCATATTTATCAGGTGTGTAGTTGTTATAATTGTTAATTCCTACTTTCCCAATTCTATTGTTTTTCTTTTTAGCTTCTGTTTTAACCTCAATCTTTTCTAATCTGTCATTCAATTGCTTGATAGACAGATGACCAACATTAACTTTCTTTTCCTTCATGACTTGACTTGATTCTCCTGGAATAAAGTTCTTAGAAACTGATCCATATTTCTCATTCAACTTAGCTAGCTTAGCTTTGCTAACTGGTTTACTCACAGCCGACGGATGTGGCTCCTTGTCACTCGACGGATAATCCTTTTGATTATCCGACGGATGATTTTCATCATCCGTCGAGTCCACATCTGTTAACAATCCTTCAACCAAATTGGACTCAAGCTTCTCTTTACTCTTCTTCCAGGTTGCATCACAAAAGGACTCAATACCTTGAACTTTAGTAATTTGAGCATGAACATCTCTGGATGATTTCCATGCCTTAATCACTTCCTTTTCTCGTTCAAGATGCTTCTTTAAAATCTCTTCTTTCTTCAAGGACTCAGTTAATTCATCCTTAGCAATCTTACACTCAATTCTCAATTTCTCAAATTCAATAAACTGAGACTCTAGCACATTATTCCTCTCACTTAAAAACAAATTATTTTCTATATTTTTAGCATTTTCTTTAGTGAGTGACTTAAGTGTAACACGCAGGTGATATAATTCTGTGGACATGTCATTTATTGCATCATTACACTCAGCTTTAGATAAATGTGCTAGGTTAGTGGTGATTACCTGACTGCTTGAAGAACTTGTTTCTGTTTCATCAAATTTGGTCATTAGGTCTAGATTGACATAGCTTATTTCTTCATCTTCATCCAATCCATCTACATCCCAGTCATTCTCCTGTGTGATGAAAGCCCTTTCCTTTTGTTTGAGCAAACTCGAAGTAATCTGTTTATAATCAACATGCTCAAACTTTTTTTGCTGGAATCAGACTTTCTACATTCACTAGCAAAATGACCCACCAAGCCACATTTGAAACACTTGAATTTTGACTTATCAACCATGTTTCTGTTTGGCTTAGCTTCTCCAAATATTCTTTTTGAACTTGAGCTTCGCAAATCTTCTGGATAAGAATGCTAGATGTTCATCAATATCATCCATGTCATCTTGGCTCAATTGATCTTCATTTTCAGTTAATCAACCTATTCTGCATATCGATCTAGTAGTCAACATGACTTAGAAAACCCTACGCAATCTACCTGACTAATACATGTTGTTTGCAGAAATGTGCTACAGTACTTATTTGTTACATAAGCTACTCACTCGATGAATGTCAATTTGTCATCCGTCGGGACTATAAAGTTTATCCATCGGGACTATATTAGATCATCCATCGAGTGCTACAAATTTCACTAAGTTAAATCTACTAAGGTATTTTGTTTAACTTATCATCAAGTTCACAACATATTCCTAACAGTCGAAGTAGCACTAACAATCAATCAATATCTATTTTTACTCAACAGGGTATCAATCGTGGATGTGACATAAAAATAATTCATATATCGTAAAAACTAAGTACAGATTCACAAGTTTTTTTTTGAAAAATCCGAAGATAAATTTGTACTAATATCGTCATTCAAATCATTTTCAAGTTTCTTTCTTTTATGATTCTAATCTTTATTTTTATAATAACTTGATAACATTGTATATTTTTAAAAAAAAATTAAACATTTTTCAATTCGATAATCTTTTTTAAATATTAGTTGAACTTGTTAATCCTTTCAAATTACCGACTAATATTAACTTTTTAGATAGCATAACATGAATTAAATCAAATGATGCAACACATTATAGTTTTAACCTCTTTTCAAATAATTCAAAATAGTTGTACGATATTTTCCAACATTAAATATTATTTCGTAAAATTATTATTGTTCATCTTAAATATATTTTACAAAAGATTGTAATCTATATTTTTAAGTTTTTTATATATATGTGTGTGTGAGTGTGTGTGAGTGAATTGAGTTATATTGAATCCTTATTTTTTTATTGAGTACGGGAGATCACATATGTTCTGCAAGTAAATTAGTAGAAAAAAATTGTAAAACATATTCTAATGTAAATTATGGTCTACAAATATCATTATTTTAATTAAAATCTTGCAAATATCATATATTTGACAAGTTGAACATTGCAAAACATATGATTTTACAGAATATGATTAATTTGTAAAACATACATCTTCACGTTGTAGATCATGTACATGTTCAGCTTGTTGAACATTGATGATATAATACCAAAACACACGTTTTTATCATGTAGTTTATTATTTTAGTATTTAAATTAATAAAACATAAAACCTAAACCATTAGATTGGATTGTAATTTAAAGTTAAGATTTTGGACTCCAAGACTTTAAAGAAAAAACAGGGACTCTGTGTATATAATTACTTATAATAACCATATCAAACTCAATAATTTAAAATTTAAGATTTATTTCACAAATATTTTAATATAAATATTATTTTAATTAAATAATGCAATAAATAAACTATATTGTTTATGAAGAAGCATCAAATATCTTATCATTTTTCAAATAACATATTAATGAAAATTCTAAATTTTAATTTATAGTTGTAGTTTAATTTTTTCTAAAGATAATGAAAAAAGTAGAAATTTGAACTCACCTCTTTACAAATTCACCATCATTGAATAATATTATAAACCTAATTCTTTTTTTAAACTAAAACATTAACAAATAAATCGATTTAGTATATTTTCGTTGTTTTAACTGATCCTATGACATCTCATATCAAATTCCGAATATATTTAAATATTGGTTCAAGTCCTAGAAACAATAATGTACAACCAGTTAGTCACTAAATTTGATACATAATATCAAATGACTTGATCGTATAAAAATCTCAAACAATAATTTTTATTAATATAAGATATTACAAAATTTATCCTTATTGATTAGATATTCTTGTTGAGCTGGTAAATTAAATTTACTAAACCTAGATAGTGATGATGTATTTTCGGCCGGGTCATGTAGTCAAATTTTGAGTATTTTTTCAAAATGGGTAAAGTTCCGATTTTGAAGTTAGTAATTTTGATACATTAATTTTTATCAACATAGGATATCACAAAACATCCTCTTGGTAAAAATTTCCTGTCGAACTCGTAATTTAAACCTGGATAGTGACTTTGTATTTTCAGTGAGGTCATGAAGTCATATTTCGAGTAATTTTTGAAAAATGAGTTAAGTTGTGATTTTCAGTTCGAAATAAACCGAAATATACTTCCTGTTTATGACTCTAACCTATGTAAATATGTAATATACATATATTTTATTTATCTAAGTGTATCCATTTTCAAACATATTAAAAACAATAATTTTATATACAATTTAATTTTTTTATTAAAAAATAAATATTAAAAATGTACGAGACATAATTTTCAAATTAAAAATTATTTATAAATAAGATATATATCCGTTTATGAACTATGCTTAACTTATATTTCAAATTCAATTGTTTGAAACTAAATCTACGAATATTTTAATAATTATGTTTAAAGTTAAATAAATTATCGATATATACGAAACTCATATATTATGTGTATATATTATGTGTACTAGTTGGTAACTCGTGCGAAACACGGGCCCGAAATTAAAAATAACAGTATCACATTATTATTTGCAAAAAACTGAAACTCATAATCCGTGCAAAATACAGATCGAAATATAATATATAAAAGGCTTTTAAAATATGTAGTTAAAAAAATTGAAGTTAAGTGTAACTTTAAAATTTCACAGTATAGTTCTAGTTATGCATGGCCTAATTATTTACTTATATAAATCTGACATGTTAACTTACTAATACGATTATTTTAAAGTAACTAACGCTTGAATGTTCAGCAATAAATAAAAATTTAATGAAAATAAAATTTACAGAGAGTAAAAGTTAATTTTTGTCAGTTGAGATTTTATTACATAAAATTTTAAAAAATAGTTGTATAATTTTCTAGTGAGTACCAAGATATGGGACCTAAACATGGTTTCACTTATTAGTATAGATAGTTGATACCCGTGCGAAACACCAAACTGAAACTAAAAATATCAATTTAATATTTGTGGAGAATTATTCATAATCTGTGTGAAACACGAATTAAAATTAATATATTAATATCAATTATTAAATTGGTACTTGTAAAAAATAGTTATATAATTAAAAAGAATCGAATCAGTTATGAAATTTTTCACTATAATTCTATTTTTGCATTGTTTTACTTGATATAAAAAAACCTAACATATTAGTTTTATTTTTTTGAAATGAATTGTATTTCTATCTTATGCACCAAATATCTGTTCTTTAGAAAATTTAATATTAATTAATATAATTCGATAATTATCATATAATTAGCCTTTTCAATATAGTTTATTTAATATTACTTAATTATCGATAAAAATTAATTTACAAATTAAAAGTAAATAGATTTTATTAAACTAAATTTAATATTACTAAATATAATCTAAATACAGGCCATAACTTTGTTGATGTTAAATTATGTTTTTTTAATTTAAAATATATAAACGTTGTGATGGACAGTAACAAATACGATCGTTAAATCAATAATTATCAGTTTATAAGTTAATAAATGTTACTAAAGTTACTTGATATTACTTAATTATTTTTAAAAATAATACTACATAAAATAAAGTTTACAGAGAATAGAAGTTAATTCGTGTTAATAGTTTACTTTGTAGTTAGTAGTTTTTCAAAATAGAAAAGTAAATATATGTTATTTTACTTAATTTAATATAACTTAATAAATTTTTTAATATAATTTATAAATAAATAAAGTTTACATAGAATATAAGTCAATTCGTGTTAGTAGTTTGTAGTTTTTCTAAAATTAAAAATACATATAAGTTATTTTACTTAATTTAACGTAACTTAATAAATTTTTAATATAATTTACAAATCATTTAAAAAATATTTTTATTTTATGAAGTAAATAGATGATTGCATGAACACTAACTAAAAAGAAAATAAAATTTACAAAGAATAGAAGTCGAGTTGTGTTAAAAACCAAGTTATTAGAGAATAGAAGTCAACTTGTAAGTACCAAAATTTAGTACTTTGATACTTTGGTATTTTTAACACCAAATTATATATAGTTTCATTTATTAATAGTTCACTTATTAATAAAGAGTATAGATAGATGATAAAAAAGCCTAATTAACAAGGTGGTGGAGTGGTAACAACATGTATATGTGAATGTAAAGACCTGGTTCAATTCTTAAGAACAATATTTTTTTATATAAAAATAAAGTACATGGGTAATTTAATCATTTCATTAAAAATAAAAAATCTCACTAATTTTATACCTTATTCTCATAATTTAGTCATTTCATTAAAAATAAAAAATCTCACTTCTATACCTTATTCTCGTATTATATATGAGTAATTGTGAATCTTAATTCCGTTAATATAAATAACCAATTTTTTTTTTGCCGTAATCAAAATTTAGATTTTTTGAAAATTGAATTACCAATCTCCGTTTCATTCACATTAACAATCCAGAAAAAATAATAATAATAATTAATTTTCTGGCGATCAGATAAAGTCAAACAGCTAAGATAAATAACAGAAGATCGAAGTCTATAAATATCAAAGTTTAACAAAGGAAACTAACAAACAAACACTTACGTCTCCTCCCCCTACGTAGTCGGTTCATTCTCACTATTTCTACAAACTTCCCCCATCAATATAACACTATTATACTTGCACAGCAGTCATATAAACACACACAAATTCCATTTTCACCTGATCACCATGCCTAACATGTTAAACAAACTCAAGAAAGCTTTTCAACATAAACACTCCGAATCTCCTCCGCTCGCCACCGCTTCTCCGGTGGAATCTCCGGCGAATTCCGGTCCCAAATCGTCTTCGGTGACGTCGTTGTCTCGTCTCTCGAGAAGCTTCAGTGTGAAATCGTCGTCATCTGTTAGTGATGTTTTTGATATTTTTGTGTGTGTGTTTTAGTGTGTGTTTTGACAACCTAGTAACTGATTTCCCGGCAAAACTGTCAGCTTTCCTGTTTAACTGCCAGAGTTTTCTCCTGTCTTTAATATTTTTCTGTTTTTTGAATTTTTGTGTCTTTTTTTGTTGACTAAAATGCCCTTATATATACATCCATCATTTTCATATAGATTGTGTCATTTTGTATGTACATTGTTGTACTTGACTATCCTTGTCATCTCTATTAGCATAATTTACTGTTATCATATAAATCACCTGGGTTTTTGTTAAGAAAAAATGATGGTGGAATTGTAATTTTTATTTGAAGAACATTCTGTTACAGTTTTTTTTTATTTGGCAAAAATTCAAGGGGTTAAATATTAAAGTTGTCACTCAACTGAAGGTAATATATCAGTTTAATCATCAAACTTAACGGAGTATCATTTGGATCACTAAAGTAATAATAAATATCAAACCGATACCTCAAAATATGTGCTCGAGAATTAAAATTTATTTTATGGAGTTCTAAACATTTTTTTTAAATCTTATTAAAACCAAATGAAAAGTTATGAATTCATAGTATTTTAGATGATTTTTTGAGATTTTTAACAATTTATCTACTAATTATTTTTATTTAAATAAAGCAAATGACTACAAAAATAAAAATAAATAGTAGATAAATTTTAAAAAATCTTATTATATTATAGAAAATACTAGAATTCATACATTTTCATTTGGTTGTAATATGATTGAAGAAAAATATATAGAACTTCATAAAATAAATTTTTATTCTCGAGCACATATTTTGAGGTATATTTATGATATTTATTATTACTTTAGTGATTCAAATGATACCCCGTTAAGTTTAATGATTAAACTTATCTTCAATTGAGTGACCACTTTGATATTTAACCCAAAATTCAAGTAACAAATTATAGGAAAGACAACGTAGGTTGCAAATATTAGGGGGATACAACGTAAGAGTTAGGGGGTGGAATCCAGTATTAGCCCTATACAGGATTAGTCGAGGTCCACGTAAGCTAGTTTGGACACGTGTTATTCATTTAAACCCATGTATATATATAGTAGGAATAGTTTAGTGCAAATTTAAGGAGAGGGGTATATGTAATAAGTACATTTAAGTAGAAGGGGAGAGAGCCGTGAGTGACCTATCATGAGAACGGCGAAGGGCTGGGCGGGGATGATTTTTTTTCTTGAGTTATTTCTGTAACCTCAATTGCTAATATTTTAGTGGTGTTATTAGAGGAAGCGATTTCCTTGTGCTAGAAGTTTTGAGTTGATGATTTTCTATACTAACATTAAGTTTTGATTAGTTTTTTCTACCTGAAGGTGCCGTTTATTCTACTTGACTACTATTTGTAATTTTGCTTGTGGTGACAGAAAACTTGTGCAATCTGCCTTGAAAATGTGAAAACTTGCAAGGGTCAGGCAATATTTACAGCTGAATGCGCTCATTCCTTTCACTTTGGTTGCATTGCCAGAAGTGTTCAACATGGAAATCATGATTGCCCTATTTGCCGCTCCAAATGGAAGGATCTTCCTGTCCAATTCCCCACCAGTAATGCTGCCCGTCAAAGAAATCATGGAGGCCCTGTTCGGTTTTCTCTTCCTGTTGAGAATAATGTTAACGACTTGTCACCATATACAACCGTGATTGGTGCTGGACCTGAAGTTGACCCAATTCGTTTTTCTGATGATGAGCCCCTTACTGCAATATCTTCTGAGGCAACGCCATCTAATCCATCAGATTGCTCAGAGTCTGTTACTGTTAAGGCTGTTCCAGAGTGTCCTGCCATTGCATCATCAGCAACTGTTTCCAATTTTGCTGTTCTTGTTGGTGTACGAGCACCACCACTCTGTGGTGATGCTCCTGACTCTAAGAGGGCACCAGTTGATCTGGTTACCGTGCTAGATGTAAGTGGTAGCATGGAGGGTTCAAAGCTTTCTCTCCTCAAGCGTGCCGTACAATTTGTCATTCAAAATCTGGGCCCTTCAGATAGACTTTCTATAGTCGTCTTTTCATCAAATGCTCGAAGAATCTTTCCCCTTCGCAAGATGACTAACAGAGGCCGAGATGATGCAATAATTGCCATTCGCTCTCTCTCGGCAAATGGTGGCACTAACATTATGGAAGGTCTAAGGCAAGGTGCTAGAATTATTCATGAACGTCGAGAAAAGAATCCAGTTGCAAGCATCATCCTCCTATCTGATGGAAAAGACACTTTCAACCTTCATTATATCAACGAGCCACGAACTCCTAGTCAGGAAGCTTCCAATTCAAGGCAGGTTTTGGACCAGTTAAATATATGGCTTAATCCTATTCGTTGGGGTAATCGAGAAGCTGGAACTGAGACTCGGCCTATAAATATCCCAATTCACACATTTGGTTTTGGCACAGACCATGACCCAAATTGCATGTACGCAATATCTGATGCATCTGGTGGAACCTTTTCCTTTATACAGTCTGATGATCTAGTACAAGATGCTTTTGCTAGGTGCATTGGTGGGCTACTTAGCGTGGTGGCGCAGGAACTTCGATTTGATGTGAAGTCTGTGTCATCTGGAGTGCATATCGAGTCCATACCTTCGGGAAAATACCTAAATGTTATATTGGAACAAGGAAATGAAGGCATGATAGATGTTGGAGATTTGTATGCAGATGAGGAAAAAGAATTCTTGGTATACCTGTCAGTTCCTGTGTTCTTATCCACTGAAAGCAATGGAGGCTTGGCAACAACATCATTACTGGATGTCAAATGCTCGTATAAAGAAATTGTGTCAAGGGAGATGAGAGAGGTTGAATGCAGGATGGTTGAAGTACGAAGACCTGATTATCTATGTCCTGCAGACTTGATTCCGAGTTTGGAGGTTGATCGTCAGAAGAATCGCATCTTGGTGGCAGAAGGTATTGCTGAAGCCCACGAGATGGCTGAGCAGGGAAACCTGGAGGGTGCAAAGGTTCTGCTAAAGAATCGGAGATCAGTGCTCCTTCATTCACCATCCGCTCAGGCAGGAGATGGTCTCTGCATCTGGCTTGAGGCTGAGTTGAATGAAATTAGAGAGAGAATGGTTAGCATGGAGTCATACCAGCACACTGGACGAGCTTATATGCGCTCAGGCATGAGCTCACACTCCTGGCAGAGATCAACTACTAGAGGTAGTTCAACAAGTCAGATAGCGACGCAAGGGGACTCCAGCAGCAATAGTGGTCAACATGGCTATGATACACCTTCCATGGTCAGTATGGTTACAAAGTCACAAACTCTTAATTTCAGAGATCACCCGGAGCTAGTTGAACGGTCTATCAAGTCATGTGTCTTGAGTTCTAAAACATGAATTAGAGGACCAGTAACATGAATTGCTTTGAAAATATTAAATGTCTATATGAAAATAAGGGATAGCATGTTACTTTTATTTCATTTTCTGTTTCAGACTTGTGCTTGCATGTGTCAAAACTCTAATGGCTTCCTTAGTTGCAGTGGTAACATGCTTTGTTTCTCAAAAGTTTATCTGTTGAGGTTATAAAGTGGAGAATTTATATTATAACGCAAGTATTTTGCGTATGCTATTATAATCCAGTATTATCTTGGTAATATCCAGTTTGAGGAGTTAGTGGGGTTTTTAATTACCTATTTGAGATTGTCCAAATGAAATGAGTTTAGTCTTTGTTAGCATCAAGACAGTACATATCATAGAATGATTTACCATCATGTACAAATTACAATTGTTTTTAAAAAAAAAAAAGAATCCATCACTCCGCTTCCATGAAAAGTTGATGTAGATTTCTTATAGCATTACATTTCGAGTAAGAAGTGGACTGATAGATAAAAAGCAACACAGAAAGGTTTAGACAGAGGGGTCAATCAGATCTCCGTTGAGGTAAGCTCTGTAAGCAGCCACGGGCCAGCTGAAGCCTCTGAAGAGGAGCTTTGATGCCAAGGGAACATCGATGATGATCTCCTTCTGTGTTGGCTTCTTGTCATCTCTAATTGCAATCAGGTAGCTCCTTCCAACCCACCCAATCCACCCGGCAATATACAAGAACAGAATCCCTGGAGTGATGAACTCTCCCCAATGTCTTTGATCTCCACTCACTATCAGATGGGGCAATCCATCTGATCCACATAACAAACCTTGCTTTCCATAGTTATCAAACCTGCATATATACATCTTCCTTGTAATTACTTGCCACACATTTCTTATTACTTAATAGTTGATTATGGTTGAGGTATGACATGTGTGTGAGTATATAATATTAAGGGTCTATATATATTTAAGTAAAACTAATAACACACAGAAAACCTATCTATATTGCAGTAATATTGGTAAGTACCTTCTCTTAGTCTTCTCCATGGTTGCCTTGATGGCAAGAGCAGGAGCACTATCTGGTGCATAAAGTTTGAGTGAAGACTCAAGCTTCTTGAGTTGTTGTTTTTCCCTCTTAGCAAACTGTTTAGAATCTTTGCATGGGGTTAAACCTGCAATATCTGCGGAAGCTGGGAGCACCGGAGCCGATAGCAGAATCGAGGAAAGTGCTAGTGCAGCTGAAAATGCTTTCAGTGATGAGGAAGAACTCTCCTGCTCTGTAGAAGTTGAGAAGTTATTGTTCTGTGGTGAGGCAGAGCACACAATACTAGCTAGCTTTGGCTTTGCTGTGAACTGAGAGTTCAACTTTGGGTTAGAAATTGGCTTGTACAGGTTTGTGGAGATTGAGAAAGCCATAGCTAGACACTGTGATAATCAGTTGTTTGTTTCTTAGGGTTGGAGTGTGGAAAGAATGTGAGATGGTGTTTTGTGTTTTTAGATTTAGAGAGGAAGGAACTGGTGGCTGCAGAGAGGATAAGATGTGGAATTGAATAGGTGGAAAATGTCTGAGTTGGATGCTTCTCATTGGTTGTTGGTATTTGGTTTTTTAAGTTTGTGGATTTTACAATCTTCCTGCCTGATTCTGGCTTGGTTGACAAGGATGGATACCTGGAAGAGAGGATAACTAAAACTAATTGATTCCTGTTTTCTTTTCTTCGTTATTTATTATGTTTATATAAGAAATGGATATGTTCAGATAAAAATGAGTCGGAGATATAACTCTGCACATTTATCATTAATTATGGTCGCCTATCTATACTGTCTATCTATATTATATTTTAATAGACGAAATATTAAAAATTTGGTAGTTGGTCGGTAAATATTGAAATTACTAAATTACCCTTACTTAATTATTATCAATTTAATTGGTCAGTTGGTAGGTCAATTAATTCTAATTCTAATTGATATCGAAGTCAAATTACTTTAACAATTTAAATTCTATTTAATATACAACTCTATATCATTGTAATTGATATTAAAGTTAATTTCTTTTTTTACCAATTTAACTTCTAATTAATGTTAAGTTATATATTATTTTAATGGATATTTTGGGCTAAAATAAAATTGTCTTATTGATCTGAACTTAAAAAGTCGGAATAATGAGGCTCGGGCTATAAACAAAATATTTAAAAGTTTTGTAGTTGATCAATACTTGTTAAAATTACTTAATTACTCTTATTTAATTATTCTAATATTAATTAGTCGGTTGGTTCATGAAATCATATTATTTAAAATTTTAAATGATAAATTTAAGAATTCAATTCAAATTTTTTTCTAGAAATTATATAATATTAAATAGTATATGTGCAATCCGTGCGATTATGGGTTTTAAACTAGTATTTTTATACAATGAAAATGACATAAAAAAAATGTAAGTACAATATATTCGGCATTTTGCATTAGCCTAAAAAAAATACTATTTTTATTTTTAATATATATTTTCTTTTACTATATCTTAATAATTTGAAAATGTTGATATAATCGTCCGAGATAGACTAGCAACGGACAACACTGTAAAACACTGGCTGAACTTTTATAGTCTCATGCCATATTCTTATTCATAATATTGTATACTTTGTATTTATTTAAAAAAAAAAACTCAACAGAGAAATCACGTATCAGGATTCAAATATGAACATCTGTGTATTATTTTTACATATATATGATTATGTGCCAAACCTTTGTCTTAACTCACTTTGTAGGCGTGTGAATGACTAAAAATGTTACATTGTCACTCGAGAAACTCCTCTAAAATTATTATACTATTGTTTTCCTCCATTTCAGCACTAAACTAATCACTTTACCCAGACACTGAAACTCCTAGCTCTGTTAGTAGCGAGAAACGAGGTCGGCCCCTGAAAAGTTATTTTTCAGTTGAATTCTATCTCTTACTTCGTGATGTATTTAGAACTATCTACATGGAATCAGAAATAGGTTCAAGAGGATACGTTAAATAATCAAACTTTTGGCATTATTTCAAATGTTATGGGTTCTGCAATTGTCATCGTTACTTCACTAGTACTTACTACTAATGCAACAATTTAATTACAATTAACTGTAGCTCTCTGTTGTTTTATTCATTGCTTGCATTTTTTAACTGTTGGGCTTAATTAATAGACTCCACAAAACCCAACAATCTCCCATTTGGAGTCTGACCAATCTTCACTTCACTCTTGTAAGTCTAGTAAAATCAATTTTTCAATCAATAATTCTAACTAGTGCAGCGCCTTCTCATCAATCAATTCTGAAGGCCAGTTGAAGCTACGCAAAACTTCAACTTTTCATTCGTAACCACCTTAGTCAACATATCTGCAAGATTCTTTGAACCAAGGATTTTCTTCAAGGACAAAGTACCATTGCTTATCAACTCTCTTGTAAAGTGATATCTCAGCTGAATATGTTTCGTCCTAGCATGAAACACGGGATTCTTCGCAAGATGAATAGCACTCTGACTGTCCCTATACAAAGCACTGTCCGCCTGTTTCTTTCCCAACTCCTCAAGAAAATTTTTCAACCAAATCATCTCTTTGCTAGCTTCAGAGATAGCCATATATTCTGCTTCTGTGGTTGAAAGAGCAACACTCTTTCGAAGTCGAGACATCCAACTAACTGCGGTGCCATCCAAAGTGAAAATATAACTCGTTGTACTTTTTCTTGTGTCCAAACATCCACCCAAATCTGCATCAGAGAACCCTTTCAAGATAACATCTTTCTTACTGAAACATAGTGCAACCTTGGATGTGCCTTTCAAGTAGCGTAACAACCACTTGACTGCTTCCCAATGCTCTCTTCCTGGATTAGACATAAATCTGCTAACAACTCCCACTGCATGAGCAATGTCTGACCTTGTACACACCATAGCATACATTAAACTGCCAACTGCAGATGCATAAGGAACTTTAGCCATATATTTCTTGCCTTCATCCGTTTTAGGTGATTGCTTCTTTGTGAGATTAAAGTGACTCACCAACGGTGTACTTCTGGTCTTTGCATCCTGGACACTGAATTTCTATAACAATTTCTCAACATACTTCTCTTGAGATAATTTTAAAGTACCTTCAGTTCTATCCCTTATGATGCTCATACCAAGTATTTGTTTTGCTACACCCATATCCTTCATCTCAAACTCCTCAGACATCTGTCTCTTTAACCTGTTGATTTCCCTCATATTTGATCCTGCTATCAACATGCTATCAACATGTTATCAACATACAACAACAATATGATATAAGATGAATCAAACTGTTTAAAGTAACAACAATGATCCATAACACAGCTCGTGTACCCATTCTTCATCATAAAACTGTCAAACTTCAAGTATCATTGTCTCGGTGCTTGCTTTAAACCATACAAGCTTTTT
This sequence comes from Apium graveolens, assembly GCF_009905375.1. Lineage (NCBI taxonomy): Eukaryota > Viridiplantae > Streptophyta > Magnoliopsida > Apiales > Apiaceae > Apium > Apium graveolens. The sequence goes on along the minus strand of NC_133653.1, from coordinate 84,356,537 downwards.
ATAAGCTTGCAAACAAGTTTTTCTTTCCCAGCTACCTGAAATCCCTCTGGCTGAACCATGTAGATGTCTTTCTCAAGATCACCATGTAAGAACGCAGTCTTAACATCTAGTTGCTCTAGATGTAACTCCTCTGCAGCCACAATACTTAGCACAATTCTAACTATAGTCATCTTAACAACGGGAGAAAATATATCGGTATAGTCAATACCCTTTTTCTGTTGATAACCCTTGACTACTAACCTTGCCTTGTATCTCTTGCTGCCATCATGTTCTTCTTTGATCCTGAACACCCACTTATTATGTAAAGCCTTCTTTTCTGCCGGTAACTCTGTTAAAGACCAAGTCTCATTCTTCTCAAGAGAACTTATCTCCTCATCCATGGCTGATTTCCACTGAACTGAATCATTCACTTGTACAGCCTCTGAATAACACTGAGGCTCCCCGTCCTCGGTCAATAACATATAATATGCTGAAGGAGAATATCTTTGTGGTGGCCTCACACTTCTGTTAGATTTTCTTACCTCGGTCCGTGGAGTTACTGGAACCCTGTCATCAACATACTCCGAACTCCCACTATTTCCTGCAAGATCTGTTTCTGTAATATCTTCAAGCACTGCTTCCTCTTTGTCAGGTTGTTCCTTTGTAAACTCAGAATCGACTACAAGCTTATCCTTATACATTGCATTCTCATTAAAAATAACATCTCTACTTCTAACGACCTTCTTAGTCAGTTCATCCCAAAAACGGTAACCCATATCATCTGAGCCATAACCAATGAAGATACACTTCTTTGCTTTCGGATCAAGCTTGTCCCTGTCGGAATCTTTAACACGCACATAAGAAACACAACCAAAAACTCGCAAGTGTGAAAGATTTACCTCTTTTTTCTGCCACTCTTCTTCAGGAATCTTGAACCCCAAAGGACTTGAAGGTCCTATATTTATGAGATACGCAGCTGTGCTAACTGCATCAGCCCAAAACATCTTTGGCAACCCTGCATGTAATCTCATACTCTTGGTCATCTCATTCAAGGTTCTATTCATGCGCTCTGCAACACCATTCTGTTGTGGTGTCTCTGGAATAGTTTTAATCATTCTAACCCATTTCCAACTCTGAAATTTAACATTAAATCCTTGCAAGGTCCATTCTGGAGCCCACGTGAGATTGTTATGGACCGTTTCAATCTGAAGCTCTGATACCACTTGTTGGGCTTGCTGAGCAGACCTAACTCCATGTTAGTATGATATTGTCCGATTTGGGCCGAGCCCGCACGAATTTATTTTTGGGCATCTCCCAAAAGGCCTCATACTAATTGGAGTTATCTGGCTGCTTATATTCTAGCAAACTGCCCCTCCCACAAACGATGTGGAACAACTCCTAACAATCTCCCCCTTCACACATCGGGTCCGACACCTGTCGATTCTGCCTCCTTCAGTGTGACCAGGCTCCTCTGAAAGTCCATCTGACTATCTGCTCCCCCTAGGCCCATACTGGAAGGCTCGTCTGCCTTTTTCCTTGAGCCCATTATGGGGCAAGCCCATCTGCCTCTTTCTTGCTCACTTCTGGAGCCCAATTGAGATAATTCTGGACCGTTACAACCTGAAGCTCTGATACCACTTGTTGGGCTTGCTGAGCATGCCTAACTCCACATTAATATAATATTATCTGTTCTGATACCACTTGTTGGGCTTAATTAATAGACTTCACAAAACCCACCATTAACCTCCTCATTGTACTGCTTGGTAGTAGGATAGTATCAATAAAAGTACAAGCCATATCATAGCTGCTTCATATGTTACTGAAAAAGTGAAAATATGTAGTTATGCATTCCAGTACTGGTATTAACAATGTTCTGGTAAATTATCAGTCTTCAACAGGTGCGAAAGAACACCATAGACGACTAAACCTTTTTTACCAGCCTGGTGATCCCCGTATAGTGAAAACTCGATATCTCCATCCTTTAAAGAATTGGTTTTGAATTCTTTCCCAAGTTGAAGACGTATATATAGTTTTCTCTTTAGGGCAGTCTTTCAGTTGTATAGACTGCACTTGCGGATGGAAGAGTTATTTTAAGATTATTTGGAGTGGTAAATACACAGTGCTTTCTCAGCAAAACCATGAATTACGCCTCGTAAGTTTTGTCTTTTGGAAGCAGGCTTGCTTTACACTTCCCCTTAACCTCTAGCTTCCATGCATGCGTTAGTTCCGCTGAGCCGTCATCACTACAAAAATATTTATATTATTAATATTTATGTCAAATAAGTGTATTTTACTATCTAAATCACCAGCCAGACCTCAGAGTTCGACAATAGTACAAATCACCGATCAAAAAGGATCACGGTTAAAGATATAGATTAGCAGTCTTGTAGATACGAAGTGCCATATTGTACTACTGCAAATAAATTTAAGCTAAATTCTTGTCTAATTTTTTTTGATAAACTTAATGTGGTCTAGACTTACTTAACTATAGTCCAGCCTTGGGGTTCTACATATTGGAATTCAGATGCATGCACATAGATCCAACCTTTCTGAAAATATAAGAGAGAAGTTGGTATAAGTTAATAAAAAAATATAGTAATTATTAGTAATAATGATGATTTAAGTGCATATGCAGCATGTACATTGTACCTGACTTGGCTGCTGAGCTATAGATCTTTTTTCTGCAACCTTGTTGCCTGTAGGTTATGTAAGAATGGTCCTCTGTTTCTTCTGTAGTTGATGTTATGTTGTGGTTCCCTCATCTTAATACTGCATTTTATAGCACAGAATCTAGATTATGAAAATGACAAAAGATTCTTTGCTTATCTAGATGCGCTTTATATTATCAGAGTTCCTTATCTAATCAAGTTTTATTCCCTCCCGTTTTTGTAGTGGGGGATCGAATCCATCTACTCGACAACGTTAACATCATGATGCTGGATTGTTGTGTGCTGGATTCATACAGATGTTTCTTATTGGGTTAACAGTAAGATCACCCTTGCTAAAAAAAAACTTGACTTGGTTTTGGATTTTGTCCAAAGTACTGGAGATGATTAGTTGAGAGATTTCAATGATCAAGAGAGCCCATAAGAGTTTCCAGTAACATTAAGAAACAACTCGAACTTTGGAAAATGAGTGCTATCCCAGATTTGAACTAACAATATTGTGGTACAAATTCCTCCAAACCCTGTACTCCCCAGATATTCGTTTTCTTTGTGAAATTTATAAGCAGTACCGATTATAAGATCAACGAGGTCATTTAGATTCCGCCACTGTATGTTCCATCTTCTTACAAAACAATAAGAGTGTTTATCTGGTTAGACTGATCATATTGGGCAAGTAAACAGAAAAATTGAAAAGGAAAAAATGGGAAGGGGTTACAGAAAGCTCCCAACAAGAAATATTTTATTATTTCAAAGATTTTAGTAGAAAACCAACATGCCTAAAAAGAAGGTGACTAATTTACAACTTACAAAGAACCTTCTAATTTGTTCTAATCCAATAAAGATAATTATTTTTTCATCAAATGATTGAAAGAAGATAGGCAAGGCCTTGAAGATAATGAAGAGCATGTAAAAATCTATAATTCTAACTGGTCAGGACAAGGGGCTATTTGTCATCGTTCTATATATAGGACTATTAACGAAAGATCTAAAAATTAATGTTTTCTTTCTGTGTAACTGCTCCTTCAAATGTAGAATTTTGGCATCAACCCTAGCAGAGAACCCAATATGAGTCTTCTTCTTTGAGTTTTCTTGTTCCCTCAACCACACTGGACTGTCGGTCACATCAGTCATGCAGTATATCATTTCCTGGATCACAAGATCATCCATGGGAAAGAATGATCTCTGAATGACAATGTGAATGAAATATGGAAGAAGAGCAACAACTACGATGAGCAATGTAGCCATCCAATATATCGGTGCAGGGGCTATGGCTTCTATAAAGAGCTGGAATTGTCTGTAAGAGTACTTTGGTGGGAGTATTCCATAGAGATATATGAGGATGTACCAAGATAAGATGCTTCCCCATATAAAAAAATGTTGAATCCAGGTGAAATTCGTGACAATTAAGGCTATTTGACAATTGACTGTCCAGATTACGCATGTGTACATAATGGCACCAATGTGTGAACTGTCTGCTACGTTTCCCTCTTTCAAGAAAGCAGTTGGGGACAATATGTAGATGTTTAACATAAAGATGGCCAAAGAAGCAAAAATTCCGTTCCCGATCCAACCAATAATTCGCTTCCAACTGAAGTATGTATTCCTTTGTCCTTCCTGATACAGTGCTGGAAACTTTTTCAATGACAACAAAGAAACTGTATTAGACAATCATGTTCTGAAACCTTCAGAAACCTAATCATTACTTTAAATGTATCTCTACTTACTTTGTCGTGATAAGAAATTCATATAAAATATATTGTACATATGTGTAGGCCTCTAAAAACCATTGCACATAGACTACATCTTTAACTCAATGTCATGTGTTTCAACTAAAATTTGCATTTATGTAGTTATCTGTCTTACTTCATCCAGGACAAATAAGTCTTTGTTATGAGCACATGTGCGAGTACTGTGTCTTGGTATTACCTGAAGGCAGGTGTCTGCTGATACATCTTGCTCAAGAACACCCAATGCTATAACAGGCAAGGACGTCAGGAGGACGTTGAACATAACCAAATACCAGTCATCATACAGCAATGCCCCGGAGAATGATGTGTAGATTTCGTAGTAGAATAGAGTTAGGCCAAATGCTACATTCTTATATACAAAGTAGAGAATCTGTAGCAAGTTAAGAAACAAGTCTGATTACAACCCTGATACATACATGTGTGTAAATTGTTAGTAAAACTTACATCAACCAAGTAAATGCTTACCATCTTTGATATCCTCTTATAGCACCAATGTCCATGAACTATTAGTAGCCGCTCCAAGAAACGGAATTGAGGCAATGAAAAGTCACTTGCCATAACAGCCTGCAAATGGAGTCACTGAGAATGCAGGAATGAACATATACAGGACGTTGTTGTATTTTTTTTTTTTGTTTACAGACTAAGCATTTAGAGCATGTAGCAACAAAAAGCATAAAGGGTGATCATTACCCACAATTTGCATCCTTCCTGATACTGTTGAACATGAATTTGAACAATTGTACTGTTCTTAGAGTTACAAATCCTCAAGTGATTAACATTATACAGGGAATTTGAAATAAGGAACAAAAACTAATTTAGAAGAGCTAATTTTTAGGTTGTCGGAAGAAAGCAAATTAATATGATTCTGCAGCCTGTCTATTAAGTTCAAAAGAAAGATAGCAACAAGAGTTTCACTGTATGAAATTTGCTTACTTGCATTCCTTCCATGCCACTGATTCCAATTCCAATATCAGCTTCTTGAATCATACCGACGTCATTTGCTCCATCGCCAATAGCCAAGGTTGTTTTTCCAGTGTACTCCTTTACCGATCTAGTAATCTGAAACCGTGTATAATAAATGTAGGCACACAAATAGAAACTAAATTCTGGCTAAAAATGCTATTTAACAGAAAACTCAAAGAAATATCCCAGCATGTAATACAGTACAGGGAATTAGGAAGTGATGAAAACATAGGGTGCATTGCATCAGATGCTGCATATTCTAAAACAGTTATCTCTCTAAATTTCATATGTCTCATCCACTTTAATTAAGATATAAGTAACAGTAAACAGCCAAAGTTGTGGATGTAAATGAAGCATGACATTTGCACCTACCAATGCTTTTTGCTTTGGTGAAACTCGGCAGCATATAACAGCAGCACAGCTCACAGCCAACCTTAAAAACTTTGGCCTGATATCGTTTCCAAGAGCAATTTGGAGTGCTTTTCCATCTATTACCATTGCAAACGGATGTTCTTCATTTTCTTCTTTTATGGTTAACTGGTATGAATTCTCAATTTGTTGTAAAATGTCTTCTTTCATTGCCTGCAAAACTAATTTTATGGAAAAGTTGTGATCACTGCTCTCTTTGTCAATAATGATGGACTTTTCTCTATAGCTCAACACAAGAACACATAAGCATGTCATTCGAAGAAGTTGGTTTCACCTTTACTTGATTAGTTGATTCAGCTTCTTTGCTCAAACTTAAACGAATTTGCTGCATATCATGTCGAAGTAAGCTACAAGCGTATCTGACCAATCAAAGAAAATGGATGAAAAACGTTAGCTACGTTTTTCCTTTTTTGGACGAGTGATTCTTTCTCTTCTGCTAGTACTAAGAAAGAGGAGATTTGCATTGGATCCAACAATACGGAAATTACAGATCTCACCCAATATTGACTGCAGTCTCCTTCTTGTCTCCAGTGAGAAGCCATATTTTCATGCCAGCTTGTGCAAGTTTATCTATGCACTCCGGAACCTGTAACGGGAGTTCAACAATATGTTATTAGTATATAGAAAAATATGGGAAACTAGGTTTTAGGTGTTATAAATATCTATGGAAATCTTATAAATTCACGTGTAGCTAATATGTTAGTGGCCTAGTGCAAAAACAGCCTTAAACAAAACCTGTAAATTAGCAGTGCGTATGAGAAATGTGTTTGTAGAGAAAGAAAGAGACAGAGAGCAAACCCCATTTTGTAACTTGTCATCAACAGCTACAGCTCCTAACAAGTATAGATTCTTCTCAATAATTTCGGAGGCAGCCTCAATAAGTTCTTCTCTTTCAGGACCTATTGTTGCCTTGGCTTTCATGAATCGTAAGTTCCAGTCTTCATAATCCACAGCTTCAATTTTTTTATATGCAAAAAGCATAGTGCGCAAGCCATCTTCAGCATAGTTGGAGAGGTGCATTGTTGTCACCTGTTGATACGTCCTACCACCATCTGCCAGCCTATCGAAGATGATGCTGAAATTCAAAGTAACAGGATAAGAGATTGCAAACAGCCTTATAACATTGTCATCATTTATTCATCTTCAAACTCCAGTTACTTATATAGAACAAATTTCTAATGGTCAAGAATAACACAGTCACTAAATGGAGAAAATTCCAGTGTCGATTTTTCTTTTAAATCTTAGATTCAAATATAAAACAATTAATAATCAAGCACATTACTTTGATTGGAACTTAAAAAAGAAATACTTACTTGTCAGCACCTTTGCAAAAGAGGAAGGTCTGACCATCTTCATCCCTGACAATCACAGACATCCTTTTCCGAGAGCTATTGAATTCAAGTAGGTTCAAAAGCTTATATTCCCTATTTACAGTCAAATTTGTGAGTATTTATCTTAAACAAGTATGTGTAAAATTTTATATACAACAATTTGTAGATATCTTTACCTTTCCACCTCCACACCAGAAGGATTGGGCTCCTTGACTACCAGTTTGGACTGAGTTCTTCGGCAGAATTTAAATCCAAATTCTTGTGCTGCAATAAGAAAGCATACTTCCTCGGGAGATTCTGCCTCGTACTTCAACTTACCAGTTTGACTATCTTCAATTGGTATGCCTGTGTGACATAAGGTCATGACCCTGAAAAACATCATCATATTTGATATCTCGGACCTATGGATCCATAATTTTTTCAATAGTCTGGCATCCCTAAAATTGAAGCCCTTTATATCAGCTTCATTTCCAGGAACAGAATACGCTGAATTTCCAGCACCGAAATTATCCATTCCTTGTTCATTCGCTAGAGTTACTTTTTCTGTGCTAGAATTATCTGCTGAGATTTCAAACATTTCCATGCTTCGACTTGTTGAATCTGATCCATCTAAACTAAACCGATACCTCTCAACTTCAATATTCATTCGTCTAGAAGCTGCAAGATCAATTTCAGTTGTATCACCCCCATATGATATGCCTTCAATCGAACATTTCCTAAATTCCATCTGATTACATGTCAAAGTTCCTGTTTTATCTGACAAAATTATTTCCACCTGACCAAGTTCTTCATTTAGATTTGAAGTGCGGGCTTCAACCGGCTTGCGTGCTACTTTGTCATACATTTGTAAATCCTTATTTATAAGCATAGCTTGTAAAACTTTGACAATTTCTATGGACACGTAGAGGGAAATTGGAATCAAGTATCCGTACAGAATGAGGGCCCTTACAAACTGGTAAAAACATGAAACCAGGGGATCTGTTGGATTAAATGAAGGATCTTTATTTTTTTCATCGTTCAAACGAAGGTACCACGAGTTGACCATACTGTGTTCAGTGTATATCGCAGAACCAATTGAAGTGACCAGAGATATAAAAACCAGTATGGAAAAGAGAACATAGATTACATGGTCCATCTTTCTCTCAATCCGGCTACGTTTAGATGGAGATTTTGTGGAATTCCTCACTACTTTCGTATCTGGGCCACTAAAGATCACCACTCCATAAATGTAGTCAGTATTTCTAAGTTTAGAGTCGCGTAGGAGCACTTGATCTGGGCTCAAGGGGTATGAGTCCTTCTCAAACTCCAAATTTCCTACAAAAGTGTAAAGGTTGGTGTTCGGATCCTCACAACGTATAGTTGCACTAAATGTTCTTAGTCCTGCACCTTCATCAAGATTGAGAGTGGCTTCTAAGCATCTTTTGACTTTTAGATTGGTTTCACCGTCAAGATTCATAGTCTCAACATAGCAAACACCATCCTCATAGCTAGAAGATAATAGTAAAAGATCACTAGGAAAATATTCATCCTTTGCAACTTTTACAACATCTCCAACTAAAAGTGTTCTCCAAGCTTTCTCCACAAATAAACCATTCCCTATGTGAACCTTCACGTTTCTAGAGTTTACCTTCATATCCTGCAATTATCATCTAAGAATTTGATCGACAAGTTTGTTTCAAAAACGAAATTACTTACCTTCAATATCAACAACCATTTAACTGTACTATGGTTTAAGTTATAAAATATAAATACGGAAAATTAATTTAGGTAATCTACCACTAAAACACGAGATCATTATGATTATAATTCCATTGAAAAGAGGGATCTCGTTTCCTATTTTCTAAAATGAAGTTTGGGATCTTTAATACATATGATGCCTACTATCAGGTTGGTTCTTCTGGTGCAGAACTGAAGATATTTTACGATAAAGGGTTGTTTGCAGCTCTATTCAAGGGATTTATCTTAGTATCATGAATGATCTCTATTCAAGGGACTTCGAAATAGATAATAAAGCTTTTCTACCCGAGTCCAGGACAATATACAAATTTGGTTTAGAATAACTATCTTTGATCTCGTGGAATCATAGGGAAAATGTTTTGGAATCAATTATAACAGAGATATGGCCTTCAACATGAGAAGAATTACTAATCAGGAGAGAGTGTTTTCCAGCCACACTAAGAATTAAATATATGAAAATCTAATCAAATTTACCTTGGGAAACAAAGACGACATCACAATATAACTATTCCACTTAAATGACTTTCAGTACTAGCATATACACTAACTTGTAGTAATGTGATTATGAAGTACAACACAATATAGAGATATGAAAAGAAAAAAAGAACATGATATAATATGTCAAACTTACCTGCAAAAATCTACTCCAGTCCTCCACAGCTTCTTTGATCATGCTAAGCCCAACGACAAATACAAGCGGAGCAATCATACTTGTAGGAGTAAATGGAGCTAAGGAAGTAGCAGATAGTATAGCTGCCAGTAGGAAATATAAATTTGCAACTCGACGAAACTGCTCAAAAAGTGCCTTAGGAAGAAAACTAACAACATTGTATTTTGTTGTGGATATGTAATTGTTGGGATACTTATATGGTTTGGTCTTATGCAGTTCAGGTTTATTGCAAAATACTACCCTTGAAAAGCCTGGCTGACCAAGAAGCTGTTGATCATCAAAATTTGGTTTTAGGCACGAAAATGTATACAGCTTACTCCACTTCACCTTCCCTTTCTTTCTATTACTCTTTGACTGCTCTGTCATACTAGTATTCACCTAAACTTGTGCTTTGGTTTAGCAATCAGATGACATTTCATAAAAATGCTGCAGAACTCAGGTAATCAAGAAGACTTTGTATTCAACACCAAAGCTGTGATCATATAAATTTAAAACAATTCACTCCACTCTGCAACTCTGCAAACTAAGAACCTCAACAAGAAAACTAGCTTTGAAGCCGGCTCAGTAATAAAGAAACCACCTCGGCTTTGTCTTTAGCAAATAGTAGTTCTGTCCTTGTGCACGAACTCTTTCTTAACTCAACTTCACAGCTATTGCCACCACAGGATTCAGAAACTTCTAACATCTAGTACTTGACTTTCTTGGATCTAGCAGACGGCTTGGCACAAACAACCAAACAACGATTCTTTTCGAAACCCCACGTCCTTGAATCCCTTAAAATGTCCCACAATCAACAAAATGCCACAAACTAAATCCACAATCTGTATATATAATACCTGCAGAGCTTCATTTAGAGAACTAGACCTCAACACATGGTGAATGCTTAGTGTTAGTCTTTTCTTTAATTATGCCGAAATGCCACCATAATTAACTAATATACATTAAATATTGTATATTTAAATGACACTTTACTTGTTCTGAATCTCTTATATTTGACAGAAGGCATGAAAATAGTTGCAAGTCATCTAACTAGATAAAAAACTAGCATGTGAATTTATTGCATCATGCCATACCTCATTCATAACATTTAAGAGGGGGTAGTTAACATGTCAAGAGTAATGTGTTAAAATAAAGTAAAAATTGTCAAAAGTAGAATTTCCAATCAATTTATGTATGAAAATAATACAGCTCTAATCCTACAATTAAGGTAATTTAGATGACTTAAAAATAGGTTCAGAACATAATAGCAAGAGTAATGCTACAAAAATTTTCTCAAATGTCAAGTGACATCAATTTATTGTGGGACTCATAATAATACAGAGTCCAGTTCATTAATAAGATAATAACGACTAACACTATAACAACTAAGCATTAGGGATCGCTTTTGGAAAGTTTTTGGAGACTATACTTAAACTAAACTTTCATTTGATACTAAAATCTAGATCTGAAAGACTAAAACATGCATTCTAACGCAAAGCAAGGAGTAATAGTTTGAAGTCAACATGAGCCATTAATGTCACTGAATAAACTATAAAATTCTATACAAAACTTACATGCTGCAGAATCTTTTGCTATGATTTTATTTTTATCACTTCATTCTTTGTTCAATGTTCCATTTATATTTCTATAATTTACCTGAACTTCGTGTCTACAAGATGAAAAAAGTGTCTACTTCTTATCCATTAAGTAATCACGGAGCCTGCAATAAAGGATAAGTTTGCATACATGAAAATGCTCGTGTCCAAATTGGTACCAAATGGAAGAATTAACTAAAAAATAGTACTAAGATGGTTTGCTTTAAATTAGATAATCATATATTCTTGTTTAGTTTGGAAGAGCTAATTGTATGAGTTTGTGGAAGGAACCATCCTGGCATGCAACGGCTACATAAAATTGTTGACTATGATATCTAGATTATCGCCTTTATTGTTGCTAAGTGGGATTAATAAACTAATTAACAATCTTTGTAAGCTGCTCCAAGTGTCCATTAGTCAGTTTTGATGTTTGTCCCCATTTGAAAGTCGCCTTATTGGATTGGTTTTCATTGTTCTTTTGCTGTTTAGGGGACCTATTTTATTACTATTGACCCTAAAAATAATTTTTGCAACTTACCCGTAAGATGACGTGATTACTCCAAACCATATCAATTTTGGCATTTTGTACATTAAATAAAAAATTAATTTTTTTCTCTTATGCATGTTAATTTTGACACTCTTTGAAAAATATTTTAATAATTTACATTTTATTAAGGAATAATTTAATATTTTTGTTTGTAATTGCACCTGCAAATTAAGCTTAAACAATTTTTGGCACCTTATTTATATTTCAAAATCAATAAGGAGTTATTTGGTTGGATTTATTCTAAAAATGAGTTTTTCCTATTTCAACGTTTGATGATTGATTCAATTTTTTTTTTTAACGTATAAAGATTCAAACTCCAAAAGTAGGTTTCTAATTTTTAGAGAGGAGGTGGGCATGGGAGAGGGGTTGTGATATCAAATTTATTTATATTATTTTATATTTATTTAAGTAATTAAATGTAAATCATTAAAAAATTTATCAATGAATCATAAATACAATAAAATAATTAGATACCATTTTAAATTAAATTAAAATTAAAAATTAAAAAATATTTTGAATCAAACATATTCATTTTAATGTTAACCAATACAATGTGCCCGTTTGGGAAATTTTAAAATAAGTAACTTGTGATTTAAATCGAATAAGCTAGTGATAAGTAAAAATTGATAAATACTTATAAGTTATATAAGTATTTAGATAATTTAACTTATAAGTCATATATTTTTTTTTATTTAGTTGAACTAAAATAAATAATTTTAAAATATAATTTCTTAATTCTTATTATTTAAGTTAGATTAACATTAAAAAAATATATTTTTAAACTAAAATTGATAGAAAAACGAAAAAAAAAATTAAGTTGAGAAAAAATACGTCGTTACTAATATTTAACTTAAGTTATAAATTCAAACTTATATAAATTGGAATTACAAATATTCGTCAACAAGTAAGTTGGCTTATAATATTTGCCAAACAGACCTAATGACTGTTTATAACTTTAGCTCCTCTTCATTTCACCAAACACCCCTATGAATGTCATGTCACTTAACGTTAATACTCCTTTCAACATTTTTTTGATGGAGTGTTGGGACAATTTTTTTTGTATTAAAATGTTTGTGATCAAACACCGAATTCAAGGCAAGATACACGCCTAAGTAGAACTTGAAATTATCGTAAAACTATCAGTACTGGAGAATTTTCTCGAGCACATAATATAGTATTTTCTAGACAGTTGTTTAGTTTGTATACAATGACATATAGTCCAAAATATAAATTTTATACTTGACTTTTATATCTTGAATGATGATGTACTTGAACCTGAAATAAAGTCAAAGTGACACGCACTAAGTAGCTTATACATCCACTAAAAAACATTTGATGAATCGTTTTTGGTTTAATTAATTTTGGTTGTTGAATGAATAACGCCAATAAAATGGATTATGAATGGACTGATTTGATTCTATCAGATAACTTGGTCCTAATTGAAAGGGACGATAGGATTTTAGTTGAAATGGAATACAAGAATGGAAATAAGCCGTATATGAATGGGTTAATGATAATGAGAATGAAATATTATTCCAAAATTAAATATAAAATGATTTAGCCATTTAATGAAAAACAAATTTATATTTCAGTTTATTAAATTGTTAATTCAAATATTAATACATAAATTTGAGATTTCTATTACCGTTAACCGGCCTCATTAATCCCAAAGCAAACAGCCCCAAAGGGTTAAACTTAACCACAAGTGGATTAGTTAAGTTGAGAAAACGATTGATTGAAACAATATTTTCATTTGCGGCTTTTACGTGCATTTAGTTGTCTACAAATCTAGGTAAGATGAATAATCCAGGTAATGCGATACCTTGTTTCCTCAGCCTCATAACATGACCCTATGAAAGAATCAGACATTTTAGAGGATCAAAACAAAGAGAAGAATGTTATCTCGCTTTTGTAATTTTTGTCGATTAATGAAAATTATCACCCACTCCGGAAGCATAGCATGTACGTAGGGAGGTGTTTATGCGAAGATCTGTGTATCTTTTACAATAATTAAATTGAATATATAACTAGTAACATTATATCTGTATTCTTTTCTGTTACATTAACTTTGAGTATTCAACTATACTCTTAATTTACAAATGAATCGTGGATAACTGAGAACTTATGATGAAGACAGTAGAAACAATAACCTGTCAATTTACATTACCTTGTATTATATATCTAGTTTCCCAAAATCTGATCTGATTGTGGAGGAAGGTAGGTCTTCATTATGTTGTTGATGTCTGGTTGCGAGCCGGTTTTGCTACTAAATGTTGTACAAACATTTCCTTCGTGACTGTAACGTAGGACTGAGCTGTCAGAGTGTATTTCTGCTGCATTGTAATTACCGAGCCTCCAAGAGCTCGAAAGCTTCATATGTCTAGTCCATATTGCCAATGCAATTGCTGGATTTGGACCGCTTTACAATAGTATAAAACAGAAATATAAAGTTGTCAAACAGAATAAGAGACAAAAGTGATTCTTTGTACCAGAAGATTTTAAGACGGTAATTATGCGTTTCTATCAAGTATCAGCAATAAGTGGAAAAACTTAAATCCTGGTTAAACATGCAAAATAATATCGATACTTATTAAAAACTCACAAGTCGTAATAATAAAAAAATACAACTGCAGTATTCTTTAAAATAATGAAAAATATTTAAAGATTGGATATGCAATTGTAGAATTAATTAAAAAAGTCATAATTTAAGATAAGAGTATCGTGTACCTTTTCTTACTATTCAAAACTCTACTCCACCACAGGATGGCTTCCACAAGATCCTTTTCCAATTTAGCAGCATTGAACAGAACCAGGCCCAACTCTGGCATACAAGCATTCGTAGCATATGATGTACTAGACACCCAAGGTTTTGATGCTGATCTCTGAATTGCATCCAGGACATCTGAATTGGCACAGTCAAATAGCCTTTTAGAGCAGTCCTCAGCCATAGCAACACCATAATTGCTCAAGTTTACGAGAAGCAGTTCTTCAACTCTTCCCTGCATTTGCAAAAGAGAGATTACGATGAAGTTGGCTATTTCCTTTTCTACATTTTTGAAGTTCTGCACTTTAGATACGAAGATAATGATGGGAAGTAGAGCGGTATAAGAAAATTTTCAGATGATGCTTCCATGAAACAACTTAATTCCAATATTTAAGAGGTGTCTGCTCGTGCATGCACATCAAAGCTAAGAGTCTCATTTTTATTTTGCATCTTATGGCTGGCACTAGTAGTTACTTGACTTTTTGAAGATAAATGTGGAACAGAAAAGGAAACTAACCTTCATAATCACATTCTGTGAGACATATATGAACTTGCTCAATGATGGGTGAACAATAGGTATGGCAAAAGGTGCTATCTCGTCAATAGAAGGGTTGATTTGCTCTCCAGCAGAAGAAGCTGCCAGAATAGCATCTTTCACATCTCTCTGCCTATTTTTTAGCCCAGGGACATTAGCTGAATCCATATTAACAAGCATGCAAATTAAGAAATAGGACAGGGCTTACCCAAGTAGTTCTAGGTTTGAGTGTGGAAATAATACTTTCAACTTATAGTATGATACTTTTTCATCAAGCTCTTCCGGTACGAAAAAATGAAAATGTACTAATTCTGGATATCTGAGAAAAAAGAATATAGAAGGCAATTAATTATGACATTCATCGTGTATAACAATACGAGATACACTGGCATAAACCGAGGCAATTAATATTCGTTCACGTCTACTGGAGTCTAATGTCAACTTTCAATGGTTGGAAATAATTTTTAGAGAGAAATTGGGTCAATGCTAGTCTTAGTCAACATAGCATACGCAACTAAGTTAGTTCATGACAATATTTGAATTTGTAGGTTCAACTTCTAGAACACCACATAGAAGTGATGAGAAGACTTCTTCTGATTCAGATTTGTCTTTGTGGAAGAAGACTCTCCAGTGGTTCCATTCCTTTTTAACATGAGTTCAGTACATAAGAAAATCGACAGACAAAGGCTTGTTGGACAGCCAGCCATTCTGTCATGGAAGACTAAGATGTATTATCAGTATAAAATACATGGTTCATCACTAACCAACTGGCCTCATTATGAAAGCAACCAAGTTGGCCTATTAGTTCAGATGGTGATGGCGCCAATATTTCAGGTTAACAATAAATAGTTGGAAATAACAAACAGACCAACTGGCCTATTAGCTCAGCTGGTTAGAGCGTCGTGCTAATAACGCGAAGGTCGCAGGTTCGAGACATCTTGATTTATTTAATTTATACACCGACAAAAAAAATGTTAAGATTCATATGTGTTATAGGGAAACAGTTAATTGAAGAGTTTACATATGGTGTGAGAGTTAATGGGTACAACAGGTTAGATGAGTATGTATATCAATTAAAAAGTATTAGAACAATCAATAATTAATCAATTATAAACTTAGCTAACATCTATCATCCGATAATAGTATAACAATAAGCAATAAAACGAACCGTGAATTTGATAAAGTAGAATTTGCAAGAATTGCAAGTGAACGTAGGTCCAGACAGTTCATCCAGGAGACAATGTGCACCATTGTATTTTCCTCACCATGCGCCGAGTCCACTCCTGGATCTGTATCCTTCGATGCCTTAGATACATCAGCCTGCAAGTTCAGAAAGTAAGGGAAAAAAACAAAAAAAATCTAATAGGGAGTTGGTGGATTTTAAATTTTTTATGTGACTCCCATCTACCAAGCATGAAGGTTCATAAGCATGAAGGTTCATATGGGCCATACATCATAATGCAACTATATCGCCATGACAAACTTGCAGAAAAAATCTAAGAGTACACCTAGGATCAGTTCTACATTTATAAAGGATCAGCTGCTATCTGTCAGTGAAGTTCAGCAAAAAGTAAATTAAAAGAGAAGAATTGTAGTAAAGCCTTATGGGGTGTGGATGAAGGCGGAACCTAGAAGGAGGTACCAGGCAACTGGTGCAAAATGGCTCAGGCCAGGGGGATGGTTTCCGGCGAAGGATCAAACGGAGGAGGGGAGGATTCCCAACGAGGAGGTGGTTACCGAGAATGTCTCAGTTGATGAGAATAACCCCGTAAAATCAGGAGCCATAGTAAATCTTGACCCTACTGAAAAAATGGTAGTTAGTAGCGATAAGGATGGTGAAGGCGGATTCATAGGAGAGACTACTGGCAATAGGAGTGTTGCGGAATTTTTGAAAAATACTGCAGAGAGGGAATTTAAGGAGTTAAATGAGGAGAGTGAGCTGGACATCGTGGACAGGAAAAGGATTCGAATTGAAGAGCCCAAACAATACGGCCCAATTAGAAAAACAGATGAGAAGGATACAGACATGATAGACACAAACAATGTAGGAGTTTTACTGCCAAAAAAACGGATTGTCGGCGGGTGCTGCCTTGCAGCCCCGCCAATCATTATGAGTACTCTGAGTTGGAACTGCCAAGGGATGGGGCTACCTTGTAAGATGCAGTTCCTAATTGACATTGTCCGTCAAGAGAAGCCTAGTTTTATATTTCTTTGTGAAACGATCGCTAATAAATCAAAAATGGAGTGGGTAGGTAATAAGTTAGGTTATGATGGTGTCTTTGTGGTTGAACCTCGTGGTAGAAGCGGGGGTCTTGCGTTGCTCTGGAAGGAGAAGGATCAAGCTGAATTATTAAGCTTCTCACAGCACCATATTGACGTAAAAGTGCAGATAGATGACATGCAGGCCTGGCGTTTGACTGGAGTTTATGGTGAGCCAAATAGATCTTTGCGAAGAAATACATGGGACTTACTCCGTACTCTCTCCAGAGATGCTAACTTACCTTGGTGCGTTATAGGAGACCTAAACAATGTACTATCACCGGAAGACAAATCTGGTGATATGCAGTATCCAAACTGGCTTATAGAAGGTTTCAATGAAGCCATTCAAGATGCAGGTCTGAGGGATATGGAGATAATAGGGCATCAGTTCACATGGGAAAAAGGTAGAGACACGACCGAGTGGATGGAAGTTAGGTTGGATAGAGCTCTTGTAACAGAAAATTGGGTGACGGTCTTCCCTATGGCCAGACTATACAATCTAGAAGGGTCAACTTCTGATCATAGTGCTATTTTCTTGGCAGTCAGCACAAAAATTCATGGTAACAGTGTTTTTCGATTCAAGTTTGAAAATGCATGGCTGGTGGACCCGATGTGTGAACAGATAGTGAAGGATGGCTGGGGAGGTGATGAAGGGTTGAATGTTCAACAGAAAGTAGCAGCTTGTAGTGAGAAACTTGCAGTATGGGGGAAAGAGGTGACCGGGAATTTTAGTGGGCGTATTAAGAAATGCAAAGAAATTCTGAAACGATATAGAAGGGGTAGAGATGATCACTCGAGGGCTCAATATGCAGAAGCTAAGAAACAATTGGCGACCATATTTAATCAGCGAGAAATTTTCTGGAGACAAAGGTCAAAACAAGTTTGGTTGCAAGCGGGGGATAAAAACAGTCAATATTTTCACAAGTTTGCAAGCAAGCGTAGGAAAAACAATCAAATTCTTAAGCTGAAGGACGAAGAAGGGCAATGGGTGGATTGGGAGAATGGTCTTTCTGAACTGATGTCAAGATATTTTAACCAACTGTTCCAGGCGTCTGAGTCAAGTTGGAAGGAAGTTATCGAAAACATTCACGAAACAATAACGGTGGAACAAAATGAAGAGTTGTTAAAACCAATAGAGGAGGGCGAAGTGAAGACAACATTATTTCAAATGCACCCTGATAAAGCTCCAGGACCAGACGGGATGATGCCGGGCTTTTTTCAAAAGCACTGGAAGATTGTGGGAAAGGACGTGGTTCAGATGGTGAGAAAATTCTTTGCCACGGGCGAGATTAGCAGTGATTTAAATGCTACAAATATTGTTTTGATTCCGAAGAAGAAAGGGCCTACAATGATGAGTGAGTTAAGACCCATCTCCTTGTGCAATGTCCTAGTTAAAATCATTACAAAGGTGCTAGCAAATCAGCTGAAGAAAACGCTAGACTCGGTTGTTTCCGAGAACCAAAGTGCGTTTATGTCAGGGAGACTTATATCAGATAATATAATGGTATCTTATGAAGTCATGCACTACTTGAAAAGAAAGCGAAGGGGTAAAGACGGGTGCATGGCGCTAAAACTCGACATGACTAAAGCGTATGATAGAATTGGGTGGGATTACTTGAAAGCTGTTTTGAGCCAGATGGGTTATGATAGTTGGTGGATCCATTTGATGATGAAATGTGTTTGTTCAGTTTCTTATCACGTCATTCATACAGGTCAAGAGATAGGTCCTATCTTCCCTAGACGTGGAATCCGTCAAGGGGATCCTTTATCACCATACTTGTTTATTCTTTGTGCGGAAGGCCTCAATACGTTGCTAAGAAAGTATGAACAGAACAAGTGGATCCAAGGGGTGAAAGTGTGCATAAACGCCCCAAGTATTAGTCATATGTTGTTTGCGGATGATTCGTACTTGTTTTGTAGGGCTAATCCAGAGTCAGCAGAACACATGTTAAGGTTGCTGCAAACTTTCGAAAAGGGGTCAGGTCAGAAGGTGAATCCGCAGAAATCATCTATGTTTTATAGTACGAATGTGCCTGGGGATATGAAGACGCAGTTGGGTCAAGTGCTTCATATAAGCGAGGCTGGTGAGAACTGTATGTATTTGGGCTTACCCAATATGATGAGCAAAAGCAAGACAGCTACGCTGGGTTTTCTCAAAGACAAGGTCAAACAGCGAGTCTTGAATTGGGATGGTAAATGTATCTCTCGGGATGGGAAAGAAGTGTTGATCAAATCAGTAGCCCAATCGATACCTACATATGCTATGAGTGTATTTCTTCTTCCGAAAGAGATAACGAGGGACTTGGAGAAAACTATGTCACGTTTTTGGTGGAACTCTAATTCTTATGATAGAAAGAGTATTCATTGGATGAGCTGGGCGAGGCTTAGCAGACATAAGTTCTTGGGTGGTATGGGATTCCGAGACTTGAAAGATTTTAATCTGGCTATGCTTGCGAAGCAAGGCTGGAGGTTCCTCTCGAATCCGTCATGTCTGGTAAGCAAAGTCTACAAGGCAAAGTTCTTTCCAGATGGCAATTTTTTAGATGCTAAGCTGGACAATAACCCAAGCTACATTTGGAGGAGCATTTTTGAAGCAAAAGGGATTGTAGCTACAGGTGTACGATGGATAGTTGGGTCAGGAAACTCGATCAGTATTCTAGGCCAACCATGGTTGGGAGAAATTCAAAACCCATGCATTACGTCGAACACTCCGGGATTATTAAATCATAAAGTGTCATCTCTTTTGGCCGTTGATCGGAGAGAATGGGATATGGACATTTTAAGGGATATGTTCAATGTTAGGGATCAGAAATGCATTAAAAATGTTCAGCTTAACCAGGAAGTGGGGGAGGACAGAGTCTACTGGAAGGAAGAAACATCAGGTGAGTTTAGCGTGCGGAGTGCCTATAGACTGATTCAAGCTCAAAAGCAGCACTGGCACTACGTATCCAATGACAATTTCTGGAGAAAGACATGGAGAATCAAGGCTCCTCCCAAGGTCTTAAATCTCATCTGGAGGGCATTATCATCATGTTTGCCAACGAATACAATGCTGAGAAATAAACATGTTCCGGTTGAAACTCTTTGCCAGGTATGTAAGCGAGAAGAGGAAACTACATTGCATGCTCTACTTTACTGCCCGTTAGCAGCGCAATGTTGGCAGATGGTTATTCCAGACTTCCAATGGTCAGATTTTCAAACTCTTAATCAGTGGTGGGAGCAGATTCTGGCCATGTATGATAATGACAAGAGAGCTGTAACTGCAGCGGTATGTTGGTCGATTTGGAAAGCAAGGAACGAAGTAGTCTGGCATAAGAAGCATACTCGAGTTTTTGTTGTTATCGCACGAGCCAAACAATATCTTGAACAATGGACATTTGCCCAGAACAAAGTTTCGATGTTTCGTTTCCCAAATTTAAGTGAAGGAGACGGAAGTAGTGTTTGGGTAGCGCCACAGGGGTCAACAATCAAGGTGTCGATGGATGCAGCGACTTTTCGAGAGTATAATTCTCATGGTGTGGGCATAGTTGCTAGAGACTCAAGGGGTGATCTGGTGTTCTCTAAGACAGTGTATAAGCTGGGGACGGTTGGGTCGGAAGTGGCAGAAGCCATGGCAATAAAGGAGGCCCTCAGTTGGATTAAGGAGTTACAGTGGCATGAGGTGGTGGTAGAGTCAGATTGTCTTGTGGCAGTGCAAGCATTTCGAAGTGCAGTGGCTATGGCTTCTCCATTTGGACGGCTTGTTGCTGAGTGCAGGAAATTAGCTCAAGAACTTAACACAGTAAATCTGTTTTTTGTTAAACGATCCGCTAATATGGCGGCTCATGAGTTAGCTCGGTTGTCATGTTCTTTTCCAGATCGAAATTCGATAGGAGTTCTGTTCCTATTGGTGTCGAGGTTGTTTTGAAAAGTGATTTGAAGTATTAATAAAATTGCTTTGTTTGTCAAAAAAAAAAGGAGAAGAATTGAGGTTTAACACAAAGAACAATACTCTCAGCAAAACTTAGTGTAACTCTATGGAATGATACATTAAACCCTGTTTTATATAATAGAAACATAAACAATCACAATTCAGACACATTCAACACATTTTGTGAAGCAGCTCTTATATCATCATAAATTTCTGAGTATTGGAATGTGTACATTATTGCAGTCAAGTGTGCACAAATCTGCTGCGAAATATGTTATGGTCATCCCTAGCATTGCCTAGTAGATAACTTTTCCTGTTTGTAACAAGAGCTCAAGGGCACAAGCTACAGTGGAGGCATGTGTGTATGAGTAAATACTTAACCATACCAAAGAAATAGAAGAACATGTTACAGTCACTGTTAAGTCAAAAATATCATTCATCAAGAGGTGGATGACAAGGAGAAAATAAGCTTTATATATTTTGGAGCACGTGCATTTCTATCAAATAACCTTACAAAACTATCTAAAACATTTTAAATTAGTATTCTTTTGAAGTCTTACTATCCAACAAACTTCATCAAGTATGCAACCATCTCATGTATCTTTGTAAGCAGTAGTGATATTCTTAAGATCCAAATTTTAAAATCCAAAAACCTCTAAAACGAAAGATCGCCAATTTGAAAATCCCAGAGTTTAGTGTGTTGAAGAAAGTATATTTCAACCATAAAAACCTTGTGGTTATTCAAACAAATAGAGCACAAATCTTTGAATGTGCAAACAATAACATCTAGAGCTAAGGATATAGTGATAGCCTATATTAAGCCTCGTCCCAGCCCCCTTCCCCCGTGATACAATCTTTGCCTTGAACATTCCTCAGTCCTTACTCCCAGTCCCCCTCCAGCCTCCCTTTATACTTATAAATATGTAAACAACCCTTCCGTCGAACACTCACTTGTCCTCCCCTTTTTACCTGAAACAACCCTCCTTCCCCCATGACACGAGCATTGCTTTTAACACTCACTCCTCCCCTCTACAGCTGCAGGTGAAGCACATAATAATTACATGGCTACTCTTACAATTAAAAAGAATTCTGGCCTGAGGACCCAGACAATAACTTGTTTTTCAAATTTAATAAAGTACATCTATCGAATCACACCACTCCATTACAACAGTCCCGAAAATCAATACAAAACTTGAAAACTGTAACAAGAAATAAAATTCATATTCAACAATCTGCAAATCGAGTCAATTCGAATTCTTCATTCCATTCTCTTCCTAAACTCATTGATTAACTTAACCTTCGTTTTCTTAAAGTTATCTACCATAACAAAATCAAATTAAAAAATGCAAAACTTATCCAAAATTTAATTATACAGGGGGGTGTCATAACAAAGTTCTTGCATATGATTTTAACAAACAAATATATATATATATATATATACAGAGAGAGAGAGAGAGAGAGCAAAACTTACAAATGAATCAAAAGCAACCCATTTTCTAAACGGGTCGGATGCATCTCTAAAATGGGTGGCCGGCAAGAACTGTAGCAAAGCTAACACAATAATAACACCAAATGCAAGCAATTGAGAAACGGGTCGTGGAGTCGGAGGCGGATCCGCAACTGGGTCAGCTGCATTAGAAGGTAATGTCGGGTCGGGTGGAGATTCGAATATATTGCGACGAGTAGCTGAACGTGAGGCTATGGAAGATGAAGACATTGACTTTTGACTTAAGTTAACTCTTTGTTTCTACTTTCTACTTTTCTCTTTGTATGGCTGGTTAATGAAGGCTTAGATATTATAAGATAGTTTGACTTTGTAATTTACCCGCGCGCTCGTTACTATTTAAACACGGGCCGGCTTATATAATACCCCTCTTCTATCCCTTCTGTTTGTTTTCATTTTTTCTTTTGAGATTTTTTTCCAATTATTTACATTTTAAAAAATTCTAAAATAGTAAAGTTTTTATAATATAAAAAATAATTGCATCCACTACTTCTCTTTACTATACCAACTTTATATATATAATATTAATCGATCTCACTATTTTACTAACTTTTTTAACTTTACTCCACTATTTTATCATTTTTCTTAACTTCCGTGCACAACCCAAATGTAAACAAACTCAAATGTAAACAAATGGGAGGGACAAAGGGAGTACAAGTACAATGGAAGGATTCAGGCCCACCCGACCCGATCCGCGCATCGAACAAGGTGAGGATTCAAAGATTTTTTTGTGTATTATAATATTTCGTAATTTTTAAAAGTAGATTGATAACAGAATAATAGAATAAAAAGGATTAAAATTAGATAAATACTAGTATTTAAAATTAAACTAGACTAATGCCTAAAATATGAATTAGATTTTAATATGGATAACTTGTCGGTTAATGTTAGGCCTTAAATCAACTATAGAGGGGTGAATATAGTTAAACAATCAATTTGATTTAAAGAACTCAACAGAATGAACAGTTTTTCTATTAATGAATAAAAACTGATTACAATACTCTCTCAAAAAATGAATAGATATCTTTGGGAGCTGCTAGGTTATGTGTATGATATACCAATACTCGACACATATAGTGTTAACCTAATATGTGCTTATATACTGCACAGTTACACAATCAATCTAGAAGATATGATACAAGTGAATAAGGAATCCTAATAAATATCCAACTATTGATTGATACAATAAGTAAAATCCTACACCGATATATCTCTGCAAATATATCTTCCTATGATAACTCCTGATTTCCAGCTTGACAAATATTGATGACAAGTACTGATCATCAAATACGGACGACAAATGTTGATGAGGTCATCCTTGTCAAAATCTGATACCAAATGCTGATGGCAAACTCTGATAGTTAAATATTGATATCATCAATTTCATCTAACAATCTCCCCCAACATGTGTATCAAGTAATTTATGTACAAGTTCCTAATTGTTGATGTCAAAACTATCTAAATGCAGAAATATAAACATATGTACAATGTTACTATCAGTGTATCAGACTTTATCTTCAGTCTTTAACTTTGGAAAACCCAGTTGCATTATCAAAAATTTTTTTAAGTAGATTTTATTTATTTATTTATTTATTTATTTTGCCAAAAGGTAGATTTTATTTAAGAACATTCAAATACATTTTCATCCTCTGTTTGATATCTTTCAGCTCTTTTGTAGATTCATCATTTTGATAAATAGCTGCTCTGAGGTCATGAATGTTAGATCTGCCAAGTGACAAGTCATCCATTCTTACCATTTGGATTAAAAGTAAGAACTTGTATCCCGATATATATAGTTGCCCTTACTCCTCCTTTAGGCATATCACCAGTTTATCCATTTTCATCAATGTACAGTGGAATGTATTTTGATTTGTAGCTCATTCATCTTTGCTTCATGGATACCAAGTCTTTTAAATAAGCAGACCACCTAGCAGTTATTGAGTTGATTATCTTCAGTAAAGTTGTAATATATTCCAACTCCTGCAATGGTTTGTATATCATTTGTTCTTGTGAAATTTTCAACCTCTTTCCAAACTCAAGAAAATTCAACATATTTTCTTTTGACTTATTTGTGTCAAAAAATCAAGCACAATTTGGAGTGAAAGAATCTTCTGTACATCTTCAAGCTTTACATTCTCTCATATTCCTGTCAGATTCCATGGCTTCCTTAGAATTAAAGCATTTTCTATGAAAGTATCATCATTTGGAAGACTCAAGCCACCACTTCTGCCAGCCATTCTAACTTGTGAATTACCACTATAGATTTTGTTAATGGCCTCAAAAAAATCTCTCTTTGGTGCAGGTGTTTTACTTCCCCACGGTAGCTTCTTCTTCTCTTCAAGAGTAAGTTATGGCTTATCAGCTTTTGAGCCCTCTTTATCAGAGTTTGCGTCTCCTTCGGGAATAGTATAATCAGCTTTTATACCCTGAACAGTAATGTCATCAACATTAGTAGTATCAGAGGTTGTGACTGGTTGAATTTAGTTTCCTTAACTTGAGCAGTGTTAGAGGTTAATCTTGCAATATCATCATCTTTTACTAGAATATCTTCAACATGAGCTTTTGTCAGGGGTTGATATGTCAGAATCATAGTTTGAGTCTACCGGTGAAAGCTTTGATGTTTCACCAACTTTTTCATTCCTTTTATAATTCATGTCAACATTTAAAATGGCTTGGGACCTTAGAACAGGTCTTTCAGCATTTACAGTTTGGCTAACTTCTTTGATCACAACTCCTTTAGTTGGTCCTTGTCTTCCAGGAACATCATCATATGGTGAGACAGTATCAGTATTTACTGGTCTCAATGAATTGAATTCTTCCTCCATCAACCTCAGCTGCTCAAGATCAACTCCAGGATTTACTTTTTCAAAAATACTTTTACTTACCTCAGAATCAAGAGCTATAATTTTGGGATCCTTGTAGAAAATAGTATTCTTTCTTCCTTTTACCTTTAGTGTTTGCATGAATTGACTAGCTTCAGTACCAGCTTCCACAACCCTTTCAGCCTGATCATCATCAACATTTGTGACTGTCATAGTTTATCTTTCAGTGGTTGTCACAGTAATCAATTCTTTTGTGTATGTTATAATTTAATTTCTTCCAACTACACCACTTCTTCCACCTCCACCTCTCCTTTGGATAATGGACTTAAAAGTACCACTAGGGCCAACAGTTTCTCCTCCCTTATACCTCCCAAATATATTTTACACCATTACTTCTACCATCAGGGGCATCATCCCTATCATCAGCTTTTGTCTTGATCTCTTTGCATTTAGATTTAGAAATTATCTCCCCCTTTTTGGAATCATCACCAAGCAGGAGAGAGACAACAAGCTCCATAAACTGTTGTACCTCATCCAATTGCCCAGACATCTTGGCTTGAGTGGCATCTATCCTGGCTTGATTAGCCTCTATTATGTCTTGTCTGGAATAATGGATTTCAATTACTTTTGGAGATTTAACTCTGACTTGAATTGGACCTCATGAAAGGCATCTTTGAGTTTTTCCACTTGAGAATTAGCTTCTTCTTGAGTGGACTAGATGGATTTGACCAATAAACCTGAAGCCTTTAGATGGGTGAGCACATCAGGGTTTGTGATATATTTCTCAGCTGTCTCCAAATATTGAGAATCATGATGAACAATGATTGGGTAGTTTGGATCCTTCCATTTTGATACACATTCCTCATCCAAGTACTTTTCAGTGTTAGCTTTATCCAACTCAACCACCTTCATTTTCCTTAACCTTTCAGCCATGTCTTCATGAAAAATGATATCATCTAGATCTTTATCAGAATCTAGTGCCACATTGATTTTAGAGACATCAATATCATCCCCATCATTACACTCATCTTCATCACTATCAGCTTCATCATCAGCTATTAGTTCCTTGACCTTCTGTGCTACTTCATCTTCAACATCATAGTTTAGATTTGTCAAATGAGCAGTGTGAAAACCAACAGCCTCAGATCCTTTCATGGCATCAGTATTTAAATTCAGCTCAGCATCTTCATGGATAGTAGCCATGGGAACTGGAACACCAAAATTTAGCTCCAAGATATATGTCCCAGTTGAATGTAAATGTAATGAAGGAATGGACTGGTTTACAACTTCAGCAACAAGGATTGAAGATATGGGTGAATGAAAAATTAGAGTCAACTGCAGGAAAGTATCAGTACTTAAACCTGCATGGAAAATATCAGCACTTGGTGCATCAGAGTTTAACTTATGGACTACAGGCTGTGTGTGACGCCCTCCAAACCCGGGTCAGAAGTTTGGGGTTCACAACATACACACATAATATATAAACCTGTATATAAAATATTATATGCATTGACCCTTATTTACACAACCACAGAACACAACAGGTTAAAGTATGAAAAAAAGCCACAACCTTAACTTTTATTACATCGTGCCAACTCCCAACTATTCCAACTTACAACTGATAATGATATTATTCTTACAATCTTGTATAACTCATCTAAATATA
The DNA here is from genome assembly GCF_009905375.1 of Apium graveolens. Classification (NCBI taxonomy): domain Eukaryota; kingdom Viridiplantae; phylum Streptophyta; class Magnoliopsida; order Apiales; family Apiaceae; genus Apium; species Apium graveolens. The sequence goes on along the minus strand of NC_133653.1, from coordinate 84,329,433 downwards.
AAGCTCCTGCTAGCTCGATCCAACTTAACCTAGAATCCTAGCTCGCACACTGGACTGGGAATCGTTATTACCAATAATTTCCTTTTCAACTGTTCAAAACATAGAAAGATTTACAAGAGTGAGCTAACTAACTCAACAAGTCATAATAGCAATAACTGAGGTTAAACAATGATCAATTGAAATGATTCAGAAGAATCAAGTTTCTGGATAAGCAATGATTAGAATTGGATATTCACTTTTCATTTTAAAAACCAAGGTTAGGCTGCTGATCAGTCACGCACTAACCCCGAGCAAGGCTCCCAGCTTTGCTCTATGTACTGGATCCAAGGCACGCATTGGCCTAATATGACCACGAATCTGGTCTGACCACGAATCTGGTCTATATTTATAAAACATCCAATTCTAAAACGATTCAATATGATAACCATTGTAATTCAATAAAACAGAATCATAATTAACATTAACAAAACATTTGTCTCAGAGCACAAGATATTTCACAAGTATCTCCAGGGTATATCAAGGTATATATGAAGAATGGCTTCAAGTCGGTTGAAGAATCAGGTATCTGATGAACAATGGTTCAATGATAACACAGGGAATAGATCATTGATGTCGTAGGGTATTCCAGGGTATATAAGTTTCTGTATGCTCAATAAATTCTGTTGCAATACTTGGTTTATGGTGTGTATGTATTTGTGGAGTAGTATTGTATTTGCATGGTTTAATATCTGGGAACTCGATCGTTGGTGGTTTACAATAAATGGAGCTTACAGCTCAAGTTCAATGATATGATCAGGGTTCAAGGGTAAATAGTTTAAAGTGCTTGCAATATAAAACAAGATTTATTTTGAATAGTAGCAACATGTTATAAAAAAATTCAGAAATATTTGCAATATATCTCGAAGAAAGGTTCAAAAGTACTTGCGTTATCACAGATGATTTCTATTAGGAATATGTTGTGAACTTGATGATAAGTTAAACAAAATACCTTAGTAGATTTAACTTGGTTATTTTTGTAGCTCTCGACGGATGATCTAATATAGTCCCGACGGATGAACTTTATAGTCCCGACGGATGAAAATTTAACATCCATCGAGAGTGTAGCTTATGTAACAATAAGTATTGTAGCACATTTCTGCAAATAACAATGTTTTAGTTGAGTAGATGCTGTAGGAATCCTTAAGTCATGTTGACTACTAGATTAATATACAGAATAGGTTGGCTAATTGTAAATATAAGATGTTTTGTAATTCTGTATAAGTGAAATGGAGTCAAGTGACAGAAAGACTCCCGACGGAAGACCTACAAAGGCTCCCAACGGATAATCAACAAGGCTCCCGACGGATGATCAACATAATCCCGACGGATGATAATATTTAAAATAGCAGTTGATAGTGACAACACAATCACATGTGTCGGGTGTTTGCAAATGGAATGTGGCAGCCTAATTGCAGGATTTAGAGAACAAAGAAGCATTATCATTTCCATGCTAATATGAAGATATTCAAGGATACTGGATAGAGTAATGTAGCAGCATGAAGTTAGACTAGATATAATTTTGTTTTATTGTCTTGTCTTACTATCATGTAACTTGGCGATATATAAACCAAGAGTAGCAAGTAGAACAACAACTGAGTAAGCATTATTTTCAGAGAGATAGATAAAGCTGTATATATTAAGAATTTCTCTGTAAGTTTGTAAGTTCTCTTGTAAGAAGCTGTGTGTTATTCAAGTATCACAGAGTTCTCATACTAATATATATCTCTGGTGGATAAGTTCAAATCCACCAGAAAGTTTTGAAGCTTTGTGTTTTATTACTTTGTATTTTGATTTCAATTTAAGTTTCATTCCACACTTCTTTCAAAATCAAACACTGTTATATATATTAAGTAAGAACAGTCTTAAAATTCAAAAAGGAGCCAGAATTACATTCAACCCCCTTCTGTAATTCTTGTTGCATTGCTTGGGAATAACAATTGGTATCAGAGAAAGCTCTTGAAGTACAAAGAGTGTAAAGATCACAAAAATCAACAAGATGAACAAAAAAGATGTTGGAGTAAAGATTTCATTTCTGGAAAAAGACAACTATCACCACTGGAAGGTGAAGATGCACCTACATCTTTTCTCTCAAGATGAAGCTTATGTGGACTGCATTGAAAGAGGTCCTCACGTCCCTATGAGAGTTTCTACAGGGAATGAACCATCAGTTTCAAAGCCTAGACATGAATGATCTGATCCAGACATTGAGCAAGTCAAGAAAGATAAAAAGGCCATAAATATACTGTTTAATGGTGTTGATGGTGATATGTTTGACAACATCTTAAACTGTAAAACAGCTAAAGAGGTTTGGGACACAATTCAAATTATTTGTGATGGTACTGAGCAAGTTAGAGAAAATAAGATGCAGTTACCAATTCAGCAATATGAGCATTTCCACTTTGAAGAAGGTGAAACTCTCACTGATATCTTCAGTAGATTTCAAAAGCTACTAAATGCTCTAAAGCTGCATGGAAGAGTCTACCAAACCAAGTATTCTAATCTCAAATTTCTGAGATCCCTTCCAAAAGAATGGAAACCAATGACAGTCTCCTTGAGAAATTCAGAAGAATACAAGGATTTTATTCTAGAGAGACTGTATGGCATTCTAAAGACTTATGAGCTTGAAATAGAGCAAGCTGAAAGAATGGAGAAAGGGAGAAAGAAAGGAGGGTCCATTGCACTGGTTGCTGAGTTAGAGAAAGAGAAGGAGATGAAGATAGAAGCCGTTAAGTCTACTTCAAAGGTCTGTGAAAATAAGGGTAGCCGAAAATGAAGATTCTTTGAGCCAAGATGATATGGATGACATTGATGAACATCTAGCATTTCTTTCCAGAAGATTTGCCAAGCTCAAGTTCAAGAAGAACTTTGGAGCAGCTAAGCCAAATAGAAACATGGTGGATAAATCAAAATTCAAATGTTTCAAATGTGGCTTGGCAGGGCACTTTGTCAGTGAGTGTAGAAAGTCAGATTCCAGCAAGAAGAAGTTTGAGCCTGTGGATTATAAACAGAAATATTTTGAGTTGCTCAAACAAAAGGAAAGGGCTTTCATTACATAAGAAAATGATTGGGCAATAGATGGTCTGGATAGGATGAGGATGTCAGCTATGTCAATCTAGCCCTAGTGGCCAAGTCTGATGAAACAGAGACAAGTTCTTCAAGTAATCGGGTAATCACCACTAACCTTACACATTTATCTAAAGCTGACTTTAATGATGCAATAAATGACATGTCTACAAAATTATATCATTTGCGTGTTACACTTAAGTCCCTCACTAAGGAAAATGCTAAAATCAAAGAAAACAATTTGTTTTTAAGTGAGAGAAATAATGTGCTAGAGTCTCAGTTTATTGAATTTGAAAAACTGAGAATTGAGTGTAAGATTGCTAAGGATGAATTAACTGAGTTTTTGAAGAAAGAAGAGATTTTGAAGAAGCAGCTTGAACGAGTACAGGAGGTGATTAAGGCATGGAAAATATCTAGAGATGTTCATGCTCAAATTACCAAAGTTCAAGGTATTGAGTCCTTTTGTGATGCAGCCTGGAAGAAGAATAAGGAGAAGCTGGAATCCAATTTGGTTGAAGGATTGCTAACTGATGTGGACTCGATGGATGATGAGAGCCATCCGTCGGATAACCAAAAGGATTATCCGTCGAGTGACATAAATCATCATCCGTCGGCTGTAAGCAAACCTGTGAGTAAAGCCAAACTTGCTAAGTTAAATGAAAAATATGGATCAGTTTCCAAAAACTTCATTTCAGGAGAAAATAGTCAAGTGAAGAAGGAGAAGAAAGTGAATGTTGGTCATATGTCCATCAAGCAGTTGAATGACATACTAGAAAAGATTGAGGTTAAAACAGAGGCTAAAAAGAAAAACAATAGAAATGGTAAAGTAGGGATTAACAAAAATAACAACTACACACCTGATAAGTATGCTCCAAGAAAAATTTGTATTAAGTGTGGTAGTGTAAATCATCTGTCTGTTAATTACAAAACTGCCATGCCCACTTCCATATATGTGCCACCTCCTTTTCCCAACATGAATGTCATGCCTTCTATGCCTGTGAATGTTATGTCTACACAGAATATGAATGCATAATTTACTAATATGCCATTTTCACCTAATCCTTATTATGCTGCATTTAGTATGCCTAAAATGCCATTTAGCATGCCCTACTGGAATAACATATTTACTAATAGCATGCCATTTCCTGTTAATTAAAATGTGCATGATAATTCTGTTTTAATGAATGGTTTCAAAGATCCAACTCAGATGACTAAGGATGAATCTGATATCCCCAAGTTAAATGAGATCAAACCTAAGAAACAGAAGAAGAAAGCTAACAAGGCGGGACCCAAGGAAACTTGGGTACCAAAATCAACTTGATTTGATTTTAATGTGTGCAGGGAAATAGAATGAATCTGTGGTACTTGGATAGTGGTTGTTCAAGACACATGACTGGTGATTCGACCCTGCTCACAGAGTTTAATGGAGGGAGCTGGCCCAAGTATTACTTTTGGAGATGACAGCAAGGGTTATATTGTGGGATATGGCTTGATTTCAAAAGACAATGTCATCATTGAGGAGGTTGCCTTAGTGGATGGTCTCAAGCAAAATTTGTTGAGTATCAACCAGCTTTGTGATAAAGGCAATTCAGTAACCTTCACTACAGAAGCATGTGTTGTGACTAACAAGAGGAGCAACAAAGTGGTTCTCACTGGAGTGAGAAAAGGAAATGTGTACCTAGCTGACTTCAACTCATCAAATGCAGAATCTGTTACTTGTCTTCTCAGTAAAGCAAGTCAAGATGAAAGTTGGCTATGGCACAAGAAGCTATCCCATCTAAACTTCAAGACCATGAATGAGCTTGTAAAGAAAGAACTGGTTAGAGGTATTCCTCAAGTGGAGTTTTCTAAGGATGGACTGTGTGATGCTTACCAAAAGGGTAAACAAATTAAAACATCATTCAGAAAGAAGCTTGACTCAACAATTGAAGAACCTTTGCAACTGCTGCACATGGATTTGTTTGGACCAGTCAATGTGTTGTCCATCTCTAGAAAAAGATTTTGCCTAGTAATTATAGATGATTTCTCAAAGTTCTCTTGGACATATTTCCTTAAGTCCAAAGATGAGGCTAGTGAAATCATCATCAATCACATAAGGCAAGTCAACAATCATCCTGATTTCAAAGTTAGAAGAATCAGGAGTGATAATGGAACTGAGTTCAAGAATTCTGTCATGAGAGCATTTTGTGAAGAAAATGGGATTTTGCATGGGTTTTCAGCAGCAAGAACTCCACAACAAAATGGAGTAGTAGAAAGAAAGAACAGATTACTTATTGAAGCTGCAAGGACAATGCTTGAAGAATCTAAGTTACCAACATATTTCTGGGCTGAAGCTGTAACACTAAGAATATTTCTCTGGTTAATCAAGCAAAATGCATGACTCCCTAACAATTATTCAAGAACAAGAAGCCAACTCTAAATTTTCTTCATGTGTTTGGCTGCAAATGTTATATCTTGAGAAATCAAACTGATCGGGAAGTTTGATGCTAAAGTAGATGAAGGATTTTTTGTTGGATATGCTGTTGGTAAAGCATACAAAGTCTACAATCTGAGAATCAACATTGTTGTGGAATCAATACATGTTGTGTTTGATGATAAAAAGATTGAAGGACTATAAGATGGAGATTACCATGAGAGCCTCAAATTGGACAATGTGGAGATGGTTAGTGATGACAGTGAAGATGAAAGTGATCAAGAAACTGTATCAAAGGATAATGCGGAAAAATCTACTACCAATGAATCACAAAATTCAACATCTGTCGAGTTGCAAAATGCTTCATCCATCGGGAGACAATTTACTTTATCTGGCGGGAGACAACCAACTTCATCCGTCGGTACTCAAAATTCACCATCCGTCGGGTCATCAAAAGGAGTTAAAAGTCAGAATAGATCACTTACAGAAAATTCCCCTTTATCAAATCATAGATTCACAAACTCAGGGGGAGTTTCTACTAATCAAAACTCAATCACACATCAAGACAACAATGAGGCCTCTTCATCTAGAGCTAATCTACCTCAACAAAGGAAATGGACAAAGGATCACCCCTTTGAGCTCATCATTGGTGATGTTTCTTCTAGACTTCAAACAAGGAGAGCAACTCAAGAAGAATGTCTATATAGCAGTTTCCTATCTAAGGAAGAACCAAAGAAGGTAGAAGAAGCTTTGTTGGATCCTGATTGGATTTTAGCTATACAGGAAGAGCTAAACCAATTTGAAAGGAACAAAGTTTGTAAGTTGGTACCTAAGCCTAAAGGAAAGAATCCAATAGACATCAAATGGGTATTTAGAAACAAGATGGATGAAAATGGCATAGTAGTCAGGAACAAAGCTAGATTGGTTGCTAGGGGCTATTGTCAACAAGAAGGAATAAATTTTGATGAAACCTTTACACCTGTTGCAAGACTTGAAACCATTAGAATCTTCTTAGCCTATGCAGCCCATGCCAATTTCAAGGTCTATCAAATGGATGTCAAAAGTGCCTTTCTGAATGGAGATTTGGAGGAGGAAGTCTATGTCAGTCAGCCTCCTGGTTTTGAAGATCCAAATTTTCCAGAATATGTCTATTATCTTTTGAAAGCACTTTATGGACTGAAGCAAGCACCTAGAGCCTGGTATGACACTTTGTCAAAGTTTCTTTTAGAGAATCACTTCACTAGAGGTAATCTTGACAAGACTTTATTCTTTAGAAATTTTAGTGGCTCTAGCATACTTGTTCAAATTTATGTAGATGACATTATTTTTTGCTCTACAGATGAAAAACTTTGCTAAAAGTTTGCCAAATTGATGCAAAGTAAGTATAAAATGAGCATGATGAGAGAACTAACTTACTGTCTTGGCTTGCAAGTTAAGCAAGTTAGTGATAAAATATTCATTAATCAAACTAAGTACATTTATGGTCTTTTAAAGAAGTTTGATCTAATGGATTGCACATCTGTAAAAACTCCCATGGCCACTGCAACTAAGCTTGAATTAAACACTACTGAAAAGTCTATGGATATTTCAAGTTATAGGGGCATGGTTGGCTCACTTCTGTACTTAACAGCTAGTATGCCAGATATAATGTTTGTTTCATGTCTTTATGCTAGATTTCAGGCTGATCCTAGAGAATCTCACTTGGTAGCTATTAAGAGAATTTTAAAATATCTCAAGGGAACACCAAAAATTGGCATTTGGTACCCTAGAGATTCGGGTTTTGATATAACTGATTATTCAGATGCAGATTATGCAGGTTGCAGAATTGATAGAAAAAGTACAACAGGAACCTGTCAATTTCTAGGAAACAAGCTTGTGTCCTGGTTCAGTAAAAAGCAAAATTCAGTTTCTACTTCTACAGCTGAAGCTGAATATATTGCTGCTGGCAGTTGGTGTGCACAGATTTTGTGGATGAAAAACCAATTGCTAGACTATGGTCTGCAAGTGGAAAGGATTCCTATTTTCTGTGATAATACAAGTACAATTACCATCACTGAAAATCCAGTACAACACTCAAGAACAAAGCACATAGACATCAAGTACCACTTCATAAGGGAACATGTGATGAATGGTACTGTGGAACTATATTTTGTTCCAAGTGAAAAGCAGCTTGCAGATATATTTACCAAGCCACTGGATGAATCCACCTTTTCAAGGTTGGTAAGTGAGTTAGGTATGCTTAATTACTCTTGAATCTTTTCAGATAATTTGCAAGTTATAATGCAGCCAGAAATTTAATTGATTTTTCAGTGTTGGATGAAATTTTGGCTAAGTCAAAATTTAAATCCCGACGGATGATCATTATCCATCTTGTTTGATCATCCATTGGAATACTATTTGTTAATAAAATCAATTATTTTTCTGTAATATTTTATAACTCGACGGATATCTGTTTATCCTCATCCGTCGAATTATCTAAATCCTAGCCGTTAATTTTCTGAACATTATCCATCGAGTATACTTACAGTTTGTAAGCATAACATGATGGATAAGTGATGGAATTTTTACAGTTTATTTTTAAACGGCTATTTTGGGCAATTTTTATTGGTCACTTTATTTTGCTTTATTATTTTTGACAGTTATTTTTGAGAGAGTATAAAAGCAAAATTCATTTTCATTTCTTTTCTTTTATCACTCTCAATTCATCTGCTCTAACTTCTCTCTTTCTCAAAAGCACCTACTCTCTCTCTCTCTGTAAGTTTTTACTCTCGAACAATGGCACCAGTCGTCAAAATCATGTCTCAAACTGGTTTTATCTATGAGAAGAACAATTTCACGGCTCTAGTGAACAAGGGGATTCAGCAGTCTGGCGACTACCACAAAATGATGGATTTTGTGAAGAACTGCAAACTCAACTATGCCATGCTGGAATCACCCACCATCTACTGTGAGGTTGTTGAAGAAATGTGGACGACTACAGTGTGCAACTCAACTGATGAGACTATCACTTTCACTATTAAAGGTAAGGAATTCCGTGTTAATAGTGATGTTGTTAAAACATGCTTCAAGTTTCCGGATAATACTGTCACTACTCCACACACAGACACCAATATTGTTAATATGCTTAATTCCATGGGCTATGCACTCTCTACTTCTAAATTAAGTAAAATTAGGAGATTGGGTCTTAGGAAGGAATAAAGTTATCTGTGTGATATAGTCACTAAAGTATTTTCTGGTAAAATTAGCAATTTTGATTCAGTTAATATCTCTATGCTCAACATGCTTTACATGCTAGTAACTGATAAATTTTTCAACTTTAGTGATCTAGTCATATTTGAGTTGGGGTTTAAGTTAGGGGAGCTGAATAAGAGGGGTAAAAATGTTTACTATGCTAGATTTTTAATGATGCTTGCTAACCACCTCTCTGAGGATATTATGCTTGAGAACCCAACCAACAAGTTAGATTGTTGGGTTCAAGAAAGGAGAATCATTGCATATTTGAATAAGGCAAACCATCACAAAGAGGTGCCACTCTTCTACTTCCCAGTAATGGAAGCACCTCAGGTAAGTGAGGTAATTTCCACTGTCTCTACTCTTCCAACCTCACAAACTTCTTTGCATTCTAGTGTAGCTATGGCAACTGTGTCATTGACCCAACAGTTGCCTACCTAAGCTACCAAATCCAAAATTTCAAAAACAAAGACAAAGAAAGCCCCCTCTGGTGTCTCTCAAAAGATACCAGTTGTAAAATCCACCAAACCTAAAGAGGGGAGTGTGAAGGTGGGTAAGAAAGGTGAGGGACAGGGTGAACATCAAAGAAACCCTAAGGACAAGGTTGGAGAGGTGAGTGTTTCCCAGCCTAGCCACACTGCAGTGCTTAATAAGGATATCAGCTCATTACTGGTTTCATCCTCCCAAAAGGATGTTACCATTGAAACAAGCTCTCAGCCAAGAGCACAGGCCAAAAGGGTAAGGGACACAAGCTCACCCCAAACTTACACTAGAAAGAAGAAATCAAAGACCCTTGGGGATGCACAGGGTTCACACACTGTGCAAACTGGTGCTAAAGACACAGTCACTACACCTTCTCAAAGTCAGGTTGATGTGGCTCCAATAAATGTGGAGTCACAGCCAAAATCTCTAATAATAGAAGCACCTAAAACACCAAATTCTCCCACACACTCTTTGGATGTTGACATGATAAATACATCACTTCCAAATTCTCCATCTTTAACTCTCTTGGAGAAGCCAAAAATCCAAGCAAGTGAGCATCATCTTCTAGATGATTTGTTGGCTCACTTGCCATTTCTTTCTGAGACTGTTGAGACATCTGTGCCAAAATTTTCATCAATCTGCACAGAGTCCACTATAGTCTCCACTCCAAACTCATTTATTTCTACTCTCTCGATGGATATTGTTCATCCGTCGAGTAGTGATTGTATCCCGACGGATGTGCCTAACAGTAGTCATCCGCCGGTTAGCCAAATTACTACCCCGATGGATATCTCTTATCTGTCGACTGTCTTTGTACATCTTCAAATCTCTTCAATTCTTACAAGTGCAGAAGACTTAGTAGTAGTGCAATCACTCCTAGGACTGAGGAAAGGGAGTGAAATGAGTGAGAGTCTGGGTTGCTCCCAGGAAAAAGGAGAGGAAAAGAGTGAACCAATGCATTCCATTTCTTCAAAACTGGCAAAAGTGAGTGTGAGGAGTCCCACCTTAGATGGTGAAGGTGAGGGTGTGAGGGTGGGGAGCCAAGGTGAGACCTTGATGCAACAAAAGAGAGATCATGAGAGAAATGTAGGTACAGGAGTGATAAGGATGGAAACCATTGCAAGTGAGTCAATGAATGTCAGTGATGCAGAAAGGAAAAGGCTATTTCAGCAAGAATATCAAGCTGTTATAGATTCTATTTCCCTAGATGCTGAGACATTTACTCACCCTGTTACAGTTTACCAAACTCTAGCTGTATAGGACAATGAGGAGGCTAAAAGATTGCTGAACTTGGTGCATACTACACAATCTTTACAGAAAGCAAATGATGCAATCACTGTTATGCCTTCCAACATTGGCAGCAATTTTGAACTGGATGAAACTTCTTTTGGGGATGGTGGTGGGGATGATGAGGGAGATAGCATGAGCATATGGGGAGATGCAGATGTTCCTGCCTGGATGCTAGTAAAAGAATGTTCCTACTCACATCTCCAATCAACACTATTCAAGCTAATTCATGACACCCAAACAGCCATTCAGACATCTTCTAATGCCAGCACAAAGAAGCTACTCACAACACATCTTGAAGTACTCCAGCCGCATAAAATTCAAGCCCTCCAGCACAGTCAGAGTGTGGATGCAATAAAGCAAGAAATTCTTGAGGTAAAGCAAGATGTCATAGAAAGGTTGGATGCTAGACTTCCTGCGACCACCATGACTGAAATTGTTCAAAAGCTAAGGAAAAAGGCTGATCTCAATAGGAAAGTTGAGGCCATAGACTCAAGATTATCTGTTGTAGAGAGGTCAATGGCCAAGATACTTAACAATCAAGAAACTCAGACTGCACTACTCCAATAGTTGGTGGCTGCTCAACTCCCTCCCACACAACTTGATGATAACAAAAAGGGGGAGAAAGCCTCAAGTGAGGGGGAGAAACAGCTCAACATTCAAGTTAGCAAAGTAATTATTCCTATAATTGCTTTCACTAAGCCACCAACTAAAGACAGCATTGATCTGAGTAATGAAACAACAGCCATATTAAGAGCAGCTGAAAAGAAGCAGTTGAGTCCAATCAACTGGGAGAAGATTGATTAGGATATTCAAAAGAGGTTTGGTCTAGCAAAGAAGCAAGAAAAATCATCCATTCATCACTCTCAAGTCAGGAAAATCTTTGTGAATGATATGAGCATGAATAATCTGGAAAGAGGCCAGCAATCCTACATCAAATCTCCAAAGGCTGAACTAATTTTGAAGCCAAAGGTGAACTATCCAAAATCTTCACTAAAGAACCCTTTGGACACAGTGTATGAGACACCAAAGCCTGATGAGAAGAAGCTGTTGGCCAGGTCTATAACATTCTACAAGGATCCTGCAGATTCAGTTCTAAAAAGGAGAATTGCCAAGATTTTCAGAAATGGTAAGGAAATTTGTGTGGTGGCTGGACACCCTCATTTTGCTGAAGCAAAAAGGGAAGAAAAGGCAAGATTGAAGCAAGAAAAGAAGCAAGCTGCTCTAGATGTTAAAAAGCTCAAACAAAAGAAGGAGCAAGCTTCTATCTTTGCCAAGTTACAAGTTGTGAAACCCACAGAAGCCAAGGTACAAGTAAAGAATCAAGAGAAAATTGGATTTCAGTGATGAGGAGATGGAAGGATACTTTCCCAAAGAGTCTACTTCTACAACAACTCAATCCATGCCCTCTGTGGCACATGAAGAATTTAAGATAGATTCATCCAAGAATTTTCATGGTGAACCTATTATTCCAAAGGATGAGCCAATAGACTGGGATAGTCTACCAATTCCTAAACTCAATCTACCTCATTTTATGAAGCCAAAGAAGACAAAGAAAAGAGCAGTCAAGATAGTGAAGCCCTCAAGTCTCAGATCCAAGTCCCTAATCAAAGCTCAAACCAAAGTCAACAAGGGAGATATTATGTACATCTGTGATATTAAGGAATTCTATGATCTAAACCTTTATCTAGATGAACTGGAAGAAGTTAGAGGAATTGATGCTTACAGGAATCTACCTGAAAGGTTGGTATTCAAGTACAAGAGAGGAAAAGAGATAAAATGGCCACTTCACGGGATCCTTCAAGAGAGTCAATCTGTGCTGATAAAGGTTTATTCATCCTTTAAGAAGAACTTTGGATTCAATGTGACAGCTAGAAGACTAGTTCTAAAGAAGATTGAAGAACTGAGGAGTATTAGAGCCAAGGATGCACTCCCAAAGACTCTAACTATTCCTTACACTTGCATCTAAGGCCCTACTGGCTGATGGAATTTATGGATAATAAGGGAGTTAGAAGATTCTTCAGATTAGAGGACCAGTTGAGCATCTCTAGCAATGAGACTCTTCTGGAAATGCAAGGAATGCTAAATATCTCAGAATCTGATGAACTTGAGTTCCTCAGACAACTCCAAAATCAGATAGAAGAAAACAACAGGAAGCTTGGGAAGAGATCCAGATCATCAAGGAAATATATCAATCTGCTCAGACTAGAGGAGCACCTTGAAAAAGACTGTGAGCAAATCTTTGTACACTTTGCCTTGTAAATTTTTCAAGTGATTATTGTAGCACCTTTTAGTTCTATCTACTATCTTTTAAATTTGTATTTTTAGGGTGTTTTGTTATCATCAAGTTTCTCTTAATTTATGACTACAATTCTAGTAGGCATAAATTAGGGGAGATTGTTGGGAATATGTTGTGAACTTGATGATTTCATTAACAAAACACCTTAGTAGATTTAACTTAGTGAAAAATGTAGCATTCGACGGATGATCAAATATAGTCCCGACAGATGACTCAATATAGTCCCGACAGATGACTCAATATAGTCCCGACAGATGATAATTTGACATCCATCGAGTGAGTAGCTTATGTAACAATAAGTCATGTAGCACATTTCTGCAAACACCATTGTATAGATTCTGTAATAGCATATAAGCCATGTTGACTTTAATTAGATATGCAGAATAGGTTGATTAATTGTAAATATAAGATATCTTGTAATTCTGCATAAATGAAATGAAGTCAAGTACCAAGTAGCTACCCGACGGATGATCAACAAAGCTACTCGACGGATGATCAACAAAGCTACTCGACGGATGATAATCATGTACCCAACGGAAGATCAATTCAAACATCCGTTGACAGTGACAACACAGTCACATGCGTCGAGTGTATGCAAAAGGAATGTGGCAGCCTATTCAATTGGGTTTTTGAGAACAAAGAAGCATTACCATTTCCATGCTATTATGAAGATATTCAAAGATGCTGAAATAGAGTAATGAAGCAGCATAGTATTAGACTTGATAGGTTTTGTTTTATTATCTTGTCTTATTACTGTGTAATCTTGGTGATATATATAAACCAAGAGTAGCAAGTAGAACAATAACAAGACTAAGCAAGTATTTTTCTCAGAGAAACAATTGTAAGATGTATCATGTAGCATTTCTCTGTAAGTTTAGTTGTTCATACTTGTAAGCAGCTGTGAGCTATTGAAGCTTCATAGGGTTCTATCGATATATATATATATATATCTCTGGTGGATACATTCAAATCCACCAGAAAGTTTTAAAGACTTGTGTTTTTATTAATTTATGTTTTGATTCATTTTAACTTGTTATTCCGCACTTTGCAAATCAAAACACTCACATATATATTTTGAGTTAGAACATTTTATAATTCAGAGAAAGTTTCAAGAATTCCATTCAACCCCCCTTCTGTAATTCTTGTTGCATTGTTAGGGAATAACATGTACTGAGCTAGAGAAGGAAAAGGAGATGAAGGTTGAAGCTGTGGAATCTGCATCAAATTCAAAGGTTTGTGAGAGCAAGGGTAAAGGGCTGGTAGCTGAAAATGAAGAACAGTTGAGCCAAGATGACATGGATGATATAGATGAGCATCTAGCATTCTTATCTATGAGATTTTCCAAGCTCAAATTCAAGAAGAATTTTGGAGCAACTAAGTCAACAGAAACATGGTTGATAAATCTAAATCCAAGTTTTTCAAGTGTGGCTTGGAAGGTCATTTTGCAAGTTAATGCAGGAAGACTGATTCTGGTAAAAAGAAGTTTGAGCCTGTTGATTACAAGCAAAAATACTTTGAGTTGCTCAAGCACAAGGAAAGGGCCTTCATTACACAAGAAAATGACTGGGCTGAAGATGGATTGGATGAATATGAAGAAACAAACTATGTCAACCTTGCACTTATGGCCAAATCAGATGAAACAGAAACCAGTTCATCAAGCAATTAGGTAATCACAACAAACCTAGCTCATTTATCTAAAGCTGAGTGTAATGATGCCATAAATGACATGTCTACTGAACTATATCACCTGCGTGTTACACTTAAGTCTCTCACCAAAGAAAATAGTAAAATTAAGGACAACAATGTGTTTTTAAGTGAGAGGAATAATGTGCTATAGACTCAATTTATTGAGTTTGAAAAATTGAAATTAGAATGCAAGGTTGCTAAAGATGAACTAACAGAATCTTTAAAGAAAGAAGAGATTTTAAGGAAGCAGCTTGAACGAGAACAGGAAGTAATTAAGGCATGGAAATCATCTAGAGATGTCCATGCTCAAAAAACTAAAGTTCAAGGTATAGAATCCTTTTGTGATGTAGCCTGGAAAAAGAGCAAAGAGAAGCTTGATTCCAATCTGGTTGAAGGACTTTCAACAGATGTGGATTCGACGGATGCTGAAAATTATCCGTCGAATAATCAAAAAGATTATCCGTCGAAAGATAATGAGTCACATCCGTCGAATGTTAGTAAGCCAGTTAGCAAAGCTAAGTTAGCTAAGTTGAATGATAAAGATGGATCAGTTTTTATAAACTTTGTTCTAGGAGAATCAAGTCAAGTGAGAAAAGAAAAGAGAGTCAATGTTGGTCATCTGTCTATCAAGCAATTGAATGACAAATTTGATAAGATTGAGGTTAAAGCAGAATCAAAAAGAAAAAATAAAAAAAATGGGAAGGCAGGAATTAACAAACATAACAACTACACACCTGATAAATATGTTCCAAGAAAAATCTGTGTTAAGTGTGGTAGTGTTAATCATTTGTCTGTTAATTGCAAACTTTCCATGCCTACTCCTATGTCTGCACCTCCTTCATTTCCCAGCATTCCTTCAATTCCTATTAACATTATGCCTGCACAAAATTTAATTGCATAATATGCTAACATGACATTTGCACCTAATCCTTATTATGCTGCATTTAGTATGCCTCAAATGCCATTTAGCATGCCTTACTGGAATAACATGTTTGCACAAATCATGCCTTTTCATGTTTGTAAGAACCCAAAATTTAGACATCGGTAAAAGACCTTTATGAATAGTAAGCTTGCGGTTTAATAAAAAAAATTTGCGACCACACTATATACAAGTTTTTAATTTAAGATTCTGAGTTTATATTGTGATTATACGTACCAAATGAGTGTATGTAAATGCTATTAGTTTTTGAAGAAAATGAATTTGAAAAACGACCGTATCTATGAACCATCAAGGATTACGAGAATCACAATATAATTACAAAATTAAAATCCTACAAATTCAAATGCAAGTACGATACTTCAAAGTGTAAAGGATGTATAAGAAAGGATTTACCCCGCGAACTGCTTACGAAGATTTATTACAAAAACGAATAAGCGACCAAGCAAATACGTAAACGAACGAATAAACAAACTAAGGCCATGCAAATTCGATGCAAATATAATGCAAATAAATTAGAAATTAATTAATGAATCTAGCTAATTAAATTAAAAGCTAGTACAAAACAATTTTCCCTAAAATAAGGATTCTTGTTTTTTTAATCATGATATAGCTTGACAGTTGGTGTGCAATCTAGGCCTGGACTTGGAAAAAATAAAGGCTTATTCTATACACCTTAGGAATAGACAAAATGCATACAATTTCCACCACATTTCCAAGAAGCAAGTCAATCAATTCTCTCTCTCTCCAAAAACACAATGCTGTTTTCAAGAACACCATGGAAAGAAAAATTCATATCTCATGTTCTACTCATTCAAAAGTCACCAAATTTTTACCAAACCTCTTTTCTATCATGGGTAAGTTACACACCAAATTTTATGCCCATCCATGAAGTTTTTAATTTTATAAAATGTTTGAAGTTGAGGGTGAATAATAACTCTGAAAATCACTAACTTGTTTTCTTGATTTTGTATGAAAGTTTAAGGCTCCTAAAGTTAGACCAAGGCTTAATCAAGGATCTTAGATCTTTATTAAGTATTAACTTCAAGTAAGGTATAATCATTCATCCAAACTTTGTTTAAGTTTTAAGTTTCAAGAAAAGTAAGGATCTTGGATATAAGTATGGTTTTGATGATTGATTTGATATTATCTTGATGTTTAGTTAATTAGTTTTAAGGTTGATGATTGTTGCCTTAAGAACATGATGTTCTTGAGAGGAGTTAGTGTTGAGATGATGATTTGATGATTGTTGATGGTGGTATAATGATTTAAGACGTAAACGAAACTCGAATCGTAATCGTGACCTCATTAAAATGAACAAAACTCAACTTAAGTTTCTGCAGAAGTTCCCGAATATATAAACTATAGTTTCTTAAAACATAACACTTGATTATGATAGACAATGTTATAAGGATCGTTTAGGAGCTTGAATCGCTTGTGTGGCGCCCTCCAAACCTGGGTCAGAAGTTTAGGGTCCACACATACACACATCTTATTTATAACCTGCTTATAACAATAATAAAGATAATAATATTATGCAGTGACCCTACTTACCAACTACCATGGACCGCAACAGGTTAAAGTATGCACACAAGCCAAACACACACTTATATTACAAACCGTTCAAATCCCAACTATCCAAACTCAGAACTAAGTATTAAACATTATTACAAACTTTTACAAACTTAAATTACTCCAAAAGGTGCCTACTAGCTTAACTCGATCAACCTGAACCCCTAGCTCTCACGCTGGACTGGGGATCCGCGTTACCAACAGGTTCCTTCTTAACTGGAAAAGAACATAAACAACATCGCACAAATGAGCTAACTAGCTCAGCAAGTCACAATGACAAAACTGAGAATAATGATCATCAAGTGAAAAGGGTTATGATATCAAGTGAATAATGAATTATGATTTAGAATTGGATATTATATTTTCATTTTAAAAACCAAGGTTAGGCTGCTGATCAGTCACGCACTAATCCCGAGCAAAGCACACAACACTACTCTAACTACTGGATCCAAGGCACACATTGGCCTAAATTGATCATTTATATGGTCTGACCACGAATCTGGTCCACAATTTTATAAAAACAATCCAATTCCAACATAATAACAGAATAAAAAATGTAAAGCAATAAACAGAATCATAAACAATACTGGATGTTCGATAATGAAATGGTTTCAATCTTCATAAGGATCAATATGGCATTTTCAAAGCTTGGCTGTTAGGTAATAAAAGAATTGGATAACAAAGGAATCAACGTTTCAAGGTTTCAAGGATTTGGTCTTTCAAAACATAAGATACAATGGTTTGAATATGTAAGTAATTTGGTTTAGTGTTTGGTATTTAATTTGTATGTATTTGTGGAGTAGTATCGTATATTTGAGGTTCGCATTTGGGTATACAACAATCAATGGTTTAGAAAGAATTAGGTTTACGGCTCAAGATCAATATCTGGAATCAGGGTTTAGGGCTCAGTGCTTCAGAGCACTTGCAATATAAAACAGGATTATCAATCAACTACAGTATATTTCGAGAAAGTTCAGAACACTTGCCTGGTACTAGCTTGCTATACTGCACTAACTTCCAATCACAACTGTCTACTCCTCGACTATCTGTTTCCCTTCCCTACGCCTTGCCTCTTCTGCTCACATATCATAAGCATCTATCAATACTCTACTTATACGATTCTATTCGACATACACTTCTATCTACCCTTCGTTTCACCCAAATCCGATTAACGGATTGAAAGTTACGATATAAACAAGTAAACACCGAACATATAGACCGACAGTTAATCAACAAGTCACACATATAGCATATAACACGTCAAACAATCAATGATATATCATTTATAAAGGAGTCTCGGGTCATAAACAGGCTTTCGGGTATTTAAAATGATTTTTGAAACATTTTTCAGAATTAAAACGGGTTGTTGGATAAATTTTTAGAGTAATAAACAGGGTTCGGTTGGTCAAATCTAGCTTCAAAACAATTTTATAATAATTATCGAGCCTTGAAAACAATTTAAAATAAGCTTGAAATTATTTTTCAGAATTTTTAAATCATTTTTAAATAATTAAATCTAATTAAATAATTAATTAAAATCAATTAATAATTAATTAAAGAAATTAATCAATTAATATTCGAATTAATTGAACAATTAATCAATTAAATATTAACTGGAATTAATTAACTAATTAATTCAGATATATTTTTGAATTAAAAACAATTTTTGGAATTAAAATAATAATTATTGGAATTTTTAGAAATTAAAAACAATTTTTAAAATGATTTTTATAAAAGAAATCCTATTTTTGAAAATTAATAAAACAGAAATACTATTTTTACAAGTTTGTAAACAGAAATCTTATTTTTAAAACTTATAAAAATACAGGGACTAAACTGTAAGGTTGATCAAATTACAGGGGTCAAACTGTAGTTTGACCACCTTCTTCACCATGTCGCCGGCGTCGCCATTGCCGGCGACACCGAGCTCGCCGGAAACGTGACAGAGGCCTCGAGTGGCCGTGAAACACTCCAGTATTCAAGAATAAACCATATGCAATTCAATTATGTAAACATAATCTGCAAACACATCTGAAATCGATCGAAACAAAAACTCCCCGCCGACGAGTTTATATAAAAACCGGCGAAACTTAAAACGACAACTCCGTTCGATCCATGAATCGTCTGATAATGTGTTATATATGAATAGATTGCAAATTTCAAGGGGAACAAAACCCACCCCTTTAGAACATCTGATAATCCCTAAATAAGAAACCCCCAATTTTAATCAAGAACATTCAAACGAATATAAGCCCTAATTATACAATTCGAGAATCAAACCCTAATTTGAACATGTTATTGAACTCCAAATCGATCATATGACATACCAAAATGATCAGGAATAAAAGATCTACAACATGCAAGCATCAAATCATCCAAACAATAACTCGGACAAAAATTCACACTTTTAATTCTTAATAATTCGAATATAAAACAGTTTATAGGAAAATAACCTTTGAATCTAGGTTGAAATTGATGGCTGAATCAGATAGGAAATTTTTCAGGCTTCGATTCGAGTATGTGCACGCCTTTATCCGATATCGGTAACGCCTCCGAATTTGTGTTTGATTACGAAGAACAGTTTATAATTATAGTATTTTCTCTGTAAAAATTCTGTAAATACTGTTCGCAAATGATTTCTGGTACGAAATAAAATACGGTAAAAGCTATTTATAATTACGAAAAATTAGTATCCCGTTGTATCATTCCAGATATAAAATGGTATATTTATTTGTAAAAACTGATCCAAACGGTACCGGTTTTCGGGATAAATATCCAAATCAGTACAATTTGTACTGCGGTCTTGGTCTCAGCGCCTGGTTACACGTATTATGAGGTGATAATTGTGATAGTTTAATAAAAAGATCCCATTTATCGAAAATACGAGTTTTATTGATTTACCGAAACGAATAATGTATCGAAAATATTGCGCCGGGACCCACGCAGGACAAACCGAACGCCGGATCGAAAAAGTCGAAACATGGAAAATGCTCGAAATATTGCAATTAGGTTAGGAAGGAGTTCTCGGAAGAGTTTCGGGTTATAAAAACGTAAAAACGGATGACATCGGTTGGTTCACGATTGTATAAAATAGTTTTTAAATATTTTGAAAAAGATTTTATAAAATCCATATATTTCCTATAAAATCATAAATCATCTTAAAAATAAATAGGAAGATATGACAATTATCTATATTTTATTTTGGACATATAAAAATTAAAATACTCAATTAATATTATTTTTAAACATCCAAACACATTTAACACTTAACAAATAATTCACAAAATAGATACTGAACATATATAATAATTATTTATCAACAAAAATAATTACACGATATATCCTGGATATTACAACTTGATTCTGATTTACGGATCAAAAGTTATGACCGTTTTAGTAAAAGGGATTTACGCGACAAAACTGCTACCAATTATGAACTTTGTAAATATAAATGATCGACTTCAAAATATTTAAAAATCATAAATTTTTTACAGAGAGTAAGAAATAGAGTTTATTAACTCCTATAAAAATTTCAAGTAAAAATATTGATTTGTCTATTTTATAAAAATGTCGGAGTCGAGGTCGTGTGGAGTAAAAACACCCAACGCAACCCACTGTTAGGAAACTGCCACCTCGGGATTTTCACGTCTGTTACCAGAAAACCATTTTAAAAAATATGTTTTAAATTTTGTCTAGATCACGTACGCGAAAACGGTGCGTCAATTGAGTTAACGGTTTAAGAGATATCAACGTTTTAGTGAAAGCGGTTTGAATAGTAAAACTCCGTAGTTGACCGAACTTTTAAAATATTTTTCACCTAATTAAATTCATTTTATCAAAATGAAACTTTTATGATAAATATTAAAAGAACTCAAGAAGCTCCTCAAGGTGGTTTCCTATTAAAATATTAATTTTACTATTTATTAAAAATGATAGAGTGTGAGTCGCGTAATAGTAACATTCAGTAAAGTCAACTCTAGAAGTCTACTTTGAACGTCCATTTCGACCAAGGATTGATACTTATTTCGAGTCAGTCGGATATTGAAAATTATGAAGTATTGTACTTACTAGAAATATAAGTCGGTGATGGGATTAGGAATACTGATTAAGATTATGATATTTGTTGATTAGAAAACCCGGAACGAGAGGAAGTCGGAAAATATATCTCGGACTCTAGGCAAGTTTTCAAACCCTACCTTTTTGAAACTGTTGTGTTGTGTTTGTTTTCAAATAATATCGATATATACATGATGCTATATTTATGATATTTTACGAATTATGTTATATAATATCATACGATATGATAATGATTTTGGTATATAAATATTACCGAATTTCAATCGATAACGCTAGAGAGTAGCGTTGTATATATGAGGAGTATATTTTAGACCGAGGATCGGTCAGTATAATTTGATGAAAACCCGAAAGTATTCCAGAATGTTTTATTTAAGAATATTAACGCTATAGTAGAGCGTGATATATAAGTTGTAAGACTGAGAGTCGGTCAGTTTTTATAAAGTATAAACCCGGGAATCATCCCCGAGATGTTTTGGACAATTAAAAGTCCGTACTTGTTTTATTCCATGGGACTTAACGTGTTAGATATATTTGTGAAGTCATGTCTAATCTGATTTGTTTAGTTTCAGAACTTAATATCAGAACTTAACTCGAAATAAGAACTTACAGAATACAGGAAGTTATTAGAACTTAAGCCATCAGGACTTACATCAGAACTTAAGTGCAAATACACTTCAGGGATGAAAAGCGGCTGATTTACAGGAGATGATCTGGATTAAACAAAAGAAGATATGCTTGGAGAGTTATACTGCTAAAGGACTACAGTAGATAATCTCTGATTGATGTATTTTAGGAAACAGAACATATCATATCAATTAGGAGATATCTTGTAACTGTGTAGTATATAAACACAGATTAGGGTTTACACTATATGTGTTATCATTCACGAGAATATTATTATTATAACCCTAACATCTCTTAGTGATATCATACATTACTGAGAGAGTAGATTAAACCTACTGTAACAGAGTTTGATATATTGAATAAGCTTGTTTTCTGTTACATTCTTGTGTTTATAATCGAATTGATTGTAGATACTATATTCAGCCCCCTTATATAGTATCATTGAGGCCTAACAAGTGGTATTAGAGCCAAACTGTTAAGCTTACAAATAGTTTAGATCCAAACAAATAATCAATCATGTCTGATCAATCAAAAACACTAGACCCTTAAGAACCTGCAAAGGTTCAACCCATTCAAAACACCAGTAGATATGAAACCATCAGGGTTCCTATGCTCAGGGTGTCTGAGTACCCTGTATGGAGTGTGAAGATGGCCATGTTTCTAGAAGCTACAGATCCAAAATATTTAGACAGAATTTATGATGGTCCACACAAGCCCACAAAACTTTCTATTACAGTTGGGAATGAACCACAGAAGATGATTCCTAAAGAAAAGAGAGAACTCACCACTGAAGACATCTCTTCACTAGGCAAGGATGCAAAAGTAAGACACTTGCTTCATAGTGCACTTGAAAATGTCATGTCAAACAGGGTGATTGGATGCAAGACTGTAAAAGAAATATGGGATGTATTGGAAGTGAGATGTCAAGGAACCAATGCCATCAAAAAGAACAGGAAGACAATACTCACACAGGAGTATGAGCACTTTGACTCAAAGTCTGATGAGTCACTAACTGATACATATGACAGATTCACAAAGCTGTTGAATGATCTGTCACTAGTGGATAAGGAATATGATACATAAGATTCAAATCTGAAATTCCTACTAGCTCTTCCTGAAAAGTGGGATTTGAAAGCTACTACAATAAGAGACAACTATGAACTTGCTGATATGTCTCTTGATGAAATCTATGGGATGCTCAAGACTCATGAACTTGAGATGTAGCAAAGAAAGAAGAGGCATGGAGGGAATTCTAAGACAGTTTCTTTAAAGACTGAAGAAAAACCAATTGTCTCTAGGAAGGCAAATGGAAAGGCTCTCATCATATAGTCTGATTCAGAGTTATCAGATTCTGATGATGATGATTCAGAACCTGAAAATTTATCTGAAGTGGATGTTGATGCAACTGTGTGCTCTTATGGTGAAGGGTATCACAAAGATAGCCTACAAGAAATTCAGAAAGGGTAAGAAGTTTTCCAGGAAAGGTGGAAGTTCTGACAAGAAAGGGTTCAGAAAGACTGAAGGCAAAGGAGGAAAGTCTGACAAATGAGACAACTCAAATGTCAAATGCTACAATTGTGGTAAAAGAGGCCACATCTCTCCTGATTGCAAGAAAGGAAAAGGTGATAAAGGACATGCACTTATCACAAAGAAGAAAAACTGGGCAGACACTTTAGAATCTGAAGAAGAGGTGAACTATGCCTTAATGGCAAATGTTGATAGCAGTTCTGATGCTGCTGAACTAAATGTACCTCTATCAACTCTTGCTTTTGATACAGAAGATATTACTGAGTTGAGATTATTTTTGAAAAACATTTATATTAGCTATATAGATCAGACTTTAGAAAATGAAAGATTAAAATCTGAAAATCTAAAGTACAAAAACAGAAATAGCTATCTTGAAGAAGAGTTAGTCAAGATGAACACTATTCAGACAGAGAGAGATAATGCTGTGTATATTAAGAATGAATTGCTTAAACAAAATGATTATCTAAAAACTGAATTAGAAAAAGAAAGAGAAATCATCAGGACTTGGACTAACTCAGGAAAAACAACTCAGAATATTCTTAGTAGTGGAAACTGGAAAGAGGGGTTAGGTTATAAAGATGGTAAAAGTGAGAAAGAGACTTTGCCAATTAAGCCAATTGTTATCAAACAGATTGTAAAGCCAAAGGTAAATCCTATAAAATTTGTTGCAAAAACTGTTGTGTCTGATTCTGAAGAGATGAAAGACTCTAAAACAGAAGTCAAAGAAAAGTCAACTTCTGACAAATCAAAATAGGATAAACCAGCTTTCGTAAACATTGGCTTAATGACAAAGAAGCAGCTTAATTATAAGCTGAAAGAGATTAAAAATGTGAACAAGGTAAAGGAAGCTAGGAAAAATAGGAATGGAAATGAAGGTGTGAATAAAAGTAATAATTATATGCCTGTTCATAATGCTCCTAGAAAGAGATGCTATAATTGTGGAAACTCTAACCATCTTGCTTTTTTTGCAGGAAAAATAAAGATATAAACTCTTTACCTCCTAGATCAGGAGTTAAGAGTCAGTCTGTTAGGTTTAAACCACAAAATCCTTGTTTTCATTGTGGTAGTTTATGGCATTCTATTTATACTTGTAAGGAATATCATAGTTTGTACTATGATTATTATGAAATAAAACCTTCTTTAAAGAAAATTAGTGTAATTTCTTCTAGTGTAACATCTGATGCAAAGTCTGATATAAAGTTTGATAAAAAGCATGTTAGCATAAACTCTGAAACTAAATCCGCTGCAAATGCCAACAAACATAACAAGATCAAAGGATCCAAGCAAGTCTGGGTCCTTAAAACTAATCAGTAGTGGTCTTTGTGATAGCAGAGCAACAGGAAAAATGTCCTGGTTCTGGACAGTGGATGTTCAGGACATATGACTGGAAATTGAAAGAGATGTGTCCTAAGTCCAATCATGTATGAGGATTTAGGAATAACTTTTATGTAATCTATTTTGATTTCATTGATATTAATAAAAGACTTGTTTTGTTTTTATTGTGGGCTTTATCTATTTTAAGTGTTTAAATAAGATATACCACAGTTTAGAGTAAAGCTTTTTTATGAATTGTGATGAGATCATAATAATGAGACCTAGAAGATAATAACTCTAAACTAAATAGTTCCTGGTCGTAGGATTACTAACTGGTAATTAATAATCCGTAAAGATCGGTAGATACTATGCTTGCTTCATTATGAAGGCTGTCTGTTCTCATAGACATTTGTGTGGTGACACTAAAGCTAGTATGTAGGTGCTTATCATAGAATAAGTTCACTGAACATGACTCACAAAGCTGAACAACTGATGGAGTTCACTCACATATCAGCAGATGTTCACATAGTGATAGTTGTACAAGTATCCTTAGACTTGAGATCGTCATAGTCATCTTTTGTACACTGAACTATACTTTGGTTTAGTTCTTAGTCTCCAGGGATAATAATAAGGGCTCTACTGGGTGTAGGAATTTGTACACGAAGATAATGTATGATCAATAAAGGATCTACCCCTTCCAGTGAAAGGAAGAGAATGTTCAATGTTGATCCACTTATGCTAGTTCAGGAATCTCTGGCCAGAGTGAATGAAATTAGAAAGGAGTTTCTAATTCACATTAATTAGAACTAAGCATAGTGAATGGGAAAGCATATGATTAAATAAGATAGGCTTGACACGAGTTCCATGCCTTGTATTTAATCATGACATTGCAGGGTAGAAGGAATTAATTGTACGGTAACTATTCACTGAACATGTTCTTGGTATTCTAAGCAGTGAATTCGTATTATCCGGATAGTCGCGATATGCTGAGAAGTATCCCTCACGATGTAGAATAAACATGATTAATTTATTAATTAATCATATTTAATAAATTAGAGAATTTATATAAATAATGATAAAATAGTTTTATTATTATTTATTTCTACTACCGGCTTAATATTGAACCTATAGGGTCACACCATAAAAGAGAATGATTTAATGGTGGAGGAATTAGTTAATAATGGATGGTAATTATTTATTTGTGAAATAAATAATTAATTAGCAAATTTAATAATTGATTAAATGAGATTTAATTAATTATAAATTAATTAAGAAAAGTTCTTAATATTATTAATTAAAAATTTAATTTTGGAAATTAAATCAAGTGAGAGAATTATTTTTGTAAAGTGTTTAGAAAAGGGATTAATGATTAAAAGGTGTTTTAATTATTAGTTAATTGGTTAATAAGAATAATCAATTAAAGGGTTAATAATAATAATATTTTATGGGAAAATTTTCAGATGAAAATTTTGCCTATAAATATACTATTATAAACCCTATTTTGTCTCAACCTAAAAAAGTTAAGCAACCCTAATTCTCCCACCCCTTCCTCCTCCATTACATTGACCTCTTGGTGGATACCGGTGGAGTGCTTCACACTTGAGGAGAAGCTGCTAGGGATCTCCGCTCATCGTTCTTGGATCGCTTTTAAAGGTTAGAAATCGATCCCATATGATTTAATCATGATTTGTATGCCTTTATTTGGATTTTATATCAAGAAAATTGTTTTACCATGCTTCTGTGATGTATAAAATCCTACAGAAATAAAGCTCTGCTATCAGACTTTGTGGAGAAAGCTGGCCCAGGAGTTTCTTATGGAGATGGCAACATGGGAAAGACTTTGGGATATAGAAATATCAATCTTGGGAATGTCATAATTGAATCAGTAGCTCTTGTCTCAGGACTTGAACACAATCTGCTATGTGTTAGTCAAATCTGTGCCAGAGGTTATCATGTGGATTTTTTTGAAGAACACTATGAAATTGTAAGTAATTCTACAGGCGAAGTGGTTCTGAAAGGTTATAGACATGGTAACATATATGAAGCCAGACTTTCAACAAATTCTGATGATTCTGTAATCTGTCTGTTAAGCAGACCATCAATTGAAGAAAGCTGGAATTAGCCCAAGAGACTCTCTCATTTAGATTTCAACAATATAAATGAGCTAGTAAAGAAAGTTCTTGTGAGAGGACTGTCAAAATCAATATTTGCTCCTGATGGTCTTTGTGACTCATGTCAAAAGGCAAAACAAAGAAAATCTTCATTCAAGAGCAAAACTGAATCCTCAATTCTTGAGCCTTATCACTTACTGCATGTTGATCTATTTGGTCCAGTCAATGTCATTTCTATTGCAAAGAAGAAATATGCTATGGTTATAGTGGATGAGTTCACAAGATACACTTGGGTGTATTTCTTGCACAGGAAGAATGAAACTGCATCTACTCTAACTGATCATGTTAGACAGCTGGATAAGTTAGTCAAAGATTCTGTTAAAATAATAAGAAGTGATAATGGCACTGAGTTCAAGAATTCAATCATGGAAGAGTTCTACAAAGAGCAAGGAATAAAGCAGGAATTTTCTGCACCTGGAACTCCACAGCATAATGGAGTTGTAGAAAGAAAGAACATGACTCTTATTGAAGTTGCACGAACTATGCTTGATGAAGCAAAGCTACCAACCTATTTTTGGACTGAAGCTGTGCAGACTGCTTCTTTTACACAGAATGCTACACTCATAAACAAGCATGGAAAAACACCATAAGAGATAGTGAAGAAAAAGAAGCCAAATATGAATACTTTCATATATTTGGATGCAAGTGTTTTGTTCTTAAGACTCATCCTGAACATCTGTCAAAATTTGATATAAAAGCTGATGAAGGAATTTTTGTTGGATATCCACTTTCCACAAAAACCTTCAGAGTCTGTAATTTAAGAACACGGGTTGTCATGGAATCTATCAATGTATCTTTTGATGATAAAAAGATTACTGGACTTGAAGATTTTAATGATCATGATCAGTTGAGATTTGAAAATGAAGATGTAAATTCTGATTCTGTAAATTCTGATGACCTAAATCCAGATCCTGTAAGTTCTGACGAGATAAATTCTGATGTCATTGAAACTGTGGTAACTGCTCCAAAAGAAAATGCACATATTCAGGGGGAGCAAGCTGATGATCATACCCCATCTCAAGACTCTCAAGAAGCATTAGAACCAGTCACTGGCTCTTCAAGTTCTGATTCATCAAGTTCTGATGAGCCAAATTCTGACAATTCTGGAAACTCTAATTCTTCAATTCCTGAAGGATCCAACTCAAATTCTGGAATCTCAGAGATAACTTCAGGGGGAGCATCAGAAAATGCTAATGGAGACAACTGGATCATGGGGGGGATCCAGTTCTAGAGATCAACTTCCATCTGCAAGGAAGTGGACTAAATCACGCACACCTGACTTAATAATTGGAGATCCTGAAGCAGGTGTCAGAACTAAAACAACAACAACAAATGAATGTCTCTATCATTCCTTTCTATCTCAGACTGAACCAAAGAAAGTGGAAGAAGCTCTTCAAGATGCTAATTGGGTGCAAGCATTAATGCATGAAGAGTTAAATGAATTTGAAAGAAATAAAGTCTGGACCCTAGTACCAAGACCAAATGATAGATCAATTGTTGGTACAAAATGGGTGTTCAGAAATTAAACTGACATGGATGGTATAATTACAAGAAACAAAGCAAGGATAGTTGCTAAAGGTTACTCTCAACAGGAGGGTATTGACTATGATGAAACATTTGCTCCAGTTGCTAGATTGGAAGCCATAAGAATTTTTTTGGCTTATGCTGCTCACAAGAAGTTTAAAGTCTTTTAAATGGATGTGAAAAGTGCTTTTCTCAATGGAGAATTGGAAGAAGAGGTATATGTTGAACAACCTCCAGGCTTTGTAGATCCAAAATTTCCAAATCATGTCTACAGGCTTGACAAAGCACTTTATGGCCTTAAGCAAGCTCTTAGAGCATGGTATGAGACTCTGACTCAATTCCTTCTGGAAAGTGGATTTCACAGAGGCACAGTTGACAAGACTTTATTCTACCTCAACCATGGAAATGACTTACTTTTGGTATAGTGATATGATGATGATATTATCTTTGGCTCTACAAATACAAAACTTTGTGAAAGATTTTCCAAGTTAATGCAGTCAAGATATCAAATGAGTATGATGGGAGAGTTGAGTTATTTTCTAGGACTTCAAGTCAAACAAACTGAAGAAGGTACTTTTATCATTCAATCCAAGTATACCAGAAATCTACTCAAGAAATTTGGAATGCAAGACAGTTCTACTGCATCAACTCTCATGGCCACTGCCACCAAGTTAGATAAAGATACTGGAGCATCAGTAGATATTACTAACTATAGAGGTATGATTGGTTCTTTACTCTATTTAACTAGAAGTAGACCAGATATCATGTATGCTACCTGTCTTTGTGCAAGATTTCAGGCTGATCCAAGAGAACCTCATCTAATAGCTGTGAAAAGAATTTTTAAGTACCTCAAGGGTACAGCTGATCTAGGATTGTGGTATCCTAGGGAATTAGATTTTAAGCTAATAGTTTACTCAGATGCAGATTTTGCAGGATGCAAAATAGACAGGAAAAACACTAGTGGAAGCTGCCAATTTCTTGGAGGCAGATTGATTTCTTGGTTTAGCAAGAAATAGAAATCAATTTCCACATCAACTGCAGAAGCAGAATATATTGTTGCAGGAAGCTGTTGTGCACAGAATCTGTGGATGAAGAATCAGTTACTGGACTATGGGTTAGAATTTTCTAAAATACCCATTTACTGTGATAATCAAAGTGCTATTGCTATGATAGGAAATCCAGTTCAACACTCAACGACAAAGCACATCAGCATAAGGTACCATTTCATAAGGGAACATGTGATGGAAGGTACAGTGGAATTGCATTTTTTTCCAACAGATCAACAACTAGCAGATATCTTCACAAAACCACTATGTGAAGCTACTTTTACAAGACTGGTAAATGAACTTGGAATGGTTTCAGGTTCTTTCTCAAAATCTATTTAGTTTTTGTTCTCATACATCAGTCTTTATGATCAGTGTTTATAGATTTTCTTATCTCAATGTAATCTGTGCTTAAATTGTAACATATTAAACACTGCCTATTATCTGATGTGATTCTATAAACTCTGAAAGTGTTTTGAATGTTCTGTGACTATTCAATCCAATGAGGATTATCTTATTAGATACTGACGTAGTAGTCTTTAACAAACTATATATCCCATGTTTGAATTAGGTATTTATGTGGAAATCAATAACATAAGCAAATTCTGATTTTGATCTTAGTCAAATTTACTTCATGTATCTTATTACTAAGTCACAAACTAGATTATTGCTTCTTATCTGTCAAATTCTGATGTCAGTAAATCTTAAGGATGAACTACATGCTTGATAAGCCTCACTTTTCTGAAGAAAATAAAAGAAAAGAAAAATTGAAATCAGGTACTCCTTTGAGATCTAGAGTAATTTATGTGAAAGGGAAGATCCAAGTGCATTGCTGGTATTAAGTTATATGCATTAGAAAAGCAAATTAATTTTTCTTGGTGACCTTTCACATTCTCTGATTACTGGAGAAATATTCTGATAACAACATTATTTCTGATGGCAGTTGTAATTCATTTACACTGAGAAGCCCTTGTCAAAAGAATTTCAAAAGATGCATAAAATAAGCACAAACAGTTGAGGTGGATTCTTGCATAACTTTATTCTACAGTAGACTTCACAATTCAAGACAGATTTTAAGATTTTTCTTAGTTATGCCTTATTTCTAAGATATACTTAAGTCTATCAGACTTTAATCTTTATATGATCATTTGCACATACACACACTATCACTCCATATGAATGATGAAAATTACTATGGTGATTAAGTTGTTTCTGATAAATAGTTAAGTATTATTTGCATAAATTCTGAGGACACCAATCAGTATTTGTGTGAAGAAACACATAAATTGTCATACATTTTTTGAGTACAGAAGCCATGTTCTGATGACCGTTAAATTCTGATAATAGTCAAGTTCTGATGCAAATCCTGATGCTTATGTGGCATTATTTATTTACTTGACTTATTTTTATTATTTATTATAACAGTTATATTTCACAGAAAAATAATTAGGTGAGATAAAAACAGTCATAATCATTTGTTAGTGTGTTGCGTGTTGGTTTTGGTATGTGCATATGTGCAATAATTACTGCATGTTTACTGTGCCCACTATTTATGTTTTGACTGATTACATGCTGCCAAGTGTAAACACTGCCGGTACTAATTCAAAAGAGACATTACCATATGCAGAGTATAAATATCAGAGATAAAAGATTATACAATCTTTTACCCACTCTTTTACACTATTCTCTCTCTCTCTCTCTCTCTCTTTCTCTCTCTCTCTTATTTTCTGACGTTCTCTTACAGGCATTTTATCAAACACTTTGCAAACACAAAATTTTCACTTGATTTTTCAACAGAAATGGCACCAAAGGATGTTATTTTTAATGGAGCTAAGTTTGTCCCAAACAACTACTCTGCTATCTTGAACAAGGATGAAGCTCCTTCAGAACTTCACTTTGTTCAGGATTTCTTGGCTCACAGTGAGATTGGGTATGCTCTGACCCAACCTCAAGCTATCTCTGGTAAAGAAGTACTAGAGTTCTGGAAGATTGGAATCTATGATGATGGAGGTGAAACTGGCTCTCCAAGCATCATCTTCTCATCAGGAGAGACGAGTATGTGGTAACTGTTACTATAGTGAGGCAGGCTCTTCATCTGCCTGAAAACTGCACTTACAACTCAACACCTGGAGAATCTGTTCTTCAGAACATGATGGCAAGCTTGGGATATGAGAAAAGCTTGTCCAAGCTAGGATAGTTGAAGAGGCCTTACATAAGGAGGGAATGGAGCTTCTTCTTTGATTGCGTCACAAAGACTTTTGCTAACAAATGCTCCAATTTTGATGCCATTCCAATCATGAGTCAACAAATAGGGTATGCACTTCTTAATCAGACTCATTTTGATTATGTATCTGTTGTGTTAGGCTATATTGATGACATAATGAAGGAAGATGCAATTGTAGTATATTTTGCTAGGTTCTGTCAATTAATTTATAGTTATTGTTGTTCTTATAAGCCACAAGTGTTCAGTGACCTAATGGAACCTTTTAAGTTACATAAAATGGCATTTACTGACTTGTTATCTGCTGATAACAAGAAGGAAGTACTAAGACCTCTCCAAATACCCCAATCTGTCAAATAGTTCTTAGTCAACACTATCCCAGACACTTACACAGCCATATTCCCTGATGTAGCACCATCACAACAATACACTACTCAACAACCACAGTCTACCTTACAACCACCAATATCAGCACCTGTTGTCAGCACTTCACAGTCCAGACCCAAATCCAAAACCAAAGCAACCTCTGGTACTTCTTAAAAGGTGCCAGTTGTAAAATCTGACACATCCTCCAGACCCAAAACCTCAAGAGCTAAATCTGTTCCTCAATCTTCACCAAGGAGAAAGAGAAGGCTGATTCTGAGAGATGAATCAGATGAGGAAGAACAGGTCCAGATTCCTGCATCAGAACCTGTGACAATAGAAGCTGAAGAGTCAACTCTTTAGAAGGAGAAAGCAGCTAAAGCTTCTGGCATTCAGAAAAGAAAGAGGTCTTCACATTCTGATACAGATCATGTCACCCCTCCATCTAGAAAATCAAAATTGAGGAAGACAAGAGCAGGTGTGCATATTGTACAAACTCAATCTGAGGATGCTGAAGATGCTGGGGAAGGGGATCAGGATTCTCTGATCTCATCAAAACCTATTGTGATTGAAGCCTTGCCAGCACATGAAGAAGTTCTGATTCAGGAATCTGAAATTCCTGAAGTCCATAGATCAGAACTTGTACAAGAATCTGTGATTTCTCCACCTCACTCTCCTATCAAAGCTATAGATGATGTTGAAGAACAAGAGATAAGTCCTGAAATAGATATTCATAATTTGAATATATCTACTGTTCTATATCTGGAAGCTCCAACTATAAAATAGCCAACTCCTGTTACCTCTCCAATTTTACAGGCTGAGATACCAACAACACCAATTTTTGATCTTGGAACTGAAGATCCGAATTAGGGCTGAGCAAAACCGAACCGAAACCGAAAAACCGAACCGAACCGTGCTAATTCGGTTCGGTTCGGTCCTAAATTTTTCAGAAATTCGGTCTATTCGGTCTGGACCGAATAGACCAAAATAAAATTCGGTTCGGTTCGGTTCTTTTCACAAATATTTCGGTCCGGACCGAATAGACCGAATAGACCAAATAGACCAAATTATAAATACTATAATTTTGTATTATATATATATATATTACATATATCTTAAAAATTATAATCAAAATTTTTAAATTGTAATTATATTTATGGAGTATTAGAACTCTACATATCATATTATTTTAATTATATTTTAAAATTTATAATTTGTGATTTAATTTTTAATGCAATTTTATTTTTGAAAAAAATTTTGGTCTATTCGGTCCAAAATCGGACCGAACCGAATTATTTCGGTTCGGTTCGGTCCGGTCCATAATATAACTTCGGTCCGGTTCGGTCCAAGAAAAAATGACTATTCGGTTTTTCGGTCTATTCGGTTCGGTCCGGTTTTGGACCGAACCGACCGAATGCTCAGCCCTAATCCGAATTTAGACAAAGCTAATTTAGAGTCTCCTACAGCCACACACACCTTGGTGTTATCTGAAGATGAGGAGATTCTAGCAAGTTCTGGAGAGTCAGCTCCAGTAAATAATCCAGTGCCTACAGGAAAGGAGGCATTATTCTAGTTTGAGGAAGAGGCTGCTCCAGTTCCATGGGAGGAAACCTTTAGAGGGTTTGAGTAGATGCATAAATGGAATGATACTAATTTTATTCCCAGCCCATGTGTTCTGACAGAACATGTTTCAAAAGCTGATGAGTTGCTGACAAGTTCTAACTTCAAGCATCAACTAAAGGTCACTGCTCCCAGTACAAGAACTCTACAAGGTCAACACTCCAAGACTCATGCAAAGGTTGATAAACTTCAGGAAACAGCTGATAAGCTAGACATGATGTACAAACTAGACAAGAAGAGGTTTATCAGGCCAGTTCAAGAAAATGTGGATGCTATTGAGCTTGTTCAATCCCAGCAACATGCCCAACTGGATGAGGTATTACAAAATCAAGCTGCTCAACAGACTCAGTTAAATGAGATCCAATCTTCAGTGGAACTCCTTCTTTCTCTACTCCTGACAGATGATACCAAAAAGGGGGAGATGGTAGTTAAGTCCAAATGCTCACCAAGCCAAACACTGAAGAAAAAGGATGATCATGGAGATGACCAGGGAAACTCTGAAAAGAGTAGAGGTCAAAGTCAAGGGAAGCAACTGAGCAGAATTCCCACTCAACATACAAGTTCTCATAGATCTTCTATGCAAGGGAGGAATAAGGAAGGAAAGAAGCCAACAGATCAGGACATTCCTTTGTTGATCATAAATGCTGATATTCAAATACTGATGATCAAGTTCTGACAACTACTTCTGATGTGATAGTCCAAGCTGGAAGCCAAGAGTCACAAAAGTTTTTGCAGACTTTGAAATTCAAAGGAACGAAAGCAACATTCTTCTACAAAGATCCCAAAATTCAATCTGTTGATGAAGAATTGGCCAAGAGACTATTCCTTAAGGATAATCCAGGAGTGGATTTAGAGGAATTAAGAGAAGAAGAAGCTAAATTTGCTGCTGAGAAGAGCAAACTCAAGTCAAAAGCTTCTAATGCTAAAAAGCCACCAAGGCCAAAAGAAAAGGGGATTGTGATAAGAGAAGTATCTGCCACAGAGATTCCTAGATCAAGGACCAGATCTCAAACTACTAATGATCCCAAAGACAAGGGAAAAGGAAAAGTTGGGGAGACAGTCAAGAAACAGAAGATGAAGATTCCTCAAATTCTGATGGATCATGTGTGCAAGATGGTTCAAGTCTTTGATGATGCTGTTGCTGAAGATGAAACAGTTGAAACTCTGAAGAGAAAGAGGATGACAGAAGAATCTAAGACAACCTCTGACATAGCTCAAGTTGTTCAGAGTAAAGAAGTTCAGAACTTAATAAATCCTGAAGATATTTCAGAATAGCAAGCTATAGATGAAACTGCAAATCCTGACCAATTCATCAAGACATCAACCTCTGACACTGCTCAAGTTGACATAGACAGCCTAACATTAGAAGACAAGAAGAAGCTGCTATGGAAAAAGTCTATTCCAGTTAAGCTTAAGACAAATCAGATGTTGAATCAACTTGCAGCATTTGGGGTAAAAGCCAAGCAAGCTAGAGACACTTCTGGATTAGATCTGACAGAGAGAAATTCCAGACTGGGATATAAGTTGATATTAGAGATCCATTCACACTGACTGACAAGCCATTTGAATAGATCACACAGAAGCACCTTGACAAAGTGTTTTCTGCTCAAGTAGTGATGTATACTCATGATGATTATGAAGTAAAAGAGAAATTGATCTTATTCTGATTGATGGCAGAACTTATAGATTATCTGAATCTGATGTGCTGAAGAAATCTGTCAAAGAGCTCCAATATATTCATTATCTACTGGAGGTAAATTCTGATGTTACCAGGAAATGGTCAGAATATATTCTGAAGACAATAAGAGATTTACTCAGAATTTCTGGTGCAAGAATGACAAAGTATACTCCAATGATGACTGAGGATGATGGAAGAGAAATTCCTATGAGGAAGAATTCTGCTAAGGTAGATGTAATTCTGAAAGAAAGATGCTTATGCTATAATGAAGATTCTACACATCCAAGGGTAATCAGACTGGGAGATGGACTTGAAAGAAATTCAATTTCTGCACTCAGAGCTGCCATATATCAGATTGGTGATACTGAAGATGAAGAACTGCAGCAAGTCAAAGCTCAGTTACTTGAAGTTAAAAGAAATACAGAGAACAAGCTGGTATCAGACTTTGTAAGGTATCATTATGGATTCAGGCTGATTCATTGAATTTGGTAAAAGCTGAATGGACTGTAAGTTGTATTTAGTTGTGCATATAAACTCTCATTGCATTTGTACTTAAATGTTTTTGACATCATCAAATCTATGAACTTGTATATTTTTATAATTTACAAGTTGGGGGAAATTGTTAGATATATTTGTGATGTCATGTCTAATATGATTTGTTTAGTTTCAGAACATAATATTAGAACTTAACTGGAAATCAGAACTTACTGAAGACAGGAAGTTATCAGAATTTAAACCATCGGGACTTACATCAGAACTTAAGTGCGGATACACTTTAGGGATGAAAAACGGCTGATTTACAAGAGAGGATCTGGATTAAACAAAAGAAGATATGCTTGGAGAGTTATACAACTAAATGACTACAGTAGATAATCTCTGATTGATGTATTTTAGGAAACAGAACATATCATATTAATTAGGAGATATCTTGTAACTGTGTAGTATATAAACACATATTAGGGTTTACATTATATGTGTTATCATTCACGAGAATATTATTATTGTAACCCTAGCAGCTCTTAGTGATATCATACATCACTGAGAGAGTAGATTAAACCTACTGTAACAGAGTTTGATATATTGAATAAGCTTGTTTTATATTAAATACTTGTGTTTATAATCGAATTGATTGTAGATACTATATTCAACCCCCTTTTATAGTATCATTGAGGCCTAACATAACGTTCACTTGCGAAATATTAAAATACGTCGAATTTAGTTAAAACAATTTCCAAAAATCGTATTCCCTCAACTATATTTTATTATTCGAATAATGAATATTATTTCAGTTATTCATTTAATATAAGAGGAGTATTCTCCAACGATTATTATTTCAAAATCAATTAAGTATATTATTAAGGAGTACTTTAATTTTTCAACATAAAATAGTTGAGGAATATTATTTCAAATATTCTTTTAAAATATATAATTATTCGAGATTTAATTATTTAATAATTATTATCTAATTATTTAATATTTATTTAGTAATTTAAAATGATTTAAAAATCATAAGACCTACTTTTAAAATACTTTCTGAATTTCAGAAAGTCATTTGAATACTTTCAAATTATCGAAAAATATTATATCAACTTATTTTAAATATTCTGAAATAGTTTCAAAAGAAACTCCCCCTTATTTATTTATCTGTTGAGAATGTTCAACTCACATCCTTAGTACTTCCTCCGAAAATTTTTGGAAGTACATATATATATACACACACTGATAAGATAAACTGTTTCTATCAACAAGCAAAACGCTTAGGGAACTTCGATGTAGTTCGAGTTCTCGAGATATGATAGGACTCTTTGAAGGACTTGGAGGGGTAGACTTTAGTACTATGTCTACTAGGGAGACTACCAAAGGTACCGCAGGCGAAGGTACTGTTATTCCCTAACAAAATAACAAGAATTACAGAAGGGGGTTGAATGTAATTCTGGCTACTTTTTCAAGATTTTAACGCAGTTCTAACTCGATTAATATATAAGTGTTTGATTTGCAGATTGCGGAATGAAGTAGTTATATAATCAAAACACAAAGTAATAAAAACACAAGCTTTTAAAAACTTTCTGGTGGATTTGAAAGTATCCACCAGATATATATATATATATATATATATATATATATATTGAATGAGAACCCTGTGAAGATTGAATAGCTCACAGCTGCTTACAAGTAGAACAAACAAACTATAGAGAAATTCTTGACAAGTACAACTTTTTCTATCTCTCTTTGAAATGTGTTTGCTTAGTTGAATGTTCTACTAGCTACACTTGGTTTATATATTACCAAGTTTATATGAAAATAAGATAATATAATAAAATATAACATATCTAGTCTAACTCCATGCTGCTTCACTACTATATTCCAGCATCTTTGAATATCTTCATAATAGCATGGAAATGGTAATGCTTCTTTGTTCTCAAATTCCTGCTTAACAGGCTACCACATTCCTTTTGCAAACACCCAATGCATGTGACTGTGTTGTCACTGTCAACAGATATTTGAATTTGATCATCCGTCGGGTACATGCTTGTCATCCGTCGGGTAGCTTTGTTGATCATCCGTCGGGTAGCTATTTGTTACTTGACTCCATTTCACTTATACAGAATTACAAGACATCTTATATTTATAACTAATCAACCTATTCTGGATATCCACTAGTAGTCAACATGACTCATATGCTCCTACAAAATCTACACAAAGTCGTTTGCAGAAATATGCTACATATCTTATTTTTACATAAGCTACTCACCTGGTGGATGTCAAATCGTCATCCGTCGGGACTATATTAAATCATCCGTCGGGACTATATTTGATCATCCATCGAGTGCTACAAAATTCACTAAGTTAAATCTACTAAGGTGTTTTGTTTAATTTATCATCAAGTTCACAACATATTCCTATCAGTTTCCCCCAATTTACGTCTATTGGAATTATAGCCATAAATTAAGAGAAACTTGATGATAATAAAACATCCTAAAGATACAGAATAAAAATAGTAGATGAAACTGATAAGTGCTACAATATTTACTGAAAATTGAACAAAGCAAAGTATACAAATAAGTTGCTCACAATCATTATCAAGCTGCTCCTCTAGTCTGAGCAGATAAGTCTATTTCCTTGATTATCTGGATTTCTTTCCAAGCCTCCTGTTGTTCTCTTCTATCTGATTTTTGAGTTGTCTGTGGAACTCAAGTTATTAGCTTATGAGAGATCCAACATTTCTTGCATTTCCAATAAAGTCTCATTGCTAGAGATACTCAACTGGTCCTCCAATCTGAAAAATCTTCTTACTCCCTTTTCATCCCTGAATTCCATCAGCCAATAGGGCCTCAAATGCACTCTCTTTCCTGTGAAGGGAATTGACAGAGTTTTTGGTAGTGCATCTTTAGCTTTATTACTCCTCAGCTCCTCAATCTTCTTTAGAACTAATCTCCTTGCAGTCACATTGTATCCAAAGTTCTTTTTGAAAGATGAGTAGTTCTTTATTAGAACAAATTGGCTTTCTAGAAGAATCATGTAAAGTGTCCATATTATCTCTTTTCCTCCCTTATATTTAAACACCAGCCTTTCAGGAAGATGTCTGTGAGCATCAATTCCTCTTACTTCTTCCAATTCACCTAAGTAGAGGTTTATGTCAGAGAACTCCTTGATGTCACAGATGTATAACAAATCTCCCTTATTGACTGTAGATTGAGATTTGGTTAGGGTCTTGGATTTGAGAGTCACAGGCTTCACTTTCTTGCTTGCTCTGGTCTTTGTCTTCTTTGGCTTGTTGAAGATTGGAAAGTTTAGTTCATGAATTGGCAAAATATCCCAGTCAACTGGCTCATCCTTTGGAATTATGGGATCACCATGAATATTCCTTATTGGATCCACCACCTTGAATTCTTCAAATACCATTGAGGGTTTTGATGTCTGAGTTGAAGTTGTAGACTTTTTGGGAATAT
Organism: Apium graveolens; assembly: GCF_009905375.1. Classification (NCBI taxonomy): domain Eukaryota; kingdom Viridiplantae; phylum Streptophyta; class Magnoliopsida; order Apiales; family Apiaceae; genus Apium; species Apium graveolens. The sequence goes on along the minus strand of NC_133653.1, from coordinate 84,290,311 downwards.
AGTCTTCCATTTCCTCATCATTGAAGTCAAATTTTCTTTTGGAGTGGAGCTTGTATCTAAACCTTCTTTTCTGTTGTGGTTCATCTTGCACTTTCTGATTTTGAGGTTCAACAATTATAGATGGTTGTGTAGAAATCTCAGTTGTAGACTTTACAACTTGAAGTTTGGCCAAGATAGCAACTTGCTCCTTCTTTTGTTTGAGCTTCTTAGCATCTAAGGCAGCTTGCTTCTTTTCTTGCCTGATTCTTTCCTTCTCTTCCTTTTTAGCTTTTACAAACTGAGGGTGTCCAGCCACCACATAGATTTCTTTACCATTTTTGTAAATCTTAGAAATTCTTCTTTTGAGTGCTGAATCTGTAGGATCCTTAGAAAATACGATTGACCTAGCTAACAGCTTCTTCTCATCTGGCCTAGGTGTCTCATACACAAATATCCATAGGATTTTTGTCTGAAAACCTTGAGTAGTTTCTTTTGAGCTTCATGATAAGATTTGCTTTTGGAGATTTGATGCAAGATGTTTGGCCTTTTTAAAGATAATTCATACAAATTTCATTCACAGAATTCTGCTTGACTTGAGAGTGATGATTGAAGACTTTGTGCGATTTCTGAATTGGCCCAAAATTTTGTTGAATTTCTGTATCTATCTTTTTCCATTTATCATCTAGTTCCTTCTCCACAGTTGCAACATCAAGCATCTTAGGAATTGACTTTGACTCAAGCTTAGCAGCTGCTATGTGGATAAGATCAATACTGTCCAATACTGGTGGTTTTGGAAGAGTAATTTCTAGAATAATTACTTGGATGATTTGTACATTTACCACTTTCTCCCCCTCACTAGATGGATCTGCTTGACTGACTTGAGATAATGATTTCCCCCCCTTTTCGTTATCATCAAGTAGATTGGAGGAAGAAGATTGTGCAGTCCCCAGTTGTTGCAGCAGTTGAGTTTGTTGTGCTTGATGTAGATGTATAGCTGTGAGAGAAGCTTCCATATCAATCATTCTTTTGTCCAAGGACTCCACTTTTGTGGCAAGATCAGAGTTCTTCCTTAGTTATCTCTTAATATCAAACATTGTTACTTCTGGAAGTTTAGCATCTAATCTATCAAAAATATCCTTCTTTACTAGATCAATCTCAGTCTTGATAGAAGTGACATCCTGATTGTGTTGAAGGCCTTGGATTTGATGCATTTGTAGAGAATTGAGATGTGCCTGTAAGAGCATCCTGGTGCCAACATCTGTTGTAGATTGAATAGCATTATGTGACTCCTGGATTTGATGGATGAGAGTGATCCTGAAATGTTTAAGATCATATTCCTTGGAGAATGTCCAAGATGGCAAGCTAGATCTAGAGCTGGTGCCTGCTGCTCCTCTATATTCATGGGCTCTTCACTATCCTCATCATCATCTCCAAAAAGGTCTTTAGATTCACCAGTGCTATAGTCTATATCATCATTAGCTTTAGGTGGCATGGCTTTGATGGCATCCTTAGCTCTTTGCATGGATTGAGTGGTATGCACCAAAGTAAGTATTCTTTCAGCCTCCTCATTGCCCTATACATCTAGTGTTTGATAAGCTGTAACAGGATGAGTAAATGTCTCAGCATCTAGGGAAATAAAATCTAGATAGCTTGATATTCTTGCTAAAATAGTCTTTTCCTTTCTGCATCATTAAAATTCATTGACTCACTTGTAATGATGTCCATCCTTATCTCTCTAGTACCTACATTTCTCTCAATATCTCTCTCTTTTTGCATCAAGGGCTCCCCTTGGCTTCCCACCCTCTCACCCTCACCTTCACCATCTAAGTTGGGACTCCTCTCACTCACTTTTGCCAGTCCTGAAGAAATGGACTACATTTGTTCACTCATATTCTCTCCTTTTTTCTGCGAGCAACCCAGCCTCTTACTCAATTCACTCCCTTCCCTCAGTCCTAAGAGTGATTGCACTACCACTAAGTCTTCTGCACTTGTGATAATTGAAGAAATTTGAAGTTGTGCAGAGACTCCCGACGGATGATGAATATCTATTGGGACAGTAGTATGGCTATCCGATGGATGACTGCTGTTAGGCTAATCCATCGGGATACAATCATTACTCGACGGATGATGAATATCCATCGGGATAGAAGAAATGAATCACTTTGGAGTGGAGACTATTGTAGACTTTGTGCGGATTGATGAAAATTTAGGCACAAATGTCTCAATAGACTCAGAAAGAATTTGCAAGTGAGCCAATAAATCATCTAAAAGATGATGCTCACTTTCTTGGATTTTTGGCTTCTCTAACAGAGTTAAAGATGGAGAATTTGGAAGTGATGTATTGATCATGTCAACATCCAGTGAGTGTGTGGGTGAATTTGGTGTTTCAGGTGCTTCAATTGTTAAGGATTTTGGCTGTGACTCCACATTTATTGGAGTCACATCAATCTGACTTTGAGAAGGTGCAATGACTGGGTCTTTAGCACCAATTTGCACTGTGTGTGTTCCCTGTGCATCCCCAAGGGTTTTTGATCTTTTCTTTCTAGCATAAGTTTGTGGTGAACTAGTGTCCCTAGCCCTCTTGGCTTGTGCTCCTGGTTGGGAGCTTGTTTCAATAGTAACATCCTTTTGGGAGGATGAAACTAGAAATGAGCTAATTTCCTTATTAACAACCACAGTTTGTTGGGAAACTGTGGTATGGCTAGGCTTGGGTACACTCATCTCACTAGCCTTATCCTTAGGGTTTCTTTGATTTTCACCCTGTCCCTCACCTTGCTTACTCACCTTCACACTCCCCTCTTTGTGTTTAGTAGATTTTGCAATTGGTTTCTTTTGAAAGAAACCAGAGGGGGATTTCTTAGATTTGGATTTTGAAATTGTTGGTTTAGTAGCTTGGGTAGGCATCTGTTGGGTCATTGACACATATGCCATAACTATACTAGAAGGCAAAGAAATGTGTGAGGTTGGAAGAGTGGAGACAGTAGAGCTTACCTCACTTACCTGAGGACCTTCCATGACTGGAAAATAGAAGATGAGCACCTCTTTGTGGTGATTAGCTCTATTAAGATATGCAATAATCCTCCTTTCTTGAACCCAACAATTCAGCTTGTTGGTTGGATTCTCAATTACAATATTCTCAATAAGATGGTTAGCAAGCATCATAAAGAATCTAGAATAATAAACACTTTTACCTCTCTTATTAAGCTCTCCGAACTTATAACCTAACTCAAACATGACCAAATCACTGAAATTAAAGTACTTATCAGCAACTAGCTTGTAAAGCATGTTAAGCATGGAAATGTTAACAGAGTCAAAATTGCTAATTTTACCAGAGAAAACTTTAGTTACCACATCACACAGATAACTCCATTCTTTTCTAAGACCTAACCTCCTAATTTCACTTAACTTAGAGGTAGTAAGTGCATAGCCCATGGAATTTAGCATGTTAACTATATCAGTGTCTGTGTGTGGAACAGTAGCAGTATTATCTGGAATTCTAAAGCATGCTTTGACAATGTCACTATTAATGCAAAACTGCTTACCTTTGAGAGTGAAAGTTATGGTCTTGTTAGTTGAGTTGTACATGACAGTTGTCCATATCTCCTCTACAACCTCACAGTAGATTGCGGGAGATTCCACCATCACATAGTTGAGTTTACAGCCTTTCACAAAGTCCATCATTTTGTGAAACTCTCTAGACTGTTGAATCTCCTTGTTCACAAGAGCTGTGAAGTTGTTCTTTTCATAGATATATCCAGTTTGAGACATGATTTTGACTACCGGTGCCATTGTTAGAGAATGAGAAATTTGGAGAGAGAATATTTGCTTTGGAGAAGAAAGGAAGTTAGAGCAATTAAATTGAGAATGATAAAAGAGTAGAATAAAAATGAATTCTGCTTTTATACTATCTCAGAGATAAACTATCAAAAATAATAAAGTGAAATAAAGTAACCAGTCAAAATAGCCCAAAATAGCCGTTTAAAAATAAATAAACTGTAAAAATATTCTGTCACTTATCCGTCGTGTTGTGCTTACAAACTGTAAGTACACTCGATGGATAACGTTCAGAGTTTTAACGACTAAGATTGAGACAATTCGATGGATGAGGATAAATCAATTATCCGTCGGGTTATGAAATAATCCAGAAAAGTAACTGATTTTTATTAACAAATAATATTCCAACGGATGACCAAACTCGATGGATAATGAGCATCCATCGGGATGTAAATTTTGACTTAGCCAAAATTTCATCCAAAGCTGAAAAATCAATTAATTTTCTGGCTGCATTAAAACTTGCAAAAATATCTGAAATAATTCAAGAATAATTAAGCATACCTAACTCACTTACCAACCTTGAAAAGGTGGATTCATCAAGTGGCTTGGTAAATATATCTGCAAGCTGCTTTTCACTTGGAACAAAATGAAGTTCCACAGTACCATTCATCACATGCTCCCTAATGAAGTAGTACTTGATGTCTATGTGCTTTGTTCCTGAATGTTACACTGGATTTTTAGTGATGATAATGGCACTTGTGCTATCACAGAAAATGGGAATTCTATCCACTTGTGGACCATAGTCCAACAATTGGTTTTTCATCCACAAAATATGTGCACATCAACTACCAGCAACAATATATTCATCTTCAGCTGTAAAAGTAGAAACTGAATTTTGCTTTTTATTGAACCAGGACACAAGCTTGTTCCCTAGAAATTGACAGGTTCCTGTTGTGCTTTTTCTGTCTATTTTACAACCTACATAATCTGCATCTGAATAACCAGTTAGATCAAAACCAGAATCTCTAGGGTACCAAATGCCAAGTTTTGGTGTTCCCTTGAGATATCTGAAAATTCTCTTGATAGCTACTAAGTGAGATTCTCTAGGATCAACCTAAAACCTAGCACAAAGATAAGTGGCAAACATTATATCTGGCATACTAGCTGTTAAGTACAGAAGTGAGCCAACCATGCCCCTATAGCTTGAAATATCCATAGACTTTTCAGTAGTGTTTAATTCAAGCTTAGTTGCAGTGGCCATGGGAGTTTTTGTAGATATGCAATCCATTAGTTCAAACATCTTTAAAAGATCATGAATATATTTAGTTTGACTAATGAATATTCCATCACTAACTTGCTTAACTTGTAAACCAAGAAAGTAAGTTAGTTCTCCCATCATGCTCATTTTATACTTACTTTGCATCAATTTGGCAAACTTTTTGCAAAGTTTTTTATCTGTAGAACCAAATATAATATCATCTACATAGATTTGAACAAGTATACTAGAGCCATTAACATTTCTAAAGAATAGAGTTTTATCAACAATACCTCCTGTGAAGTGATTTTCCAAAAGAAACTTTGATAATATATCATACCAGGCTCTAGGTACTTGCTTCAGTCCATGAACTGCTTTTTAAAGATAGTAGATATATTCTGGAAAATTTGGGTCTTCAAAACCAGGAGGTTGACGAACATAGACTTCCTCCTCCAAATCTTCATTCAGAAAGGCACTTTTGACATCCATTTGATAGACCTTGAAATTGGCATGGGCTGCATAAGCTAAGAAAATTCTAATGGCTTCAAGTCTTGCAACAGGAGCAAAGGTTTCATCAAAGTCTATTCCTTCTTATTGACAGTAGCCCTTAGCAACCAATCTAGCTTTGTTCCCGACCACTATGCCATTTTCATCCATCTTGTTTCTGAATACCCACTTGGTGTCAATTGGATTCTTTCCTTTAGGTTTGGGTACCAGCTTCCATACCTTGTTCCTTTCAAATTGGTTTAGCTCCTCCTGCATAGCTAAAATCCAATCAGGATCCAATAAAGCTTCTTCTACCTTCTTTGGTTCTTCCTTAGATAGGAAGCTGCTATATAGGCATTTGTCTTGAGTTGCTCTTCTTGTTTGAACTCTAGAAGATGCATCACCGATGATGAGCTCAAAAGGGAGATCTTTAGTCCATTTTCTTTGTTGAGGTAGATTAGCTCTAGATGAAAAGGCCTCATTGTTGTCTTGATGTGTGACTGAGTTTTGATTATTAGAAACTCCCCCTGAGTTTGTGAATCCTTGATTTGAGAAAGGGAAACTTTCTATAGGTGATTTATTCTGACTTTCAGCTTCTCTTAATGTTCCGACCGATGATGCACTTTGTGTCCCGACGGATGAAGCTGACTGTCTCCCGACGGATAAGGCAGATTGTCTCCCGATGGATGAATCATTTTGTAACTCGATAGATGTTGAATTATGTGCTTCATTAGTTGTAGATTTTCTGCATTATCCTTATTCACTGTTTCTTGATCACTTTCATCATCACTGTCATCACTAACCATCTCCACATTATCAAACTTGAGGCTTTCATGGAAATCTCCATATTGCAGTCCTTCAATCTTTTTGTCATCAAACAAAATATGTATTGATTCCATAACAATGTTGGTTCTTATATTATAGACCCTATATGCCTTTCCCAGAGCATATCCAACAAAAATTCCTTTATCTGCTTTAACATCAAACTTCCCATGTTGATCAGTGTGATTCCTCAAGATATAACATTTGTAGCCAAAGACATGAAGAAACTTTAGAGTTGGCTTCCTATTCTTGAACAATTGATAGGGTGTCATGCATTTTGATTTATTAACCAAAGAAATATTCTGAGTGTAGCAAGCAGTATTCACAGCTTCAACCCAAAAATATGTTGGTAACCTTGATTCTTCAAGCATTGTCCTTGCAACTTCAATAAGAGATATGTTCTTTCTTTCCACTACTCCATTTTGTTGTGGAGTTCTTGCTGCAGAAAACTCATACATGATCCCATTCTCTTCACAAAATTATCTCATCATAGAATTCTTGAACTCAATTCCATTGTCAATCCTGATTCTTTTTACTTTAAAATCAGGATGATTGTTGACTTATCTTATGTGATTGATGATGATTTCATTAGCTTCATCTTTAGACTTTAGGAAATATGTCCAAGAGAACTTTTAGAAATCATCCACAATTACTAGGCAAAATCTTTTCCTTGAGATAGAAAACACATTGACTGGTCCAAACAAATCCATGTGTAACAATTGCAAAGGTTCTTCAATTGTTGAATCAAGCTTCTTTCTGAATGATACTTTGATCTGCTTTCCTTTCTGGCAGGCATCACACAATCCATCCTTAGTAAACTCCACTTGAGGAAATCTCTAACTAGTTCTTTCTTGACAAGCTCATTTATAGTCTTGAAGTTCAGATGGGACAGCTTCTTGTGCCATAGCCAACTTTCTTCTTGACTTGCTTTACTGAGAAGACAAGTGACAGATTCTGCATTAGATGAGTTGAAGTCAGCTAGATACATATTTCTTTTTCTCACTCCAGTGAGAACCACTTTGTTGCTTCTCTTTTTTGTCACAATACAGGCTTCTGAATTGAAGGTTACTGAATTGCCCTTATCACAAAGCTGGCTGATACTCAATAAATTGTGCTTGAGACCATCCACTAGGGCAACCTCTTCAATGATGATATTTTCTTTTGAAATCAATCCATATCCCACAGTATAACCCTTGCTGTCATCTCCAAAAGTAATACTTGGGCCAGCTCTTTCCTTGAACTCAGTGAGCAGGGTAGAATCTCTAGTCATGTGCCTTGAACAACCACTATCCAGATACCAAAGATTCTTTCTGTTTCCCTGCACACATCAAAATCAAATCAAGTTAATTTTGGTACCCAAGTTTCCTTAGGTCCTGCCTTGTTAGCTTTCTTCTTTGGTTTCTTAGGTTTGATCTCATTTGACTTGAGAATTTCTGATTCATCCTCAGTCATTTGAGTTGAACCTTTGAATCCAGTCATTAAAACAGAATTGTCATGCACATTTTGATTAACAGGAAAAGGCATGCTATTTGCAAACATGTTATTCCAGTAAGGCATGCTAAATGGCATTTGAGGCATACTAAATGCAACATAATAAGGATTAGTTGCAAATGGCATATTAGAAAATTGTGCATTCATATTCTGAGAAGACATAGCATTCATAGGCATGGTAGGCATGGAAGTCATGTTGGGAAAAGAGGGAGGTGTAGACATAGGAGTAGGCATGGCAAGTTTGCAATTAACAGACAAGTATTTAACACTACCACACTTAACACATATTTTTCTTAGTGCATATTTATCAGGTGTGTAATTGTTATGTTTGTTAATTTCTACTTTCCCATTTCTATTGTTTTTCTTTTTAGTTTCTATTTTAACCTCAATCTTTTCTAATCTGTCATTCAATTGCTTGATGGACAGATGACCAACATTAACTTTCCTGTCTTTCTTAACTTGACTAGATTCTCCTGGAATAAAGTTCATAGAAACTGATCCATATTTCTTATTTAACTTAGCTACTTTAGCTTTGCTAATAGGTTTACTAACAGTCGACGGATGTGGCTCTTTGTCACTCGACAGATAATCCTTCTAAATCATTCGTCGAGTCCATATCTGTCAATAATCCTTCAACCAAATTGGACTCAAGCTTCTCTTTACTGTTCTTCCAGGATGCATCAGAAAAGGACTCAATACCTTGAACTTTAGTGATTTGAGCATGGACATCTCTGGATGATTTCCATGCTTTAATCACTTCCTGTTCTCGTTCAAGCTGCTTCTTTAAAATCTCTTCTTTCTTCAAGGACTCAGTTAATTCATCCTTAGCAATCTTACAATCAATTCTCAAATTTTCAAATTCAATAAACTGAGACTCTAGCACATTATTCCTCTCACTTAAAAATAAATTATTTTCTTTAATTTTAGCATTTTCCTTAGTGAGGGACTTAAGTGTAACACGCAATTGATATAATTCTGTGGACAAGTCATTTATGGCATCATTACACTCAGCTTTAGATAAATGTGCTAGGTTAGTGGTAATTACCTGATTACTTGAAGAACTTGTTTCTGTTTCATCGGACTTGGCCATCAGGGCTAAATTGACATAGTTTGTTTCTTCATCTTCATCCAAACCAACTGCAGCCTAGTCATTCTCCTATGTGATGAAAGCCCTTTCCTTTTGTTTGAGCAGCTCAAAGTATTTCTGTTTATAATCAACAGGCTCAAACTTCTTCTTGCTAGAATCAGACTTTCTACATTCACTTGCAAAATGCCCTGCCAAGCCTCATTTGAAACACTTGAATTTGGATTTATCCACCATGTTTCTACTTGGCTTGGCTGCTCCAAAATTCTTTTTGAATTTGAGCTTGGAAAATCTTCTGGATAGGAATACTAGAAGTTCATCAATATCATCCATGTCATCTTGGCTCAAGTGATCTTCATTTTCAGCTACCAGCCCTTTACCCTTGCTTTCACAGACCTTTGATGTAGACTCAACAGCTTCTACCTTCATCTCTTTCTCTTTCTCTAACTCAGCAACCAGTGCTATGGACCCTCCTTTCTTCCTTACTTTCTCCATCCTCTCATCCTGCTCTATTTCAAGCTCATAAGTTTTTAGGATGCCATATAGTCTCTCCAAGGTGAACTCCTTGTAATCCTGAGAATTTCTCAATGAGACTGTCATTGGCTTCCACCCTTTTGGAAGAGATCTAAGGAACTCGAGGTTAGAGTATTTTGTTTGATTGACTCTTCCATGCAACTTTAGAGCATCTAGTAGTTTCTGAAATCTACTAAAAATATCAGTGAGAGACTCACTTTCTTCACAGTGGAAATACTCATATTGCTGAATCAACAGCTGCATCTTGTTCTCCCTTACTTGCTCAGTACCATCACAAATAATTTGGATTTATCCCAAAACTCTTTGGTTATTTTACAGTTAATGATGTTATCAAACATATCACCATCAAATCTATTGAACAATATGTTCATGGCCTTCTTATCTTTCCTGACTTGCTCAATATCAGGATCTGACCACTCATGCCTAGGTTGGGGAACAGATGGTTCATTGCCAGTTGCAGCTCTCATTGGTACATGAGGACCTCTCTCTATGCAATCCACATAGGCCTCATATTGAGAAAGAAGATGGAGGTGCATCTTCACCTTCCAGTGGTGATAATTGTCTTTGTCCAGAAATGGAATTTTGACTCCAACATCATTCTTGTTCATCTTGCTGTTTGTTGTGATCTTTACACTCTTTGTACTTCAAGAGCTTGCTCTAATACCAATTGTTATTCCCTAACAATACAACAAGAATTATAGAAGGGGGTTGAATATAATTCTGGCTACTTTTTCAAGATTTTAAATCAGTTCTAACTCGATGAATATATAAGTGTTTGATTTGCAGATTGCGGAATGAAGTAGTTATATAATCAAAAGACAAAGTAATTAAAACACAAGCATTTAAAACTTTCTGGTGGATTTGAAAGTATCCACCATATATATATATATGTATATATATATATATCGAATGAGAACCCTGTGAAGCTTGAATAGCTCACAGCTGCTTAAAAGTAGAATAAACAAACTATAGAGAAATTCTTGACAAGTACAGCTGTTTATATCTCTCTTTGAAATGTGTTTGCTTAGTTGAATGTTCTAGTAGCTACACTTGGTTTATATATTACCAAGTTTACATGACAATAAGACAAGATAATAAAACAAAACATATCTAGTCTAACTCCATGCCGCTTCACTACTCTATTCCAGCATCTTTGAATAACTTCATAATAGCATGAAAATGGTAATGCTTCTTTATTCTCAAATTCCTGCTTAACAGGCTGCCACATTCCTTTTGCAAACACCCAACGCATGTGACTGTGTTATCACTGTCAACAGATATTTGAATTTGATCATCCGTCGGGTACATGCTTGTTATCCGTCGGTAGCTTGTTGATCATCCGTGTGATAGCTTTGTTGATCATCCGTCGGGTAGCTATTTGTCACTTGACTCCATTTCACTTATACAGAATTACATGACATCTTATATTTACAATTAATCAACCTATTCTGCATATCCACTAGTAGTCAATATGACTCATATGCTCCTATAAAATCTCCACAAAGTTGTTTGCAGAAATGTGCTACATATCTTATTTTTACATAAGCTACTCACCCGGTGGATGTCAAATCGTCATCCGTCGGGATTATATTAAATCATCCGTCAGGACTATATTTGATCATCCGTCGAGTGCTACAAAATTCACTAAGTTAAATCTACTAAGGTGTTTTGTTTAATTTATCATCAAGTTCACAACATATTCCTAACAGGTACTCTATGTACTCAGGAACTTGTGAAGTATGTGTATACCCAAAATGGGACACGTAGCCCGAATGCGGCAAGGGTGATAACCGGGATACGAAGGTGTCGTCCTTCTACTAGTAGAAAAGGTTACTATTTCCGTAGTACGACTGATCATTGTATGCGGTGGCTCCAGTGAATGTCCTATATTCTTCTAATTGGAATTTAGATGCAATACCGTAACCCAAGCCTAGGTGCTGGGTTTACCATTAAGGTATTTACAGACTAATAAGTCAATCAAAGAATTGTTTTGAAAGGAGGTGTGTATCACCAAGAAAACTACTTTGAATAAATACGTTTCCTTGTACGGATTAATATAATTTCCTTTAACAGTCTTTTCATACTTTTGATTATTATGGTTGATCATTATTGCTCACTCTTGCTTTCTTTTAAATGTCACAACACAACAGATTACCAGTATGCCGGCGTGGGACTTAGTCACTTGAAACAGGAGAATGCCTTACATCTTTGTCTCAGGTGGACCAGAGTATCCATATAGGTATAAGATGTTAGTAGTAATTATTGTAACTTCATGTAGAGGTTACGAATAATTTTTTAAGATCCTGTAAAGTACATTTGAGTGTAATAAAAAAAGATTACATTTTGTACATCATTTCTAAGGCTACAACTTGTGTGTGTATGTGCGTGAGATTGGGGTCTGTTGGATTATTGAATCAATACAGGTTACACATGAGTGAAGGATGGAGTGACCACCCAGATTACTGACCCCGGATTTGGGGGCGTTACAGTGTTAATCAAAATGTGCATGATAATTCTGCTTCAATGAATGGTTTTAAAGGTCCAACTCAAATGATTAAGGATGAATCTGAAATAACCAAGTCAAATGAGGTCAAACCTAAGAAACCAAAGAAAAAGGCTAACAAGGCAGGACCCAAGGAAACTTGTGTACCAAAATCAACTTGATTTGATTTTGATATGTGCAGGGAAATAAAAAGAATCTTTGGTATTTGGATAGTGGGTGCTCAAGGCACATGACTGGAGATTCTACCCTGCTCACTGGGTTCAAGAAAAGAGCTGGCCCAAGTATCACATTTGGAGAAGATAACAAGGGTTATACTGTGGGATATGGCTTGATTTTAAAGGATAATGTCATTATTGAAGAGGTTGCCCTAGTGGATGGACTCAAGCATAATTTGTTGAGTATCATCCAACTTTGTGATAAGGGCAACTCAGTCACTTTCAATTCTGAAGCCTGTGTTGTGACCAACAAGAGAAGCAATAAAGTAATTATCACTGGGGTGAGAAAGGGAAATGCGTACTTAGCTGATTTCAACTCATCAAATGCAGAATCTGTCACTTGTCTGTTTCGCAAGACAAGTCAAGATGAAAGTTGGCTATGGCACAGGAAGCTGTCCCATCTAAACTTCAAGACCATGAATGAGCTAGTCAAGAAAGATTTGGTCAGAGGTATTCCTCAAATGGAGTTTTCAAAGGATGGATTATTTGATGCCTTCCAGAAAGGAAAACAGATTAAAGGATCATTCAGAAAGAAGCTTGATTTAACTATTGAAGAACCTTTGCAATTGTTGCACATGGATTTGTTTGGACCAGTCAATGTGTTGTCCATTTCAAAGAAGAGATATTTCCTAGTAATTGTAGATGATTTCTGAAAGTTCTCTTGGACATTTTTCTTAAAATCCAAAGATGAAGCTAGTGAAATTGTAATAACCCCCAAAATTTTGAACTTTTTATAACCCTTATGAATAGTGTTTTTGCTGAATGAGAAAACTTTTCATGCCACACTATGTAGGGGTTCTGTTATGGATATTCTGAGATTTTATTAGTACTCTATATGGTATATGAGGTATGTAAAGATCGTCAGAATCCAATTCCGAACACTTTGATTTTTCCCGGAAATCCACTAGATACGGAAAGAATTGAGTATAAGGTAACAGAATAAAAAGGATTTAAATTCAAGGATTATAAGAGAGGATCATAAAAGGATTATAATGTATTGAGAAAGGTTAAGGAAACCCAAGTAATAAGATCCCGGGTATGATCCCTCAAACGATAAACGAAAATGAAAGTTAAGCAAACCGTATAACAGATCAGCGGTCATTAGGCAAACAATTAGGAAGTTAATCACGGAGGTTAGGGATGATGAGGTCATCCAACCAATAAGGAGAGGGCAAGTAAGAGATGATGACACAATAAGGTGATGTAAGCATGACATAGGGAGGGAGGAGGTGTGGTTGGTTTATAACCACACAAAGACAAGGTTAATAAGGTAATTAACCAAAAATCCAAACAAAACTACATCCACCAAGCCAAAACAAATCATTTCATCAAAACAAAATTTTTATTTCTCTTCACCAAGAACCTTGCTCTCGGCCTTTTCTCCATTTCAAGAAGAAGATTTTCAAAGTTCAAGTTCCAAGCTTCCTTAATTGGTAAGTTAATTATCTAGTACTCCTTATGCATAGATATAGCTATCCCATGAGTTTAAGCTTCAAATTCCTTCACAATCTCTTCCAATAATTCAAGGAAGAAGATGGCGAATAGTAACTTTCAAAAAAATAACTTTAGTTTTCTTGAATTTTATGAAAGTTTAAGGTTATACAAGCAAGGATCAAGGTTCTTTAGGCATTCAAAGCTCTTGTGTTGTGTTAAGAAGCTTCAAGAAGGTATAAAATCTAAACCCTAGATTTAGTTTTGAGTATTTAGGAATGGTTATGATTGATATAGTATATGTGAAGCATGAAGCTTGTTTGTTTAGAGTTTGGGTTGGAGTGGTAGTGAAATGAATGTTGAATCTTGTAGATTTGTTAAAGGAATTAAGTATAGTTTAAATTCATGATGCGAATAACATAAATTGGAAGAACTTGAGGTGTTGGGACTGTTGTAGTGTGTTTTGGATGGATGTTGGTTGTATGAATGAATTGGGATTGATTGGTGGTTGAATTGGAATGGTATAAAATTGGGAAATCGCGTAAACATAGCCGTCGTAATGTCGGATTTACTTTAGACTGCTTTTGTTCATAACAGTAGGACCCGAGAACTCCCTGCTAGGTTTTAACCATTGCCATGTTTAGATAGTTCATATTACGAGCTTCGTTTTGATATGTGGTTCGTTTGATTCCGATGTACGGTTTAGGAGAAACGGCCGTTTTAAGTAACGACGTTTCGCGAACGAAACATTACCCCTCGCCTTACTTTGAAACATAGGTTAAAGACCTAAAAGGGTTAATTAGTGTATGAAACAATTATGTTAAGTGTGTTAGGCAGTTGGTAAGACACTCGCGAAAGAATCGCCTTAAAACTCGTAATGGTTAATTTATTAAAAATGGTGGAGCCGAGGGTACACGAGCGACTTAAGAGAATCATTAAGCGCAAAGCGAGCGTTAGAGTCTAAATTGGTTAAAGTATAGATTTACAAGTGACTTTGGTTTAATTCCAACTTATATGTTGTTTATAGGTTACCAGACTCGTCCCAAGCCATTAATACCCCCTAGTCGCTAGGCAAGTTTTCTACCCGTTATACTGTTGTGGTGATGTATATATGTATATGCATTATCTTGTGATAGATGCATGTTGGTTAATTAGCAAATTTTGCGATATATTAAAGCATGCTGAGATAGTATATATATGCATGTCTGTTTCGTAATCTGGTTATCTATCTGTTGATTTCAATGCTTATAAGTTGCATAATACCTATGCTAGAGATAAGCAGTAGTTGCGTATACCCTTAGGATAGGGGACCCAAAGGTGAACATTTTCTAAAATCGGGAGTCGATGTTCCCGAGTATATTATATATATATATATTTATATATATATATATTGATATAGTTTCAAAACTATTAATCGAATAAGGTCTATTCGATAGCTTTATTTTATTTAATGAATATTATTCTGAAGATTCATTCGAGGACTTATGACTCCGTTTTTTTTAATGAATATTATTTTGAATATTCATTGTGGACTTATGACTCCGCTTATTTATTAAATAATATTCTTTATTTTATTAAAGAATAATATTTCGATAATCAAACTTATTTTCGATTATTCAAATAAAGATAGTACTTTCGTATAAGTATATCTTTGGTTATTTAATATCCATTTCAAGTATAAGTTTTACAACTTCTACCTCAATTATTTGTATAAAGATTATTCTTTATGGGAATATTATTTAAATAACAATATTCAGATATTTTCTAATATATTGGGACTGATTTACTTTATTAAATCAGCATTACTCCAAACACTCTTTAAAGTGTTTTCGAGTCTTTAAAATGATTTTTAAAAGTTAGAGCGGATCCCAAAACTCATTTTTATATATTTAAGATCTTCCTTTTTAAAGGGGATTTAAATACTCGCTCAAAACCTGGGGGATCCGGCTCTGTGGTGTATTTTATATTCGCAACAAGGTTGCTGTTTTGATAAATTAATTGATTACTTACCCAACGTTCGGGAAGTAAGTCCATCTATCGAGTCGGCATAAGCAACATGGGCTCAGTGGGCGTCCATGATAGTGTAAATGGCTCAGTGGGAGTCCATCAAATGCGTAAGTGGCTGAGTGGCAGTCCAGTATAAGGTCCTATTGCGACCAGGGTGATGACCAGTAGGGAATTCGTCCATCTACTAGTAGAAAAGGTTACTTATTGGTATCTTTGCCTGATCAGCAAGATATCGGGTTTATGCCACAATTCTTTTTCCCTTCCAAAAATTCATTGGATGTTACAAACTCTGTTCATACTTTACATGACAGAGGTTTTCAGGGACTGTATAAAGAAGATGTATATGTGGATATATATATCGGAACTTAATGAAGTATATCATAACTTCATTTCCTTCAATAATACTTCAAAGATTTAATCTATTCAAATCTTGTCTTGTAGTTTCATCTATGTGATGTATTGTTGAAAACTGATTATAATTTGAACAGTGGTAGTTCTAGTGGTTTTCTAAAATGATATAAGTATAGTGAAGTATTTGGTAACTTCATCTTCCTTTAAGCTTATATCCAGTAAGCAATTATCTTACACTTGATAAAGGTTTTCAGTAAGTTATCTATTTAGATACTTGCATTATTGATTGCACTATATATTATCTTGCGAGCTGTAATGCTCACTCTTGCTTCATTTCTTCATCACACAACAACAGTTAGGAAAGATGGCCAGGCTCAAGCAGACCCAGCGCAAGAGCGTGGGAAGCGCCCCGCGCCTTCCCGTTGAGATCGTAGCTGCTATAGTTGCAGAGGTAGATCTATTTGTAGATCAGACATTCTACTTTTGAGAATCAATTATGTATAATTATAACTTGTGGCAGATAATGGCAATTAACTGTAAACTTATCAAGTAATCATTTTGGGTTGTAATAACTTTTAATTGTGGATTCAAGGACTTGTACTTATTTCAATTTCATCTCTGAGACTATGACGTGTTGTGGTGTGTGTTAGTGTGGGGTCACAGCATGAGGTTGTTTATTATTAATTAAGTTAAGTGATAATTGTGGAAAGAAAGACCGTGACGACCCGGATCCCTGATCCCGGATCTGGGGGTGTTACAGAAATGGTATCAGAGCTAAGCGTTATAAACCTCAGAGATGATGCGACGATATAATAATAAACTCACAAAGATAATAAGAACTCTTGCCAAGTTCATGGTCGGACTACTTAAAGTAGCGCTGACAGTTAAAACCCTTACGGGAACCCTTATAAGTATCATGATAGTAACTTAGCTCCTTTAATGTGTAGGCGCATGAGATAGAGGACCCTGAGATGTTCGAGCGTGAGCATGATGAGGCACTGCTAGATGTCGAGGATCAGGAGGAACCTGAGATGGAGGAGGATGAGGAGGACCCCTCAGAGGAGTCAGAGATAGAGGTCATTACTATTTCAGATGAGGAGGACCTGGATGAGGTCCCAGTAGCTGAGGAGCGTGTTGGACCTATGGTAGTGTACACTGGTACCCCTTTACCTACACTCCCTGTGGTCAGAGCCCCTACCCCTCCACTACCATCCTGGAGCACCTATGATGACACCTCAGAGACCCATACTTCCGAGCCTAGGCAGACCGAGGAGGCACCCCCAGCGGCTCCGGATTCACCACCTCTCGACCCTGCCCACAGGCAGTCTTTGTTAGCCCACGGCTATGTTCAGGATGTACTGAGGACCCGAGTGGCTGTTGCTGAGGCCCGGCTGGATGAGGCCAGGAGGGAGTTGGATGCGGAGAGGGCGGGTAGGCGTACCCGAGCTTATGAGACCAGGGCTACTATACCCCGATCCTTGAGGAGGGAGCTGACGGGGATAGAGCTCACGTCCCGAGCGAGACTCAGATCGCTCCAGGGGGACAGGCATGGTAGGATCTCCAGGCGGCAGGCCGACTATATCTTCCGTCATGTGATGGAAAGGGTATGGGAGCTGACCCGCTCCGGCGTGTGATTCAGGATTGACGATGGGATAGTCTAGTTGTCTAGTTAGTCGAGGCCTTAGTAAGAGCCAATTTTCCGGGATAGTTGACTTGTATATAGCATCCCTTTTTCTGACTAGACAGATAGACTATTGTGTCACTTTTGGGATAAATGGCTGTAGCACTATTGTAATTTTGACCAGATCAGACTATGCATTTCTCGCATCATGTATATATTGGTTTCCTTTCAGTTCAGTTCCTTAGTGACGAGATCACTGTTTTTATCATTATTATTACTGCACTTCTTATTAGAACTGTCATAAAACATTAGAATTGCGAGATACATTCTCCCCATTATAGAGCTGTGCAAGGCACAAGGTTGAGTATGATTGTGACCTAACGTTGATTCTTCCCAATAATTTTGTTTTTTATCAGTATCATGCCGCCAAGAAAGATTGGAACTAGAGCGAACCCTGGATCTGAGGACCAGGGAAGCCGTAACCAGGACGATAGGAACTAGGAACACAGTGAAGAGGAAGATGAGGATTATGTTGAACAGGATGACTCCCTGTATGAAGAGGAGGAGGAGACATATGATGTTGAGGGATTTGAGATAGAGGCTGAGGAAGGAGAAACTGAGGTTGAGCAACCAATACCAAACCCAGGCATGGATCCCATGGGCCAGTTCATGCAACTACTAAGACAGAACTTGGAACGTCAACCCAACCCACCCCCTCAAGGTAATAACAATGTTGTGGCAAACTCTTTCAGGGCTTTTAAGTCCCTTAAGCCCCCTGAGTTCCACGGATCAGCCGACCCAGTTGAGGCAAGGGCATGGTTAAAGGAAATGGAGAAATCCTTTGAGATTTTGAGTACCGATGAGGCACAGAAGACTGTATTTGCTACCTACCTTCTGAAAGGAGAGGCCAACTACTGGTGGGAGGCCAAAAAAACATGGAGACAGATGCTATCATAACCTGGGAGAGATTCAGTCAGTTGTTTCTGGGGAAGTATTTCCCGAGATTTATGGAAAACCAGATGGAGCTCAAGTTCCTGGAGCTAAAGTAGAATAACTTATCTGTAGCAGAGTACAAAGCGAAATTTACTGAGTTATCAAGGTTTGTGCCGGAGTTTGTGAGTACCGAGGAAAAGAAAGCTAGGAGGTTTCAGCAGGGACTGAAACCGTGGATTCAGAATAGGGTGGCAATCCTTGAGCTTACGGATTATGCCACTCTGGTGCAAAAGGCAACAATTGTAGAAGCCGGAAGTGAACAAATGCAGAAGGAAAGAGAGAAGAAGGGAATAAAGAGGAAAAGTATGAGCATGGGAGGAGGTTCCGCAGGAAGGAGCTTCCCAACTAGATTTAATCGAGGAGCAGTGTCCTTACCGGGAAAGAACACTAGGTTTAAGCGGCCAATGAGCGTGAATGTGAACCAGAGCGGCCAGAAGTCAAGAATGTCCTATTCCAACCAGTCTCGACCCCCATTGCCTGCCTGTAACACCTGTGGAAGGATGCACACTGGGGAGTGTAAAGGAAAGCCAGTAACCTGCTTTAAGTGCGGTCGGGAAGGTCACTATTCAACTAAGTGCCCTTCATCAACCCCTGTCGTCATTCCAACCACCACTTGTCATCAGTGTGGACGCCCGGGTCATTGGAAGAGGGAATGCCCAATGAACAAACCAGCAGCTTCAGGAGCCAGCAGGGCTGCCTCCAATAAGCCACCTACTGCGAGGACTTTCAACATGACAGTCCAGGATGCTATGAAAGACTCAGATGTGATAGCAGGTACCCTTTCTCTAAATTCAGTCAGTGCAAATGTTTTATTTGATTCGGGAGCAACTAAATCTTTTATATCAAAGGACCTTGCGCGTAAGTTAAGACTTAAGGCTGAACCCTTGATAGAACCCTTACAAGTAGAAATAGCCAATCATGAAATTATTCCTGTTAACCAGATTCACCCCGCCTGTGAGTTAGGCATAGGGGAGCAATCTTTTAGTGTTGATCTAATTCCTTTTAAATTAGGGGAGTTTGATATAATTTTGGGAATGGACTGGCTATCTAGCAATGATGCTCAGATAGACTGTAAGGGGAAGAAAGTTACGTTAAATATCCCAGGAAAGAAAGAAGTAATATTTAGAGGGAAGAGGCAGACATAAAAATTTTTGACTATGGCCCAGGCCAAAAGGATGCTACGAAAAGGAAACGAGGTTTACCTAGCCTATGTGGTAGACACACAAAAGGAGGTGCCCAACTTACAAGATATTCCAGTAGTCAACAAATTTGAAGATGTATTCCCACAAGACCTTCCGGGATTACCACCCGATAGAGTGATTGAATTTGCTATTGAGTTGGCCCCAGGGACGGCGCCAGTTTCAAAAGCACCTTACCGGTTAGCCCCGTTAGAAATGAAGGAATTAGCTACCCAATTGCAGGAACTCTTGGATAAGGGTATGATAAGACCCAGTGTGTCTCCGTGGGGAGCACCAGTTTTATTTGTTAAGAAGAAAGATGGGAGCATGAGGCTGTGCATCGACTATCGAGAGTTGAACAAGCTAACCAAAAAGAACAGGTACCCGTTACCTAGAATAGACGATCTGTTCGACCAGCTAAAGGATGCTGTATATTTTTCCAAGATTGACCTGAGAACTGGATATCACCAACTAAAGATTAAACCCGAAGATATTCCCAAGACAGCGTTTCGTACCAGGTTTGGGCATTATGAGTTCTTGGTAATGTCCTTTGGATTAACCAACGCCCCAGCGGCTTTCATGGACTTAATGAACAGAGTATTTAAGAAGTACTTGGACAAGTGTGTGATAGTTTTTATCGATGATATTTTAATCTACTCGAGGACCGAGTCAGAACATACAGAGCATTTGAGGATAGCTCTAGGGATACTCAGAGAGGAACAGTTGTTTGCCAAATTCTCAAAGTTTGAGTTCTGGCAGAAGGAAGTACAGTTTTTAGGACATGTGATCAATAAGGAAGGAGTATTGGTCGACCCCTCCAAGATAGAGGCGGTCTCGAATTGGGAAAGGCCAACCACACTCACAGAGGTAAGGAGTTTCATAGGATTGGCCGGCTACTATCGTAGATTTGTGCAGGACTTTGCGAAGATCGCAGGCCCTTTGATATGACTTACTCGTAAGACAGAGAAGTTTGAATGGACGGAGAAATGCGAGAACAGTTTTCAGGAATTAAAGAAAAGGTTGGTAACGGCCCCGGTGTTGGCATTTCCAGACGGAAAAGGAGATTTTGTGATATATAGTGACGCGTCGCACAAAGGATTAGGGTGTGTGCTTATGCAACACGGTAAAGTGATTGCGTATGCATCGAGACAACTGAAGGAATACGAGATTAGATATCCTACTCATGACCTTGAGCTCGCGGCAATAGTTTTTGCCTTAAAAATTTGGAGGCACTACTTATATAGAGAGAGGTGCGAGATTTTCACAGACCATAAGAGCCTCAAGTACATATTTACGCAGAAAGAGCTCAACATGCGCCAGAGGAGATGGTTAGAGCTAATCAAGGACTATGATTGTGAGATTCTCTATCACCCGGGGAAAGCCAATGTGGTGGCTGACGCCCTCAGTAGGAAGGAAAGGCTCAGAATGATAATGACTTTGGAGGAATTAATCAGGGATTTTGAAAGAATGGAAATAGAAGTAAAGGTAACCGGAACCGGAACTGAAAAGCTTTTTGAGATCTCAATGCAGCCAGAGTTATTGGAAAAGATCAGATTGTGCCAAGAGAAAATAATGAATGAAGGCAGAGAGTCAATGACTGGAGAGGAGATCCATACTGAGAAAGATGATAAAGGGATAATGAGGTAGTCCTACCGGATTTGGGTTCTGAACATTCAAGAGCTTAAAGATGAGATTTTGGATGAAAGCCATAGTTCAAGGTATTCCATTCACCCGGGAAGCACCAAGATGTATAGGGATTTGAAGGAGTATTATTGGTGGCCCAACATGAAGAGGGACGTAGCAGAATGGGTAAGCAAATGTTTGACTTGCCAAAGAGTAAAGGCAGAGCACCAGAGACCCAGTGGACTTTTACGACCCCTGGAGATTCCCGAGTAGAAATGGGAACAGATAGCGATGGATTTTGTTATAGGTTTGCCAAGGACGAAAGCCAATCATGACGCCATATGGGTAATTATAGACCGACTGACAAAGTCAGCTCACTTCATTCCTATCAATGAAAGATACACAGTCGATAGACTGGTGGACATTTACCTTAAGGAAATAGTGACGCGACATGGAGTCCCAGCGTCCATTGTCTCAGACCGAGACCCCATATTCAACTCCAGATTTTGGAGGAGCTTTTAAGAATGTGCTGGGACCAAGTTAAATATGAGTACCGCGTACCATCCCCAAATGGATGGGCAGAGTGAAAGGACCATCCGGACACTAGAGGATATGTTGAGAGTCTGTGCAATAGACTTTAAAGGAAGTTGGGATGATCACTTGCCGTTGATCGAGTTTTCTTATAACAATAGCTTTCATGCTAGCATCGGAATGCCGCCTTATGAGGCCCTGTACGGAAGAAGGTGTCGATCTCCCTTATACTGGGATGAAGTAGGGGAGCGGAAGATGTTCGGACCCGAAGTGGTCCAAAGGACCAAAGACATAGTGGATCTTATCAGAGGGCGGCTTGTAGCAGCCCAAGACAGACATAAGAAATATGCAGACCTAGCCCGAAAGGACAAGGAATATGAAGTAGGGGACTTAGTACTGCTGAAGGTATCCCCTTGGAAGGGGTTAATGAGATTTGGAAAGAAAGGAAAACTAAGCCCAAGATACATTGGACCTTTTGAGATATTAAGACGGATTGGAAAGTTAGCGTACGAGCTAGCCTTACCCCCTAACTTGCAACAGGTTCATAATGTGTTCCATGTGTCAATGCTAAGGAAGTATCATCGGGATGCCAGACACATAGTGGAGTACGAGCAGGTGGATATGCAACCAGATCTGACTTACGTGGAAAAGCCAGTAAGGATTATAGATAAGAAGGAGCAGGTGCTTCGGAACAAAGTGATCAAGCTAGTCAGAGTGCTATGGCAGAATCATAATATGGAAGAATTAACTTGGGAACTAGAGAGCGCAATGCTAGAAAAGTACCCCCATTTTTTCTATTTGATTCCGGGATGGAATCCTTTTAAGGAGGGGAGACTGTAATAACCCCCAAAATTTTGAAATTTTTGTAACCCTTATGAATAGTGTTTTTGTTGAATGAGAAAACTTTTTATGCCACACTATGTAGGGGTTCTGTTATGGATATTTTGAGATTTTATTAGACTCTATATGGTATATGAGTGTATGTAAAGATCGTCAGAATCCAATTCCGAACACTTTGATTTTTCCCGGAAATCCACTAGATACGGAAAGAATTGAGTATAAGGTAACAAAATAAAAAGGATTTAAATTCAAGGATTATAAGAGAGGATCATAAAAGGATTATAATATATTGAGAAAGGTTAAGGAAACCCAAGTAATAAGATCCCGGGTATGATCCCTCAAACGATAAATGAAAACGAAAGTTAAGCGAACCGTATAATAGATCAGCGGTCATTAGGCAAACAATTATGAAGTTAATCAAGGAGGTTAGGGATGATGAGGTCATCCAACCAATAAGGAGAGGGCAAGTAAGAGATGATGACACAATAAGGTGATGTAAGCATGACATAGGGAGGGAGGAGGTGTGGTTGGTTTATAACCACACAAAGACAAGGTTAATAAGGTAATTAACCAAAAATCCAAACAAAACTACATCCACCAAGCCAAAACAAATCATTTCATCAAAACAAAATTTTTATTTCTCTTCACCAAGAACCTTGCTCTCGGCCTTTTCTCCATTTCAAGAAGAAGATTTTCAAAGTTCAAGTTCCAAGCTTCCTTAATTGGTAAGTCAATTATCTAGTACTCCTTATGCATAAATATAGCTATCCCATGAGTTTAAGCTTCAAATTCCTTCACAATCTCTTCCAATAATTCAAGGAAGAAGATGGCGAGTATTAACTTTCAAAAAAATAACTTTAGTTTTCTTGAATTTTATGAAAGTTTAAGGTTATACAAGCAAGGATCAAGGTTCTTTAGGCATTCAAAGCTCTTGTGTTGTGTTAAGAAGCTTCAAGAAGGTATAAACTCCAAACCCTAGCTTTAGTTTTGAGTATTTAGGAATGGTTATGATTGATATAGTATATGTGAAGCATGAAGCTTGTTTGTTTAGAGTTTGGGTTGGAGTGGTAGTGAAATGAATGTTGAATCTTGTTGATTTGTTAAAGGAATTAAGTATAGTTTAAATTCATGATGAGAATAACATAAATTGGAAGAACTTGAGGTGTTGGGACTGTTGTAGTGTGTTTTGGATTGATGTTGGTTGTATGAATGAATTGGGATTGATTGGTGGTTGAATTGGAATGGTATAAAATTGGGAAATTGCGTAAACATAGCCGTCGTAATGTCCGATTTACTTTAGACTGCTTTTGTTCATAACATTAGCGCCCGAGAACTCCCTGCTAGGTTTTTATCATTGCCATTTTTAGATAGTTCATATTACGAGCTTCGTTTTGATATGTGGTTCGTTTGATTCCGATGTACGGTTTAGGAGAAACGGCCGTTTTAAGTAACGACGTTTCGCGAACGAAACATTACCCCTCGCCTTACTTTGAAACATAGGTTAAAGACCTAAAAGGGTTAATTAGTGTATGAAACAATTATTTTAAGTGTGTTAGGCAGTTGGTAAGACACTCGCGAAAGAATCGCCTTAAAACTCGTAATGGTTAATTTATTAAAAATGGTGGAGCCGAGGGTACACGAGCGACTTAAGAGAATCATTAAGCGCAAAGCGAGCGTTAGAGTCTAAATTGGTTAAAGTATAGATTTACAAGTGACTTTGGTTTAATTCCAACTTATATGTTGTTTATAGGTTACCAGACTCGTCCCAAGCCATTAATACCCCCTAGTCGCTCAGGCAAGTTTTCTACCCGTTATACTGTTGTGGTGATGTATATATGTATATGCATTATCTTGTGATAGATGCATGTTGGTTAATTAGCAAATTTTGCGATATATTGAAGCATGCTTAGATAGTATATATATGCATGTCTGTTTCGTAATCTGGTTATCTATCTGTTGATTTCAATGCTTATAAGTTGCATAATACCTATGCTAGAGATAAGCAGTAGTTGCGTATACCCTTAGGATATGGGACCCAAAGGTGAACATTTTCTAAAACCGGGAGTCGATGTTCCCAAGTATATTATATATATATTTATATATATATATTGATATAGTTTCAAAACTATTAATCGAATAAGCTCTATTCGATAGCTTTATTTTATTTAATGAATATTATTCTGAATATTCATTCGAGGACTTATGACTCCGTTTATTTTTTTTAATGAATATTATTTTGAATATTCATTGAGGACTTATGACTCCGCTTATTTATTAAATAATATTCTTTATTTTATTAAAGAATAATGTTTCGATAATCAAACTTATTTTCGATTATTCAAATAAAGATAGTACTTTCGTATAAGTATATCTTTGGTTATTTAATATCCATTTCAAGTATAAGTTTTACAACTTCTACCTCAATTATTTGTATAAAGATTATTCTTTATGGGAATATTATTTAAATAACAATATTCAGATATTTTCTAATATATTGGGACTAATTTACTTTATTAAACCAGCATTACTCCAAACACTCTTTAAAGTGTTTTCGAGTCTTTAAAATGATTTTTAAAAGTTAGAGCGGATCCCAAAACTCATTTTTATATATTTAAGATCTTCCTTTTTAAAGGGGATTTAAATACTCGCTCAAAACCTGGGGGATCCGGCTCTGTGGTGTATTTTATATTCGCAACAAGGTTGCTGTTTTGATAAATTAATTGATTACTTACCCAACGTTCGGGAAGTAAGTCCATCTATCGAGTCGACATAAGCAACATGGGCTCAGTGGGCGTCCATGATAGTGTAAGTGGCTCAGTGGGAGTCCATCAAATGCGTAAGTGGCTGAGTGGCAGTCCAGCATAAGGTCCTATTGCGACCAGGGTGATGACCAGTGGGGAATTCATCCATCTACTAGTAGAAAAGGTTACTTATTGGTATCTTTGCCTGATTAGCAAGATATCGGGTTTATGCCACAATTCTTTTTCCTTCCAAAAATTTATTGGATGTTACAAACTCTGTCCATACTTTTCATGACAGAGGTTTTTAGGAAATGTATAAAGAAGATGTATATGTGGATATATATCGGAACTTAATGAAGTATATCATAACTTCATTTCCTTCAATAATACTTCAAAGATTTAATCTATTCAAATCTTGTCTTGTAGTTTCATCTATGTGATGAACTGTTGAAAACTGATTATAATTTGAACAGTAGTAGTTCAAGTGGTTTTTTAAAATGATATAAGTATAGTGAAGTATTTGGTAACTTCATCTTTCTTTAAGCTTATATCCAGTAAGCAATTATCTTACACTTGATAAAGGTTTTCAGTAAGTTATCTATTTAGATACTTGCATTATTGATTGCACTATATATTATCTTGCGAGTTGTAATGCTCACTCTTGCTTCATTTCTTCATCACACAACAACAGTTAGGAAAGATGGCCAGGCTCAAGCAGACCCAGCGCAAGAGCGTGGGAAGCGCCCCGCGCCTTCCCGTTGAGATCGTAGCTGCTATAGTTGCAGAGGTAGATCTATCTGTAGATCAGACATTCTACTTTTGAGAATCAATTATGTATAATTATAACGTGTGGCAGATAATGCCAATTAACTGTAAACTTATCAAGTAATCATTTTGGGTTGTAATAACTTTTAATTGTGGATTCAAGGACTTGTACTTATTTCAATTTCATCTCTGAGACTATGACGTGTTGTGGTGTGTGTTAGTGTGGGGTCACAACATGAGGTTATTTATTATTAATTAAGTTAAGTGATAATTGTGGAAAGAAAGACCGTGATGACCCGGATCCCTGACCCCGGATCTGGGGGTGTTACAGAAATCATCATAAATCACATAAGGCATGTCAACAATCATCCTGATTTCAAAGTAAGAAGAATCAGAAGTGACAATGGAATTGAGTTCAAGAATTCTGTGATGAGATTATTTTGTGAAGAGAATGGGATCATGCATGAGTTTTCTGCAGCCAGAACTCCACAACAAAATGGAGTGGTGGAGAGAAAGAACAGGTCTCTTATTGAAGCTGCAAGAACAATGCTGGAAGAATCAATGTTACCAACATATTTTTGGGCTGAAGCTGTAAATACTGCATGCTACACTCAAAATATTTCTTTGGTCAATCAAGCCAAATGCATGACTCCCTACCAGTTGTTCAAGAACATGAAGCCAACATTAAACTTTCTACATGTCTTTGGCTGTAAGTGCTATATCTTAAGGAATCAAACTGATCAATATGGAAAGTTTGATGCCAAAGCAGATGAAGGAATTTTTGTTGGATATGCTATTGGAAAAAACATATAGATTCTACAATCTAAGAACCAACATTGTTATGGAATCTGTACATGTTGTGTTTGATGATAAAAAAGATTGAAGGACTGCAAGATGGAGATTTCCATGAAAGCCTTGAATTTGATAATGTTGAGATGGTTTGTGATGACAGTGATGATGAAAGTGATCAAGAAATAATGGCTAAGAATAATGCATAAAAGACTATCTCCAATGATGCTCAAAATTCAGCATCTGTCGAGTTGCATAATGCATCATCCGTCGATAGACAATCAACTTCATCCGTAGAGATACAGAGTGCATCATCCGTCGGAACAATGAGAGAAGCTGAGAGTCAAAATAGATCACTTACAGAAAGAACTCCTTCTTCAAATTAAAGATTCACAAACTCAGAGGGAGTTTCTTCTAATCAAAACTCAGTCACACATCAAGACAATGATGAGGCCTCTTCATCTAGAGCTAATTTACCTCAACAGAGAAAATGGACTAGAGATCACCCTTTTGAGCTCATTATTGGTGATGCATCTTCTAGAATTCAAACAAGAAAAGAAACTCAGGAAGAATGTCTATATAGCAGCTTTCTTTCAAAGGAAGAACCGAAGAAGGTAGAAGAAGCTCTGTTGGATCCTGATTAGGTTCTAGCTATGCAAGAAGAGCTAAACCAATTTGAAAGGAACAAGGTATGAAAGCTGGTACCCAAGCCTAAAGGAAAGAATCCAATTGACACCAAGTGGGTATTCAGAAACAAGATGGATGAAAATGGCATAGTTGTCAGGAACAAAGCTAGATTGGTTGCTAAGGGCTACTGCTAACAAGAAGGAATATATTTTGATGAAATTTTTCTCCTGTTGCAAGACTTGAAGCCATTAGAATTTTCTTAGCCTATACAGCCCATGCCAATTTCAAAGTCTATCAAATGGATGTCAAAAGTGCCTTTCTGAATGGAGATTTGGAGGAGGAAGTCTATGTTAGTCAGCCTTCTGGTTTTGAAGATCTAAATTTTTGAGAATATGCCTACTATTTATTGAAAGCACTACCTAGAGTCTAGTATGATACTTTGTCAAAGTTTCTCGTAGAAAATCACTTCACAAGAGGTACTGTTGACAAAATTTTATTCTTTAGAAATGTAAATGGCTCTAGTATATTAGTTCAAATTTATGTAGATGATATTATATTTGGCTCTACAGATGAAAAAGTTTGCAAAAAGTTTGCCAAATTGATGCAAAGTAAGTATGAAATGAGCATGATGGGAGAACTAACTTACTTTCTTAGTTTACAAGTTAAGCAAGTTATTGATGGAATATTCATTAGTCAAACTAAATATATTTATGATCTTTTAAAGAAGTTTGATCTAATGGATTGTACATCTGCAAAAACATCCAGAGCCACTGCAACTAAACTTGAATTAAACATTACTGAAAAGTCTGTGGATATTTCAAGCTATAGAGGCACGGTTGGCTCACTTTTGTACTTAACAGCTAGTAGGCCATATATAATGTTTGCTACTTGTCTTTGTGCTATATTTCAGGCTGATCCTAGAGAATCTCATTTAGTAGCTATTAAGAGAATTTTCAGATATCTCAAGGGCACACCAAAACTTGGCATTTGTTACCCTAGAGATTCTGGTTTTGATCTAACTGGTTATTCAGATGCTGATTATGCAGGTTGTAAAATTGATAGAAAAAGTATAACAGGAACCTGTCAATTTCTAGGAAACAAGCTAGTATCCTGCTTCAGTAAAAAGTAAAATTTAGCTTCTACTTCTATAGTTGAAGCTGAGTATATTGCTGCTGGTAGTTGCTGTGCATAGATTCTATGGATGAAAAACCAACTGTTGGACTATGGTCTGCACGTGGATAAAATTCCTATTTTCTGTGATAGCACAAGTACAATTGCCATCCCTAAAAATCCAGTACAACATTCAAGAACAAAGCACATAGACATCAAGTACCACTTTATTAGGGAACATGTGATGATTGGTACTGTGGAACTTTATTTTATTCCAAGTGAGAAGCAGCTTGCAGATATCTTTAACAAGCCACTTGATGAATCCACCTTTACTAGGTTAGAAGTGAGTTAGGTATGCTTAATTATTCTTAAAATTGATTCTGATAATTTTGTAAGCTGAAATGCAGCCAAAAATTTAATTAATTTTTCCATTTTAGATGAAATTTTGGCTAAGTCAAAATTTACATCTCGCCGGATGTCCATTATCCATCGAGTTTGATCATCCGTCGAAATAGAAGAGCTTAGTAAAAATCAATTACTTTTCTGGATTATTTTATACCCGACGGATAATTGTTTTATTCTCATCCATCCAATTGTCTACATCTTAGCCGTTTAAAGTATTGAACATTATCCATCGGATATACTTACAGTGTGTAAGTATATCACGAATATCATGACGGATAATTGACATAATTTTGACAGTTTATTTTATTTTAAGTGGATATTTTGGGCAATTCTCATTAGGTCTTTAATTTTTATCTTTAATTTTTATCCCATTTTATTTGAGAGTACATAAAAGCCTAACTTCAATTTATTTTTGCTTTTATCTCTCCCTACTGCAATTAACTGTTCTCTTCTCTCTCAAAGCAAAACCCTTTCTTTCTGCAATTTCCTTGCTTTAATAATGGCACCATTAGTAAAAATCATGTCTCAGTCAGGATTCATATATGAGAAGAACAACTTTGTGGCTCTAGTGAACAAAGAGATTCCAGCATCTGAGGATTATCACAAAATGATGGATTTTGTGAAGGGATGCAAGCTTAGCTATGCCATGCTGGAATCCCCTACTATCTGCTGTGAAGTTGTGGAAGAGATGTGGACCACTGCTGTATATCAGTCTAATGACAAAACCATCACTCTCTCCATTAAAGGTAAAGAACATTGCATTAACAGTGATATTATCAAATCATGCTTTAAAATTCCTGATAACACTACTAGTAAGCCACACACAGATGCTGACATAGTTAATTTGCTTAATTCTATAGGCTATGCACTTCCTACCACTAAGTTAAGTGAGATTAGGAGACTAGGTCTTAAAAAAGAGTGGAGTTATCTGTGTGATGTAGTTACCAAGGTGTTTTCTGGTAAAATAAGTAACTTTGATTCTGTCAATACTACAATGCTTAACATGCTTTACATGATTCTTACTGATAAGTACTACAATTTCAGTGATGCCATTATGTTTGAGTTAGGATACAAGTTAGGGGAAATCAAAAAGAGATCTAAAAATGTTTATTATGCTAGATTCTTCATGATTATTGCTAACCATATTTGTGAGAATCTTGTAATTGAGAACCCAACCAATAAACTGAATTGTTGGGTTCAAGAAAGAAGAGTGATTGCAGATTTGAACAGGGATGATCACCATAAAGAGGTGCCCCTTGTCTATTTACCTATCATGGAATTGCCTCAGGTAAGTGAGGTAAACATCTCTGTCTGTACCACTACTTCTCAACCACCTATTTCTTTGCCTTCAACTATGGCAATGGCATCTGTGAATGTGACCAAATAGATGCCTACCCAAGCCACTAAACCAAAGATCTCTTAATCCAAATCAAAGAAAGCCCCCTCTGGTCTCTCTCAAAAGAAACCAGCTGCAAAATCCACTACACAATAAGAGGGGAGTGTGAAGGAGAGTGAGACAGGTGAGGGACAGGGTGAACATCAAATAAACCCTAAGAATAAGTTTGGAGAGATGAGTGAATCCCAGCCTAACCACACTTCAGTTTCCCAACAAACTATTATGATTAATAAGGACAATAACTCATTGCTAGTTGCATCCTCCCAAAAGGATGTAACTATTGAACAAAGCTCTCAGCCAATAGCACAGGCCAAGAGGGTAAGGGACACAAGCTCACCCCAAACTTATGCCAAAAAGAAGAAATCTAAACATATTGGGGATACACAGGGTGCACACATAGTGCCTACTATAGTCAAAGACTCAGTACATGCACCTTCTCAAATTCAGCTTGATGTGGCTCCAACAAATGTGGAGTCACAGCCAAATTCTTTAATCATAGAAGCACCATATACACCAAACTCTCCCACCAATTTTCTGGATGTGGATATGATCAATACATCAATCCCTGATTCTTCTTCTTTAACTCTGTTGGAGAAGCCAAAATTCAGTGCAAGTGAGCATCATCATTTAGATGATTTGCTGGCTCACTTACCAATTCTTTCAGGAACTGTTGAGACTTCTGTGCCTAAATTATCATTAATTTGCATAGAGTCTACAATAGTTTCCACTCCAAACTCTATCATTTCCTCTATTCAGGTGGATATTGTTCATCCGTCGGTTAGTGATTGTATCCCGATGGATGTGCCTAACAGCAGTCATCCGTCGGCTATCCTAACTACTACCCCGATGAATGTTCATCATCCGTCGGTACTCACTACAGAAACTGAATTCTCAATAATTATTACAAGTGTATATGAGTTATTAGCTGTACAATCACTCCTAGGTTTGAGGGAAGGGAGTGAACAGAGTGAGAGGCTGAGTTGCTCTCAGAAAAAAGGAGAGAAAAAGAGAGAAACTATGTAGGCTATTTCTTTCAGCCTGGCAAAAGTGAGTGAGAGGAGTTCCAACTTAGTAGGTGAAGGTGAGGGTGGTGAGCCAAGGGGAGCCCTTGATGCAAAAACAAAGAGAAATTGAGAGAAAAGCAGGTACAACAGAATGGGAAGAGCATATTGTAAGTGAGTTAATGGATGTCAATGAGGTTGAAAAGAAACAACTAATTCAGCAAGAATATCAAGCTGTCCTAGATTATGTTTCTTATGAAGCTGAGGCATTTACTCACTCTATTTCAGCTTATCAAGTTCTAGCTGAACATGACAATGTGGCTGCAGAAAGAATGCTAAATCTGGTGCATACAACAGCCTCCATGCAAAGAGCCAAAGATGCCATCTCAGCTATGCCTCCCACAGCTAGTGATGATGTTGATTATGGCACTGGTGGTTCTGAAGACTTCTTTGGAGATGAAGATGATAATGAAGAAGAGCTAATAGACATAGGGGGAGAAGCAGGCGATAGCTCAAGATCAAACATTCCATCTTGGGTGTTTTCTAAGGAATGTGATGAGCAATACTTCAAGACTACTCTCTTTCATATCATTCAACAAAATCAGACAGCTCTTCAAGCCACAACCAATGTCAACACCAAGAATCTTCTTCAAGCACATCTCAATTCTCTTCAACTACACCAAATTCAATCTCTCCAACATAATCTGGATGTCACTGCAATTAAGACAGATATTGATCAAGTCAAGAAAGATGTTTATGAGAGATTGGATGCTAAATTTCCAAACACAACCATGCTTGACATCAACAGACAATTGAGTAAAACTCTAATCTTGCCAGCAAAATGGACTCCTTGGATACAAGACTCAAGACTCTAGAATCTTCCATTATTGCAATTCATTTACATCAAGTTCAACAAACTCAGTTACTTCAAAAGCTAGTGGCTGCACAGACTTCTACCTCAACTCAACTTGATGCTAACAAAAAGGGGGAGAAAGATTCACTTGTCCCAGTTAGTCAAGAGGAGCCAATCAGTGAGGGGGAGAATGTTCTTAGTATCCAAGTCAATCAAGTAATTGTTCCAGAAATTACATTTCCTAAGCCACCAGTATTGGATAGCATTAATCTGATCCAAATAGCAGCTGCTAAGTTGGATTCAAAGTCAAATTTCACAAAGCTTGATGTTGCAGCAGCTGAAAAGGAATTAGATGATAAATAGAAAAGGATTGATGAAGCAATTCAGAAGAAATTTGGTTCTATTGAGAAACCTGACAAGATCTTTCATCACATCTCTTAAGTCAAGCAAATTTATGTGAATGAATTGAGTCTAGGTAACTTGGAAAAGGGCCAACCTTCATGCATAAAGTCTCCAAAAGCCAATATGGTTTTGAAGCCCAAAAGAAACTATCCAAAGTCATCTGACAGGAACCCACTGGATCTTATGTTTGAGACTCCAAGGCCAGATGAAAAGAAGCTGTTGGCAAGGTCCATTGCATTCTTCAAAGATCCAACTAACTCTGTACAAAAGAAAAGAATTTCCAAAATCTACAGGAATGGGAAAGAAATCTGTGTGGTGGCTGGCAACCTTCAGTTTACAGAAGCTAAAAAGGAAGAAAAACAAAGAATCAAGCAAGAAAAGAAGCAAGCTGCTTTAGAGGCCAAAAAGCTCAAACACAAGAAAGAGCAAGCTGCTATAGTAGCCAAGCTTCAAGCTGTGAAAACTGCAACTGAGATTTCTAAGAAACCACCTGTAGTAGCTGAAGATCAGGATCAAAAAATGCACAAGGAACCTAAAAAAAAGGAAGTTCAGATACAAGCTCCATTCCAAAAGAAAACTAGACTTCAGTGATGAAGAAATGGAACATTACATTCCCAAATAGTCTACAACTTTAACTCTGACATTCAAGCCCTCAGTGGTACACGAGGAATTTAAGGTGGATCCCACAAAGAATTTTCATGGTGAGCCTATAGTTCCCAAGGATGAGCCAATACACTGGGAAAGTTTGCCTATTCCTAAACTTAACCTTCCAATATTCAACAAGCTAAATAAGACAAAGATAAGAGCAATCAAGAAGGTCAAGCCTGTGAAACTCAAAACCAAGACCTTAACCAATGCTAAACCAATTGTCAACAAGGGTGATCTTCTATAAATCTGTGATATTAAGGAATTATCAGATATCAATCTCTACATGGATGAGCTAGAAGAAGTGAGAGAAATTGATGCTCACAGGAATCTCCCTGAAAGATTGGTGTTCAAGTACAAATGTGGGAAAGAGTTTACATGGCCCCTTCACAGAATTCTTCAAGAAAGCTATTCTATTCCGATAAAGATCTTCTCATCCTTCAAAAAGAATTTTGGATTCAATGTGACAGCCAAGAAAATGGTTCTAAAGAAGATAGAAGAACTCAAGAGTAAAAAAGCCTCAAATGCACTCCCAAGGACTCTATGAATTCCCTTCACAGGAAATAGAGTGCACTTGAGGCCTTACTGGCTGATGGAATTCAAGGATGAAAAGAATGTTAGAAGATTCTTCAAATTGGATGACCAATTGAGCATCTCAAGCAATGAGACTCTTTTGGAAATGCAAGAAAAACTGGATTTATCAAATACTGAAGAACTTGAATTTCACAGACAACTCCAAAGTCAAATAGAAGAAAACAACAGGAAGCTTGGGAAGAAATCAAGACCATCAAGGAAATAGAAATGATCTGCTCAGACTAGAGGAGCACCTTGAAAATGATTGTGAGAACTCTTTGCACACTTTACTTTATTTAATTTTCAAATAAAGAGTAGAACTTATTAGTTTTATCTACTATATTTCAATCTGTACATTTAGGGTGTTTTGTTATCATCAAGTTTCTCTTAATTTATGGCTACAATTCCAGTAGACATAAATTGGGGAGATTGTTAGGAATATGTTGTGAACTTGATGATAAGTTAAACAAAACACCTTAGTAGATTTAACTTCGTGATTTTATAGCTCTCGATGGATGATCTAATATAGTCCCGATGGATGAAGTTTATAGTCCCAACGGATGACAATTTAACATCCATCGAGAGTGTAGCTTATGTAACAATACGTATTGTAGCACATTTCTACAAACAATAATGTTTTAGTTGAGTAGATGTTGTAGGATTCCTTAAGTCATGTTGACTGCTAGATTGATATACAGAATAGGTTGGCTAATTGTAAATATAAGATGTCTTGTAATTTTGTATAAGTGAAATGGAGTCAAGTGACAGAAAGACTCCCGATGGATGATCTACAAAGTAACCTGACGAATAATCAACAAGGCTCCAGATAGATGATCAACATAATCCTGACGGATGATAATATTTAAAAATAGCAGTTG
The DNA here is from genome assembly GCF_009905375.1 of Apium graveolens. NCBI lineage: Eukaryota > Viridiplantae > Streptophyta > Magnoliopsida > Apiales > Apiaceae > Apium > Apium graveolens. The sequence goes on along the minus strand of NC_133653.1, from coordinate 84,255,408 downwards.
ATAGTGACAACACAGTCACATGCGTCGGGTGTTTGCAAATGGAATATGGCAGCCTAATTGCAGGACTTTTAGAACAAAGAAGCATTACCATTTCCATTCTAATATGAAGATATTCAAAGATGCTGGATAGAGTAATGTAGCAGTATGAAGTTAGACTAGATATAATTTTATTTTATTGTCTTGTCTTACTATCATGTAACTTGGTGATATATAAACCAAGAGCAGCAAGTAGAACAACAACTGAGTGAGCATTATTTTCAGAGAGATAGATAAAGCTGTATCTGTTAAGAATTTCTCTGTAAGTTTGTAAGTTCTCTTGTAAGCAGCTGTGTGCTATTCAAGCATCACAAAGTTCTCGTACTAATATATATCTCTGGTGGATAAGTTCAAATCCACCATAAAGTTTTAAAGTTTTGTATTTTATTACATTGTGTTTTGATTTCAATTCAAGTTTCATTCCGCACTTCTTGCAAAATCAAACACTGTTATATATATATTAAGTAAGAACAGTCTTAAAATTCAAAAAGGAGCCAGAATTACATTCAACCCCCCTTCTGTAATTCTTGTTGCATTTCTTGGGAATAAAAAATTCCAACTTTACTTGTACTCATCTAACAATTTTACTTTTCAAACACTTTCCTTCTTTTTCTATGCCTTGCTTCTATTAATCAATCACTTGCCTTCTCCTTCTACGCTTCAGTTCTATTTACGGATCACTGGCTTTCTTTTTCTATGCCTCGCTTACTCTGCTAGGCGTTACAAGTATCTTTCAATATTTAATCTCATATTATTCTAATCGTCACATAGACGTTAAAAGCTTCTATCTACCCTTCGTTTTACCCTAATCTGATTTGCCGATTGAAAGTTATGACCAAAACAGTCAAACAATAACCACATAGGCATATAACACATCAATCAGATAGCAGTAACAGATAGCACCCAAGATATTCAATCAAAATAATTTTTCAAAGAAGATTCAAGGTTAAAATGATCTTCTAGGTATTTATATGAATTTTTGAACATTTTTCGGAATTAAAACGGGTCTCCGAATCATTTTATAATTAAATAACAGGATTCGAACACCCGAATCTGACATTAAAAATATTTAATAATAATTATCGAGCCTTGAAAATGATTTTAAATAATATTTTAAAGCTCAAAATTATTTTTCAGAATTTTTAAATTAAAATAAATAATTAAATCCAAATTAAAAATCAATTAAAATTAATTAATAACTAATTAAATTAATTAATCAATTAATATTTAAATTAATTTACTAATTAAATAATTAACTATCAACTAAAATTAATTAATTAATTAAGATTTATTTTAGAATTATAAATAAATTTTTAGAATTAAATTTAGATTTTTAGAAATTAAAAATGAATTTTTAGAAATAAAACAGAATTTTAAAATAAATTTTTAAATAAAAGAATGCAGAAACAAATTTCAGATTTTGCAAATGGGCTTGAGAGGATCAAAACCGGGTTTTGTTTTAAACAAAACGGGTCGGGAACGGGTCAAACCGGGTTGCCAAAAATAACCCAGACCCACCAGAACAATTCCAGATTCCGGTGGCGTCGGGAGTTCCGGCGAACATCCGGTTGGCCCCAAATCAAAGCCAAACAATGAGGTTCTTGTGTTCTTTGCATCCCAATTCAGTCCAGGAGTACAGAATCATCAATCAAATTCATAAACTATACGCATAACTCGTACTCCGGCGAAAATAATAAGAAATCCGTCGAAACTCGACCAAAATCCGGCGAGTTCAATTACAGATTATCCAGGAATCGTCTGTTGCATTTATAAGAAATTAACCTTGATTTATGCACCGAAATTGATGGTTGATTCAGAAAGATCTTTTCGAGAGCTTCGATTTGATATATGGCACGCTCGAATCGGAGTTCGATAACACCTTCCTTTGTGCGTTTGATTTTCAAGAACGTATCGATTAATTAGGGTTTTCTATGTAAATTCTATATTTTTACTGACTGATTCTGATTATACGAATAAAATGAAATAAGAAAAGGGCTATTTATATTTATGGAATATTGGTTCGTGTTGGATCGTATTGGATCGATAAATTAGTTACTTAGCCGTTAAGTAACTGCAAAAATGATCCGATTTGATACCCGTATTGGATAATTATCCAAATCGGGCTTCTTATAAAACACTTTATATGAAAATAACGTAATATTATCCTGTATTTCGAGAATACGGGTTTTGTTGCTTTATCGAAATGATTATCGTATCTAAAATTTTGTGCCGGGCCGCGCACGGGTCAAACCGTAATCCGAATTGAAAAAGTCAAAACACAGAAAATGTCCGAAATTATCAGATTAGGTTAAGAAAGAGTTTTCCGAAGAGTTTCGGGTTGTAAAGCACAAAAACGGTTAAAGTTGGATGATTCCCGACTTTATAAAATACTTTTGTAATTATTTAGAAAATAATTAATAAATTCATAAATCAATATAAAATTATATAACACTCCATAAATTACCAGAAAAATACCTTAATTCTCTATATTTTATTCTGGACATAATAAAATTAACATACTTATACTTTACCACATATAAGCATTCACATATCCACACCAATCATCATATAATTCACCAAAAATCACATAATAGTCACATAATATTTATTTATCAATAAAAATACTTACACGCTATGTCCCGGATATTACACCGTGGATCAACATTTGTTTCTTTTGGACTCTGAGCACCTGCAAGAGAAAGAAATGAACCAATTAGATCTCTATATTCTTTTAAAGTAGTCTCATTACTTCTCACTGCACTCATATCATGACTTTTAAGAGTCAGAGTTTCCTCACAAGGATATACTAAATCCTGACTCTCATCTACCTCTCCTTTTGCCTGGTAAGGATCATGTCTCTCTTTATTTCTATTTTTCTCTAAATCTTTTCCCTCAATCTCACATGAAAGGTTCAAAAAATGTTTTCCTACAGAAATAAGAGGGGGCTGAGAAGATATGTCTATGGTCACGTGAATAGGAGTACCCTCTTTTAAAGGACTAGACATGATCATACAATCAGAATTTAAATGAACAGTAAATGCTAACAAAATACTATTAGTATTTAATTTAAATGCTGATAAAGTAGAGTCGGTATTTATACCTTGTGTGATTGAAAGATCGACGTCTTCTAGATGTAGTGCATCCAATGGAAAAACTGAAAAAAATTCACCTGATTTTGGAGTAGGATGCACTCTTCGTTCTTTATCTAGAGCTAAGATAGTTGTATCTGGAGTTAAGCCTGCACTACCACTTTGAGGTAGTGGTTCTTGTGTGACTGGAGATAGTGGAGCTGCTAGATCACTGTGAGATCTAGGTTCTTGTGTACCCCCTCTCCTCATCATCAAAATCAACCTCGTGTGCTTGTCCAGGATGCACACCATCATTGTTCTTCTTAGAATGAGACTCAATGGATTTGCATAATGCTTTGACCTTGGAGACCTCATCTGTAATTTTAGATGTGGCTGCATCAAGCCATTCTTGGATAGATTTGGTGGCAACAAGATCAGCATATACCATGTCCGCTACACCACTTTGAGGTGTAGGTTCTTGTGGGACTGGATCAGCGGTAGCTTCTGCATCCCTTTTGAGTTGCAGGTTCTTGTGTGCTTGATACATAGACGTGACCTTGTTTATTCAGTCTTTTTGTTATCCTTTCCACCTACTCATGAGTAACCTCCCTTACTTTTCTCTTGAGATTGACAAAGGAATCAGAGATAGTGACATGAGCATCAATGTTTGTGTCATCCTTATGACTAATTGGCTTAGGTGAAGTGACTGAATCCCGTCCTTCCTTGGCTATTTCCTCTTTCATCTTTATTGCTTGCTTAGCAAGATAAGTTTTGACCAACTTCGTTTTCCTTGGTCTAGGGCTTGAAGTATCAACATTTACATTAATAGTATGTGTTGTACCCTGTGCAGTTGGTAAAACAACTGAAGTTTGAGCATAATCAGTATTTATTTTATGAAACTTTAATGACAAGAGAGCAGTGTCCTCATCATTAAATTCTGACTCAACTAGCACAATCTTTTTCTTAACAAATTCTGAATGTTTAGAAGAATGAGAAGCTTTTGCTGTAGATCCACCATGTACTACATCAGTTTTTGAGGATGGTGGTTTCTAAGAATCCCTAAGTCTTGATTCTTGAGGAGTATCAGACTTCACTAACTTCTTTTTTTTTACAACATATGCCTTTTGGGAGACTCCTGAGGTGGATTGTGTTTGTAGTTGTGTTTGAGTGACGAGGCTAGGGTTAGTTATAAGGAGGTTCTTTCTGTGAGTGATGTTAATTACTCTCTTAGACATCGGTTTTTTAGATAAAGACACCATTTATGCAAATCAGGATGTTGTAAATAAGTACTTTTGACATCGGTTATTTTCTGGACTAATTTAAACAATAATATTAGACATAGGTTTTGTAGGCATGTATTTTTGATCAATTTTGAACTATTCTTAAAGATGTAATTTAACATCAGTTTTCTTCAATTGAGCTGATGTCAAACCCCTATGGGACGTCAGTTATTTATATATTTTGAATCTGTTGTTAGGTTTTGATTGGTATATGAACCATATGCTTGCAACACTAGAAACCAAAATAAACCAAAACAATATCACAATCAAAAGCAAAAGCCAATTCTATTTTGATTACCAAACATCTAATAGCCACTAGTTTTTGAACATCCAAACATATGATACATTACCACTAGTTTACATCCAAACATTCAAAAAAATATAAACATCTACATTACGACCTTAATTACACAAACACAAAAGGATGCACCCAATGTTCCCCACTGGTGAGAGTAGAATCCAAATTTGTGTCAGAATTGTTTACAGAGCTTTCTTTGCAATCTATACTTGAACTCCAATTCAGCTGTCATTTTACTATAGTGTAACCAGCTTTCTCAATGGCCGTCTTAAGTAACTCAAGACCCTCCTTGTTTTTCTGAAAGTTTAAAAAGCAATATGGAGTGTTTAGATTATTAAAATCATTACTTGTACAGAAATAAGTATTAACTATCAGTCAAAGTTTATTTATTCTTAACCTGAATGTTAGGAGCAAAGCCACCCTCGTCACCAACATTAGTGGCATCCTAACAAAATAATGGCCAAAATAAACAAAATATTATGTCCTAACAAATATACATACTAACTTAAAATGAACAAAATATTGTGTCCTAACAAATAGATATACTAACTTAAAACATGTAACAAATAGACATACTAACTTAAGTTTAACCAAGTGCAAGACCGAAGACTTTCATAATATCAGGCAAGGACATAATTCTAACGCCAACAATTGTGGTGGATAAATTAAAAACTTCCCCGGAATAGGAAGCCAAAAATTGTCACAACTGCACAACATGACCAAATACAAAAATCAAGAAAGCCAAAAACTCCAGACCTCCGCAAGACCACCTGCCAACAAACTACAGCTCTCTTTCTAAAACAAAACAGAAGACCAAAGACATCTTGACGTACCAGAATGGGTTGATCCCTTGGTGATAGAGCTAATACTTGAGTGTTGGAATCCGTAAGTTTTTAACTTGCTTCATGTTATGGTCTTCCAGTGTTAGATAATGATGTTCTGTTTCAATTACTGATATATCCTGGAAATAAAGTTTCCATATAAATTATTTTAAACATCAATCTTTGTATATTGTTATGATAAACTTATTTCTTTTACAGTGATGCGCAATTTTGACCTTCATTTGGATAGATTATTGCCCATCTTAGATGTCTTCAACATCTGGTGGTTGCTGAGAAAAGAAAGATCAGTAAAATCAGCAATAGAAATGAGATGAGGAATGTTGTTATATGATATAACATTGCAGCTTTCTGGGCTCAAAAATTGAACCAAAAGAACTTTAGGAGTAGAAGCCGTGTAGATGAGATGTGTCATCCTTTAGATCAGTTGCTGTGCAAGAATGCTGAGGGAGGACTTTTGCTGTAAATTAGCCATTGTAATATTTATGTAATAAATGTCACACAAGATGTCCAAAATAGAAAAAAGAGAGCTAAAAATCAAAATAAATAGTAAACTAAAACAACAGGAAAAAGAAAAAAGAAAAAAAAATAACTTAGTGTCTTAACTATCATAACACCATTTAGGAATCAATTTGATTAGGTTGTTCTCAATAATATCTAATAATGCACTTTAGATCTAGTTTAAATGCAGCGCAAGAGGAAATGACACAAATACATCTCAGGCCATTTATGTGCGTTCTGTATGTTTTATACATTTTGACAAATTATTTTTCTTCTTTGGTAAAAAAGAATAAATCAATACCTTCAGGAAGCAGACCATCAAAGATACTTCCATACTCACAAGCTTCAAGGTAAAATACCTATAGATACACAACATTATGCATAAAAATAACATCACAATATCTATATAAAATTGGTAAACACAACAACATAATGGTTTACCAAGCTTTTATATGTTCCAGAAGCATGTTTCTTTTTTAATACATCAACCAGATCACCATCATACATGTAAGTTGGCATCCATGGATTCAGATACATCAGAAGAGAAACTGTGCAATTAGTGTAATAACTTAAAATTAATACTCTATTCGTTGGTTTAAATCCCAAAGAATATTATAAAAATATATTATACAATGCATATGGCACGAAATGAAAAATTCCGTACTATATCTATAGATCATCAGTGTAACACCCTCCAGACCCGGGGTATAAGTCTGGGGGTTACTAGCTAATCACCAAACCTGTACAATCTGATTAACAATTAATAAAGAAATGAAATTAAACCCCTTTAACACTAACCAGGATCTTTTTAGGTTGAAGTATGAAAACAAGAACCACTAACTACTTTTATTACAAACCAACATTCAAAGTTTCACAAACTCTCTTTATTACAAACCATTATCTAATTCATTTTAAACTAAGTTCAACTTTTATTCAAACACACACACATACTATCTATCAACACTCCACCTGCTCGGGCAACTCAAAGCTTTCTTCCTGGATTGGGATCAACACCTTGGGTATAAGATGATCCCGAGGCTTGACTCGCTTCTTTACCACTCGAGTCCTGATTGGTTTCATATTCCTTCTTAACTGAAAACAATAAGGTGAATAACAACAAAAGGGGTGAGCCAAAAGTTGCTCAACAAGTCCACAAACATATAAACAGTATTAAAGCATTTTAAATGAATCCGCCATCCCAGGTATATCTGCCAAGATATAACCTCACGAGAATAGAAAGAAGGCCATTACTGGAGAGTACAAATAAACTAATCTGGACACAAGTTCGCATCTATATTCTGCTGATCAGTCAGAATATAATGCAGATCCATATCTCAATATATAGATCCAGTCGGGTACCCAGGCACTACGGCCCACGTCGAAGCACCAGTCATCCCGGTCCTCAGGATTAAGACACACTCAATCCCAAAATATCATTATCCAGTCCATCGCTTAGCAATCGGGACAATCGGTATGCTTTGATATATTCCAAACACTAGAATATATCAATCTCCATGTGTTACCAACAGAATATGAATCAAGAATCCAAAGAAACGGAGAAATCAAGAATTGAAATGAAATATGAACAACGGAATATGGATTGTATATTAGTGATCAAGAACAATAATCAAGAGAATGTAAATGTGATAAATATTTGAATCAATATCACTATTCTGAAAGTAGAATAGAGGAAAAACATACCTTCTGCGCGACTTACAGCAATTGATTCACTTATGTCTATCACCTTGGACTATTACCGACTCAACTGGCCTGGCTGGCTTAGCTTCTGTTGGCAAAACAGACTAGTTAAGTCACGTTGTACTTCATTTGCATCTTGAATCGACTTCAAACCGATCCTAACATCTACCCATGCGCTTATGACTGACTCATGTATTACATATAAGCAAGTAAGACTCGATTAACCACGTAATACACATAAGCACATAAGCACATAATCATTTTTATGGTTAAAATAATTTTTAAAACCAAAATCGACTCGCTGATCGCTCAACTGATCGTTATCAGACTCGTTTCCCATTTTTTCAGAATTTTTCGGACTCGTCTCGGCACGTAACTTGACTGATAATCAAACAAGTCACAAAATCAACTAACTTCTAAAAGAAATTAAGCTTTGGTATTATTTTTAATGAAAAGGATTCATTTTTCTGAGTTAACAGGCTTTCATTTCACGCAAAACGGACTAACGGTTGAATTATTATTAATTAAATACTGATAATTCCATTTATTAATCATTATAAATAATTTTTACTAATTTTTAAAACCCAAAAATAATTTTTAAATCATTATTTAAGAAAATCAGAATTAAAAATAATTTTTCTATAATTTTTGAAATTAAAATGAATTTATTATGATTTATTGAAAATTATTTGATTAATTATCAAAATAATTAATCATTTTTAAATAATTAATAAGTAGTAAATAAATAAAAAATAATTAAGAAAATAATTCAATCTGATTTTTAGAAAATAATTCAGAATTATTTATAATATAAATTAATTAATTAAATAATTAATTAATCAATTTACAAAATAAATAAAACTGATTTTTAAAATTAATAAAAATAAAAAGTAAAAATAATTTCCAGAAACATATGTCAGAAAACAGACATCTGACAAGGTGGATCAAAACCGGGTTCTGGAAACGGGTCAACCGGGTTGGATTCCGGGTCTGTGAAGAACACCACCGGAATCTGGGTTTAAACCCAGAATCCGGCGACTTCACCGGACTCCGGCGAGTCCAATTCCTGGCCAAACGGACACCGTTTGGTTCCGGTTTTGATCCCAAAACATCCCAAACTATTTCCCCAATCTGTTTCAGGCCAAAGTCGACCAGAAACATCCCTGGATATCATTTTCGATCAAAATCATCAAGAACTCCGGCCAAAAATCCAAATCACTCATTTGTACATAACATCAAACGTTATATAGTGCAAAATGAAGCTAAGAACATATACAATCAAAGCCCTAACATTACAAGAACCAAATATTCACAGAAATCATCGAGTTGTGTTTTGAAAATTCGACCTAAACCCTAGAAATCGTGAATCACTATCCAAGTATCGTTTGTTCAATTAAACACCATGAATCGACTGTAAATCATCTAACAAAGCTATATCAATCATCAAAACATCAAAATAACCCCAGAATCAAAAAGCCCTAATTCGAACATAAACCCTAGAGATCAAAAATCAAAAACGATGCAATAAAACGTGAAATTGATGCAAGAAACAGAAAGAACGGATCAAAACCTTTGATTTGAGTACTTGAATCACACGATTTGATGCTGTAATCAGTGAGAAATCACGACTTGATTCTTCGACCCGAACCTGTTCTTCCCGACCCGATTTCAGAGAATTTTTGGTAATTTTGCAGATTTTAATGATTAATTATAATTAATTAAATAAAAATTAGGCTATTTATAGTAGTAAAAATAATACTCCTAATTAAAATTAAGGGGCTAATTATACATTAAATAAAAATATTGGGCCCTAATTTTTATAATTTTTGAGTATTAAAATTTAATTTATAAATATTTTATATATGCAATATATATGCCAAAAATTCCCAAAAATTGTGAATAATGCAAAAATGCAAAGAAATAATATAAATGAAAGTCCTATAATTTTATAAAAATAAAAATGTGATTTTTGTGGGGTTTTTGACACCCAATGGGGCCCGGAAAAAATCATTTTTCGCAAAACGAGAAAATTTATAAATTATCTAGATGTTCAGAACAAGGCAATTGTAAAAGCCATTTGATGAAAAATAAGGCCCATTATTTTATTTGAAATACTGGCTTTAAAATCATCGTTTGGGTCGTAAAACGTTTGAAATAAAACCTATAAATGCATAATAAAATATCTGAAAAATACCTTAAAATACAGAAATGACATGATACACGTATCACGTAACAGTTAGGGTTTATCAGATAATCACACATAAATGACACATTAATTCACATATTTTATTATAATCATGATATAATATAAACGTAAAGTTCCCAGTCGTTACATCCTTCCCCCCTTAAAAGGATTCTGTCCTCAGAATCTTCTATGAAAACAAATGAGGGTATTTCTCTAATATTTCACTTTCGAGTTCCCAGGTTGATTCTTCAACCATAGGATTTCCCCACAACACTCGCACCAAATATACAGACTTATTTCTCAACACTTTCTCTCGCCGATCTAAAATTCTTACCGGCTGTTCTATAAAAGACAAATCAGGTTGGATTTCTATCGGCTCATACTCGATTACATGCCTAGAATCAGGATTATATCGCTTAAGCATGGACACGTGAAACACATTGTGAATATGCTGCATATGAGGCGGTAAAGCTAATTCGTATGCAACTTTTCCCACTTTCTTCAAAATTTCAAACGGTCCAACATATCGTGGTTTCAATTTACCCTTATTGCTAAATCTGGTTAATCCTTTCCATGGTGATATTTTGAATGATACGTTTTCTCCTTCCTGATAGTCCATATCTTTCCTGGCTTGATCTGCATATTTGCGTTGCCTGTTTTGCGCTGCATCGAGTCATTTTCGAATGAGTTCAATCTTTTCTTTCATCTGTTGAATTAGTTCTGGACCCAAAATTTTGCGTTCTCCAACTTCATCCCAATATACTGGTGATCTGCATTTTCTCCCGTACAATGCTTCATACGGTGGCATTCCAATGCTGGAGTGATAACTGTTATTATAAGAAAATTCCACTAGGGGTAGATGTTTATCCCAACTGCCTTCAAAATTGATCGTACAAACTCGTAGCATGTCTTCAATCGTTTGGATAGTTCTTTCACTTTGCCCGTCGGTTTGCGAATGATAAGCGGTACTCATGTTCAATTTAGTTCCAAGACATTCTTGAAATTGTCTCCAAAATCTTGAGTTGAAACGAGGATCTCGATCAGACACGATAGATACTGGAACTCCATGTCGCATCACAATTTCTTTGAGATATATGTGCACTAGCTTGTCAAGTGAAAATCTTTCATTGATTGGTAGAAAATGTGCCGACTTCGTGAGTCTGTCAATAATTACCCATATCGCATCATGATTTGCCTTTGTCCTTGGTAATCCTACCACAAAATCCATCGCTAGATGTTCCCATTTCCATTCTGGAATATCTAATGGTTGCAATAATCCACTCGGATGTTGATGTCCCGCTTTAACTCGCTAGCATGTGTAGCATTTACTTATCCATTCAGCTATTTCCTTCTTCATGTTCGGCCACCAGAAGTTTTCTTTCAGATCACGATACATTTTTGTACTTCCTGGATGAATGGAATACTTCGAATTGTGCACATCTCGCATTATTTCTTCTTTTAATTCTACTACGTTAGGGATCCAGATTCTCGACGCAAAGCGTAAAATTCCTTTATTATCTTTCTGAGTTGTGATTTCTTCTCCCGTCAGGTCGTCATCTTGACTCATCACTTCATTTTGACAGCGGCGAATCTTTTCTAACAATTCCAGTTGGAAAGTCATAGTGTAGATAGCTTCTGCAGATTCATTGGGAATACGAATCTCAATTTCCAATTTGTCGAATTCCTTGATTAAGTCTTCACAAGAAGTTAACCGATTCAATCTTTCTTTCCTGCTCAGTGCATCTGCTACGACATTTGCTTTCCCTGGCTGATAACTAATCGTGACGTCGTAATCCTTTATCAATTCCAGCCATCGACGTTGTCGCATGTTCAGCTCCTTTTGCGTAAAGATATACTTTAGACTTTTATGATCTGTATAAATTTCACATTTTTCACCGTAGAGATAATGTCTCCAAAGCTTCAACGCAAATACGATCGCTGCCAATTCCAGATCATGAGTGGGATATTTTTGTTCATGAGGTTTAAGTTGTCTCGAAGCATATGCGATGACGTTACCGTGCTGCATCAGTACACATCCTAACCCGCGATACGAAGCATCGCTGAAAATGACGAAATTTCCTAGCTCGTCTGGCAATACAAGTACTGGTGCGGTTACTAACCGATTTTTCAGCTCTTGAAAACTTTCTTCACACTTATCACTCCATTCAAACTTTTCACTTTTTCGAGTTAACTTGGTCAGCGGCGTTGCTATTTTCGCAAAATCTTTGACAAACCTTCGATAATATCCTGCCAATCCCAAGAAACTTCGAAATTTTGTCGGCGTCCTTGGTCTTTCCCAGTTTAACACAGCTTCAATCATTGCTGGATCGACTTGGATGCCTTCTCTACTGATAATATGCCCTAGAAATTGTACTTCTCTTAACCAGAATTCACATTTCGAAAATTTTGCGTATAGTTGCTCTTTCCTCAGAATTTCCAACGCTATTCTCAAGTGTTCTGCATGCTCTTCTTCTGACTTGGAGTAAATCAAGATGTCATCAATGAATACAATCACGAATTTATCCAAATATTTCTTGAATACTCTGTTCATCAAATCCATGAATGCTGTTGGCGCGTTTGTCAGACCGAATGCCATTACCAAAAACTCGTAATGCCCATATCTTGTACGAAACGCAGTTTTTGGAATATCTTCATCTTTAATCTTCAATTGATGATAGCCTGATCGCAAATCTATCTATGAAAACCATGCTGCTCCTTTTAGCTGATCGAACAAATCGTCGATTCTCGGTAAGGGATACTTGTTCTTGATAGTGAGTTTATTTAATTCCCTATAGTCAATGCATAATCGCATGCTGCCGTCCTTCTTCTTCACAAATAACATCGGTGCACCTCATGGGGATACACTAGGTCGTATGATGCCTCGGTCTAGAAGATCTTGCAGTTGCGTTGACAATTCCTTCATTTCGACTGGAGCCATCCGATATGGAGCTTTCGAAACTGGTTCTGTACCTGGTGCTAGATCAATTGTGAACTCAATTTCTCGATCTGGTAGTAACCCTGGAAGCTCGTCTGGAAAGACGTCTGGAAACTCGCACACAATTGGAATGTCTTCTATTCTAGGACTTCCTCTTTCAGTATCTAACACGTAAGCTATGTACGCCTCACATCCTTATCGAAACAATCGTTTAGTCTGCATCACAGTAAGAAATTTCTTCTGCTGTTTTTCGCCTTTGAATATTACCGTTGCATTTTCCGCAGTTCGCAATTTGACTCTCTTATTCGCACAATCTATCTGAGCGTTATGACATTCTAACCAATCCATTCCCAAGATAATATCGAATTCTCCTAGCTTAAAAGGAATTAAATCTACCGAAAAATGATGTTCGGCTATTTCTATATCACATGCAGGACATACTCGATCTACCGGAACTTGGTCGTCATTCGCTAATTTTATAATTAACGTTTCGCCCAACCATTCGATTTCACAATGTAACTTATCAAGAAATTCTTCAGAAACAAATGAACGAGTAGCTCCAGAATCAATTAATACTTTTGAAATTACGGAATTCACCAAAAGCGTACCTGCAATAACACTCGGACTCTGCACCGCTTCTTTCATGGTCATGTTAAAAGTTATTGCTTTGGGTTGATTATGCGGCGGCGGAGGTAATGCTAACACTCTCGGAACACTGGCTGCCATAGCTGATCCTTTGCAATTTCTGGCGATATGCCCTTTCTTTCCACACTGGAAACAAGTCATCTCTGCTGTTCTACCTGTTGGACATTCGTTAGAATAATGCCCTTTCTGCTTACACCGATAACACGTTACATCCCTTTTGATACATACACCAGTATGCTTTCGATTACATGTCTTGCAGTACGGCACTGGAACTCTGACCATTCCCTGCTGACTGAAGGTTTGGAAACGATTACCTGCCTTCTGTGAACCTTGTCCTATCCTTTTAAAAATTCAAATTTGCCCGGGCTTGGAATCCCGGCTTTCTACTGGAGCGATCTTGGAAACTTCCCTGTCCCTTGTCTTGTTGAGATCTTTCACTTTCCCCTTCTATAATCAAAGCTTTCTGAACTACGGCGGTATACGTCGTTAATTCAAAAACTGCAACTTGGCCACGAATCCATGGTCGTAACCCTTCTTGAAACCTTTGAACTAGTTTTTCTTCAGTGTCAACCTGTTCTGGAACAAACCTAGCCAACTCAGTAAATTTGGCTTCATATTCTGCCACAGACATATTTCCCTGCTTCAGTTCTAGAAACTTAATCTGCATTTGATTCTTCACATAGCGAGGAAAATGCTTTTCTAAAAATAACTCTTTAAACCTATCCCATGCAATAACTTCTTCACCCTCTAAGGCCTTTTTAGATTCCCACCAATAATTCGCCTCTCCTTTCAACAAGTAACTAGAAAAATCAGTCTTCTGGTCCTCACCTATCTTCACTAGTGCGAACGCTTTCTCTACTTCTTTTAACCAGGTGGTAGCTTTAATAGGATCAGTAGTCCCTTCAAACTCTGGAGGTTTAACTGACTGAAACTGCTTAAAAGTAACAACATGTAATACTTGTGGTAATTGAAGCTCAGGACGAGGTGGCTGTTGTAACATTTGTTGTTGTATCTGCTGTTGCTGATGCTGCATCTGCTGTTGCATCATTACCATCTGTTGTTACATCAGATGGAACATTTGGTTCATGGTCTCATTAGTCTGATCTTCAGAATTGCTGTTAGAGGTCTCAGCCCTAGTCTTTCTTTTTGGTGCCATCTTCTTCTGATAATAAAACAGGTGATATTTATTTAACAGTTTAATAAACAATCGACAATATGTATGGAAAAAAATTTATCCAGTATTCATAACATGGTTTATTTAAAGAAAACAGTTGCTGAGTGTACAGACTGGAAATGTAAATAGTTAAATAAAATAATTGTTTTTTTTCAACAGGAATTATAATATGAAAAACTGTAAAGTGAAAGTAAATGCTGTAAAACTGTAAAGACTGAAATTTAAATAAAAGAATTTGAAAAAGTTCATCTTATATATATGTGACACCAGCTTCAGGTGTAAATGCTTGATACAAAAAGTCTCGGGCTACTGGTCATCACTACGGCTACAAGTCACACTATCGCTACAAGTTAAACTACTACTACAAGTTAAACTACTGATACACACATACACACTACTCACTAGGTTATACTATACTGCCTCTATATACACATGTATTCTGAAGTCACCGTCTCAAACCCTCTCAGAACCCAGGCGGAATACACCTAAGCTCCTCTCTAAGTGCCTGGACCAAAGTCTGTGCCAAGCGAAAAACCCATTAGAACTCTACAAAAGAAGGAGGTCCATCATGAGTCAAATCATCCAGCTCCCAAGTAGCACTCATCAACACTGACTATAATCGCTGTCTCATATAATAATCCGGCTGTAGGGCCGCTAACGGTCCTCTGTCCCTCTGATCAAATAGATGCATAATCTCCCGACACTGTGCCCGCCAATACTCCACATCATCCCTCATAACTCTATACTCATGGTATGGTACCATATGCGGCTGAGCAACCTGACCTACTGACTCCTGAGAAGGAACCCTCGGAATACCTACACCCTGCTGGGGTAAACCTAACTGTAGATCCACATCATGCTCTCCCATCCCCTCTACTGGAATCATCTGAACTATGTCTGGCTTTGGGGCATGCACTAGTATAGGAGGTAACAATGGTGGTGGTGGTAACTCCTGCTCAATACCTAGTATAAACTGGTGCTCAATAGGTAAAGGAACCATCGGCTCGAAGAACTCAAATGGATCAAACATCTCTATGGGGTCATGCACTATCCCCTGTACTGGTGGTACCGGCTCCTGTGGCAATGGTGGTGGAGGTGGTAGAGGAGGAAACATATACTCAGATACTGGAGGTATGGTTGGTGCTACTGGCCCAGTGACTGTCCTCTCGGAAGATGCAGAATAACCAGAAGATGCCATCTGATAATATACCAAAGAAAAGAAAAGGTCATTAACAATCCTAAGATTATTTCCCTATTCTAATCTGACCTAAATCCTAACACTATTCATCCTAATTTGACTATCCCTATCTTATGTGATCTCCCTATCCTATCTTAATCCTAATGTTCTTGTTTTCAGGGACCAAACCTACAGTACTGATGCCAAACCTGTAACACCCTCCAGACCCGGGGTATAAGTCTGGGGGTTACTAGCTAATCACCAAGCCTGTACAATCTGATTAACAATTAATAAAGAAATGAAATTAAACCCCTTTAACACTAACCAGGATCTTTTTAGGTTGAAGTATGAAAACAAGAACCACTAACTACTTTTATTACAAACCAACATTCAAAGTTTCACAAACTCTCTTTATTACAAACCACTATCTAATTCATTTTAAACTAAGTTCAACTTTTATTCAAACACACACACATACTATCTATCAACACTCCACCTGCTCGGGCAACTCAAAGCTTTCTTCCTGGATTGGGATCAACACCTTGGGTATAAGAGGATCCCGAGGCTTGACTCGCTTCTTTACCACTCGAGTCCTGATTGGTTTCATATTCCTTCTTAACTGAAAACAATAAGGTGAATAACAACAAAAGGGGTGAGCCAAAAGTTGCTCAACAAGTCCACAAACATATAAACAGTGTTAAAGCATTTTAAATGAATCCGCCATCTCAAGTATATCTGCCAAGATATAACCTCACGAGAATAGAAAGAAGGCCATTACTGGAGAGTACAAATAAACTAAACTGGACACAAGTTCGCATCTATATTCTGCTGATCAGTCAGAATATAATGCAGATCCATATCTCAATATATAGATCCAGTCGGGTACCCAGGATCTACGGCCCACGTCGAGGCACCAGTCATCCCGGTCCTCAGGATTAAGACACACTCAATCCCAAAATATCATTATCCAGTCCATCGCTTAGCAACCGGGACAATCGGTATGCTTTGATATATTCCAAATACTAGAATATATCAATCTCCATGTGTTACCAACAGAATATAAATCAAGAATCCAAAGAAACAGAGAAATCAAGAATTGAAATGAAATATGAACAAAGGAATAGGGATTTTATATTAGTGATCAAGAACAATAATCAAGAGAATGTAAATGTGATAAATATTTGAATCAATATCACTATTCTGAAAGTAGAATAGAGGAAAAATTTGCCTTCTGCGCGACTTACTGCAATTGATTCACTTATGTCTATCACCTTGGACTATTACCGACTCAACTGGCCTGGCTGGCTTAGCTTCTGTTGGCAAAACAGACTGGTTAAGTCATGTTGTACTTCATTTGCATCTTGAATTGACTTCAAACCGATCCTAACATCTACCCATGCGCTTATGACTGACTCATGTATTACATATAAGCAAGTAAGACTCAATTAACCACGTAATACACATAAGCACATAAGCACATAATCATTTTTATGGTTAAAATAATTTTTAAAACCAAAATCGACTCGCTGATCGCTCAACTGATCGTTATCTGACTCGTTTCCCATTTTTCCGGAATTTTTCGGACTCGTCTCGGCACGTAACTTGACTGATAATCAAACAAATCACAAATCAACTAACTTCTAAAAGAAATTAAGCTTTGATATTATTTTTAATGAAAAGGATTCATTTTTCTGAGTTAACAGGCTTTCGTTTCACGCAAAACGGACTAACGGTTGAATTATTATTAATTATATACTGATAATTCTATTTATTAATCATTATAAATAATTATTACTAATTTTTAAAACCCAAAAATAATTTTTAAATCATTATTTAAGAAAATCAGAATTAAAAATTATTTTTCTATAATTTTTGAAATTAAAATAAATTTATTATGATTTATTGAAAATTATTTGATTAATTATCAAAATAATTAATCATTTTTAAATAATTAATAAGTAGTAAATAAATAATAAATATTTAAGAAAATAATTCAATCTGATTTTTAGAAAATAATTCAAAATTATTTATTATATAAATTAATTAATTAAATAATTAATTAATCAATTTACAAAATAAATAAAACTGATTTTTAAAATTAATAAAAATAAAAAGTAAAAATAATTTCCAGAAACATATGTCAGAAAACAGACATCTGACAAGGTGGATCAAAACCGGGTTCTGGAAACGGGTCAACCGGGTTGGATTCCGGGTCTGTGAAGAACACCACCGGAATCTGGGTTTAAACCCAGAATCCGGCGACTTCACCGGACTCCGGCGAGTCCAATTCTTGGCCAAACGGACACCGTTTGGTTCCGTTTTTGATCCCAAAACATCCCAAACTATTTCCCCAATCTGTTTCAGGCCAAAGTCGACCAGAAACATCCCTGTATATCATTTTCCGATCAAAATCATCAAGAACTCCGGCCAAAAATCCAAATCACTCATTTGTACATAACATCAAACGTTATATAGTGCAAAATGAAGCTAAGAACATATACAATCAAAGCCCTAACTTTACAAGAACCAAATATTCACAGAAATCATCGAGTTGTGTTTTGAAAATTCGACCTAAACCCTAGAAATCGTGAATCACTATCCAAGCATCGTTTGTTCAATTAAACACCATGAATCGACTGTAAATCATCTAACAAAGCTATATCAATTATCAAAACATCAAAATAACCCCAGAATCAAAAAGCCCTAATTCGAACATAAACCCTAGAGATCAAAAATCAAAAATGATGTAATAAAACGTGAAATTGATGCAAGAAACAGAAAGAACGGATCAAAACCTTTGATTTGAGTACTTGAATCACACGATTTGATGCTGTAATCAGTGAGAAATCACGACTTGATTCTTCGACCCGAACCTATTCTTCCCGACCCGATTTCAGAGAATTTTTGGTAATTTTGCAGATTTTAATGATTAATTATAATTAATTAAATAAAAATTAGGCTATTTATAGTAGTAAAAATAATACTCCTAATTAAAATCAAGGGGCTAATTATACATTAAATAAAAATATTGGGCCCTAATTTTTATAATTTTTGAGTATTAAAATTTAATTTATAAATATTTTATATATGCAATATATATGCCAAAAATTCCCAAAAAATGTGAATAATGCAAAAATGCAAAGAAATAATATAAATGAAAGTCCTATAATTTTATAAAAATAAAAATGTGATTTTTGTGGGGTTTTTGACACCCAATGGGGCCCGGAAAAAATCATTTTTCGCAAAACGAGAAAATTTATAAATTATCTAGATGTTCAGAACAAGGCAATTATAAAAGCCATTTGATGAAAAATAAGGCCCATTATTTTATTTGAAATACTGGCTTTAAAATCATCGTTTGGGTCGTAAAACGTTTAAAATAAAACCTAAAAATGCATAATAAAAATATCTGAAAAATACCTTAAAATACAGAAATGACATGATACACGTATCACGTAACAGTTAGGGTTTATCAGATAATCACACTAAATGAC